>NC_080854.1:34938267-35563267 GCF_030435755.1 Ochotona princeps
AAAGCCAGATATACAGAGAGGAGAAGAGACAGAGAGGAAGATCTTCCGTCTAATGATTCACTCCCCAAGTGAGCCGCAACGGGCCGGTGCGCGCCGATCCGAAGCCAGGAACCAGGAACCTCTTCCGGGTCTCCCACACGGGTGCAGTGTGCCAATGTGTTGGGGCATCTTCAGCTGCTTTCCCAGGCCACAAGCAGGGAGCTGGATGGGAAGTGGAGCTGCCGGGATTAGAACCGGCGCCCATATGGGATCCCGAGGCGTTCAAGGAGAGGACTCTAGGCGCTAGGCCACGCCGCCGGGCCCAAGACATTTTTTTTAAAAATAAAGGTTTTGTTTATGTGTGTATGTATGTATTTGCAAGGCTGTTCCTTCCACTGGTTCACTTTAGGGCTTGGCTAGAAGCCTGAACTCCATCCTACATGGTGGCAGAGAACCAAGGACTTGGGTCATCTCCTGCTGCTTTTCCAGGCGCATTAACAGGGAGCAGCATGGGAAATGAAGCAGCTGGGGCTCAAACCAGCACTTAGTTGGGATTTTGGCCTCACAGATAGTTTCTTAAGCCAGTGTGTCACAATGCCAGCCCTTATAACACCATTCCTTTTTTTTTTTAAGACTTATCTTTTTGTTTGAAAGATAGATTTACAGATATAAGGAAAGATGCAGAGAAAGAGAGAGATCTTCTATCCATTGATTTAATCCCCAAATGGCTGCAATGGCCAGAGCTTTCTCCAAGTCTCCCAGATGGATGCGAGGGGACATCCTCTGCTGCTTTCCCAGGCCATCAACAGAGGACTGGATCAGAAGTGGAGCAGCCAGGACTAGGCCTGGCACCCGTATGGAATGCTAGCACTGCAGGTTGAGGTTAGCCACCACACCAACACCAAAAACATTAATTTTATTTTTGTTGGAAAATCAGATATACATGGAGGAGCAGACAGAGAAGACCTTCCATCTACTGATTCACTCCCCAAGTGGCTATGGTGGCTGGAGCTCAGCTGATCCAAATCCAGGAGCCAGGAACTAGGAGCTTCTTCCGGGTCTCCCAAACAGGTGCAGGATCCCAATCCCCGTTCTCCACTACTTTCCCAGACCACAAGCAGGGAGCTGGAAGGGAAGTGGAGCAGCTGGCCTTAGAAACAATGCCTATATGGGACCCCAGCACTTGCAAGGTGACCGTGCCGAGCCTGAAAACATCATTTTTAAAGGACATTTTTGAGTCAGTTAATCACATTGGATTATGGAAGGCAGATTGAAAAAAGTCATTGATTCCATGCAAACTTTCCTGAAGATAAAGACTACATAAGACACTCCATAGTCTAGGAAGTCCACAGGAGCGAGTTTAGGAAACTGAGATTTTTCTTGTGGCCCAGAGGGCGAGCAACTAAGCTCAGCTGCTGAAGCTGCTGATGTGAAATGTGCAGAATCTGAGAGTCAAGGTGAAGGCAGGCAGCATTCCATGAGTGCTTTCCTTCCTGGAGGTTTCTGTCAATGTTAATTATTTTAAAACAAAACTGAACAAAAGCAATGAGAAACAGTGACAACAAAACAACACCGCAGTAAGAGAACCTATATCTGTCTTTGAGCACAGATGCCAATATTTCTCAGGGGAAAATACATTCTTGGATGTGGAATTGCAGAATTGCAGGGCCAAAAGAGACCCATGTTAAAATGGTTGGGTTGGTGTTGCCGAATTGCCAGGCAGCTGTGTGGTGCACCTTCTGTCTGAAACCGAGCTGTCATTGGCATCAGTGCCACAAGTGGAGGTTCCTAGCAGCACTGCTCAACCACAGGGGCCTGCTGGAGGCTGACTTGGACAGAGGTTGCAGTTTCCATCTATTTTGAAGCCCCCATATGTCTGTAGAAAAGAGCTGGCTTAACTGATGGGCAGCTCTAACCATAGAAGCTGGTTCTCTCACAGGTCTGGAGTCAGCAGGGCTGGTTCCTCCTGATGGCTGGGATGGGGGTCTGTTCCATGCCTGTCTCCGAGGCTTGGCAATGGCTGTCTTCTCCCCCATCCCTTCCACCTGGTTCTTCTTTAAGCATATCTTTGTGCCCAACTCTCCCATTTATATGTGAATTCCTATATCAAGTCATGTTGGATTAGCCACTCCCCTTCCTCTTGGCCTCATCTTAGCTTGATGACCTCTATAAAGACCCCATGTCCACAGAAGGTCATGTTTCTAAGTAGTGAAATTAGGGCCCTTGGGTCGGAAGGCAGCCCTTGAGTCGTCTTCACCCTTTCTACCTGAATGACTCTCTCTTTCTATCTCATTTTTCTTTTTTTAAAAATCAAGATTCATTTATTTATTTCAAAGGCATAATTACAGAGAGGGACATCTTCCACCTGCTGATTCACTCCATAAATGGCTACAAAAGCCAAAGATGGGTCAGACTAAAGCTGCAAGCCAAAAACTCCAGCTGAGTCTCCCTTGTTGGTAGCAGGAGCCTAGATATTTGGGCTGTTTACCGCTGCTTTCCCATGTGGGTTGACAGGGAGGAGGATTGAAGTGAAGCATTTGGTACTTGAAGCTGCAGTGCAGCAGCAGCCGTTCTGTCTGTCTCCCCTTCCAGGGAGCTCTGCTGACTCTGGAGTGGGATTCAGCTCTCTTCCTGCTGGTGTCCATCAGTCACCACCCCCATGGAGCTACTGGTAACAATGTTGTGAAGGCCAATGAAGAGCTGATGGCTTGTAGCACACTGGCCTCCCAGTCTTGAGTGACACAGCCTGGCTCATGTTTCCTGGCACCCATCAGTCATCGCTCTCTCTGAGTAGTGGGATTGGTGGGGACAGCTTTTCGATAGTTAGTACAACTCATGGGCATGTCTTGGCCCTCCTGTTCTTTGGCCCCGGCATACTGAAGCCTTTCTGAGAGCAAGGCCCAGGCAGGGGCTGCGTTAGGGCTGTTGGGAATGAAAAGGGTGCCAGGACGGATACAGATGGGAAACAGATGTGCTTGCAAGCACAGCATCATGTGGGCAAGGGGAGGATGTGTTGCCTGTAGAGTGCAAGGTACAAGCACGTATCCTGTTAGGACAAATGAGTGAAAGGAAAGTGTTGGCATGTCTAGGGCAGCGTCGGTCAACATAGCAGAGGCCAGTGCTGTGAGCCAGGATTGTCTCTGCCTCCCTGTGCTGTGGCTCACCTGAGTGAACCTTGCCCATCAGTGAGCTGATGCGTCAGCAACCTGCACACAACCACATCTCACTGGGCTATTTAGCAAGTCACCGCCTGGGTTCTAAGTGGTGTGCCTGCACGTGGGTTCACACTCTACTGCCTCCCAGATGGCTCAAGTGTCCTTTAATGCAGCTCAGGCTGTGGCTGTCCCGTGGGCATTACTGTAGCTAAATATTTTCTTTTGAATGGAAAATCCCAGTAGCTCCAAATCATCAGAATGTAATGAACCAGGTGCAAACTTGATTGAGCATCAGTCTCTGCACACTTGACACCCAGGTGAGACAGGCAGAGCTGGGGTCCCCTCAGGCCTGGAAAGGCAGCTGGAGGCTGGGGGAAGTGCAGGCATAGGATGCCCTGCTGGGGCTCCTAGCAGTTCAGTTCACACAAAGCTACAGAAACCCAGGTCACCTCTCTAGCCATCTTAGTTCCAAGTCTCCACTTCCCATTCATGACGTTCTGCTCTGTGCTACAGAGACATGGAGTGGGCCCCACATACATGTCCATGAGACTCATCTGGACTTGCTTTGGAAGCAGTCATCGTGAGCATGATTAGCATGAGATCCCGCTGGATTGGGGTGGCCCTAATCCAGTGGTGGTGTCTTTATAAGAACAGAAAGCAGATTAGGGGAAATGAAAGCCTCATGGGGACAGAGGTAGAGGTGGGAGCAATGTAGCTGCAAGCCAGGGAGCCCTCAGTGACCAGGAGGGGACAAGCAGGTCCTTCCCAGAGTCTCCCTGCGGATGCCTTGGTCGTGGAATTCTGGTCCCCAGAGCTGCAAGGGAAAGTGTTTCCATTGCTTTCAACCCTCCGCTCTGTGGCCAGTGATTAGATCAGTCCCAGGAACACCACACATTCCCTGGAAGGCTGTGCTGGCTAAGCCGATAGCTGGGTTGCCCAGCTGCCGAATCAGGGTGCCTGGGCTTGAATCCTGGCTTTGCTTTCGATCCCAGTTCCCTGCTAATGTGCACTGATGGCTTAAGTGCTTGGATCCCTCCCACCTGCAGGGGAGATCTAGGCCGAGTTCTAGGCTCTCAGCTTCTGCCTGGTCCAACCCCAACTGATGGGGGCATTGGGAAGCCAGTGGATGCCAAGTCTCTGCCCGTGCACTTCTCTGACCCTTGGTCTCTCAAGTTAAAAACAGAAAGAGGGCAGTAGCTTGAAAGGGAAACTTTTTTTTTGCCAGGTAGGTCTGGAGGTGTCTGACTTGGCCTGTTTGTGCACCCCTGAGTGCAGGTGGGTTTGGGTACTGAGAAGGTGGCTTATTCTCTCCCTTGTCCCTCCCATGGGGGTCTTGCTAAGTTGCACAGTGCGACATTTCTCAAGTGTGTGCGAACAGCAGCCCCCTCAGGGGTTCAGCAGGATTCTCAGCACCTGCTCCTTGGCATGTGGCTTTGCTGCCTTCCCCCGAGGAGGGCGTGGACAGGCTAGGTGTGCGAAGGGTATGGAGCAAAGGTCTGGGGGGCTGGCCTTCAGTGAAGGCAGGTGTCAGGGTGGGGGTGACCTTGGTTGTGAGGAGGCTGGGCAAAGGAAGCAGGAAACAAGCCCAGGGTGTCTCTTAAGGATGTCTGCTGGACTTGAGACAGCATTTAGAAGTTGTGGGGTGGATCAAATTAGGGGCTGGCCTTCAGGTAGGGGCTGTAAGAGAAATCCCCCCAGAGGGCTCATTGCCCCAGATTCTGTGCTGTGACAAGGCCCTGATGCTGCTGAAAGCATTGGGGTTCAGGGCTGTGCCACAGCAAGTCAAGCTGCAGCCTGTGGTGGCGACATACCATAGGGGTGCTGGTTCATGTCTTGGCTGCTCCACTTCAGATCCAACTCCCTGCTAATATTCCTGGGAAAGCAACAGATGGCAGGCCAAGTTTGTGGGACCTTGTCATCCATGTGGGAGACCCTGGCTTGGGCCTGGCCCAGTTCTGACCATGTGTTTATCTGGGGGAGTAAACCAGCAGGTAGACAGTCTCTCTCTGTGTAACTCTAATTTTCTAAATAGACAGATGTTTAAAACGAAGAAGAAGACAGAAAAGGAACTCTTGGCACAGCAGTTCTGAAGACGGCAGCAGCCAGAGCCTTGTTCCTCGTGGGGTCCGCATTCTAAATCCCGGTCTGCTGCTTCAGCCAGTCATGGGGACATTGCCATGTCTGCATTTTCTGCCTCAAAATAGCAAATCATGCTCTGCTAGATGCTGCTCCAGATGGCGTGCAGACGCCTGGCATGCAGGCTGGGAGAGGTGAGGAGCCCCAGAGCACGGCCCAGCCTCTGTTCACAGGCCTTTCTCTGAGTGTGGACAGCACAGGGGTCTTGCCGTCAGCTTTCTGTGTGGGTGTCCGGATGCTGGTTTATGCTCTCGGCTCTGTATCTTCCACCCTCAGCTGAAGAGGTGATGTTCAGCCTAGGCTGGTTAGCAGGGCTTTTGCAGGGCGAGAAGGGGGCAGGGGCTGACCACCTTTTTGCAGATTCTACTTGTTTCATTGTCGGAGCCTTGGGCTAGGAGCCCCAGGTGCCCATTTTTTATGTTTTTTTCATCTCTATACTTGCTAAGCAATCAATCATGCCACCTAAAGCTAGCCATTCTGAAATGAACTGTTCATATTGTGCTTAATGCATCTGCAATGTTGTGCAGCCACCCCTTCTATGAGCATCTTTTGGCTCCTCAAAAGGGAAGCCTGAACTCATAAAGCCATTCTCCATCGCTCCCTGCTTCAGCAGCTCCTCCACTGCAAGGAGGGAACCAGGAACTATCGATCTGTATGGCTTTTTTTGTCTAAGCTCACCTGTCCTGGCTGTTCCATAGACATGGAATCGTACAGCGACTGTCCTGTTGGGTGTTTGCGAGGTCCACATGAATTGCAGCCCAAGCCAGTGAGTCACTCCCTTTGATGGCGAATGATAGTCTGTCACAGGGATATGCCACAGTTGCTTGTCTGTTGATCAGCTGATGGGCATTTGGGCAGGCTCTGCCTTGTGACAATAGCGTTGTTATGGATATATGTTTACACATTTTTATTTAAGTGCCAATTTCCAGCTCTCCCCTATAGAGATTTAGGATTGGAATTGTTGGGTCGTATAGCAATTTTCCATGTAACTTTTTAAAGAGTTACTTATTTATTTGAAAGATTTACACACGCACCCCCAGAGAGAGAGAGAGAGAAGAGAGGGAGAGACTAAAGATATGAAGATCTTCTATCCATTGGTTCATCCTCCAATGACTGCGCCTGTTGGGCTGGACCAGGCCTAGGTCAGGAGCAGGAGCTTTGTCTGGGTCTCCCACGTGGCTGGCAGGGACCCAAATGCCTGGGCCATCCTCCATGGTGTCTTCCAGGCTGTTAGCAAGGAGTTGGACTGGAAATGGAACAGCCAGGACATGAACCAGTGCCCACAGGGATGCCAGTATTGCAGGAAGGAGCTTTACGCACTACGCCACAATACCAACCCTTCTGTTCAACTTTTCGAGCAGGCGCCGGCATCCTTCCCTCTACAGTTGTGTCGTTTTGCGCTCCTGCCAGCAGCTGCTCACTTCAGAGATTTCACCTGAGAGTGCTGACTGCAAGGAGGGAACGGGAAATAGAGCCTAACACTGGCAGTGTCCCCAGCATGGACAATTTGCATACCAGAGTCTCTTTCCCCTGTGATATTGACACAGTCGTCTCCTGGACCCCCGCTGCACTGTACCACTGCCTCATCACTCTTTCCCCATCATACTGTGCACAGGAAGTGACAGTGTTTCTCCATCAGAGAGGGAAGGCTAACTGTAATTATGGAGTGCCAAGGGGGTCAAACCCCAGGACCGCCTGTAACTCATGGCCAAGTACAGTGCTGTTTCACCCCACTGAGAAGCTTGCTTCTCACAGGTTGTTTCAGGTTCCAAATCATTATTTTTGTGAAGAAGAGCTGCGCCTTAGCCTCAAGCATTATTTATGACTGGCAGGAATGCGCACAGTCAGAGCAATCAAGAGAGGATTCACCTGCTGCCAAGAGAAGCCGAACAATTACGGAGGACTTCTCTTCTGCTGTTGGAGAGTCGTCCCAAACCTAGACGCATGGCCCATCTCGCCCTCACTTCTGCTGTGTTGAGTTCATCGAAGCAGCAGGAGTTAAGCTGCAGTGAGCCGTGTGGCTTCCTTACTCCAGTCACTGCATCCAAATGGCTTATTAAATGGAGAACATTGCCCTGACTACGCTTCCACAGATGAGCAGACGATTCCTGTGGTTAGGTGCAATATCTATTCATTGGTTTATAGATCTGGCATGCCACAGAGAGTTCCAGGAGCCCACATGACATTGGATGCCCGGTGTTCCTATAATAAATTGGAAGTAACTGGAAAAGGTTTTGGAGTGCTCCCTGCACTGTTGTCTGTGCTATCAGGAACACTCTGCTTCGGAAAATGCATGTGAATGTCATCATCAATCCCTTTTGCTATCAGTGGAGATAGATGTGCAAAGGATTGATGGACTCAAGCCAGCACCCTGTACCCCGACTTGCACCCAGGGAAGCATTTCTCCTGCCATAGAAGACGGTTTGGGTCTTTTTAAGTTTCAGGGAAAGTAGATTATCAGCAGGGCAGTGACTAGTGCACAGTCCAGAAACACGAAAGCTACTGATGAACCCCAAAGAGCAAGAATCAGCAGCTACCGGGGCCCTGGGTGAACCAAGTGGATCTTTAAAGTGCAAAGCCTTATGGTAAAGGCTACATGGCTTTAAACAGACTAAAAAGGGGCCTGGCACGGTAGCCTAGTGGCTGGAGTCCTTGCCCTGTACGCACAGGGATCCCATACGGGCGCCAGTTCGTATCCCAGCTGCTCCACTTCCCATTTAGCTCCCTGTTTGTGGCCTGGGAAAGCAGCAAAGGATGACCCAAAGCCTCCCAAGTGGGAGACCCAGAAGAAGCTCCTGGCTTCGGATCAGCTCAGCTCCAGCCATTATGGCTACTTGGGGAGTGAACTAGTGGATGGATCTTCCTCTCTGTCTCTCCTTCTCTCTGTAATTCTGTCTTTCCCATAAGAATAAGTGGGTGAACAACAAAATGGGTGTATAACACAGAGCGGCGAGTCCAGCCCCAGTGATCTTCCTCGGGCCTCTGCTTGTGTCACTGCTTTTTCGTTTGCTTGCTCTCTCCTCTTTAGAGCCCTTACCTCAAGTCTCACAGAACCCTCTTATTTATTACAAGGAAGAATCTGCTGTGTGAAAGACCAGTTGGCCTACTTCTATCCTGAAAACTAAAAACCAAATTTTAAAAAGGAGGTTAAATATAGCACTTATTGAGAAGAATAATTTTCCTCCCTTGACCTCTTAATATAATGAATTATGTCTACAATTTAATTCTCCCTATGAATCATCTATTGTAAATTATATGTGTTTAAGGGTGTTATTATTTTCATATCCTTTTAAGTTTTATGTAATAGATTTTACATCTGTATTTGTGAGGCGAGTTTTCAGTTTTCTTTGCCTGGTTTTGACTTCAGGTGTTTCAAAATTCTTAGGATAAGATGAAAGATTTTCTTTTTTTTCTTGTCCTGGGGAGGTTGAAGTTGCACGGGAATTATTAATTGCTCAAATGCAGGAAGATGCTCTCTGCGGAAGTCACATGTTGTATCATCTCTTTGGGGTTGCTTGTTAGCATACTCTCGTTTCTTGTGCTGTGCAATCATTGGACTACGTGGATAAAGCTGTGCCAGTGGGATTAATAATAATAGGAATACAGGGAGGAAAAGAGATAAAGCAGGAGAGAGAGAAGGGGAGGGATGGAGAGAGAGATCTTCCATCTCCTGGGTTATTTTAGAATGATCACAACAGCCAGGACTGGGCTAGGCCGCAGCCAGGAGCAGGAGCCCCACTGTGACTTCCCACATAGGTGACAGGGACCCAAGCACTTGGGCCATCTTCCTCTGCTTTCCCAGGCACAGTAACAGGAAGCTGGATTGGAAATGGAGCAGTTGGGACTCCAATATGAGATGCCAGAATCACAAGCAGCAGCTTCACTTGCTGTTCCACAAATGCTGGATGCCTGTTTGTATTTTTATATATAATGTTTTCTTTTATGGCATAAAAGTTTCATCAAGTTTTGTAAAATTCCAAACACACTGAAACACATTCTCTATGGGATAAAATGAGTGTTTATTGACGCTCATTGCAATATTTGAACCCTAATGCTTTATGTGCTTCTTGTCCTTGTAAAGATTGAGAACTCAAGATAAAGCTATGATTGCGGGCTTCATCATTTTCTTGTGTTTCTGTCTGTGTTAGTGTATCCTGACGTCCAGTTATCCAATCTGTAAACACTCCTAGGTGCAGATGTGAGGGAAGTGCTGATGTGGAAGCTTCTGCTCATGAGGGTTTGCACTCTTGCTCTTGTTCTTGGGACCCCTTCGGCTGCTCTGGGCAGACACCTGTTGGCTGGCCTGAGGCACAGTGAGGTACCTGTGGCTCAGCTTCCACCATTGCCCCCGTTGGGCCTGCTGATAGCCAGACGGCCCCCAGAGCAGAGCCACACGGCTGATCACAAATGAACGATGGGACTGGCCTTGTGGCTAAGAAGCTTTAGGCACTTCCTGACACACCAACATCCCATAAGAGTACCTGTTCTAATCCCAATTTTCTCTGCTAATTCAGCTCTCAGCTAATGGCCTGGGAAAGCATGAAGGATGGCCCTAGTAGTTGGGTTCCTGCCACCCATATGGGAGACCCGGATGAAGCTCCTGGCTACTGGCTTTAAGTTGGCCCAGCCCTGGCTGTTGATAACTGTTTGGTGAGTGAATCAGCAGATGGAAGATCTCTTGCTTCTAGCTCTGCCTTTCTAATAAATAAGAAAATAAATCTTAAAAAATGGAAAATGCTCCCATCTGAGACCATTAGACTCATTCAGTTGAGATCATCTGGAATGGCCGACTCACAGAATAGTGTGTGAAGTGAAAGGCAGTTGCTACAAGCTGCTAAATTCTGGCATGGTTGATTACATAGCAAAATCAGTGTTTCCATTGTGAACTTGGCCGCCTGTCCTTATGAACTAACTCATACTGCCAAATATAAAATTTCCCATTTTGTCTCTTTTAGTTCCTTTTTCGATTGCAGTTTCTCCACTAGGACTTTACTTGCTGGACTTTGAACGTTGTCCCTGTGTGTAAGTGTTCTGTGGTAGAAGCAAGTTTCCCATAACTGGCTGATGATCGCTTCCCTGTCACATGAGCTTTCTCATGGTGGGGCCTGGAGATTCCCCCAGGCAGGAGGGGGGTCTGTGTGAATCTCGTGTGCTTGTGACTGCGGTATCAATGATTCATGGAATTTCAGGGTTAGACTATAAAGGGACATGTAGCATCTACCTGGGTCTCTTGGGATCTCCCTGCTGTGACTCAGCTGTGTTCGATGGAAAAGGCAAAAGGTTCTTTGGGGGTAGGAAGGTTCCCAACCACTGACTTAGTTAATGACAAGGGGAGTTATCATGAGTAGCAAGGCCTGATCCAGCAAGCGAGCCCTTGCAGAGAGAGTCTGGGGATTGGAGCAACTTGAAGCAGAGGCGCAGCCCTCTTGGCCTTTTTAGCAAGTTGCCATTTTGTTGTGAGGGTGCTGTGGCTGGCATGGCAGGCACTCTCTGGGAGCTGCAGGTTCATGTCCATCCCAAGCGTCAGACACAGTTGCAATCCTGGCTGCCTCCCTCTGGACTGACCCCTGGTGAGACACCCGGGAAGGGAGGGAGGGGGCATGGTGAGAGTGACCCTGTGTTGCCTTAAGCATGCACGTTGGCAGTGTGGCTTCCGTACAAAGTGATATGTCCCTATTTCTCAGCAGTCTGCATCTGTAGCTATACATGGCATTATTAGCTTCAGGTGTCATAGATGGCCTCTTTGTCCAGTGAGTGAAGTGCTCATTCACTTAACACTTGTCCTGAGATCTGCCCAATCACAGCGTTAGCAATGGGCTGACCAGGCCACTAGACTGTGTGCCTCAAGGAGTCTTAATTGGCCTCTGTTGCTCCAGGCCTCTTGGTTTTCTTTTTGACCAATTGGACGTGAGCAACAGTTCCATTGCTAAGCCTGTACATCCTGGAATTTATGGCCTCTCCAAAATCTCTTGCAAGTTCTGCTTGCAAAATGGCCATTTTGTCTATGAGCTTATTTCTTTCTAATTGTAGCTTGTCAAAAACAGCCATTAGCAAATGTCTGGTATTACCAACATTCTACTAAGACTGTAACTTTGTTAGTTGCATTTTCTGCCTTCTAAGCTAGCATAGGTGATGGTTTAATCAATGCTGATCACTGACTAAAAAGCCTTCTGTGCTGGTTTTGCATGGGCTACCCAGTCCTAATACCTATGCAAATTTATTAAGGTGGCGCCTCACTTTCAGAATTGGTCTGCCTTGTTCAGCTTTTCTGTGATAACCAACATCATGTTTTCCGTGGCTTCGTTGTTACAAAGATTGATTCCTGCTGAGGAGACCGTTGGTCTCTACTGGGGATTCAGGTACCAGACTCAGGTTAGGAGCAGCTTCTCACTGAGAGCTAGTTTCCTGCAATAGGCCTTTATACTTTTGCTGGAGGAGGTCCCGTGTTATTTCTGCTCCTGTTTTCTTGGCCAGAGCAAGTCATATGGCCAAGCTTTACATCAGTACATCAACTGTTTCCCTTAGGATCAGATAGTGGGTACCAACCCCAGAGGCCCCAGCCAGCATTGATAGACTACAAGGAGATATTTATAAGTCACAACCAATAGAGGATTCATTTCTGGAATATTTAAGGAGCAACAATAAATCAACAAGACAATGGCAGAAAACCAATAGAAATACCAGCAAAGACTGCAGATAGATAGTATGCATAGGAAAAATACACAGTCTTTTTTAATGAGTCAGTGAAGAATTTAATATGAGAAAAAAACTTTTGAAGAAATGAAAATAAAAGCCAAAATATCAAAATCCATGAGATATAGTTTCTGCTGATCTTTGTTGGTGAGATGTGTCTCCTGTAGGCAACAGATAAATGGGTTTTGTTTTTTAATCCAATCTACTAATCTGTGATGTTTGATTGATGGGTTGAAGCCATTTACATTCAGGGTTAATATGAATAGGTGGTAATTTGGTCCTGTAATTTTAGCAATGGGTTGTTCATTTTTTGATTTAGTCTTCTGTTATTTTACTAGGATGTTTTTCACATTTGCGTTGGTTTTGGTGGGTACTATTCCTTTTCTCTGTCAAGAGAACATCTTCAAGTATCATTTGTAGGGCAGGTCTGGACGAGAAATGCAAATTCTTGTAAGCATATATGAAGAGATAGGTCAGACATCTCACTGACAATCAGAGATGCAGATTACACTGAGGTAACTGTTAAATTCTCAGAATGTTTACGGCTGGAAAGTAGCAATTGTTGACTTGAACGTTAGGAACCATATGTGTTCTGCTGGCTAGAGATACAGGGCAGCTGTATGTGGACTGGCACAGACATAGAGGAAGGGTGACCGCACCTTGGATTCGAACAATCTCACTTTCTGGGACCGTGATCACATCGTCTGCTCCACTCTTCTTCTTGCCTTAGTTCTTGGGAGGTGAGCACAGTCACTTCCATGAGACTGTAAGATCTGTAAGGGAAGGGCCATGTCTTGCTTGCTTCTCATTGTGTCCTTTGAACTTAGTACCGTGCATGTACAGGTGAATATTCAGTATGTGTTGGGCAAATGTGTGTTACATAAAAAAAACCTGGAGCCAAAAGGCCTCCTCTCTGGAAGAGAAGTATGGATTTTCCAGTGCATGACAGTATTGCCTGCCATCTCCTTTCTGATTGATAAAAACCATCATCATTTTGTTGAATCTGCTTCCATATAGTGACTTACACAAAGGCAAAATGATGCCAGATGTCTCTGGTCCCAACTGTTGGTTGGAGTTTACCAAAATAGAAATGTAGTTTTGGAAGACTTCTATTTGAGATGGATGGAACTTTGGTAGCACAAAGTCTCCCCCCCGCCAACCCCCCGACCCCCACAGCTGGCCTTAAGCAGCATTTACAAACGGTTGGATTCTTGCAGAGTGTCGTTCTTTATGTGCTAATAGTGGCTTTTTAGATCATCCACTTCTTTTGATTGGGGTTGTGGGCAAATCAGTGAACATCATATTTGAAAAGTCTCAATGCCACATAGGGTGAACAGGTAGGTGTTAAGCATTCTTTTTTTTTTTTTTTTTTCATCAATAGTGTTTTGTGTGTTTTTTTTTTTTAATTATTTATTATTTAACTTCAGTAATTACATTGTATTATGTGACACAGTTACATAGATACTTGGGTTCTCCCCACCCCTCCCCAAACCCTCCCACCATGGTGGATTCCTCCACCTTATTGCATAACCACAGCTCAAGTTCAGTGACACTGACTGTGCCAGCATTTGTTTGCCTGGTTGGGATTGGGGTTGGGTGCTTCTGGATGGTCCAGGGTGATCCCTGATCCCTTGTCCTCTAGATCCTCCCCTAAATAGATGGGCATTGAAATCACTGAGTTCTCTTTTGTGGACACAAAGTACTATGTTTGGAGTTCTCTCAGACTTCTATATATTGACTCGGCCTTCTTGGTGATTCTCAAGTGTGCTGGCAATGAGAACAACTGGTGTAGAACATGTTCCCACGTCATTATATTTGGCTCTGTTATTCTTAGCTATCATTTCCTGTGTTTCAATAATGAATTTAAAACCTGTTCTGTAGCCTTCTGAAGGCAGGTAGTGTGTCTTGGTTTTCTTTGTATCCCTCATGGCCTTTGTAATGGATCTGTCCTAGACACTCAATAACGCTGGCAAGAGTAGTCAAATACTTACAGCCCTTTTCTTTGCTGAAAGGAATTACACTTTTCTTAGGGGTCCTGGGTCATTGATGGTAAAATTTCCCACAGCTGTCCTTTGATCCGTTCTTGCTATGTTAGAATCCGTAATTGTGGGTGTCCTGGTCTCCTTATTACCTATGCTACCCACAGGGACCAATGGATTGGATACAGGTATCACTGGGCCTCTTTTAGTTGGGCCTGAATATCTTCCTCTTGGGGTGGCCAGTAGGTGACCTTTGCAGCCCTTAATGTGAGGATGAGATCTCCTGTTCTGGAGGATGTCCATGGCCCATGACTCCATTTCTGCTGTCTTGTAGGCTGGCCAAGTTCAGTGGTGGTAAACTGGCTGAAGCACATCTTGGATTTTGATTTTCTTCCATGTTTCAGTTAGGGTTAGGTTAGGCTGTGGTCAGTTATTGTCTGTGAAAGATTGTTGCCCCCTCCACCCTTCCCCACCTTCAGACAGCCGTGGTGCTCCCCATGCTGGTCGCTATGCTTTGGGGCCAGTTTTACTTCAGGCCACATGCACTCCCAGTTTACCAGTGAAGGGCACATTTCCTCCAGAACATCCATGAACCTTCCATTGGCTGCCACCAAGTTGGGTAGACTTCCAAGTATGTTCATAGCCTACCCTGAGGGAAAGCAGCTCTTTTTTTTTTTATTGCCAACTGTGGTTCCATTTATTCCAGGATTAAACAAGACGAAGCATCATTAGTAGCCTTGGGATAGGGTTTGTCTGTTAAGTTAGTCACTGTTCAGCAAGGGAATAAATAATAGATCGAAGCAGTTCTTCTAACACAAGGTTAATTTTCTATGACCCTTTGTAATAGCATATGCTGTGTATTTGAGTTCCCATGCAGAATAAATCACCACCAGGGAATTTTAGCCTGGGATACAGGAAACATAGTAGATCAGGGAGAAGGGGATCTGTTTCTGGATTCTGAGGAATGTGAAGACAGGAAGATTTTTTTTAAATAATCTTACTTAGTTACTTAGGGTACAAAGGGTCAAGGGCTACAGGAAAGCGGGTAATGCCATTATTATTAGTTTTCACAGTAATATCATCATTTTTTCCCTGTGTCTGGGGTCAGGGGAGAAACAAAGGGAAAAGCCCCACCCAGCCTCCCTCCCAGGTTCCTGATGTGAGGTGTGCTCTGAGGGTTCTGCTCAAGCAGTTTTGATAGTTCAACAGTTCTGAATTTCTGCCAATCTTGCCGTTTCTATCGCGATGAAATCTATTCAGAATCTACTGGCTGACATAGCCCCTTCATGGTTGGGGTTCTGAGATCAGCGGTTCAGTTGGAGGGATCTCCAAAGAAACTTTGTCTGAGGTGATCCCAGACCGAAGACAGGAAGATGTTAAACAGAATTTCCTTGTGTTTATTGATTGGGGGTGGGGCTTGATCATGTTACGGTCACCTGCTGTCTACCAGAATTCAAAGGGTCTGGGGTACTATCTGGCTGAA
Source organism: Ochotona princeps (assembly GCF_030435755.1). NCBI lineage: Eukaryota > Metazoa > Chordata > Mammalia > Lagomorpha > Ochotonidae > Ochotona > Ochotona princeps. The sequence goes on from NC_080854.1 coordinate 34,953,693, forward strand.
GCAGGGTCCTGGCACTCAGTCCTGCTCTCCTGGGCATGTGCAGGTCATCATGACAACCTTCCAGAGCTTGCATGAGCAGGAAACCGGGCTCGGGCCAGAAGTTGGGAACGGATCCAGGTACTTGACAGGGGATGTGGGCATCTTAACAGGTAGCTCACCGCACACCCCATGCTTATGTTGTGTTCTGTTTGACCAGCCATGTGGCTCAGTGCAAGTGAGAGTGGGAGAGTATCACCAAGTTACCTGGAGAAGGGTAAGGATACAAAAGGTGCAAAGACTTGGCTCACTAATGCATCAAGTGGAACACCCCACTTGTGGAAGCAGAGGTGTGACCTCCTCAGTATAGCTCCTCAATGACCAGGCTGGAAAAGCGTCCATGTTGCTACCTAACACTGTATTAAACCATAAACATGATCCATGGGGGTTGGCTACAGTTCTGTTAGGGTGTCTGGTGCAGTGAACATGTGAATAAATTCTTTGGAAAACAGATTCAATTAAAAAACTCTCGGCTGTCCAAATCTGATTTCCTAGTTGAATGAAATCGTCTTGTTATTCAGATCCTCTGGGTCTAAATCTATTTTACATGAATTTATTTGAGAAATTGATTACCACACCCCTTCCATTTGGTGCTGCAGGAGGTATAATTGGGAGTTTAGAGAGAAGAGGCAGAAATGGCTGTAAATGACTTGCATACCTGAGATCTGCAGAAGGGTAACAAACCCGGGAGATGCCACTCAGAAGGCTGCATAGACTCTCGCCTTCAGCCATCTTCAGTCTCCCTAACATCAATGCCCACGGGGCCTTTTATCTGTTGACTTTGAAAACAGACTCAAAGGGTCTGGTTTTGCTAGCCTCTCTTCTCCCGTCACAACTGACAGCACACATGGCCCTCAGAGAAATCTGAGGCTGTACACGGTCTATGCCACGTGCCACTCAAGATGAATCCTGCCTGTCTCTGTCTCTTACTGTCAGGGTTGGAGACATCCAACATTCTGACTTCCATTTGTTGTCAAATGTTTTTCAATTACTCAGAACCGATTAGCATCTCTGCCGAGAAAGAATGTCATTGGGGACTTGGGTCAAATGAAAACATGCTGAGCACACAGAATGTAACCTGGGGCTGGCGCTCATTTATAGCCCCAAAAGACAGAATAAAAGTATCTGGAAATTTTGTCTCACATCTTAACCTTACTGGGTCTGGACCAAGCTGTGGGAAATGACTGGAGCCAGGGCCATGTGATGCAATGGTCGTTGACAGTTGAGGTACCTGGGAAGCGGGAGGAGGGTCCCTGGTTGCTGTAGGTGCCCTTGTGCTCACTGGGCAGCAGTGACAATGCTGCTGGCCTCTGGACGAGGGCACCTCCCTGCTGCACTGGGGTAAATGGATTCTTGGCAGGTCAAAGTTCTTTAGTGCAAATCATGGCCAATCATTTGATTCCAGGGCCTCAGGTCCTACTTGGCCATCTCTACACGGAGCTTCCTCCTGCCCTGCTACTCCAGTGATGGGGTGAAGGTGTGTTGTCTTCCAAGCCTGTCGTTTATATTTGGATCTGACCTTTGCCCATCCGTTGGCCTCATTCGTTCTTCTCTGCTCTGACCTCTCATCTCCTGGCAGGAAGCTTGTGGTCGTGCTTGTTTCCCTTGAACTTAATGCTCAATCTGTTTTCCTGGCCATGGCCTTGACCATGACCCCTTGATAAATGACTCTGGTCATCCATTCTTACCTGTGCTGCTTTTGGCTTCCTGGGTTACCTCCTCCCGCCTCAAGCAACAAGATGCCTCCTGATGCAAGGAGGAGTTCTTTCTGGATGCTGACTGGGGACTGAGTATCTTGTTTTTCTGTTTGGGTCCATGGTAAAGTTCTTGTCTCACACTGGAGACATCAGTTTCCAGGGACCTGCACCTCCAGCATTCCTCATGACCTCTCAGGACTCTCCTTGGCATTTTGGCTTTACACATACCCTGCACACCCGTGCTCTCCTGAACATCTGTCACTAGAACTTGTCACACTGGTCTGTGATCAAACCTGCCTTTATCACCAGCTGTAAGTTCCTTTCAGACAATCGCTGTAGCTTTAACACAACAGCTGTCAATTGCCACTGAGTGCCCCGATGGAGGGTTAATTTCTTTTCTTTTCTTTTCTTTTCTTTTCTTTTCTTTTCTTTTCTTTTCTTTTCCTTCCTTCCTAAGATTTATTTATTTTTATCTGAAAGGCAGTTATTCTGGAAACCTGGCCCATTCTTCCAGCCCTTTCTACAATCTTGGTTAGTTCCCTGTGCCAGATTCAGCCTTGTTCTGCTTGAAATAGCCAGAGTGGTTTCTGCTTCCTGTAAATGGCCTGTGACTGATGACACTGCTTTAATAACCGGACACACCTGTCACCGGACCATTTGCGGGTTCAGGAGCAGATTTTTCTCCTTTGTGTTTCCAGGTTTAGCTAAAGGTTGACTGTGGTCGTTGCCCAGCTCGTTGGAAAGAGATGGGGAAGGAAGGAAAGCCGTATAGAGAAATGGGAGTGCAGGCGATTCCTGAGTTTGGAGCAACAATATCAGAAGTAATACCCAAGACAGGACCCTTTCTTAGGCTTTTTCTCTGAGTTTCCGTTGTCACTCACACCTATCTTAAAATCTTTTTCTCTACTGCCCTTTTCATCTCTGACCGTCCTTGCTGTTTCTCTTAGGTCTGCTAAGTTTCTCGTTTGCAGCCTTCTAAGTGCAGGAGAACTGCTCCTGTGTCAGCAGCGCACACTCCTCTTTCGTGCCGCTTCACGTGCGAGCAGCACAGAGATGCTGCTCTGCCAGCCTGCTGTCCGTAACTTGCGAAGGGGTGGGAGCATCATTGGGGATTAGACCATGAAGGACTAGGAAATATTTACAACTGTGAAGTTCCAGCTCTAGAACTGATCTTGGCCATCACCAATCTGGTTTTCCCTTCTATTTTAAAGCTGAGTGAACTGAGGACCTGAGAGATGCAAGGGTTGGGTCCCAGGCTCACGGAGCAGCAGGTGGCAGAGCCAGGCTTCCAACACAGGGGGATGCGGCGTTCTGTCTGTCCTTCTCCCCCCGTGGCTGAATGTGGAGAAGAGCCTTGATTTTGACCTACAGATTTATTGTGGATCTGATCTTGTACACATAATAAGGAAAAGTGGCAGGTTTTTTTTCCTTTTTTTTTTTAAGATTTATTTTTTGTTGGGAAGGCAGATATACAGAGAGGAGGAGAGACAGAGAGGAAGATCTTCTGTCTGATGATTCACTCCCCAAGTGACTGCAACAGCTGGAGCTGAGCCAATTCGAAGCCAGGAGCCAGGAGCTTCTTCTGGGTCTCCCACACAGGTACAGGGTCCCAAGGCTTTGAGCTGTCCTCCACTGCTTTCCCAGGCCACAAGCAGAGAGCTGGATGGGAAGTGGGGCTGCTGGGATTAGAACCGGCGACCATATGGGATCCTGGCACGTGCAAGGCAAGGACTTTAGCCACTAGGCTACCACGCCGGGCCCCTTTCCTTCTGTTTTTTCAACAAATGCATCTATTGAGATGAGTGCCTGAGAGAATAGTACTTTTTCTAATCACAGGATATGGCTCGTTGGCATTCTTTTTAAGTGAGTCTGCTGCACCACAAAAATTACCTTTAGTACATAAACATTTGCTAAATATTTAATATAAATGATTAATTTTTAACCACCGAGTTTTGGGGCTGATATTAATTATCCGCATTATTTATTTAAGGGACACTAGAGACGTCTAGATAGTTTAGGAGAAGTCAAGTGTTGTTATAGAGGGTCAAGGGTAAGTTGGCCCCATTCCCTCAGATTGTTTCCTAAGTGTGCCAGAGGTATGTAGAGCTGTTAGCCAGAGTGCTGCATTCCAAGGGAGTGACCACTGAGCCCACAGAAAGCTGTCCACAGACCAGTTTCAGCAATTGTAAGTGTAATGAATTCCAGATGGGGAGACGGTTTTAAGTCTTCTTTCAAGAGCACATACAGTGCCACCCTAGACAGCCAGGAGTTCAGGAAAGGCTCCCAGACGAAGCCATGTTTTCCAGTGTCAAGGGCAATGGGGTAGATTGGAGGGGTCCAGGATGAAGAGTCTAAATTCCACTGCCAACGTGCTAGTCTTGGTTTCCCACTCTTCCCAGTGGTGAACTTGATGTAGCACCGACGGGGGCCTGTAGCCCCGGAGGACATAGAAGCTTGGACCCAGGAGGGTTGATTCCCTCTGGGGCAATGAGATCAGGCAAGGGGGCATCAGACGGTGACACATGGTAGTGACCTCATCCAGCAGTGTGGGTCATCGATTCTCAACTAGCCTGTCTCAAAAGAGAAAACACTTGCAAGCTACGTATTTGACAAATGATTAATATCAAAATCTCAACAAGAAATCGACAAATCTGGTTAAGAAATGGGCAAAGGAGCTCAATAAACCGTTTTCAACAGAAGGAATACAGATGATTGACAAATAGGTGAACAAAATGCTCAGCGTGCCCAGGCATCAGGGGAGTGCTGAGGAAAACCAAAGAGGGCGTAGCCTTGCCTCTGCCAGAATGGCTGTTGTCCTCAAGACGGAGAGCAGCACACACCGGCGTGGACGTGGGCAAAGGGGAACTCCTAGACGCGGTAGGCGGGTGGTAAATTAGTGCTGCCACCTGGGAAAGCAATGTGGAAGCATTCTTAAAAATGCTGAGCAGACCTGGCGTGAGAGCCAGCCATCCCACTGCTGGGTATAGAACCAAAAGGCATGAGCTATTGTGTGAAAGAGATCTGTGTAGCACTGCATTTATAACAGCCCTGTTCACAATAGCCAGTATTCGGAAGATGCCCATCCCTCAGACGAATGGAGAAATGTACTATGTATGTGTGCCTATATACACACAGGAGTATTATTCAGCAATAAAAAAGAAACAAATTCTGTCAGTTGCAGCAAAAGGGTGGACATCACATTGAATAAGTCAGCCAGATAGAGACAAATATTGCATGTTTTCCCTTATATTCAGGAGCTAAAATAAAACATTACCTGTGTGTATCAGTTTTGCTAATACACAGCAAAAACACAGGGACCTGGGCAGGACATGATCATTTGGGAGTGGCAGAGTTGATAGGATCACTTAGGTGAGGACAAAAGAGAGTGACAATACCCTCCAGAGGAGGGACCGGGGTGTGGAAGCAAAGCCACAGGATGTGGAATGGGAGGACATTGCAGGTGGAAGCCAGGCCGGATGGAGCAGAAGAGAGCACCCCAGACATGTGCTGCACCCACAGAACTACAGCTGCAGTTTAGCCCACTTGTATGACAAGTGGGTGCAGATTCAAACAGCTGCAGGCTGGTGAGGAGTGCTCTGGCTGTGGTGCTGAGGGGACAGCTTTGTGAGCATGTAGACTGGGGAAAAGATGCAAGTGGCTGTCAAGGAATGACCCATCCTTTGTGGGGTGGTGAGTGGTGGATTGTGGTCCTCTGGTTACAGTGTGTGCAGGAGGCAGCGGCCAAGATCATGCATGCCAAGGTCATTTCAAGTGATCTCAGGTCAAGGTTTCCTAGTCATCATTCTTCTACAATGTAGGTATTTGTATGTGTAGTATGCTTCGTAGCACCTCTGCCTAAAATTATTATCTGAAGGGAGTAAAATGCCCTGAAAAGATGAAGCTTTCTATCCATTTTAGATAACATATAAGTCTCACCTAGCAAGACACTTCCATTAGCACAAAAAATAATGGTCCTTTTCAACCAGATGACTGTCACAAAGAAAAAAATGGAGACAGCCAAATGATTTATTTCCCTATCTGCGTTGGAGTTTATTCATGGGGAGATTCACCTTGTGAACTAACCATTTTCTGGGCTAACAAAAAGCAGTGGGGTTTTTTTCTTTTAAGGAAATGTCTTTTCCTCCCTTCCTTTACAGTGGATTTCTGTAGTTTAAAAAAAAATCACCCAAGTCCTTGGCTTTGATATCCAGAAAGCGACTCTTTCAATTGCTTTAACCTTTTTCAAACAGTGACCCACGGAGATAAATGTCCCCTTGCTGGGACTGGAACCTCTCCCCAGGAGCTGGAGCCCTGGAAGTGCCAGGTTTCCTGAAGCACCAGCAGGAAAACCTGGGATCTCAGACTGGGGAAAGGAACTTTCCCCACCCCCAGCTGGCCCCCCACCCTTGGCCATTAACACAACCACTGAGAAAGAAAACCTGCCTCTCCGGGGCCAGGAGGGAGGGACCAGGACCCAAATGCCCGCCCCAAAAACAGTGGAGATAGAGGACTGGTGGATGGCTGTTTCTCTTTGGGTCAGATTCAGGGAGACTGACAAGGACTGGAAGGAGCAGAGCGGAGACTTCCCTAGCTGCCCACTCACCCTGTCGCTTTGCTGCAGGCCGGTGACCGCAGCATCAGCAAGAGGAGACAGCAGAAGAGCTGTCCCCGGCCACTCCCTGGGTGTGGCAGCCTTGCCCACATGTGTCCTGTGGTGTGTGTTGCCGGATGGCTGGGCATGGTGAGGCATTGGTGGGGATGTTTGTGCCCACCCCTGTGGGGCTGCCTGAGCAGGAGCACCTCTGTGGTGTTCAGGATCTCCCTGAGAGCCTGTAGGTTCCTGTGGTGCCAGGCATCACTCAGATCCCATGAAGCCAAGGTCCGCCCTTGACTGTGATCTCCTGACTGTGGTGCTTCCCTGAAGGCTGCTTAGGGGCAGCCCTGGTTGCCTCTGGCCTGAGTGGCTTTGCAAAGCGAAGACTCTTATACCTTCTTTCCCTTTAGTGCTGGTTGCACAGTGACTGCTGTAGACAGACCTCTGCCAGATCTGAGCAGTTGCTAAGGAAGTTAAAAGTTGGCCCCCAACTCATTGTTTCTTGGATTCTGTGACAGCAGCTCTTAGAGCAGCTTGGGCTACATGTACATGGGACATTTACCAATGGAGCAGTGGTTGGCCAGCAGGTCACAAAGAACTCATCAGCTTGTTGGGTGAGCTTAAGGAAGCCCTGGCTGCCTGCCTGCCTCTTAGCTGCTGCACTACCACTGAACAGAGAGAGCCTGAAGCCAGTGCTAAGGTTGTGCAAGTGGATCCTGACAGGTGCACCTGGGTCTGTTGTACTTGCAACAGAATGCCCTGAGTCTTGGTCTCGATCCTGTAGGTTCAAGGCTTCATCACATGTTTTCCCTGAGAAGAGGGCGTGATTGGATTTCCCTCTGGGAGCAGGAATGGTTTTGTGAGCACACTAGCCAATCCCCATACTGTGGTCTGAGTATTGCCATTTCTTACAGTCCAGTGTGGAAATCCTGACTCAGGTGCAGCAGCGGAAAGGAGCAGTGTCCTGGGAGGTGGTAATGTCATAAGGGCTCTGCTGTGTTAATTGGGGCTTAACGCCCTGATTCAGGAGGTCTGTGGGAGCCGGCTCACTGCTTCTGCCATGTGAGAATGTAGCAAGTGTCATCTGTGAGGGGCAGGTCCTTGGCAGACACCAGGTCTGTTTGCATTTTGGCCCTCCTAACCTCTAAAACTATAGTGGTAAGTTTCATTTTGTTTGTGAATTTCCCGGTTTAAGGTGTTGTGTTATAGCAGCCCGAATGCAGCCAACACCACACATCTTGCATGCCTTCAGTGCTGCCAGTGAGAATTCCTTTTTGGCCACTGTCATGGCAACGAATGGATTACTGAACAGGTCACTAAATGTACTCCCAGGAGCCACTTTTCAAAAAAAAAAAACAACTTTTTTTATTTCTCCATGAGAGATGAAAGATAGAGGGTAGGGGAGGGAGAAAGTGCTCTTTGTCTTCCATCCATCACCCCACTCCCCAAATACTCACGACAGCCAGAGTTGAGTCCAGCCAAAGCCAGGAGCTCTAGAGTCACTGTGAGTCACCCATGTGGGAGGTAGGACCCACAGATATGAGCCAGCACCTGCTGACTCTCAAGATGCACATTAGCAGGGGTTGGAATTGGCAGTGAAACTGGGCCTTCAACCCAGGCACTCTGACACTGGATGTGGGCATCCCAGGAGGTCTCTCAACCACTAAGCGGGAGGCTCCCAGGCAGGAACCCCTCTTGATATTGCACAGTTCTTGCTTCCTGATAACAGAAATGCTCACAGCAGCCACCCTGGGGCTGGGCTTCAGGGCAGAATCCCGGGGTCCATGTGATCTCTGCCTACTGAAGGAGGGTGCTGCAGCATGCTTGATGCCACAGTCAAGTTCAAACTTGGGCCAGAGTGACCACGGCTGGGGTTGCAGTCCTCTTTGCATGCTGATATATGTTCATAAGACACCCTCCCTCCCCCACAGCCTTTCTCAGTTCCTCCTCTTCATGCCCAACAGAGCTCTCTTTGCACCTGTGAGGACCGAGGCCACAGGAATGTTTAAGCTCTCTTAGGGTCAACAGCTAGTAAGGACTGGGATGCTGATGGATAGATGCTGATCTCAGGACCAGAGCCTGAGCCTTCTCCACCACTTGCTGTGTTGGAACCACAGTAAACAGCAGTCCCATTGCCAAGATTTGTTCCCAGCATGGCAGAGCTCAGGGCTGGTAGAGCAGCTGGACCTCATTAAGACACCACCCCTACTGCGGTTGCACAAGGAGGAGCCGGTACATGGTGTCTCAGCAGCGGAACCTCGAGTACGCAGCTCTCTAGAGAAAGTGTCCAGTTAGAGAAGGCTCGGCTTTAGGTCGTGTCCCAGCTGCGCTCAAATGTTGTCTGGCCTTGACCCCAACAACTGTCCTCCCAGAGGAGTCCTGGCCCCAGATGGCCATGTGGGGATGCGGGCAGGTGGTTGGGCTGAGTGCTCAGTTTCCCTTCAGATCCATCTTCAGAGGCCTCCCTTGCCTGTACAGACCCCCTGCACTTGGTCGTGGTGTGCCTGCCAGAGGCTGTCATCCTCCCGGTGTCATTCACAGACCCCACGGGAGTCCTCTTTTGAAGTAGAGATGAGGTCTAGGTTTGATTCCAGGCTCTTGCCTTCTACACTGACAGGCATGTTTATGGTGCACAAGCAACAACATTATTTAAAGGGTGAGGAGGGAGACACACGCACACATACACACACACACACACACACGGGCATGGTGGAGGAGTGGAGTAGGCTAGAGGGAGGAAAAGGGTGAGGCTGGAGAAGTAGAGAGAGGGGTGAGTGCCTCCCAGCACCCACCTTTGTGAGAACTTAATGACATCTCTGTAAAATTCCACACGAGCTTCATGTACGTATTCTCATGGTGACTTTGCCCCAAGTCTTGAGTGAGAACAAGGAACCCCAGGAAAGGACCAGCTTTCTGATTGACAGGTAGGATAAACTCACATCGGGCTGATGCTTTGTGACCTCCAGCTCAGCTAACTACTTTCCTCTCGAAGCTCTTCCCAGTGTAGGGGATGAGTTCGTTGGCAGATTTTGCTGAATTCATTCACTGATGTGAGTGACACTGGGAAACTTGGTGTGGTCCTGTCAGTGGGAGCTGGGCTCCCAGGCTCTGGGGCCAGATGGTTCACTCCAGCTTGGCTGTTTGCTAGCTGTATGACTGTTGATGCACTGCCCTGAGCTGCAGGTTTCCTAATCTAGGATGGGGGATAGAAGTCCACTCATCTCTGCGGATTTTTGGAGAATGAGATGAGAGTCTGTGGGAGGATTCGTTCCTTTGCCAACTCAACTGGATGGGTTTATGGTGCAATTCAAATAGTAATCTACACTCCTTGGGTTCTTCCTGAGCCCATATGAGTGGCTCATTTGACATGATAGGTCAATGTGGGAAATATTCCTTAAGCCCCGGAGGATTTGGGGACGATGGATACCTGGAAAGGAATCCCCTTTGAATGAGGCATGGATGGGCACCAGAATAGGAACCCCTCAAAGCAACGGTGGTTATTAGAGCTATTGGTGGACAGCTTAGTTCTCATCACTTTTCTCTGAGCTCTGTCTGGCTAAGTACCTTTCATCAATTTTTGAATCTAAGCTCTATCTGAGGTCAGCCATTTAAAGCAAAATGCTGGCAGCAGATGTGAAATCAAGAAGAACCCAGGGGTTTTGAAACCCTCCCTTCCCTTGTGGCTGTTTCCTGCCCATGGCAGCACAGACTGGACTTTCCTGGGATCCTGCAGAATAATCTAAGTGAAAATGGAAACATCGTGCACAGCCATCCCCTTAAATATTTTATATCGCATTCCATTGTTCATTTTTCAGAGATCATTTCCTTGACATTTTCTGAGGGTATATTTCTTGAGATGTAAAATAAATATGTTTGGCTGATGTTCATACCAATTTATTTAGAGCCATAAATAACATCGAGATGCCACTTGTCATTTGCACTAGGAGATCTAAGGATCACAAAATTGGCCTGGGAGGATGGGGCGGAGGATTGATCAGCTGGGATCACACTGAGGATGGCCTGTGTGCAGCGCTCCCAGCTGGCACTGCTGCCAGGGACTGTAAAGGTTGGACCAAGCCCAGGCAGAGAAGTGACAGAGCCAGGCCAGGGAGGTGACCAGAACCCCAGGCTACAGGGGTGACAGAAGCCCAGGCCAGGGAGGTGACTGGAGCCCCAGGCCATGCCATCCCCTGGGGGCAGCTGAGTGACAGCAATAGATTTTCTGGCTTTCTGGTGGAGGTGGGCTGCACAACTTCTCCAAGTGTTTGTGTTGGTTAGCTGGCAGCAGGGTTGCCCTGGGGTTGTCCCTGGGAACCAAGGATGACCTGTTAACAGAGAACTTGAGTCACTCCCATGAGGTGTGAGATATTTGGTCCTGAAGCTCCCAGAAGGAACACAGGAAGCAGGAGGGGTGAGGGTGTGCGCACATTACTTGCTGCCGACTCCCAGCAGTGAATGAATTCACCGAGTAGATCTCCCGACACTGCACTGCTGCTGGGAGCCACGTGGTGGAGGCAGCTTCTCTTAGGGAACAGTTGGGGCAGGAGGGGATGTGCCCAACAGCTTAGCAAGCAACCATGAGACAGGGCTCTGGATCTCAGGACAAGACAGTGCAGACGCCAGAGAGGCCCTGGGCATTCAGAGAAGGGGCCCTTAAGGCTGGGTGGACCAGGAGAAGCTCTGGGGATGCAAGCAGGGCAGAGGAGGTGGAAGACGCTACTGGGGGTTGGAGGAAGAGGACATCAAAGTATCCATGACAACAGGAGAAGGAGGGACAGACCGAGGGAAGCATTTTCAAAATGTAGATTTGCCTCAAATGAGCACTGATGGATAGATCATAATTATCATGTATATCTAAATACCACGCATGTAAAATGCATGTTACATTAAATTATATATGATGATGTATATGATATCTAAAGATATGTATTACAGATAGAATTTGTGTTCTATATGTAAAGATATTGTCATACAAATATAAAAACACAATGGAATGTTCTTCAGCCCTAAAGAAGGAAAGTCTGTCCTTTGGGATGAACCTGGGTGACATTATGCGAAGTGGAGTTAGCCAGGCCCAGAAAGACAGACACTGCCTGGTCCCATGTGTGGTGCCCCCAGGGAGTTAGACTCACAGCTGCAGAGGGTGGAGGGGGTTTCTAGGGCCTGGGAAGAGGCTGAGAGCTGTTGGTGGGAGTGAGTAAAGTTGTGGTAGTTTTGCCAGGGAGTCATTTCTAAGGGCGAAGGCTCAGCCCTGTGCTGATAGAGGAGACCGCTGTCTGCACTGCGGAAAGGTGCTGAGGAGGAAGGGCTGCAGGCTTGTCACTGCTCACAGACGATGCATCTGCTAAGCCTGACTGCGGGGTCACTTCCCATGTGTGTGTGCTCCCATGTATCACAACAGCCTGTTGAGCTCTTTGTAGTTTTTATTTGCCAACTATGACTCATAAAGCTGAAGGGAGAGAAGCCACAATGGTGGGGAAGAAAGAGAAATCAGTGCCCCTAGGGGATGCCGGTGCTGCGGGCAGAGGGTTAGCCTGCACACCTTGGTGCAGGGCTCCCAGCACCATTGTTTAAATTACCCTTTTGTAAATTCTTTTGAAGTGGAAAGGAATCCTCCATCTTGTGAATGCAACATAAGCAAGGATAGTCTGGTCTACTCTGTGAGTGCTGCTCTCCTGCTGCCATTCATTCCATCACGGGCTGGCCGGCCGGCCGGGAGAGGCGGGGCATGGGCCAGGTCACGGAGGGAGAGTAGCACCACTCTGTCCTGGGAGGTGACAACAAACTTCTCAATTCTTTTCACTTTGATGTCAGTAGAGCTGGGATCAAGGTCGCTTTAGAATTTGGGAGGGCTTTTTTACATGTATTTTAAAACTAGAATTTTTATTGCATAACTAATTACCAACATTCCCAAGAGGAACTGGATGCTGTAGGAGCTGCCTGCTTGGGTGTGGCTGTTCCTCTTTCACAGAAAGTACACTTTGAGGTGCCTCATCCACCCAACCCAGTGTGTTTTGTCTTTTACTCTTGGCACCCGTTATGCTTCTCTTGCCTTTGGCACAGCAGCCACATTGGCCACAGCTCAACCTGTGCAGGTGGTGGGCCTGAGAGCTGCCCTGTGGCACAGCATGCGTGTCTGCTCATCATGATTTCCAAACCATGACATTCCTTTGTCATCTCTTTTCTGCAGCTCAGACCAAGAAAGGGGATTGTATTATTATTATTTTTTTTATTTGGATTCACTTATATGGAGAGAAATGGAGAGGTGGTGGTTTTGTCAGTGTGAGCCTTCCAGCAACAATTATTTTCCCTGGCAGGTGTTTGGCTGACTCTGCCTCCCAAGATGGGAGCCTTTGGCTTGGAGTGGCTGGGGGACTAGAAGGAAGGCGGTGTATACAGTGTGGATACATTGAATGCAGTTCTCATCACAGGCAGCCCAGACGTTTGATTTGGAATTTCATCACTTCTCAAATGGAATCCAGTTTAACTCTCAGGACTTGTTTCGTTTTGGCATTTCATTTGGTTTACTGTTTCGTGCTGCAGTTGACCGTGGATAACGAGACCATGGATGGTAGAGGACCGTCAGCAGAGAGTAGCCTATTCTTGCCCTCAGTGCACACCCAGGGCTGAGGAGACCAATGGTTGCAGGCTCCTGCTCTTCCCCACCACTTCCTTGTTTCCTGAGGGTTTCCTTTTCCTCCCCTTCCTAAGGTATTTCACAAGCCTGTTACAGTTCAGGACATGGCACTTTTTTCTGTTTGTTTTGACACTGCAGTGACCACAGCAGCTTAGCTGAAATACAAGGGAACATTTTAGGGCGTGAGTGGGAGCTATCAGAATGCAAAAAGAGCCTGTGGGTTGGCAGAGCAGACCTGATAGCAGACATGTGCAAAGTGTTCTTGTAGGATTGATTCCAACATCACGTGGCTGTAAATGGAAGGTGGGAATGGCCACGTTGTTACGCTCCTTGGCTGTCTTCCCGTCCCTCAAACAAGGGGTGTCAGCAGCAGAGCTCTGGTCTCACAGGAGCCTTCATCCAAAGTTTGATCCTTCCGTGGGCCCATCTTGCCTCTCACCCCGCCTTCTCACCCCGCCTGCAGGACTTTGGCAGGGGCTTCTGGTGGACACTGGTGTGTAGCGGCAGGGTCTTAAAGCATGCCCCCAGCCTCAGGAGGCAGCTCCCTGGGTGTGCATTTCTGGGCCCACAGCTCCCCCCTGGACAAAGTTCCGAGTTGTATGGATTTAGGCCACCTCAGTGACTTCATCTTACTCTACCACGTGCTGTCTGCAGTGTCTCCACATCCAAATTAGCTACATTCTGAGATACTGGGTGGTGGTGGTGGGAAGCTAGTGTGAGGTGTGTGTGGGAGGGATGGCCAGTGCTTGAGTGAGTGAGTTTTGCAGGGACACAATTCCGCTCCCAGCTGGAACCTTCTGCTTAAAACTGCCAGCAGGAGACCTGGGTACCTCAAGAAGCCTGTGAGGGGGTCCTGGCAAAGGCCCTGCACTGGGAGGGATTCAACCAGCAGCTTCCAGGACTCACTTTGCCCTCAGTGCCTGGAGTGACCAGCTCCTGAGGTTGCCACTGAGCCTAGGGATGGGTTCATTTTGACCTGTACTGTGAGTTACTGTACTTGGAGATTATAGTGTCTCAAACTGAAGATCAGCTGCCGTGCTGGGCATCTAGAAGGCATTTCTCATTAAAAAGGTTGGGCCTTGTTGAAACTGATGCTGCAATTAAGGGTCCCATTAACCCCCAGCTCCAAGACAAAGGCTCGGGATCTTGGGAGGCCAGGTGTCTGTAGAACACCTGCCAGGGAAGATGAACGCTGCCCGCCTGCTGGGGGCTGTGAGGACTCTGAAGGACTGTGGCTTTCAGAAGCGTGGGTTGGATGTGCGACAGGCCTGCCAAGGCCGGTGACACGCCTGTGTTTGGATCAGAGGAGGTGGGGCTCGGCCTCCTGGGATGATCTTTCTCTGTAACTGCCAGGAGGATTACCGTCTTCATTAATATGTCACTAAAATTTAAAATGCGCCATTCCTTCTACTCGGTAATTATTGTAGACAGGTTTGAGGTGTATTGTGAGAAGTGAATTTCTTAGCAGAACTCTGCAGAATATTGATGGGAAGCGCACTTGACTGTTAACTACTAATATTCCTGGGGTAACTGACAGTGGTCCCAGGATCACATGGATCACAGGACTTCCCTTTATGGGGCTTCTCATTTGTTTCACTGATTTCTTTAAGGTTGGCTTTATTATTTTTATTTAGCTAGGTTTTACATGTTTATGGGAGAGGCAGAGAAAGAGGCTCGGGAACAGAGACAGCTCTTCCATCAGCTGATTCTCTCTCCAAGTGCCCCAACCACTGCAGCTGGGCCAGGCCAAAGCCAGAATCTTGGAACTCAAGCCATGCTTCCATATGGATGGCAGGGACCTAGAACTTCAGCTATCAACTGCACATTACCAGGAGGCCAGCATCCGGAATGGAGCTTGGACTCCAAGTGGCACTTCAGTATGGGATGTGGAATTCTGCGAGGCTGCTTCCCTGTTAGGCCAAAGGCCGTCCCCTGCTCTGCCTTCCCTTCTGAGGGCAGACTCCCAATGAGCTCAGGGATTCCTGCCAGGCCTTGCCTCCTGGACACTGAGCACTGATCACTGCACCACGCTGGGCACCAAGCCTTCAACATAGGCACTTTTGAGGGACAAGCTGCACCCAAGTTGTTGAAGTGGAGGCAGGGAGGGGCCAGGCTTGCTTCTGCATCACAACTTGCTGTTAGGAGAGCTACCTCAAGGTCCCATGAGAACCACCTTAACTACTGAGGACAGCAGGGGCCCAGTACGCCCTGGGAGGCCCTGCCTCTTCAAGGCTGCACCTCTGAGTATGTCTGCACTGGGGACCAAGCTTCCAGTAGATGAACCAGTGGAGGAGTGCCCTCAGACCAAAGAATATACAAGTAGGCCTGTACTGATAACTTTCAGGCAGATTAGTATCCCCCTCTGTTGTTCTTTTGTCCTTAGTCATTCATTTAAATGCCATTTCACCAGTGTAGCCTGCAGGCCACCTGGCTTTCAGAAACAGCAGCTCTTTTGTGTTCTAAGCATTTAGGGTTTTCTGCTGGGACGCCTGGAGAGAGGAGCTTCTGAAGGATGTGCTGATGTCCCACCCTATGTTAGCTTGGCTGTTGCTTGACCTTGGAAGTCTCATCCCCATCTTGTCCAACATCACACTCCGTGCCATGTACTAAAGGAAAACAGCAGGTGACGTTCTCTGCGACCATCCATTTCCAACTAGAAATTGCACCTTGCTGTCCTGTTCTGAGTTATGCACTTTTCCCAGGTCCTCTGCTACTGAGACTTTGTCACGGGGTCACTTGTCATCATACTGATGGGCAGTCCTTGGGCCAGGCTTTCACAGCTGGTCCTATGAGCTGCTAGCCTAGTGTGGGCCCTGAGGACCCCTGAAGTGTGTCCTTCTGGCTGCCTCTTCTGCAGAATCTGGGACCCTGGTTGGCTCCGTCCTAGTGAGCCTGTCCTACATGTGCACGGGAGGAGTGTGGGGGGAAGTACTGTCCAGGTGGCTTCTCCCAGGACTTCTCCAAAGGAAGCAGATGCAGCGACGTTTGGTAGCATCTGCACTTTGGAAGAGGCAGGCACTGCATGCTCCCAAAGGCCGCACGCTCCAGGCGGGAGGAGAGAAATACTGATGTGATTGGGGTCTGGAGAGCAGCTGTGGCCGGGGCGTGGCCGGAGCCAGGAGCTGAATGCAGGGAAGCTGCTGGAGCTTCTGCCCTGGGGTCCATGGGGTCTGCGTGGGGGTCGTAGCAGCAGCACTAGAGAAGAGTCCTGCACGGTTACACACTGGGCCGGAAGGGCACCCGGTGAGTACCCCAGGAGCAGAGGGACATTTCTGTGGCTGCCAATGAATCAAGGGAGCGTTCAGGATTTATGAAGAGAGAAATGAGAGGAAAAGGGCATTGCCCAGCTTGCAGGGCGATTCCACACCTTAGATCTGTGTGTGTCAGGCTCTTGTTTATTCAGAATGCCTGTTTGTTCATACCTGATTTGTTGTTTAAACCCTGCCTTCAGAGTAGAGCTTGGCCAGGTTTAAGCAGACTTGATACCTTATCAGGCTTTCCTTCCAGTTCATTTGTGGCATCCTGCAGTGGCTGAGCTCCTGCAAGTGAAGAGCAACACCCAGGTTTCTTTAATGATGCGTTCTCATTTAAATCGCTTGCTAACATTTCCCTGGGCCGTGAGCAGGTGCCTGCTGTTTGTTGGCTATGGGAACAGAAGTACAATCTCAGTCTCTTTCTCAGCTGTTCAGCCTCTGTGAGGTGTGGAGCGTAATTGGCTCAGGGTGTCCTCTCTTTACTGTCGGCGAATGGAGAGCTGCCTTAGAACCAGCCACAGGTGAGTGCCGAAATTTTTAGACTGAGCTGCTGAGTGCTGCTCGAGGCGTGCGCTATCCCTCCAGTCTGAATTGTGCTGCTGGTGGCGCCAGGCTTGGCGGCAGAAAGAAATATGATGTTCAGCTAATGGCTTGAGAAGGGACGGCAAGGACGTGGGGTCACCTGTGGCATATCCTATTTTGAGCTGAGCCAAAGGAGATTAATGCTGTCACTTGCTTGATTAGCATTGCTACTCGCCTGGCTCTTGACTTCGAAATGTATTAATTCCAAGAGAACAGCTCACATCAGAGTTGTCTTGTTCATGTGTGTGGCTAACCTTGTACAATCCCAAGGCAACGGGCTGACTGGAGGCGGAGGCTGCGGTACTGCAGGGCCTTACTCATCTCCTGTTTGTGTCTATGACAAAGGTTTTCAAAATAATGCTAAATTGCTTTAAGCTTGAGCCTGCCAGGTAATTGCTGTTTGGTGTCTCTGGTTAAAGCTCTTTTTTAGCAGAGTTCTAGAACAAGCATCTTAAATCTGTTCAGAAGTGTACATGCATTTATTCCTGTGAATGTCAGGAAATTTCTTGTTAAGATAACCTTCCTAAGTACATCATTGTGATGTGAATTGGTAATGTGTTCTTACAGTCTGTGCTTAAGTTTTTAAATACTCATTACTGTCTCATGAGGCCCAGGATTATCTCGGTTTGGGTGTTCTGTAGGTCAAGCCATGGCTTTTACTACACTGAGAACATTTGACATTCCATTTGCCCATTGGTTGAAAGCAGTTCTGCATCTGAGGTCTTCAGTTTCCCTTTGCTTGAGGTAGAGAGCTTGGTAAGCAGAGGTAGTGTTGACAACACCTGCTTCCATCTGAGTGTGAGAACGTATCAGGTACAGTCATCTTCTATGCATGAAAAGCTTTTTGGACAAATTGGAATAAATTATAAGCACTATCATTGAATAAAAGAATATGAATAAAAGAAAGCCTTCTGCTATAGAATGCATTTCCTTTAGACAGGTTATGCCAGTTTTGCAGTCCTATGCTTATTTTGAAATTCATTGGGTATTAACATTTAAATAATCCTACCCAGTGTATGGGAAAATTGCTTCATTATTGTTCTAATGTGTGTTTCTTTGATGACTTGTGAGGTTAAGCATTTTTTCCATGTGTTTATTGGTTTCTTACTGTTTCTTTTCTTGAATTGCCTGTTAATGTGTTTTCAAGTTCCCTTACTTACTCGCTCTTGCTCAATACAATGAAATAATAATATATGTGAATTAAGAAATTGGACTTGCTTTTGGAAGTTATAATAACATTGCCATAACTCTCTTCTATTTTTTCCACATTGGGCCAAAAATATGTTTCACGGACCTGGAGACTCTATGAAGCCTACACTTTCTAAACAACCTATCACTTGGCATACAGGGTTAGGTCTCTGATCCTTCTCTCTCTCTCTCAAGACTGATTTTATTTCTTTCAAAGGCAGAGAAGAAGAGATGGAGAGCTCCCTTCCACTGGCTCACTCCCCAAGTGGCTACAGTGGTCTGAGCTGGGCCAGGCCAAAGACCGAAGGTAGGAATTTCTTTCAGATCTCCCATGTTGGTGGGTGCGGAGCCCAAGTACTTGGACCATCCTCTGCCACACTCCAGACATAGTAACAGGGAGCAGGGTCAGGAGGGGAGCATCCTGCATGGGACACCAGCATCTCAGGCAGTGTTTAGCCCTCTGTGCCAGAGCACAGAGTATTTTCTACCCTTTAGTATTTCCTACTAAGACCACAACTCCCTGGGTTTTTGTAGTTGAGGATGGTTCAGGCAATGGTTCTCTTTCTCCAGAGAAATCCCAGCACTCACTTCCCAGGCAGCCCCTGCTTGACTATCATGGGCTGAATAGGGACTTGAGATGGACTAGTAGGTCATGGGTCTTGAGAAGCATAATTTCTTTGGTCATTATATATATTGATGGGGCTGCCATGCCTGATTCCTGGCTCCAGATGCTGGGAATACTGTCACACACACAACAAATAAAGCTTCACAGCTTCATAAATGCCACCACTCAGAGTGGGGAGTAGATTCAAGATACAGAAGGATTCAGAAGACGGCGTGGCATATGCAGGGGTGGGAGCTGAGTGTCAGGAAGGAGCACAGGGGTTTGCACAGAGTGGCCAGGGAGGGCTTTCTTGAGAGGATGGCACTGGAGAGATGTGAGGAAAGCCAGGCACATGGGTATTTAGAGACAGAGTGTTCTAGCTAAAGAACAGCGAGTCTGAAGCACTATGTGGGGAATGTGTGGAGCATAAAGGAGAAAGATGAAGAAGTGAGCCATGAGAGTGGAAGGCAGTGAGGTGGGTGGTAGGCCATGAGAAGCCTGTTGGTCAGCCCTGGTCTTCTGGCCTTTGCTGTGCATGGGCAGGATGAGCCAAGCAGTTGGTTTATAGAGGATGAGGACCTGCACTACTGTGCTGCAAATAGACTGTGGGGTTTGAGAAGGTCAAGGATAGGAGCCAGCAGACTTTGTAGGGGACATAAAAACAGGTGAGGGAGTAGACTCAGAATAGGATGTGGAGTGGGCATGGGGCATGAGTTGTAAGTTTCTGCCCAGTCATGTCCAGAGGATTTGCACACGTGCCTGGACAGTTGACATGTATTGCCTGATGGTGTTGGGGGCCGGAATCCCAATCCAAGTACTGGTAGCATTGGTTTTCTTGGAGACTGTGTGGGAGAATGGATTTTGTGCCTTATTCTAGCTTGAGGGTTTGTTGGCTGAAACCTCACCCCAATCTTAGTCTTGGTGTTCACATGGCTTTCTCCCTGCACACCTGTAAGGGTCCAAGCTTCCCTCGTTTGTAAGGACATCATGTTACATGATGATCCCACCTTGAGCTATATGACCTCATGTAGACTATTGTAGATATCTACAATGACCTGTCTTTTGAGGGTGTAGGCCTCGGGGCTTCAACAGAATTTTGTAGGGGAGACAAAATTCAGTCCATAACAGGGTGTAAGGAAGGAAGGAAGATTGGCCAGGATTCCATCCAAGAGGTCTGGCCTGATCAACTGGGAGTTGCTACTTGCAGAGATGGGAAATCTGTGGAGTAGGACTTGGGAGGGAGGGGAGGTGTTGGGCATCGGATGTTAAGCTTGAGTTGCCTGTGAAACAGCAGTTCATTCAGAGCATGGAGGTCAAGCTTTCCCCTGTGTGGACTCAGTGCTGACCCCTGTGGCATGGGTGCGTGTGCAGCAGAGGCCAGGCTGCTCTTCTTGGTCAGAAGTCCACCAGCACACTCAGGAGGAGCAGGCAGCTTCTGTCTTCACGGCCTTGCTCAGGAACTCAATCATTCGGGTAGCAGCAGAAACCAAGAGATTGTCTTCAGTCTTAATTATTCAGTGGCGGTTGGCTCCAGCTGTGAGCCCAGTGTACATACTTACACTTGAAGCGCCTTTAAAGTTCACTTTCCTCTCTCATCTGCTGCTTTCATGTGGCCCCTCCTCCTTGACAGGCCCCTCATTCTCTGTGCTGTCTCCTTACAACACCTTTTAACAAACTCCTAGCATTCTGATTTCTGTTTGCATCCAGACGTGGGATTGTTCAAAGTGAGCCATGTCTCTGAGTTCATGATTTCTCCTAGAAATCCATGGGAACAGAACTCGAGATGTGTCCAGGATGGTGACACATGGTTCTAATAGCCTCTGAAGTGTCCCCTGAGCAGGCAGTCCTGGGAAGATGTCTACCTTCACCTGACATCCTGGATTCTCCCCATTGCTAGTAACTCAGTGCCTCTCCATTTGGTCCAAGCTCCAGGCCTTTCCAAATAAAAGGACACAGACCCACATACTCTGTCCAAATAAAATGGCCACCTACCAGTTCTCTAGCCTGTGCTGGCAAGTCCCGTTGGTTTGCTTACACATTGCTCCTTTTGATCTTGTCCTACAGATTTAATGTGTTTGCATCCAGTATGTATTTTTGGATGTTAATATTTGCGGCTTGATTCCAAATATATAAAATATGAAAGAAGACCTAAATGTAATGATTTCCTTGCTTATCCTAATAAAGACCCAACTCACCAGAGTGTCTTTAAAATCCAGCTGTTCTGAGTGCTGGCTGTTTTCCTGGCTGAGCCATGGAAGGGAACATTTTGGCTTAGAAAATCACAGGCTGAACGAAGGAGAAAAGCCTGTGAAGTTCTTAGTAATGTGTGATTCTCCACATTCCAAAGAGGAGCTCAAGTCCCAGTTCGCCCCTGATGCACAGACTTGAACACTGACTTTATCCCTGATGACTAGAGGCTAGGCACCTGCACTCTTCTGTTAGGTTCTGAAGGAGCATTTCCTGTAGCCAGCTCGTCACACCAGGTTACAACCAAGTTCATTGTGCTTCAAACTCAGTGGCTATTCAAGTACGAGTATTTTTCCTTGTTTCCTTGTGTCTAGTTTCTGACAGTTACATAATGGCTTATATAACCCAAATCCCTTAAAATGTGTTTAGATTTGCTTTATGGTCCATGTATTGTTGAGGTGTTTTATTTATTTATTTAGGATTTATTGGTTTGAAAGTCAGAGAGAGAATATAAATCTTCCATCTGCTGGTTCACTCCCAAGTGGCTGCAGCTGTTGAGACTGGGCCAGACCAAAGTCAGGAGTCCAGAGCCTCTTGAAGCTTTCCCAGATCATGGGTGCAGGGACCCAAGGACTTGGGTCATTTTCTATGGCTTTTCCAGGTGCATTAGCAGTGAGCTGGATCAGAAGTGGAGAAGCTGGGGCTTGAACTGACACCCATATAGAATGTCAGCTTTGTAGGAGGTGGCTTAACCTACCATTGCACAATGTTGGCCCCAGTTTAAGTTTTATAAATGTTCTGTGGATGCTTCTTAAGAGTTTGTATGGTGAAGTCTTCAGAAAAGTTCATGGAAATACATGTTATGAAAAATGAATTAAAAAAATTTACACTAAAAATGTTTATCTTTTAATTTTATTTTCCATAAACATTTTGAAGTTCCCTCAAATTTCCCACTTTTGGTGCTATGGCTTCCTTAATAGGCACCTTAAATAAATCTTTATGACTACAGAATTCAAATCTGCGATAGTTTTAGTAATAAATATGTAAATATATGCATGTATCTCTTTGATGTGTCAACTGCTAAAAAGGATATGCAAAAATTTCCCATGTAATTTTTGATTTGAAAATTTCTCCCATGCATATGCCTTTTGAAAATATTAGCACAATTAGACATTTTAATTAAGTTTGACCATATTGTTTTTAAGTGTAATCTTGAGCTCATTCTTTGGCTTCTTATCCACCATGTGCTTTGTTTGTTGCTTCCTTTTTCCCAAGTTTCCCCTTCAATCCTTCTGTTCTATGCTGTTTTCAGTTGTACAGTGTCTACCTGGACATTTTGACATGCACATGATTGAAGTCAATTTTTTGGCTGCTGTTTTTGCTTTTTTATTGCTTTGGAGAAGTCTGCTTTTTTTTTTTTTTTGCTCACTCATTAAAACCTTTAATAGGTGTTTTTATGTCTTATCTGACATTTCTGCTGCTTTCTGTGAGAGCACTGGCCTGAGTGACTCGTCTTTATACTGCCCATAATGGGAGTCCTGGCTGGGTTTTATTGTCTATTTCAGATACAATTTTTGTTATTGCAAATGCAGTAAATAGACATCCCAGGAAGTTAAAAAATGCAGATAAATAAAGATAAGAAAACAAAAGTACCTTATTCTTATATTTTATATCCGTTTTAATATTTCCTTGGTATCTGTATTTATGTGTGTGTTATATATTTTTGGAGGCTTTTTATTTTATAGTATGCATGTCTGTGTATTATATGACCTATTTATTGATCTATAGACTTTATTCCATTGTATATATATGTGCGTGCTTTATGATATATATCTATGGAGACTTTGTATTCCATAGTGTGTGTGCATGTGGGTTATATGATCTATTCATCTGGAGAGTTTATTCCATAGTGTGTGTGTGTGTGTGTGTGTGTGTGTGTGTTATGACATATCAGTGGAGACTTTCTAAGCCAAAGTAAGGGCCTGGTGTGTGTGATATTTCCACTCAGGAGTGAATGCTTCCTCCTAGTAGCAAGATCCATCTTTCCATTTGTATTTGGTCTTAGGCTCTTATTCTGTTTAGAGTTTCTCTGTTTCCCCGCCATTGCCCCCTGGCAGCCTTGGCCCAGGACCTCCCACAGATCTGGTTGTTGGTTCCTTGAGTCTGCTTTGCTCAGACACACTCCCCTGTCTTGTTGGCTTGTCCAGGGGGCCAACCCAGTACTCCCGCAAGGTGCCCTGCTTTGTGTGTAGGGTCACGGTTGCTCCTTGTGCCGTTTCCCTTGGTCCTCTTTCGTTTCTATATCTAGATGTTTGTGCTGGATGCTTTACACATCCAAACCATTTGGTTTTGATTAGGAACTACAGGTAATATTCTGTGCCTCCTATTACATTGGGCACATACTAGCATGATGATGTTAGCAGTTAGAGTGACCACTAGGTTACTATGACAACAGCTTGACTGATTCCTCTTGTGATACAATTGTTGATTTTCTCTTTACGATTTGAAAATAATCCATGTGCTGCTACTCTGGCATGCCTGGTGATTTTAGCATCTGAGGACCCCTGCCCTGACCATGGCTTCCCACAGAGTGCAGAATGCGGACTGTCTTGTGCTGGGCTTCCTTCTGCGGAATGGAACTTTATTTCATCAGGCAGATGATGGTTTCTTTGGAAAATCATTTACGGGAAAGGCTTCATGATGGCCCTGTTCTCTCATTTCCATTACTAAGTTTCAAAGTAAATCATGGCTGAGGGTGACATAAGAAATTCCTCCAAATTTCTAGGGAGAAACTAATGCAGGGCTTTAGTATCATGGTGGACTCATACATTCTCACTGATTCATTGTATTTTAAACTGCTATGATCAATATCATCATTACTGCTTAAGTTGTAGTTTTGGATAATGGGGCTTTTCCATGTTGAAAACCAGAAGATCTATTCAATATTTCATTGAAATGAAGACACCATTTACTGTATAGAACACCTTTCTTTTGTGTGGCATCTATGAAATAGATTTTGTAGGGTTTGTCTGTCACTGTAAGACCAATCCTGACCTCATAGATTTCAAAATATAACTAAGAAGTTACTCTTAGATTCAATGCAATGTCTTACTTTAAAAACTCACACATTCATGTTGATAGTTTCAACTTAATTTTAATGTATACATTTAATTGCTTTTATTTTTTTGTTGTATATTTTTCATATCATCCTGAAGATATTGACGCTAACATCACTGAGTGGGCTAATGTCTGTAACTGATGTGGGAGGTACCAAAACTGGATGCTCACAACAACGGAAACTCCTTCTTACAGTTCTGTCTGGAGGCATAGGGGCAGGGTTGCTGGGCCAACAGCCAGGCCCTCACAAGCTGTCTCCCCAGGAGTGTCTAAGCCCTTCCCTTGCCTCCTCCAGCCACGCAGGCTCCTGTCCTGTCTCCCTGCCTGACTTGACATGAATTGGCTTCTCCCTATTTAGGTCAATAGCCTTCTCTCTCTCTCTTTTGAAAATACATGTGATTGTTTTAGGACCCACCAGGATAACTCCCGATCCTTCACTTCATTCCCTTTGCAAAGCATTTGGTTGTCCCTCAGCAGGTCCTGGAGACTAAACTGTGGTTGTTTTGGGAAGAGGAGTGTCATGACCCAACCCACAACAGTGAAGAGCGTAGTCGTTCTTCGATCTTCAACAAACTGGGCAAGTGCCAATAGGAATTTTAAAAATGCTGAGGGATGTTTAATTTTGATCAGTTGTGCTCTCAGTTCTTAGAGTTACCCATGAAGGGTGTGAATTTGAAAAGCTGTGGTGTGCACTCCTTGAAGTTACTCTGTGATTGGGTGCTTATGCCCCAGCCTGCTTTCCTTCTCACAGGTTCAGAAAGAGAAGTTGTTCTGAAACAAGGTGGCAGGCTCATGATTGGAGGCATCCGCCACCCTGTTGTTGACTGGGAGGGAATTGATGTGTGAGGCTGTGGGTCCTACACAGGTGAGGGAGCCTTCCTGGTCTTCAGCCTTTGTTCTGGGCCTGGTCTGCAGTAGAGGTCCCTTCTTTGTCCCCAGGCTACTGGAGCTCACCCCCTGCCTGAAGACACAGATGGATTGTCTATTCTGATTCCTCCCCCCTCTCCGCACCAGACTGCCCAGGGCTTTCTGTTTCTTTCCCCACCTCTCAGGACAGCTTCAAGCATCTGGAAGTCTCCATTCTCTCCTTCAGCTTCCACCATCTCTAATCTTGTGTGGGTTCCTCAAAGAGGCTGGGGCTGGGGATGAGGTGAGGCTTAGGAACAGGAGAGACTTAGGGCTGCTACTTAGGCTGGACCTGGTTGGTTCTCATCTGTATTCTCTATGGTTTAGAATGAGGGACCAGGCCCAGCTTGGGCCAGAAGAAAGAAGATCTGATTGATTCCAACAACTTCAGAACAAAGCACCTGTGCTGGTTGTTATGGCTGGCTGGGTGTCTCCCAAGGGTTCATATCTTGGAGTTGTTTCCCATTGTGGGGGATTTAAGGATTGTTAGATGAACGAATGTTGTGGTTCAGCAGTTAAGGTGATGCATGAGATGCTCATCTCAGGTCAGAGTGCCTAGGTGCAAGTCGGGGCTTAGCTTCCTGCCGACTGCCTCTGGGAGGGAATGGGAGATGGTCAGGTGGATATGTTCCTGCCACCCACGTGGAAGACCTGGATGAAGTTCCTGCATCCTGCCTTCTACCTGGCACCTTGATTGGGGTGTGAATTGGTAGATGGAATCAATCTCTGTCTCTCTTGTTGTCTCTTCCTTTCAAAAGGATAGGTAAGTTGGAATTTAAAGAAGTGACGGAACTGTTAAGAGGTGGAATCTCATGGGAAGTGATTGGGTTATTGTCTCTGTAAGGACTTTGGTTAATTCCCACTGGTTCCCATGAGAGCAATTAGTTAAAAAGACAGACCGCCCACCCCCGCTAGTTCCCTTGCCTTCAACTCTTGCCCTATGATCTCACCCCTGCGCTTATGCTCCTGCCATGATGCCCTGCTGTGTTGTGATGTAGTGAGAGGCCTCCCCACAGGCCTCTCAGGGTTTGCCCTTGAACTGTGAGTTAAATGCACCTCCTTTCTTGTGAGTACTCAGCCTTCAGTTGTTTCTTACAGCAACAGAAAATGGATGAGGACACTGTCAATAGATCTATGTCTGTCCTTTTGTGTTTCTACTGTTTTATTGGCCTTTATTTTTCTATTAAATATCCTTTGGAGAAATATGAAGGTTGAATCTGCTGAATTAGGGGGGAGAGAGAGCCTTTGTACTCGAGAAGTCAGCATGTTCCTCAGGGCCCCTAAGTGGTCCTTAGAGTGATCACCTGCTAGCTGGAAAAGCAGAATAGTTGTGCAGCCGGGACAAAGACTGCGAGCAGGAATTGGAAGAGTCATGCACAGTTGTGACTTTTTGTGCCATCCCAGTCCAGCAGGATCTTTTTATTGCACTCTGTCTCTCGTACACATGGTACTGAATCTATTTTTTTTAAGCGCACCAAAGACTAAAAGCAAGCAGAGAACTTCTATGTGTAGCTGCATTTGTTGATGCTGCAACTTAGTCCAACAAAGTTGAGTCTTTCTGGGGGATTTAATAGCATTTAAACTCCATTTTCCCCAGCTTGTCTTGATTATGTGACTTGGAAAATGAAATAAGATGACTATATGGATAGGATAATTTATGTTATGTGTTTCTGGTTTTTACTAAGACATTCTAGAAATGATATTGTTACTGCCTTTAAATATTAATTTTATTTCCTGAAAGGAGGCAGAGAATTCGAGTGATTCTGAAACACATGGAAGTGGAATAAGTTCTCAAGGAAAGAAAATTGCTAGAAGGTAAACTATGCAATCTGACAGCACACAGATTATAGTGTTCTAAGTGCTTCAGACTGTGTGACATCAAACTGTAGGATGCATTTTGACAGAGTATTGTAGTTTTGAAGACATGATGAAGTGATTAATGTCGTCCTTAGTTGGATAGTTTCTAAGAAATGAATTAGATTTCCTAGATATGGAGGTAGTTTAAGCTGAGCATTAACTATTTCAGCTCACTAGGATAGCACTTATTACATGGGAGCAAAAATGGAGTAAGATTCATTTTCTGAAGAACTAAAACCCACAATAGGTTTATTTGATGCTTTCAAGAATCACTTCTGCTATTGTTAGGTATTTAGGACAGGAAGAAGCTGGGGCAGCTGCTTGACTTGGAAGAGCCACATCTCAGTGTTTGTGTACAACACAGCTGTTCTTGATGGAAACCATTCTTTCTGTAGCCCACCTTGGGCTCTCTTGGGTCAGGTTTGGTCCTAGCTCCCTAGAAGCACTCATCACTTCAAGACAAAGTACGAGGCCTCAACAGGAGTTTTAGCAGCTTAACTCTGGTAGTTACAGTGACTGGATTGAAGGGGTGGCATTTACTCAGTTTAATATAGTCCATGTACTCAGAGTTTCCCAGTTTCAAAATCAAAAACTCCTTGTCCCTGGAGTTTTATAGTCCCGGGCCAACTGGGACAGATAATCCCCTGCATTGAACAATGTCAGCCAATCAGACTTCTCTGCTGGGAGACAGAGCCAGCAAAGGGAAGCCTGTCTCTTTCTGGCTACACAACTGCAACCCTAGGACTCAGCTGGTCCAAAAGAATCAAGCCCAGTTGCAGATAGTGAAAAGCAGAGATACCCAGACATTCGGGACCTTAGTTCTATTTTCTCTCACCTTTGACAAAGCCAGGGTAAGCCCACATGCCCCCTCTGCCTCACGTATTGCAACTAATGAATCCTTACAGAGCACATTTGGCCCTAGACAAGCCCAGGTCTTCCTGTCTTTAAATCCTCACAGTTACCCTTCTCCTCCTAATTTTGTAAGACAAATTAAAAAATAGAAAATGTAAAGACAGTAGTTAGAATTGAAGTTGGAAGGGAACTTGGAAGTCTGAGAGGACAGCTTTGCAGACAGAGTTCCTGCTCACGAAATGCCCGCAGGCTTTGGTGCCAGTCATGCTGCTCTGAGTTGCAGCAGGGCTTCCTGGTCCTGGAACCCATCAGCCAGTGAGAAGCTTGGTGCATTCAAGTGGAGCACTCAGGGCTTGGGACCCTCCCCAAGTGGAGCACCCAGGGCTTCATACCTTTTGTACTTGGTCCTTGTTAGTTGGATACACGTTTAGCTGCTCCCTCCCCCCAGTGTGCATGACCAGGGGGCTCGAACCAGAAGTGGAGCTGGGACTTGACCCTAGGCACTCCAGTATGGAGTGCAGGTGTCCCAGGCGGTGGCTCAACCTGATTTTTAACCAACATCTGGCTAGTGCTGCAGTTTCTCTGGAGCTTGTGGGCTCCCATCACTTCCTCTGATGGGCTGACGCAAGAGTAAAGCCAGTGTTGGGTTTGCTGAGGTGAACGCCAAGGCGGGATCCAGCTCTGCTCCCTGCGGCCTCTGTTCTCCTTCCTGTCGCTGTGCACAAATGGCAGCTGGAGCCGTCTGCGCACCAGGCCCTGGGTTTGGCCAGCGTCGTACTGGCTAGGGATTCCCTGGTGGCATGACCTTTCCCTGGAAGCTGACCTAACCGGGGCTGTGGCTTTGAAACAGACCTGAGGTCATCTTGTAGCAATCATCTCCACCACAGCCCACGTGTTTCCTCACAGCTGTCTGCAGTGAGAGTGTCTGCCCCTTTAGAATTGGGTGTTGTGGGTAATCAGGCGAGGGTTGGTGGTGGGGAGGTGTGAGCAGGGTCATCCTGCTCTAGTTTTCATGAACTAGTCACTGTGGCAGGAGTTTATTAAATTGTAAGTTGGAAACTTTCAGGGAAAAGGGCTGGCTGGGATCCAATTAATCTCTTCATTTTTAATAGTGAGACCTTGGGCAGTGAAAAGGCACTGATTCAGAACTGTGTCTTGGATCTCCCCCTGGGTCCTAGCACCTGCTTTCTGAGTTGATCCAGGACATCACTGCCCCCGGTTCAGCGCCCCTGGATGCACTTTTGAGAGCTTCTCAGGGTAGGCAACCTGGCTTTTGTTCTTTTCATGGTTCTGAGGATTCCACCATCCCCCAGGGTAGAGCAGTACTCAGCAGTTGACCTTCCGATTAACCAGGGAATGGACAAAGTGTAGGGTGTATCGATCGGTTTTGACTTTGGAGACATAAGACAAAGGTGTTTGCTGCTCCTGGCTAAAACTAATTACCAGCCAAGACTGCCCGGCTTCCAGCATCCTAAACAAAGCAGTGCCCTAGTCTCAGGAAGGAGAGAAGCAGGTCAGCGCCAGGTTGGGAAGGAGTGCGTGGGGTGGACTCCTTGTCATGCACTATGCTTCTCGGACTTCTGCAAGTTCAAGGTTGGTGGGAAGGGTCCCTTGTCCCTTACAGTTGTCTTCCTCAGGTGGGGCAGGATCACATGGGACAACTGTGTTTTCCCCCAGTCTCCCCAAGCAGGGCTCAGTGTTGCCAAACATCCCCAGACAGATTTGACAGGAGCAGACATTAACAGCTTCGGATTGTCTGAGGAGATGGCAGCGATCATTCCCACCCCTGGCTGTGCAGCACAAATGGAATCAAATTCCCGTTGGACACCGCCCACCAATGTTCCTGTCTGCTGCCCTCGCGGGGAGGCTCTGCTGTGTTCTCTAGCAGCGTGGCCGGCACCTCTGTGCTGACTCAGCAGGACCAGTGCAGGGAGCCAGAGCGGCTGCCATCTGCTCAGTGCCTCTGGGACGCTGAGTCTACACCCCCAGTCCTGCGTTGCCTCCTCCTCGCATTGAGCCATTGCCTGGGCTGCACCCTGACATGGGGCTGAAGGCCATGGAGCTGTTTCTCAAAGGCTCTTGCCTCTCACTTTAGAATGTGACTTGGTTTGCTTCAAAGATGGGGAGGCTTGGGGGATACTGTGATAATTGGCTAAATGTGGAGTCCTTGGGTAGTATTCCATAAGTCTTGCTGGGAGTGTTAACTCTGATATTTCACAGGTGCTGTGACAGTTTTTTTTTAAGAGAAAAGTATTTGAAAGACAGAGATACAGAGAGGGAGAGATAGAGGAGGGAGGAGAGAGAGAGAGAGAGAGAGAGAGACAGAAAGAGAGTCCATCTGCTGGTTTGTTTCCTAAATGCCCATGATGGTGGGGCCTGGGGCCAGGCTAAATCCAGAAGCCTGGTACTCCATCAAGCACTTGGATCATCTCCTGCTGATCTCCCAGGTACGTGAGCAGGGAGCTGGTTTGGAAGTGGAGCAGCAGCCAAGACTCAAACTGGCACTCACATGGGAAGCCAATGTGGCAGGCTGTGGCTGCAGCCCAACACCAGCACATCTGTTACTCTTCTTTTTAATTTTCTTTATTTGAGAGAGACAGCTTTCAACAGCTGGGTTATTGTTCAAAACCCAAAGCCAAGAACTCCAGCCAGCTTTTCCATGGAAGTGGCTGGATATCAGTCACTTGAGCCATCACCAGTGCTTCCCAGGGGTTACAATGGCAGGAAGCTAGAATCAAAAGTTGGTGTCAGGAATCGAACTTGGTACTCTTATGGACTGCAGGGGCCTTAATTGCTGCTACGAACACCCTGCCTTGACCTTAAGAGTTTTCATTGTATCTTTTTTTTTAAAAGATTTATTTTATTTTTATTACAAAGTCAGATATACTGAGAGGAGGAGAGACAGAGAGGAAGTGGAGCTGCTGGGATTAGAACCAGCAGCCATATGGGATCAAGGCGAGGACCTTAGCCACTAGGCCAAACCACCGAGCCCTTCATTGCATCTTAATCTGCCAATGAGCTCCTCCACCGCAGGCTGCCACCTGCTTGATTCCTAAGGCTGGGAGTCCTGTGTGAGCCCCACTAACCTCCAGCTTGAATGCAGTTTGTTTGTACAGTTCTGCTTATAGCAGCATCATTCTCCATGGAAACAGTGCCAAAGTGCATGGAAAGGTGAGTGGGCAAACAGCACCAGGTCACTCCACACTGGGGGTATCACTCTGCCACCTGCCACAACAGGGAGATTGCGCTGAGTGAAAGCGTGTCCCAGAAGGCTGCAGCTGAGTGACCCCACTTACGTGAGGTCAAGCCCAGAGAAACAGAAGACCGAATGAATGGTGCTGGCTGGGCCAGAAGAGCTACAATTCCTCTGTGCCTTGTCCTGCTCCCCTCCTGGTGTCTCTTGGGCTTTCACGTGACATCCCTCGATGCCTGCCTCTGACATGGCCATCCTTTCCAAGTGTCTCTTCTGAGGACATTTGATCTAGGATGCACCCATCCTAAATTCAGGATGGTCCTGGGATTCTTAATTACATCTGCAAAGACTCTTATTCCCATGAGGTTATATTCCAAGGGTCCAGGTAGTCTGATCTCCTGTGGGAGCATCATTCAACCACTGCATGTCCAGGGGAAACGAATAGCCATGAGAAGGAGGAAGGGAGCGAGCTGAGCTTACTTCTAGATGTGTGGAATCCAGAGCTTCTGTGGAAGAACTCTGGGAGACATGGCAGAAGGCTGTATGCACCGGATGTTTAGGAGAGGGCTTCGGGCATCATGCTGTGTGTCCTAGAGTAGGTGTGGTGGTTCAGGAAGAACACAGCAGGAAAAACAGTGGGCTAGTGGGATCCCTGGAGAACATCAACAGCAAAGGGGACGTAGACGAGGCAAGGTCAGCTATTGACACAAAGGAGGGCTGGCCCCAGGGGTACCAGGAGAACTGTGAGCTGGTTCTGTTACCAGGACCCAAGTGTGCAGTGTCAAAGAGAGGCCCCAGGGTCCAGTGCAGCAGTGAGACCAGCTAAATTGCCAACTTCTCGGGTGTCTAGACTGTCATGTTTGGCTAGAAGTGAGTTAAATAGAACCCTATCACTCCCCCTCCATTGGCTGCCGCTGGGGCAACATGGTGGACATGCTCAGGAGTGACTTGGCTATGAGTAGTAGGCTCTGAATTCTGGTTGTGGCATTTGAGTTTTAAGGTAATTACTGTAATTGAGTAGAGCGATATCCTGCACTGATAAAATTTCCGCTTATAAACTTGCTCTAATGTTCCTGATTATCACAATTAGAAGGTCACTTGGGAGCAAAAGGTGATTGCGAGCAAAATTGTAGGAAATGAGGTTAGGGGAAAGGTTGGGATGTAGCTTTTTTTTGTGACTGTCTGGGACAAGTGATTGGGCTGCCATGGCCCGTGGACCCATTTTTCACACACGTGCGAGGCAGTGGTCTGGCCTGCCCCAGGCTGATTAGTTATGCTTTGGCCTTCCAGACCCAAATTCACTGGCAGAGTCTCAAGTGCTTTTGTACATTTAATTCCCTCAGAATTCTGTCCTCATAATCTTAGAGTTCATGGTACTGTGCTGTCTTTTTCCTAATTCTGGAAAGACCACAAATGCTGTGAATTCTGAAAGGTGGTTCTAAATGTGAAAGGGCTTTACAAAACTTTCCTGTTGGCTTCAGGTCAGAGTCTGATTCATCTTGGACTTAATTGAAAAGATTGAGTATTTATTAATTGTTAAGGAATAATGCCCACATCTCAGTGCCTTGACTCAATGGTTGATCCTCATTCACGGCCCAGGTAGTGTGGTGGGTGGATGTTGTGCCCCCAGGGGCCTCTGTGGGCCAGGCTGGTGGAGGGTCTGCCACCTTTGCTTTTCCTGAAACACGTGGGTTTTGAGGGGCTGCAACAGGGAAGAGAGACCAGGGCTCTCTGTTAATCAGATCTACCATTGGTTGGAATTCGAGGCCTCCCAAGCCTCAGATGCAATGGGCTGAGATGGGCAATCCTGCCGGCCAGAGAGAGGGGTGTAGCAGACGTTACCAAGGGACAAAAGTGAACTCTACCTGTGTTCTTGTGATTGGAGTAAATGTCCCCTAAAGCAGCCTTGTACAATGCCCGTGGTTTGCCAGAGAGTCTTGCCCAAGGAACTACCTCATTTTGGGTACAAAAGTAAATGTTGGCAGGCAGTAACAAACAAACCTATTCTTTCTTCTCTGGAAATTTCTTTCTCTGGAAGCAGAACGCATGCTCTGGTAATTACATACTCTATGACATTTCTGATCGCGTCGGATGAGACAATCCCATTGGCTGATGACTGTCCAATCAGATTCTGTTTCTCACAGTTGTAACAGAATGACCCAGCAGAGGTTGTCTTTGGATTGTAGGTTCCAGAACTTGCCAGGAGGGTACTCCCATGTGTTGCTGCCTAGCAATCTTTGTGCCTCCTCCTCACCCCCGTGGTTTCCTGTGAACCCGGAGACCCCTCAAACACTGTGTTCTCAGAATACAGGACAAGTACCTTTGTGGAGTTCAGCTGATGGAGGAGCTTGAATGCTCCCTGGGGACTCAGATTCCCTGACGTTAGATCATGAGGATATGGATGGAGTTGGAAGGTAAATGTCTAATGAAGAACAGTCTAAGCCATCCTTCCCTGCAGGACCTGGAGCAGGCGACGCCACCACTACACCTGTTTCTGTTGCACACAGATGGAAGAGACTTCCTAGGGCTGGGGACCTGATCTGTGGGAAAACAGCTTCAACTGGTGTTTTCCAATGAGTCCTCTGAAAGTCAGCCTTCTGAGAGATCCATAGTGATTCCCTGCCAATGGCTTTGAAAGTTTCTGATGAATATGGTTGCCAGGTACTACATGGACAACATGTTTAATTATAAAAAGTTCTTTGACCTATATGCTCACTCTGATGTGAACATGACACAAGGCGTACACGTGGCCTGGTACCAATGGTATGCTGTGAATCTGTGCAATTACGTGTTAAGACAAAAACGGTGTGGTGAGCAATATCAATGCCTTGGCTGAGATGTCCCTGTGGCCAAGCATTGTATAAAATGATCCTTGTCATCATGTATTGTAGACAACAGAGTGGGAAATGTTCACAATTGGGACTGTTAGTGGCAGAGTCCCTCAAAAGGCAGAGTCCCCCGAAAGGACCCAGCCTGTCTCTCAAACTCCGTCCTGATGCCCGGGGGACTCCCTGTCCCGCCTTTCACTTGGCTCCAGGGATGATCTCCTACTTATCCTCCAGGGCCCACTGAAAGCCTCGCCCTCTCTGGGAAGCCTGCCAAGCATGCACCCTCGATGGGCCCCTTCTCCTGCTGGATTGTCACAGCTGGTCTGCCCACACACACACAGCCCTGCCTGACTGAGAGAGGCCCTCCCCAGGCAAAGGCTGTGTTGGGTGCAACAGAAGACCCTGTGGAATGGAAGGCTAGAAAACACTTGCTGCTCAAGGCTGGAGAGTGACGATTGTGACTGCAAAGGTGAAGATGCCCCCACTCTTTTTCTTCCACTCCAGCTCACTTACTTCAGGGTGGTTATAGAAACCAGGATCCACAGCTTG
This sequence comes from Ochotona princeps, assembly GCF_030435755.1. Classification (NCBI taxonomy): domain Eukaryota; kingdom Metazoa; phylum Chordata; class Mammalia; order Lagomorpha; family Ochotonidae; genus Ochotona; species Ochotona princeps. The sequence continues at coordinate 34,987,774 of NC_080854.1, forward strand.
GAGTGGCAAGCTGAGCAAGGACTGAGAGAGCACTTCTGCTCCCATGCACCGTTCTCCTCCTCATCATGGCCGACTTCCATCACTCCTGGGCTCATCCAAGGCCCCAGCTGATAATAAACAGGTCTCTGAAGATGGCTGGCAAGTCCCACCCAACTTCTCCAGGCTGCCTCCTTGGACATCTCCTAGTGCTTTCTTACTGCGAATCTTGTTGGTTTCCTACTTGCTGGAAAATGCTTGATTTTTTTCTAACCTTTTTGTCTCAGTAGGCAGAATCTGTTGGTAAGAATTATGCTTGTGCTGATCGGGATGCTGGCTTACTGAGAAGTTCTGATGTAATAAAAACAGGGACTCAGTGGTTGTACTCCACTCATTCACAGTGTCAGTCTTTCTTCCATGACTTCTAGAACATGAGGTGTGTTAAATGGCAGCCTCAAGTCTGTTTTCTCCAGTGAGTGTGAGATTTGATTAAGAGGTGTTTTCCAGCACCTGAAATTGTGACTCTTTACACAGGGGTGGGGAATTTTTTTTCTCTGCAAAGGGACATTTGCGTATTTGTAACATCATTTGCAGGCCACACAACACTTTCAGCTTTAAAATCAACCCAAAACTCGTGAATTTTGAGTTTCACCTGCAGTGGTCTCAGCAGGGCCAGACCAAGTGATCAGGCCCACAGGCCAGATGCCCCATGTCCCTGGTTTATAGAGTATGAGAGAGGCTGAGGGGCTCGCTGGAAACTGACTCCTCCCAGCCTCAAAATTGCAAGTGCAGGTTTGTTTATCCTCCTAAGTGTTGGGCAATGAAAGCTATGAGCAAATGCCTGTCCAAGGCACTGTTTTCATTGCTATTCAAAACACAGCTCAAATCAATATTTGTCAGCCATAAAAGGGCAACACGAGAAAAATGATTTTCTAAAAGGTCCCCAGGCTATCAGGACTGTCCTGGCTAAGGCTGTATTTAGAATACTCGTGGGCTCCATTTGCCAGGATGACATCTTTCTCTTTCCTGTGGTGACCTTCATATTGATAATGGATATGTTGTTGATATTTTCATGTCAGGTGCTAGCACAAATGATATAAATTAACCCCTTTGTTCCCAGGGAAGATGCCCTGTGTCTCTCTGGGGACATGAGTAAACACACATCCGGTGTGCTCTGTAGGTGGAGGAAAGCAGCTGACGACATGTGGGAGGCAGAAATTCCAGATTTCTGGTTGTGGCTGCCTTGGTGGAACTGAAAGTTTGGGAGGGAGTGGGAAGGCGTCATCAGGAGCAAACGTGGGGACAGAAGGTTCAGGTGTCTGCACACAAAGCTGTATGAGTGAATTGGTGACCAAAGGGGCATTCAGGTCCAGCTCTGTGTTGTTCAAGCTAATGCTTACATACAGATCATGATTTCAGGGTGACAGTCCAGCTGTGCTGACCTTCCTGCCCCCTCACCGGATGAGGGGTCTGTGGATCGTGTTCCCCATCCTCACTGTGAGCACCCGAGACCCTGGAATTGTCTGGCAAACAGCCTTGCTCAACACCAAGGCTTGGCTGGCATCTTCCTCCGGCTTGTCCTGTGGAGGGTAGCCCATGGCACTGGTACAGCTGAGGTTTGGCTGCAGGAGCCAGGGATACTGGAGCCAGGGTGTCCACAGTATGAGCGTGAGCAGCTTTGCGAAGTTAGGAACTTTCTGAACTTTGTCTTTTTTAGGTATTTGAAGGTATCTTTTACAAAGTAGAAAAGATAATTTTCTTAAAACCTCTTCAGCTTCATGAACTTTTGCCCTGGGGATGATGGGACTGAGTCTGATGTTTAAGATACTTGAAACTAGAGGTGTCTTCACGTGATTGTGTGTGCTTGTTGTGTTCCTGTTCATGTGTAGTTACATGATGTGCCCGTCATGCTATCAGCCAGTCACTCTGTTGGATTCTCCAATTCTCTTGAAGGCCAGTTTATGTGCTTTCCATCCAAACTTGAAAGTAAAAAAACGCAGATGTAGTTGGATGCCCTTGGGCCACCTCTATTCTCCTCCTGCCTGTTTGGTGGGATGGTGTAGAAATGAGCAATTTGTGCACCTACTCGCTTCCCGGCCGCTTCGCCAACAGTGCCCCAGCATCTCTCCCAGCTTAACCACCAAGCTAGATGCTTTTCTACAGCTGTGCTGTGGGAAAGGGAAATAAGGCCAATAGCTGGTCCTAAGGACAGGCCAAGCATTGCTCTAACTACATGCCTTTAGGGACTGCCTCCTGCAAGATCAATGGAAAATCCTGGGAACCTTGCTCAAAGATGACGAGGAATTTCAAGGCCGTCAGCATTAGACTTAGCAGAAAGGTCCAGCATAAGGTACAAGCCCAGGAAACCGGCTGGCTGTGCAGCTTAGGAGAACCTGATAATGACATTGTGAGGTGGTGCTGCCCCATTTGAGAGATGGAAATGCTGAGGTGCAGAAGGGAAAGTGTAATCAATTCGAAGACACAGAGTTAAAGCATTACAGTTGAGATGGAAACTCAGACCAGCGTGCTTGGCTGCCTCCCTGGGGCAGAGAGAAAGGCCCCACGCCTCCAGCAAGCTCCCCTGAGGTTCCTGGATTAGAAAGCTGGGCTCTATCCAGAGGATCCTCTGTGGAGTGGCTGCTCCTACCCCCTAATGCCTAGAACCATGAAAACCAGTCCCTAACCCAGAAGAACATGGTCAAGCATCCCGTAACTCATGGGCCCGTTACTCTATTGTGGTTGAAATCCCCACTGACACACAAACCAAGAGGCTTAACAAGGTTTTGAGATAAGAAAAAAAAGTTAATCTTGTCCTAGGAGATATTTTACTGCTAAGAAAATCAGATTTTCTCCACATGGTTATGGTAATAAAATTACATTTTCTTTAAAATATTCCACTTATTTTTGCCCATTTATTCACTTTTTCTAGATTGGCCTATATTTGTGGGTTTTTATTGTGGATCGTTCCAGACTCCAAGTGATCACAATAAGTAGGCGTTTGTTTTAATCTATTTTGCTTCACTTGATATTTCAATATACTCAGCACACAGCGAGGAGGTTAGGATGCGGCACTGCCTCTCCCTGCCTTGTTGAAAATGCACTTCCTTTCCAACAAGTTTTGCCAAGAAATTTTACTTGATGCCAAGAAATACTGTTGGCTGAAAGAAAAAAATATGATGTTCTAACCTTTGGCAGGGCACTTCAGTGACACTCTCCCGAGGTACTCGAAGCAAAGCCAGATTGTCATCACAACAAGCAATTGATGAGTTTTATAACATTTATATCAGGAAACTACCACGTTAAATATGTCTTCCTAAGAATGAACTCAGATTTTTGGTTAAATGACTCATTGGAGCAGTGACTCAGATACTTGGGGGTCATTTCCCATGACTAAATTACAGGGGAATGGGAATGTAAGTTTGTGTTTCTAAATCTTCCTTCCCAGGGATGTCCTTTCTCATGCTTGAGAGTTGGGGGGAGGCGAGAAGGGACAAGGACTGAGGCAGAAAGGAAATCTTGGGAAAGCTGAACATAAGTTAAGGCGATCTCATTAGTAAAAGAAGACAGCTACATTTCAAGAAGATGTTGAATGTTCTGCACAAATCATTTTATGTTGATTAAACAGTACTCTGTTATTTCTTTTCTAAATTGAATGGGCTACAGTGAAAAATGGTATTTGGCCCACCCTGAACAATAACTTCTCTCTGAAGACCTTAACTGTGGATTGAGGGTTTTAAATTATATGAAAAAAAACAATACATGATGTTGCTTAGCAACCATTAGGTCTGTTAGTAATAGAGACTCCAAGTGGATCAGTTTTGGGACACTTTGAGGGAACAAATAAACTAATTACTTGGGACAAAATTAAACAAATTTCTAAAAGATGAGCATGGGCCAATATCCTCTTATTCATATTGTGCCAAGAAAAGACGATTTCCTGATTACGAAGGTTTATGCTTGGGGTACAGCTCATGCCTTGGGGGTACAGTTCATGTCTTAGGGTATCAGTACTCCAGGGTGACTAGGGCAAGTGGTTTTGGGGTGATGGTGACTGGAGGTCAGGAACTTGGCATGCTAACAGGGCATATGGGTCAATTTAGTCTCACAGTTGCTCTGTGATTTTTGCAGATGTAGGCTGTTTCTCAAGAACCAAGGTGGGTGAAGGTTCTAGTTCCTACCCTTCATATCCTCATCAGCTACTGTCGATAATGAGTGATTCCCACCAGAAACAACTTTTATTTAGCAAGGAAACCTAAAACCTTGCCTTGAAAGCTCAGGGAAGCCTCAGCTCTTCATCTGGGTCTCCAATGGGGTTGGCAAGAACCCAGGCACCTAGATCAGCGTCTGTTTTCTTGCAGGTGCCTTAGCAAGAATGCTGGGTTGGAAACGAAGGGTTATTGGGACTTGAATCAGGAGCTGTGATTGGGGGTGTAGGTGTTCCAAGTGCCAGCTTAACGTGCCACCCCATGATCTGATGCAGTTGGTTTTGTCACTTACTGCTGTGTAGGCAGTGACAGGTCATAAGGACAGCTGCCTGGCCAAGAGCCAAGGTGGAGCTGGTAATACATGGAATATATGTGTTTGTCCCACAGAAAATAAATTATATGCTGTGTGATAAATTCCTCTCCTGTGGATTACTGACTATATAACAGGGTTGATATGGTCTGAAGTTGGGGTTCTGCCAAAGTCTTAGTCTGAAAGCAGATACCCATGGTGACAGCATTGAGAGGTGGAATGTTGGGATGTAATGGACTCTTGAGGATACAGCACTCCCCTGGATGGACTTGTGCCTTCACTAAGAGGCTGGTGAGAGCCCCTGTGTCCTTCATCATGGGAGGACAGTGGAAGTCACCATTCTTTGAAGCAGATGGCAGATCCTTGCCAGTCTCTGAGTCTGCCAGGATCTTGCTCTCAGGTTTCCCATCTCTGCTTTTTGAAAGTAACCCAGGCGAGGACTTTCTGTCAGTAGCCTGACTGGACTAAGAGGAGGGTTGTCTCTCCATTATCTGTGGTCATCAGCATTCTTGTCTCCTTGCTTTGACAGCATTAAGACTGTGGATCTGCTCAGCATTGCTTGTGTTTAATGAGCCAGTTGAGCAGTGTTGTAGTGTTGGCAGCTCAAGTTGGCTTTTCTAGGAAGTGAACTCAGCAGGGGTCAAGAGGAGGGGCCAGGCCACGAATGTGTTGGGCACTGACATCTGTGGGCATCAACAGGAATCAGCATGGGCACAGCAAGGGAGGCCCCACTGTGGCACAGACTCCAGGGTTGTCTGGGCCAACTCCATGGAGAGTTTGGGAACTGGATTGAGTCTCTATTGTTATCTTCAGGCTGGCTCTTTAACCACCTACTTGGGTGAATTGGTATGTGGGAGCCACTCAGAGGAGGGATGCATGTGGCTGGGTAACAGGCATGCTGGAGGAACTGGCCACCTAGGCTCTCTGCCCATCCTACTCTGGCAGCTGGGCCATGCACCCTTCCTGAAGGGGGCTGCTGGCTGTGCCCACCGTGGTTTGTCCTGGATAGCCACGTATCAAACAGGCAGTTTTCCAAAGGAATTCACTGGATAGGAGGCATAATCACAAAGGCTAGGGCAGCAACTGTGGGAAAAGATTATGTGTTATTTATTTTTTTTTAGTAGGAAAATGATGCCAGTGGCTTAACTGATTCACTGTTCTGATGTGTTGAGGTGAGCTGTCTTTAAGGTGGCTCCTCTCCCAGAAGAGATGATATATGTTTATTTTGGGAATTTTAAATTATTATCCAGTTTATTCAGATAAGACCTTAAGACCTGCTTTCTGTAAGTCCCATTTATAAATTTCTTTGCTTTTTGTGAATCCAGTGGATTTTAACATTCCATTTCAGAGTGCTTTTTAGTGTTCCAGCTGAGCAGGCAAAACTTCCTTAAATGAACAGCTCATTTACAACTTGGTTAATTAAATTCTTTTAAATATTTTTGATGCATGTATAAATATAATATATGGAATTTCTCCTGTATAGGTAATATAATACATTAAACTTATGAATATAGTAAATCTTGGGTTCTCCTAAATGTCCCAATGCTTTTTATAAACTTAGCTTAATTCTTTCAAATCTTTAAGCTTAAAAGCTCAAGTCAAACATACACTAAAGGAAAGATGACTCAAGGGTTTGGGCACCTGCCACCCCCCAAGGAGGCCTGGATACAGCTCCTGCTCCCGACTCAGTCCTGGCCGTGGGTCATCTGGGGCAGTGCACTAAAGTTGGGAGAGTCTGTTTCTCTCTCTCCTTGACTTTCAAAATAAATAAAAATGAATATTTAAAAAACATACACTTGTTTTAATGGAATCAGAAAGTGAATCTATTCATTTTGATGGGTCAAATTATCTGTAACATTTTAATCTTTAAAATTTGAGAGACAGCATGAGAGTTCCCATCCACTATTTCACTCCCAAATTCCCACAACGGCCTGGAAGGGGCTGGACTGGAACCAGGATCCAAGGAATACATCTGGGTCTCCTGGGGGGTGGCAGGAAGCAGGAGCCAGGGTGTCAGCACTGATCTCCTTGGGGGCGGCAGGAATCAGGGAGCCAGCATGGGTCTCCTGGGGGATGGCAGGAATCAGGGAGTCAGCATGGGTGTCCTTGGGGATGGCAGGATCCAGGAGGCAGGGAGTCAGCACGGGTCTCCTTAGGGATGGCAGGATCAGGAGGCAGGGAGTCAGCACGGGTCTCCTGGGGGGGCGGCAGGCACCCAGCCAATGGAATTGTCACTGCTGCTTGCCCCAGTCTGTATTAGCAGGAGAGCAGTCAGGAAATGGAGCCAGAATATAAACCAAGGCACTCAGTGTGGAACGCAGATGCCTTAACTGTGTCCAAATACATGCAGGTCACCCTTCAGAGTGACACATAGGCTTGAGTATTCAGAACTTTGCTGTGAATGGCCCATTTTGATGATCAGAAACTCTCACTTCTGTTTAGGTGGGTGATGCTGGTTCAAGCAGGGAAAGTAAGTAGCAAATCAGACTCTGCTCTCTGCTGGAGCGTCTGCACTGTGCTGTGAGCAAGGGCTAACGTTCACCTGTTCCAACACAGCATTGTGCCTGCTAAAGTGGTTTATAGGAGACCAGAATGCACAAATCATTCCAAGGCGTGAGACCCCCAATGAACATCACCATTCCGGGTACAGTGGGTTCTTGTCCCAAGCCGAAAGAGCCTGCTTCTCCTGAGGAGTTTTCTGTGGGCAACATGCCTGGATGTCGAGGGCTTCTTGAGTTGGTGATGAACATGTTGGCCTCTTCAGCATGGGGAGACTGCTACAGCTTCCAGATGAAACCCGTGTGGTAGGACCATCTGTCAGCCTGGGTTAGCTGTTGGCTTGACTGTGAGTTGAGGGAAGCCTTCAGCCTCAATGAGGTCACACGAACTTCCTTCCCCACTTGGTTGGGTTTTTCATTTATTTCATGCTTTCAAGTCATTTTAATAGCTTCCATTTTCCTTAGCAGAATTAGCTTATAATTCTTCCCTTGCATTTGAGTGTGCATGAGTCCTACCCTACTGCCTTGCAGCAAATTTCTTTTGGGAATTTTCTTCCATTTTATTTTTTAATGTGGAAATTAGGGAGTTCATGTAGAAGGATGCATGTACTATGCACATGTGTTTTTGAAGCAGAGCAACACCTTAAACACCTAGGATATCTTAAATACCTAGAATATCTTACTGAAATACAGGAAGGTGAGGCCATCAGGAGTGGGGAGGACAGGACATGGAGGTACGCTGGGAGTTCACAAGTTTCTGGGCCACTTCCTGCAAGTGGCTGTCAGTGAGGTGATTGGCCTATCACCATTTCTCCCTGTGTGTTTCCACTAGGGCCGAATTCCCAGGAGGGAGACTCCATCTGACTTGCTTTTCCTCACACATAGCTCTGTGACCAAGGTGGGTTCTCTGTGGTCAGGAGCCCTCATGGGGTGGGACAGTCCTCCCAAAGAGGGAAGTGAAGTATCGCTCACCCTCTCCAAACCAGGAGTGCTGGTGGGGCCTAGCCATGACTCCTTGCCCTTCTTTCTTGCTTGTTTCCATGCAGGTTGGCCTTTGCATCTGAAAGTTGGGAAGCGGAGATTTCTGTTCTCTGGCTGTGCTTGCTTTCCACGGGGAAAACATTTTGAATATCATTTTCAACGTTTCTAATTTTCCAGCATTGATTCAGATTTTCTTTGGTCATCTGGTGCTGATTTTGAGAGTGATTTAAATTCAATGCTTAAATCACATTTTGTAGAAGGTATTTCTAGGGCAGGTGGGCAGGGTTTGTGAGTGAGACTAGAAGGAAGGAGGCCCAAGTAATGGCTTTTACGCGTGAAGGGAAACATGAACAGGGCAAGACTGGGAGAAAAGTGAGGCAAGAGGTGGACTTTTATGAGGGCACTGGGATTCATGGCTGGATTGCTTGACTTGAGTCCTGTTCCAGCCATGAGGTTTAATTTTCACCGCGCTTCTCACCTTCATCCCCTATCATTTTGTGCAGCTTGACAAAAACTATAGCAAAAGGTTTAGTAGCCACCGCTGGAGAATTTAGGCCCTGAGAATATTTAGCACTTTATATGTATGTTTAATTTACTTTGAGGGCCAAGCCTTCAGGGTAGGCCTTTTACCCCTGGTATGTAAAATAAGGAAACTGTTTGAATTGTATCAGCCAAGGGATCTGGGGCGGCCCCTTCTGGTTGGTTGAGGCCAGTATTTCTCAATAACTTCTACACCAGAAGGCTGCATGGTAAAGAGGCTGGGATAGGAGTCTTGACTGCCTGATTTGAAGCCCAGCTCCATCATTTGCTGGTAGAAACCACTAAATCCTTTAACCTCTCTCTGCCTCTGTTTTCTCCATCTTCAAAATGCAGATGACTTAGAAAACTTACCTAATAGGACTGTGGTGATTAAGAATTTGCCATATGTAAAATACTTAAAACAGTGCCAGGTTCATAACACACATAATAGAAATGTCATTTGTTATTATTTGTGCATGTGCAATATGTAGGAGAGAACTTTCCGGAGAGTCAGGAAGATTAATTATTTATGGGATTTGGGAGCAGGCTGTTTTGCGCTCTGGGATGATCTTGGTTTAACTGCGGAGTTAGGAGGCAGATGACATGTTCTCCCAGGGTGTCTCCACTGTTGTTGGAAGGAATGATGGGCCAGGACATGTGGTATATGTTGCTTTAAGTTTGCAATTTCCCCCATGAATAAGGCATTGGAAAGGAGCCACAAGAGTGTTGTGCTAAGCCTACTTGGACAGACCATCTGCCCCAAATGCCTCTTGCTTATAGGGAACAACCAGGGCCAGTCCCTGGAAGCAGACACAGGATACACAGATAATAGGCCAGGTCAGTTGAAGTAGTTTGGATGGTGATGAAGGGCCTTGGGAGATGTGACAGTAGTAGAGAGAGTTCAAGATCTCACAGGGTTCTGTGATCTTTATTTTCTGGGACCCTTTGACTACCCAATGAGATCTACATACTCCCTTTTCAAATAAAGCTTTTAAATGCATGAAAAAATACACAGAATAACCAAGGAAACCAGCTAGCTGAAAATATAATCACCATATAAACAGGACCCAAATTGGTGACTTGGTGATAAATGGATTTCTGTTCATTTTCTGTTACTTTAACTAAATGTCTGAGACTGGGTAATTTACAGATAAGAAAGCCTCCCTTGCCTTATGGTTCTGGAGGAGTGAAGCCCAAGGATATGGTGCTGGTGTCTGATGAAGGTATTGGTGCTGCACTGCAGCATGGAGGAGGGCATCACACAGTGTATGGGCTGAGTGCACCAGTTCATATCTCACTTCCTCATCTTCTAAATCCAATGGTGTGATCACAGCCCCTCCCCAACCATGACTGCATGTAATCCTAGTGACCTCCCAGAGATGCAACTCCAAGTACAACTCCCAAAGGACCTTAGGGAGGAAGGTCCATCACACACACACACACACACACACACACACACACACACACACACATGCACACACACTCAGACCACAGCAGCTTCTTAGTACCATATGAACCACAAGCTCTGGGGCAGAGTCAATAGCTCCTTGAATGTTGAGATCCTGCTAATCTGCAGCACCTTAATGTGATGGGGAAATATCTGTGATTAATCTTGGCTGTGGTTTCTCGCCTGCATCCACATTTGAAGGAAGCATTAGATTTCTGCTAGGTTTGTGAAAATAAAGATATATTTTTGCACCATCCACGTTTATGTTTCCCCATGAATTCCTGCCACCCAAATAATGCTGTGATTCTAAAGCCCAGATGCTTTCACCTGTCTAGGATGTAAGGCATGGCAGGACCAGCAAGTGGAGAGCTGTCAAACAGGAGCCCACTGTCAGTTGGAGGGTTCCTAAGAGGGTGTGGGAGTGAGAAAAGCTCTCTCCAAGGGACACAGTGTTCACAGCAGAGGCACCTGTGATGGTGCAAGAGCTTGAACCGCAACCTGACCCTGGCAAGGGCTGGCTCCTTGCTCTGGATTTCTCTCTGTGACTCTTGCAGCCAGTGAAGAGAATAGCTGGCTTATCACCTGCAGTGCAGGGGACCTGTGCAATGATTGAATGCAGCTCTCTGTGGCACAGCTAAGATTTATGTAGATAATCTTCCCAATGGTGGGAGTGATAAGTTATCACATTTATTATTTGCATATAGAAAGGCCCTTCATGAATTCTGTGGGTTCTCACAGTTCAAGCTATGCTTGAGAAGGCGAACAGTTTTTAGTTTTAATTAGGCAGTACTAGAAAGGCACATTTATAAGGTAGAAAACATCCGTAGTAGACTATGCATTATGGCTAAGGAGGACAAGCAGACGTGTGTTTGCTGAGATAGGCACACGTGATGTAGACACGGTGATTGCTAAGATTTTAAGGGGGGTGGAATGTGTGATGTTCACATGGGAGAAGTCACTTCGGGAATTACATTGTGGTAATCATCACAGCACTGGATCAGAGAGCATCAGCCTGTGGGCCCCAGTCTCCAGAGGACCTGTGAAATTACTGCAAAGACTTGTAAGTCCAGTCTGCGTGGATTCTGCATTTTCTCAATCATGTGGGAGTTCTCATCAGATGTCTTGAGATTCAAGAAGGATTTTTGCAAGTGTTAGGAACCATTCCTCTGGAGGATATGCAGTTACTGCCATGAAAATGCAGTTTCAAATTATTCTCTGAAAATTTAAAGAAGCGTCAGCCTGTTCAGGTACTCATATAACATGTTTCAGAGGTGTATTAAGAGGCAGTATACTCATTTTCATGTGCACAACTTTATTTTTTTCCTCTTTTTTATTGCTTATAAGTCCCTGTTATGAAAAACATTAAAGTCTGAGTTTTCAAGTTCCATTTCAATATTATTTTAAAACTTGCATTCATAGGTAAGTTGGAGGTTGTTGGAAACTGGTTATAAAAGTTTTAGGCTGCAGTGCCTTCTTAGGGGAACTACTACACTTGAATTTGAGCTCAAATTAAATAAAATAAAAATTTAATGGGGGCTTTTCCCCTCATTTTGGGAAAATATGATATGAAATTTATTGAGGAAAAGCAGTCTGGGTCTTTTAAAACTCTTCATTTGAAATTCATGATGACAGAAGGCAAGAGAGAAAGAGGATAAGAGTGTGTGAGTGTGTGTGTGTGTGTGTGTGTGTGTGTGTGTAGGCAGAAAATGCCAGTTGCTAGCTGTTTGCTCAAGTTCTTGCCTGGACTCAGGCAGAAGCTAGAAGTCCAGAAATCCACTTGAAGTCTTCCATGTAATTGGTAGGGATGCAAGTACTTGGGTCACCAGCTGCTGCGCTGCGAGTGCATTAGCAGAAAGGTAGATCTGAAGCGTGGAGGAGCTGGGACCCCCAACCAGGCATTCCAAAGTGGGATGTGGGCATCCCATGCCATGGTTGAAGCCCCTCCCGCTGCTGGACCACAACATTGCTCCCTGGATCCTGACTTTTGTGAGGTGGTTTGTCTACGTGGGGTGAATGTTTTTTCTGGACAAGGGACAAATGAAGAATTTCCTTTTAAATGGAGTCGTCCATAGCCATCATGGGAGTGGTCTACTTGTAGGGAAAGATTCAAGGGTTCAGAAGATGCAGAGTCCGGTGCCAGCAAGGGTTTAAGTATGTAAAGTAGGTGCAAGGTCCTCAAGCTCTTTTGCAACTTTGAAGCTGAGCTAAGGGTATAGGTATGAATTCAGAAAGTTAAAGAGAATATTATGAAGATACACTCCCTCTCCAGTGTCAGAAATAAGCTTGATAAAGTGTGAGATCATCTTAGGATACAGGACAGTGAAGGGTTAATCTTTGAGAGACTGATTTTACAGACACAATATGTAAGCAAAGAGAGCTTGAATTTGAGAGTAATTCTGAAATCTGCTAGTCCCAGTCCTATTTACCTTTGCTGTTCTACTGATAAAGTAAGAATTCCTCTAAGAGTGGTGAAAGAGAGGATTATGTCCTATTAACGACCACCTGGAATCTGCCCCAGTTGCCGGAGTGGGGTAAGGTAGCGTGTGTGAGTTGCAGGGTGTAGTGCCTAAGCTGAGGCAGGATCAGTTGGAAGGTGACTGTGTTGAGTGTCCGACAGGCCAGTTTCTGTTGGGTTAGAAGAGGACTTCAGGATTGGGTTCCTCAGGACACATCAGCTGGCTTGCTGCTGTATCAGCTTCTGCAGCTGCTGCTTGGCAGGTGCACTGCAGGGTGTGGCTCTGAGAGCCAAGACTGGACAGCAGCCACCCCTTCTGACCCAGCAGAGGACAACCCTTCTTGACATAGTATCTGAAAGACCATTTTATTTTGATTACTTTAGTGCAGAAACCAAAATAGAAAGGTGGCTTTGTCTCCCTTTCTGGTGAATTTTGTCTATGGCAAGATTTTAGGTAGGATCATTTTGGGAGGCTGTGCTGTGTGGGGTCAGAAGTTCGGACTCCAACTTGTGGATCCCGGAACGTCCTCATGCTCTACCAAGGTTCTTTCCTGGCAGAGAAACTCTGAGCTACAGCATCCACCATCTCTTTGATCCACATGGCTGTGACCAGCTGTTGCCAGCAAGTGCCAGAGATTTTTGGAATTGCAAATAAAACCCAAATTCCTTCCTATGGTGGTGCATAACCTACACTCAGAGCTGAGTCGTCTCGTTTTAACAAAATGCAAGTATAGGAGTGGTCTGTTGTTTCCTAAAACTGTCGCGGGCTTGCATGTTTGGATTGTCATCCGCTAAAATGTCACTAGCAATCAGGATTCTCCTTGGCCTCATTTGACTATTCAAGTATGTCACACAAGTGGGATCAAATCTTATTTGTGGCCAGTTTATTTCATTGAACCTAATGTTCTCCAGGCTCACCCATATTTTAGAGTATGTTGGAATTGTCTTCCATTTTAAGGCTCAATAATACTTCATTGTAGGTTTATATCATACTTGAGACCAGCATTATACTGTAGCAAGAAAGCCACTGCCTACAATGCTGGCATGCCCCATGGGCGCTGATTCATGTCTTGACTGCTCTGCTTCTAATCATGTTCCCTGCTAATGGCCTTGGAAAAGCAGCAGAGGATTGCCCAAGTATTTAGGCTTTTTCCACTAAGGTGGAGGTCTGGATGAAATTCCTGGCTCCTGACTTTGGCCCGGCCCAGTGCCAGCTATTGTGATCATCTGGGGAGTGAACCAGTGAATGGAAAACATCTCTTGTTCTCTCTCCTTTTCCCTCCTTCTCTCTTCTTTCTCCCTCTCTCCCCGTCTCTCCCACATCTTCCTCCTCTCTCTTCTGCTCTCTGTCACACTTCTAAAGTAAATACATTTTGGGGCCTGCAAATGCTGACATCCCATATGGGCGCTCATTTGTGTCCTGGCTCCTGCATTTCCCTTCCAGCTCCTTGCTTATGGTCCAGGAGAGCAGTGGAGGATGGCTCCCCATTAGGCCCCTGCACTCTCTCCTGACATGCTTCAGATTTGCTCAGCTCTGGCTGTTGCGGCCACTGGGGATACCACATTCAGCTTATCCATTTGTCAGTGGACACTTGGATTTCTTCTGCTGCTATGAGTGTGGATGTAAAAGTCATTCTTCAAGGTTGTGTTTTCAGCTCCTCTGTCCACATACCCAAAAGTGGACTTCATGGTATCATTTAGAGTTTTATTTTCAGCCTCCTGAGGAAGCCCAGTATAGTCTTGACAGTCATGCTAACACTTTAGATTTCCCCAACAGGACATGGAAATCACAGTGTCTCCATATCCCCATTGCACTTGTTATTCTCTGCCTTTTTATTGTAGCTATTCTGGTGGTGGTATGGTATCTCACCATGGGTTTGATTTGTATTTCCCTAATGGTCTTTGATCCCAAGCCTCTCTTGATATGCTACTTGGCCTTTTAGATCCTTTTGTTAGAGAAATGTCCATACAACTCTGTGCCAATTTTTCAGTTGGATTATTTTTATTTCCTCTTCCTGGTGAAAGTGAAAAAGCATGCAGACACTTTTGGACAAAGTAGAATTCATTGGGAAGGAATCTGTAGGTCCAGGTTGGTTTACCAATGATACATTAGGGTCTGCATATTGGAAGAAACGTCATCATGGTACTTTATAGCGGATTCAATGTCTTTATTAACTAGCCCAAGAGAAATCTCAGTCCTTCTGTTCCCCAGGGCCAGACTCCAATCTCATTCTCTCGACATTTCTGTCCTCAGAAACTACTGATTGTCTTCAGAGTGGAGGAACTATGGGAACAACAGGCAGTTCACTAATTGCTTCTCTGTTCTTCAAGGTACCAGAACAGAAGAATTCTTTAGGTGTACACATTGCAGAGGCATTTTCAACAAGGAGCAAACAAGGGTTAATTAAAAGCAGATCTTTCTAAATAAAGAAAATTGTTTCTTTGATTTGAATTACTGATTTTGTGGGGCAGAGTAAAATGAGAGCAGAGGCCTTAATTTAGGAAGACATTTTGCCACTAAATGATAGTCCCCCCAAAATGATGAATTTGGAGGTGCAATGGGATTTAATTTTCTGAAAAATTAGTTCATTTTTTAAAACTCACAGACAATGAATATGTCTTGGTAACTGCCAACATGGAAGGCTGGAACAAATACTCTGGTGGAACTTTGTACTCTACCTATCTATTCTACTAATCAGATGTGCACTTTCCTTGTAGGCTGTGAGGTCTTTGGAGGACAAAGTTCATTGTTTTGATCTTGTATCTTAATGATATTTGCAAAAACTTGACAGGCAAATATATCTGAAAGAATGGGTGGAGGAAGAAGGCAGGCTAGCTGGGCTTGGCTAGGGTCAAGGCTGTTAGCACTTGCCAGTCGTATGCAGAGTTAAGATGTAGGCCCAATTTGACTTCCGGGCCCTACCCTTCTTAGGAGAAGGGTCGGTTGTCCTCAGGGGTCCTACTGCAGGGCTGTTCCAGGCTCATTCTCCCATCCTCCTCCTCATCGGTTTCTTCCCTTGCTGACTCCTGAGTTCAGAAGGGAGAGCAAGTGTGTACTAATGTACAGTAGCATGGCGTGCTCACACAGCTCAGCAAGCACAATCATCAGTCTCTGAATTCTGTCTGCTCCAAGAAAGTAAGCCTCCCCAATGCTCAGCTTCTCCTGGAATCTAAGCACCACTTCCTGTCCTTCAAAGACATTTGGACTCGCCATGTCTAGAGCCAAAGAGCAAAACCACGGGGGAGGCAAAATGGCGCCTGTTCTGCCAACTGGGGCTCAAGATTTTGAGGAGTTTAGTGTTTTTTTTTTATAAGAGAATTTAAACATTGTTTTGCATAACCATTTCTAGGAAAGACCTTTATTTGGGGAGAATTTGTCCAACTTGTCTGCCATCAGTATGATACGACAGAACATCATTGTTCACATGAAAGAACCACACATGACATGCTCTTGAGTAGAGGTGATATTTCACTCAAGGAGGCAAAAAATGGGTACAGCGGGGAGAGGTGAAGACAGTCACCATGGACTGAGCCCTGTAAGCGCACTGGCATCTGTCCCAGGTGGCCAGCACATTGTGCTGTTCCAGTCTCACAGGAGGGGGCAGCGATTCTGCTTCTCTTCCATTTCACCTCCACAGCTGTCAGAGGAAGACAGCAATTGGTGTGTTCCAGGCCTTTTAAAAAATAATTGCTCCAGGCCTGGAGTGATGGCATAGCATAGTGGTTGAGTTCCTCGCCTTGAACACCCCAGGATCCCATATGGGTGCCAGTTCTAATCCTGGCAGCTCCACTTCCCATCCAGCTCCCTGCTTGTGGCCTGAGAAAGCAGTTGAGGACAGGCCAAAGCTTTGGGACCCTGCACCCGTGTGGGAGACCTGGAAGAGGTTCCAGGTTCCCTGTTTCAGATGGGTACAGCACTGGCTGTTGCGGCTCACTTGGGGAGTGAATCATCGGATGGAAGATATTCCCCTCTGTCTCTTCTGCTCTTTGTATATCTGACTTTGTAATAAAAATAAATAAATCTTTAAAAGAATATAATTGCTCCGGGCCCGGAGTGATGGCATGGTGGCTAAAGTCCTCGCCTTGAGTGCCCCGGGATCCCATATGGGCACCGGTTCTAATCCCGGCAGCTCCACTTCCCATCCAGCTACCTGTTTGTGGCTTGGGAAAGCAGTTGAGGACGGCCCAAAGCTTTGGGACCCTGCACCCACATGGGAGACCCGGAAGAGGTTCCAGGTTCTGGCTTCGGATTGGCGCAGCACCGGCCCGTTGCGGTCACTTAGGGAGTGAATCATTGGACTGAAGATCTTCCTCTCTGTCTCCCCTCCTCTCTGTATATCTGACTTTGTAACAAAAATATATAAATCTTTAAAAAAATAAAATAATTGCTTAAGTTGTTCAACGTGATGTTAGAAGACATGCATGCACACATGGTAAAATGGTTACAATAGTGGAACAAATTAGCACATCCATCACCTCGCATGGTTGCCCATTTTCCCTCTGAGGCAAGGAAGGGCAGGTATAATTTCCTCATTTAGCAAGCAAAAGTTCTGATGATTGCACACTGTGATTACCTGTACTCTCATGTTGTGCGTTAGATCTTTCTACTTTTTCATCTTCTATGTGTGCCACTTTGCACCCTTTGGTCTTGTCTCATTTTTTCCTCCCAATCCTGAGTTTGGTAACTACTGTTTCATATTCTGTCTCTATACATTTGATCCTCATTTTAATTTTGCTTAGATTCCACATATAAATGAAATCATGGGATAGTTTTTCTTTTGGTGCTGGATTTATCTCACTTAGTGTAATTTCAGGCCTCCATTCATAAAACCTGAGCAGAGTGATGGTGATGGTGATGATGATGATGATGGGACTTGGCCCTGCATAGAAAGCAAACACTGAGAGGATGCCTACCATTCTTTGCTTTATTTCTCATACTCACGGAGCCAACCTTCTCTTTTCCTTTGTTGGGAGTGAAATGAATGCTTCTATCCTTTATTTGCTTTGCAGTATTTGCTTAGCAGCTCCTTAGCCTTGGTTCAAAATTACAGCTTGCCTCAGCCACAGGATTCTCAGAGCTGTCATCATCTTAGACGTAGATGTGAGCTGGGGGGACCAAGGTGCTTACAACCACTCGAGAAAGTGTTCTCTCCCACCGTTTTCCCGCCTCCCCTCACCTACTAGAAATTCTCCTAAAGGCACAGGTAGAATATTTAGGGAATACATAGCAAATATTTAGCAGGCATTGGTGCTATTTTCACAGTGATGTGTACTATTCCTAACAATTTTGGGCCAGGCTCCAAGAAAAAGCAAAATGCTCTGCAGATAGAATAGGAAAAATGAGTAGCTCAAGGTGTTAGCTCATTTTGTCCTATGACTGGCAGCAGGGGTGCAGCCTTCCTTCACTAGGAGTCAAAAACAGAAGACAATGTATGATATCTAATATCATCATTATGAAATCCTGATTTCCTAGGACAGCCTGTTTGTCTTTGGGCTCCTGCCATGATTGGATTCTCACAGATTTTACAGCACCAGCGATTTGTTAGCATTAACCTCTTAGCTTCTTGATTGGGCTAATGAGGACTCAGTGCTGACCAAGGATGTAAAAAAGGGGAGGAACTCAAGAGTTGTTTATCCTTATGAAGTCTGTGTATTTAGGTACTTGCCGAGTGTAGACAAGATGACCTTATCATGAAGACAGCCTTCTGGAACAAAAGGAAACAGAGGTCAACGTCGGTCACTCATGAGTGATGGCAACTGGACTATCAACTGGGTCTATTCCTAGTGACTCCAGGCTGTGCCTGACCAGCCTAGCAGCTCTCAGTCTGGCAGTGCTGCGGGAGGCTGATAGAAATCTCCTTGGATCACAGCTAGCTCTTACTGCCGCCCTGTCCCATAGGATTAGCCCAGGGAGTGTTGGTAGGTTCTAACTAATGGAATCTGCACACATTTCAGTTTAATTACTCCCTTCTTTACATTGTTCATACAGTATCCAATTGGACATGCACACGCTTTAAGTTTCCAGTTAAAATATTTAATCCTGAAAAAAACCCAACATATCCTTAAAAATAAAACAAGTGAATTTGGACTTGACTTTGTAAATCTGTCTGAATACATATGAAGAAGTCTAAATTCACACACACACCCCAGACAAACATCATAATGTCATGCAATGGAATAGCAAACAATGATTCTCCTGAAGAAAATGCCTAAAGCGTGCCAAGAAAAAGGGAATCCTCATGGACTCTTGGCACAAGATTAATTTACATAAATGTGAAATTTTTCTCCCAAATCCTAACTCTAAAAAGGGAATTTGGCTCTGTCAATGGATTAAGCAAGTCTAATACCGATTTTATATTTATGTTTTTGAGATATATGATTTTCAAATAATCCATTTAATATTGTCTCACCAAAGAACTGCAGGTGAAGTCTGCAGGGCCTGGCAGTGTGTGTGTATGCATGTGTGTGTGTGCATTCTGTGGGTCCTTACAGAGTTGGAAATTGCCTCGCGGGCGACTGCGGTATGTGGCTCTTCTCTGAATTCCTGCTTTCAAACAGGAATTTTGAACACGATGCATGCATATTGATATGGCACTGTGTAGAAGCTCCCAGGCAGACATTAGTAAATGTGACTCACTTTGATTGGCTTCTGCCCTGAATCCCACAAAGAAATATCTGCTGCGCCTCTGAGTATGAATCCAGCCAAAGAGCCCATTTGCTGCTCTTAGATGTGGTGACTGGGTGCTTCTCTGATTCCTGGCCCAGTGGTGCAGCAGAAGCCACCGGAGAGAGAGTCCTAAGGAATTCTGCCATCATTAGCTATCTGATCCTGGGTGAGCCATTTAATCTCTTCTTCTTTGGCTTAACTGAGAGATTTGCAATCAATAACCCTTAAATTTGAATTCTCAGTAATTCCAGTCTTTACTTCATCTCCTATCTTCTCCTCTCCAAGTAACTTCCAAAAATGGTCCCGATTAAGTGGGAAGATGTGGAGAGGAAGACCTGAGGGTGTCCAGTTGCCCTCCTGCTCTCCTGTGGGACAGCAGGCGCAGCCACTGTGGTGCAGGATGCATCTGAGGCCACAGGCCACCTACATCAGTTCCCTTTTCCAGTTTCCATGAGAGACATTCAACCCTCAGCACCTTGGGACCTGTTCTACTCTTTTTTTCTCTCTCAAATTTATGTATTTATTTTAGAGTCAGAGGAAGAGACACACAGAAGAGGTCTTCCGTCCACTGAGGTTCACTCCTCAGATGACCAACCAATCAGGATTGGGCCAGGCAGAAGTCAGGAGCTTCTTTCAGGTCTCCCATGTGGGTGGCTGGGGCCCATATGCTCAGACCATCTTCCGCTGCTTTTCCCAGGTCATTAGCAAGGAGCTGACTCAGAAGTGGTGCAACTGGGATTCCAAACATTGGCACAGCTCGCCAATATTGCAGGGGGCAGCTTTACCTGCTGTGCCACAGTGCTCACCCCTGGATTCTCTCTGATGTCATGTGTATTAATAGATATGTGTAATTACTTCATCTTGTGATACTTTTAAAATTCTACCAAGATCAGAAATATGGATATTTACCTGAACAAAAAATGCTTTCAGAAAATTCAGTTCTTTTTACAATGTTTCTTCACCATGTTTAATAATCTTCTGTCTGTCTATAACACTTCTGGGTTACTAATACGCTTCATTTTTATAGACACTGGGTTGGAAACTTGGAAGAGGCTATTTAAGCAGTTCTTCAAATGAGGTCCATTTTTAAAGGAAAAAAAAGGGATGAAACTCCCCTCTTCTATAATGAAATTCCCTCTAAGGTTCTAGCCATCATTATGTGGGATTGAATGCTATAAAAACTTCTAAATTTTAGATATGCTGCCATTAAACCAATAGACTAAAACCTACTCTGAGTTATAGCTGGGAAACTGCATTATTCTAGAAATGATTCCAGCAAAAATGCCATAAAAATGATTATCTTTTGTGATTTAGGCTTTTTTCTCCCAGTTTCCTCTCGGGTGTTTCCTGTGACGTCTTGTGGCAGGTAGGCTGCATTAGTCAAACATCTATTCATATGACAGAGTCAGTGTTAATGGAAAATGTGTTAACTTTCCTATCTGTTTTGCCAATGGTTTTACATGTTTTCTGACAAGAGCTTCCGGTCTGTTCTTGCTTTTTTCCTGTTTATCGTCTCAATTGATCAATCAAGTTGATTGACATTCACTAGATCCTTCTTTTAAAATTGCTCAGAGAAAGTCAAATACTGCCCATCACATATTTTAGCTATTCTCTGTGTATTTCATGCATTCCAGAAAGGAAGATTAATTAACTACAGGGAGAGCAAATACGTCTCAGACATGTGATGTGAGGGTATTCATCAAGATGGGAGATTATTTGAAGACAGAAAAAACAGCGCCTGCAAACTTAAAACTGGAAAGAATCAGGTCAAACGTGAGGTTGCTTAATTGTGGAGACCTCATTCAGATTTCCTGACTTCATGATAGCATTTATGAAATGCCATTTGCAAACACTAATGGGTGTTGTAGGAAGCTGCGTAGAGACCCTGTTCTGTGGATGCCCACTGAAAAACCTATCTTCTTCATGTTCCCCTTGGGTGAGATTGAATGTCAGGCCAAAGAAGTCAAAGCCCCGAGCAGTGAGCCCCAGTCCACACATCTCACGGTTCTGAAGTCACTTTCCTGTCATCTAGACAGACTGTGTCAGGTGATGCTCTTGCATAGCTCCCTCCGTGCCGTGGAAGTACCATGATTGGAGATGCTCTCTGAGTCGTCTCTCCCTTGAAAATCTCACCAAGCACAAGATTCTCGCTGCCCCTGGAAGTTAAGACCAGCCTCAGTGGTGAGCCGTCTCATGGCCCTCATTGCTAAAAACATTCTGCAGGTACAGGTCTGGTGTGTTGGGATGGATGGTAACATGAGGGGAAGCTTTTCTCCTAGCTGATGCTTCCAGAGAGATCTTTGTTTCCCTTCTTACACAGGGTGGGTGTTGAGGGAATGTCCTTGGTTCCTCTTCCCTGTTGACGGGCTTTTAGCTAAGGGAGTGGACAGCTTCCCCACTGAGAGCTGGATAACTGTCCATGCCTGTGCCATTAGGTAGGGCTAGGGGGTCAAGAACTCTGCTTGAAAGTTCTGGAAAGTTTTTGGAAGTTCTTGGGCTCTGGTGCAGTGGTTGTTCAGGGCCTGTCTAAAGGCACTTTCCCTTTTGTTCTTGCACTCTCCCAGTGATGGGGGCCTGGGGTCCTCTGTGGTCCTGCAGGTGAATCCCAGGGTCTAGAATGGGAGGAAGAGGAGGTCATCTCAGCCTCAGACAGCTGTGTTGCCCTGCTGCTTCTGAGGGAGAAGCCAACTGAAGAGCTGACTTCTTGGTTCTTGGTTCTCATTTTGGCTGTAAGTCTTTTTCCTATCTGTCTCCTCTTGTGCTTTAACCCACTGGCAGAAGGAATTAGAGGGTGTCCCACGAGGAACAGAGACCAGTGTCTGCACTCAGCTGTTTTGTGCATGTGCTGCATGTGGATCAGGAGGACTTGGTAGAGCACAGGCCTGCAGGGAGAAGGTCAGTGACTGCTAGCCAGCCTTGGGTGCATGTCCAGCTGCAGCACAACAGAAGAGAAAGGAATCTGCACCACAGGCAGGTGCACAGTCCCAGTGTGAGCATAGAACAGGTAAATCTTAATACTGTCCCTGCACACATATGCATACATGACCTCTACACACAGATGCATATATGTCAACATGAATGCCAGCAAACACATGTATGTGTATACACATGAATAGCTCTTTTCTTCAACAAGCAGACATTTGAAACTATCTGCCATCCACTATCTATGGCCTATGTCAAATTTAAAATAAGAACATTCTTCAGAAAGCCCAGGGAAAAATAGAATTAAAGCTGAGTTGATTTTGCTGTAAGAATCTTTGAACTCTGTGCATGATTGTTCACAGGATGCATCCTTCTGTGAGCTTTGGGGAGACTCCTGCCAAGGCTCACAGATTGTGTAGGTTGCACAAGATGGTGACGTTTGCGTGCTGGTGCATGGACTCAGGGATGCGTCACTTCTGGGTGTGTGTGTGAGAGCCATTCCTAATGGCATCGGGCCTTGAGTTGGCAGAATAGAGCCCCTGCCTCCCCTTGGCAGGGGCTTCACCTATTCTGCCAAGGGGACAGAGGGCGGAGGAAGGGCAGGTTCCTCCCCCTGCTTGAGCTGGGGCTGCTCTGCTCCCTGGTACCCTGGTAGTTGGACCTCTGGCTTGTGCCACATCCCCAGCTCCTGGGGTTTGTTACCTGAGCCGGTTCCCATGGCAAGTCTCTTCCTGTCGGAGTCTGCTTCAGAGTCCCGTGTGGGCTCGGAGTGCGGGCAGAGCCCTGGCCCACACATCCCTCTCCTGAGGGTTTGACATTTTGTTGCTCCCCAGGCCTGTTCTCTGTCTCTTCTCAGGTGTGTGTGCTGTGCAGCCAGCTGGGAGCCTTCCTGGGGCCTGGATTGTGGCTGTCTTCCCCTGCCATCCCCGAGCATACTGCACACCTTGGACACAGCATAAAGGCATTGAGTTCATGTTTGTGAAATTGATACCATGCTTCATTCTACTTAGCTGGTGCTGTTCTTAAAATCAAATCACAAAGCAAGCACAAAATCAAGCCGTTCTTAAAGTGACAGGGAAGGAGTTGCTGTACTTTCTGATGGTTAGAGGAAGCATTGCCACAAATCAATTATTCATGTCAGAGAGGAACACCTAGCAATTACCTTATTAATAGCTGTTTTGTGAGAAACCAGCAGCTGAGAACTTACAAGGCACAAGCCTGTGCTTGGGTTGGGGCTGTGCTAAGTGGGTCAGATTGGAAGTGGAGGCCAGTGCCTGCTTGGCTGTCCCTCAGTTGATAGCATCAGGATGGTGGGGTGGGCCAGGTATCCAGGCTTGCAACCAGCAGCCCTGCTAACCCTCACCATGTCTGCCTGCTTACCATTTGGCTCAAATACGCCCTTGTGGCCAGTTGTTCCTTGTCTCAGTGTATCCCAGCAATTTTCAGAGCACCGATGAGCTGATCTAAAAGCAAAACTTTGAAACAGAACTCTATTCTACTTACCACATGCATTAAATATTAGACAACAACGGAGACACTAAGAAAGCACCATCTGTAAGAGTAAAGATGAAGTCTGCCTGAATTGCGGGGATGCTCCAGTCCCGGGCAGTGGCTGTAGGGACGCTAAGAGAGCACCGTCTGTAAGAGCAGAGGTGAGGTCTGTCTGGATTCCCGGGATGCTCCGGTTCCCACGCAGCAGCTGTAGTAGGTTGTTTCTAGCTGCATATGGAAGAAGCTCCATTCGGCTTTCTTTCCCAGATGGCCTGGAGTCCTAAGGCAAGCCCAGGCCTGTGTGGTGCCTGTGTGGCCTCTCCACAGGTTCCCCCGACCTGCCTCCTGCTCAAGCAGGCTGCTCACGTGCTGGCCATCAGCACACCTAAGCCCATTTTTCCCAGAGCTAAATCCACAGGACAGTGGCTCCATCTCATTTTGGGGACTTCCGGGCAGGGAAGAGGGCTCCTGTCCTGGCCAAAGTGGACGTTTGTCCCTCCAGCAGTAGTTCTAGCTGGGGTGTGATGGATGGAGCAAAGCTGAGTTGTGTTCCCTGCACTGGACTAGGGGAAGAGGCCAACTTTGAGTAGTCTTGGAAGACATTTCCTGTTTATGTATCACACAACCTGCAGAGCTGGGAGCAGGCAGCCTCAGGCACCTGAATTGTTGGGTCTGTGTGCACAAGCTGCTGGACTTAGCTGTTTCATGCCTATCTGTATTTTCTTTGATGAGACAGGAGATGGAGTTAGCATCCCTCCGTGCCTGGAGTTGGCTTCCCCCCTCTCCTGTGCACAGGAGCCCTGGTTCACAATGTAACCGAGGTCTGTTCCTCACAGTATTCCTGCTCAAGTCAATGACACCCATTTATGAAACCTAACACAGCTAGTGTGTCCTTGTCATGACCCAGGGTTTGGGGCCTATAACTGATGCGGAGATATGTCACTGCATGAGAAGAAATGTTGGCAGCTGGGCAGTGTCACTGCACCTGGGAATTGAGTATTATTTCGTATATGAACCATTCTATTACTAAAAACAGATACTCTTCCACCACATCACATGGGGAGGCAAAAATTGATTGTCAACAAATTTGTGCTTTGGCTATTATTTCTCAGAGCAGACTGTGTGGGGAAAATGGTCTTCATGAGAGTGTTGATATATTTTTAATAGGAGCTTTCCAGCCCTGATATGGTGGATGGCAAATGTTTCTGTGGGAAAATGTCTCAGAAGGTTTATCATCTAAGCAGTTACTGCTGCTCTTACTAAATTGAGTTTCTTTGGTGCCAGAAAACTCTGATTGCATTTACTAAGCAAGGGACACACCAGCCCTTTCCATCACTGAGTCTGTTGGCCCTATCCTGTGTCATCGTTTTTAATTAGTTGGAAAGCCATGCACATGGAAAACAAGTACTGAAACTCCGTTGTAGAGTTACAAAGGAAAGGTCCCGCTTGTGAAATGCCCACTTGGCACATCGGGCCAGGCATGAAGCAGTTTGGATTGGCATGGTGACCTCTGGTTTTCTTCTTTCCCTTCCCCCTCAGTGAGTGTAGACCTCTGGGAGAGGGGCTTAACCCCAGCATCTCAGATGGGCTTACCTGGTAGAACAGAAACGAGAGAAAAGCCAGGTGAAATGAAGGCTTGGAGTCTCCCACCGGGAGACCAAGTGCTTCAAGTGGGTTGGATGCCACTCAGAGCCCATTGGCTACTGTGGACACCTGTGGAAAGGGATGGGGGTGCTGCCAAGTCTGACAGCCACCCAAGCCAAGAGGATTTGTTCCAAAATTCCAAGCACAGAGTGGTTAGTGGCGTGACACAGCCAGGGAAGGGCTGCTCCAAGACATGCTCCTGACTGCAGCCTGCGAAAGTGGGACACCTTCGCTGCCTGTCACTTGGAGAGATGCACAGAGGAGTATGTTAGGGACACAAGTGCTCCCTTTCCGGAGTGAGAGCTACAGGAAAACCCAGGTGGAGCTGGGCGTGGCATGATCAGATGTGTGGAGGTTCCACATGGGTGTACCTCGTGCCCTGCTGTATGTAGTAAGCTGTGGTGCTGTTCCACTGCAGGCTAAGATGTACAAGCCTTACTGCTTCCCCGTAGGCTTGTTGTCCTGTGAAGAGAGGAGTGAGTGTGTTTATGTGTGTGCGTGTGCGTGTGCATGTGCTAGGGCCTGGCTGATACGGACAGAACAGTGGACCCGGCAGCTGCATTTGTCTGCGTTTTTCATTCATTCTTAGCATCTTACTCATATCCACAATTTTATAATTATACTGTGCTCAGTAATTACAGTTATTCTTTTTCTACCTTTTTGTTACTGAAATTGTACTCCACAAATTTCCTATGTAGGGTGACCTTATTTAGTCTGAAACATGTTACTTTTGGTGTAAGAAATAGAGAGGGGTGGTTTATTTGTGACTTAGCATCTCTGGGAAGTACTAGGAGATAGCATTGTGCTTTAATTTAACTTGGGCTTATTTAATCTTTAGCTAAGGAATGCCTCCTTAATTTCTTAAGGCTGACCTAGCAAGTTAGCATGAGCAGGTTGGCTAAAAACAACAGAAATTTGTTCCTCAGAGTCTGAGCAGCCAGAAAGTCAGAAACTGAGGTGCAGGCAGGTGCCACTGTTTGGGGTTCCGGGTCACACTCCCCTTCCTCCTGCAGCCATCCTGTCTGTGCCTTCGGGTTCTGACCCGTCATTTATCAGGACATTGGTCACTGGATTTAGGGACTGTCCAGTTAACTGAAGGATGATGTCACCTTGAGACCCTTACTGACAGCCGCATCGGGTCACATTCCCTGGTTCTGGCGATTTGACCTTTGGGGAGACACTCATGACTCCTGGCTTCCTGCGACGACGGTTCTCCCAGGGAGGTGCAGGTCACTTCCTTTCTCAGTCATCTAATTAGAAACCATGTCTTTGAAGTCATGTGCCCTGTCCTGTAGCCTAGTGGCTCTGTAAGTGTGCTCTGGGACCAGGAGCCTTAGCCTCACGGGGAGAAGTATGAGAAATGCGGGTTTCCAGGTCCTGCCTGAAGGTGCCCAGTCGGACAGTGGACACCGCAGGCTGCATTCCATGCCCTGTTTCTGTGTGCTGCCCCAGGCAACCTGGGTGTGTTGCACACTTGTGGTCCTCTGCTGTAGGAGCCAGGTGCCTTTGGAAGTGGCTCGCTTTCTGGTCTCCAATGAGAGAGATGGACTGACTCACATAGATGCAGAGTTTGTAATAGCCCTGACCTATTTTCCCATTTCCAAGTGTGACATCGTGTGTACCCCAAGAACCCCAGACTCCAAGTGGCTCCTCTGATGGAAGAAGCCTATTCCAGGCGATGCTGTCCGAGGGTGGAGGAGCGAGTGCTTGGGAAGGTTAGGGTTGAACTGTATCTCCTTGAAATTCCTGCACTGAAGCTCTTACCCTGTGATCTCAGCATGTGGCTACGTCTGGGGATTGGTTCTGCGAATAGGATTAGTTAAAATCAGGTCTTACCAGAGCAGGGTGGACCTTCCATTAAAGGGCAGTTTAGGCAGTGACGCATTCAGAGAGGAGAGCAGCTGAAGAAGGCAGAGATCAGATGGTGATGACTGTGGCACGCCCCTGGGGTGAAGGCGATGCTTGAGGTGGGTGTTCTTCAGCAAACATCTCTGCAAACATCTGTGCAAGCTTCTTGACCTTGCATGCCCAGCCCCCAGGACTGGGAGCCCCAGCAGGCACACACAGGGAACACTTTGTGTTAATTTTCTTTGGTGAGCCTGCCCTGGTGTCTGAATGATTAACTTCCTGAGAGCTTTTTGAGCACAACTCGTTGGTCAGGTGGGACCTGCCTTTTGGTAAAATTGGGCTCCATGTCTTGTTGACAGTTATTTGGCACCTGCAGGTCTCAGTTCCAGAGCGCCTCCACCACGGTCTTTCCATAGAGTTTTAAGTGATTGTGTAATCTTAAAACATGTGGTCAAAAGTGTAAGGTTTTCATTTTTGACCTTCTTCTTCCTCTGTATCTTTTCTCTTCTTTTAGAATTATCCTTCATTAGTGATTCTGCCATCCAGAATTTTGATTTATTCAGTGCTACAAATCAATATGAGTGGTACAAAAGCCTCCGCTGGAAATAAAAGCAGATTAAGATAACTGTGGGAGGAACATTTTGTACAAATCTCCTCTTTAATTAGCCCACTTGGACAGCAAATTGTAGGATGGGTCTTCTAGAGATAATCATGCATTAACTAGAAATCCAGTTGTCAGCATTAACCGGTGGTTCTGAGGGGTTTGATCTGTCTGCACGGACTGGGGGCAGGGTATTCCTGCCGAATTCCAAGTGGTTCCGGTTCCGGTGCTCTTCCACATGGATTTTGTCAAGGTAGGGTTTTGTAAGGCTTTTAAGAAGTAAATTTGCATTGGTTACAGGAAATCGTCAAATAAGGTTTCCGTTCTCTAACATTATACGTTTTGCCCTACAGTTGCTTTCCATGTCAGCACACACACAGAGATGCACACATTTCTTACTGTTCACTCATATGTAGGAAGCTGATGGAGAGCAACCAGAGCAGTTCCCTTCTCCGCAGTTGGCTCTTGCCCTCCCAGCACCACACAGCCCATGTTCTCCTCCTGGAGCAAGCTGCACATCTCCCTACTGAGAGTGTAGCAAGGGACCGAGGGTGTTCCGCAGCCTGGTGGTGGGTGCATTGCAGATGATTGCAAAGTGACAGTCCAGCATTCTCCCAGGAAAGAATGACCTCACTTGCTAACCGGGGTGTCCAGCCCTCGTCCGCTCACAGGTGCAAACTGGAATAATTGTCTTTAATTCTCAAAGCGACAGGATCAAGCTTTGCCAGCCTGGTGCCAGCTTTCTCGAGTGGCTTCTAGGGTATGTTTTGTGGAGGGGGCTTGGAGATTTGAGCCCTTCTGCTTGGCTCCCTCCCAGTCTCCCTCTCTGGCTCACCTTCTTGTCACCACCCCACGGCACCTGCTGCCCTCATGTGGCATCCTCTCTGGTGGTCATGGTCCCCTTCTGTGCGGGGTAAAGGGCCCCAGCTTTGGCCATGCGGGAGGAGTCTCTCTAGCTCCAGCATCAGACAGCCTCTCTCATTGAGTCCACAACACGTTTCTAGCCAGGCTGCCCATTTTGACAGGATTTACGGACAGCTTGTGTGTGAGCAAAGGAAGAGGAAATTCAGCCTCAATAAAAATCTACAACTGTTGTGAGATGTGGTTTCTGAGGGCAGAGTGTGGGTATCATCCATTGTAGCCATGCCATTAGGGTCCAATCACAATTGAGCTAAAGGGGAGCCAGGGTTCCCCATCGTCTCTGTTCAGTATCACCCTGGAGTCCGCCTTCTCTGCTTCTGTTCTACTTCTTCCCAGGGGCTGCTAAGGTGATGACATGGGACCAGGGGACTCAGCATCAGGATGTCCTCCTAAGCCCAGGGCTGGTCCCCACAAACCACACCACCCTGCACTTGGTAACCCAGGACAACTTTGTCTTCCCAGCCCAAATCTATTTCTTATGTAACTCAAACTCCATGTTAGACAAAGATCCTCAGGCAGGCCCTTGGATTATGTTAGGAACCCAGGGGGGATGTTCGCAGACTGTCCCCTAAACAGATGAGCTGTTTCCAGGCCTCTGCAGCTTGAGGTCATTACCCTTCAGAAATCCTAGTGCCCAGTCACACACAAGGCCACTCCTAGTTCAGATACCAGGAGCCACATTTTATAAACTGAGTCAGTGGCTCTTGGTGTAGATCTTGCAGGCGGGTGAAAGGTCATTTTGAAAATTCCACTTCGCAGATGGAAGATATCCTCTCTCTCTCTGTCTCTCTCTCTCTCTCTCTCTCTCACACACACACACACAGTCTTTCAAATACATAAAATAAATTTTAACAAAATGTAAAGTGTTATAAATCCTGAACAGTGCAAGTAGTATGCTGATGCTACAGGTAAATACTCTTAGTATTTGTTAGCAAAGCCATTTCTTTCTCCTGGCCGTACATGAGCTGTGCATGCTCCCTCCTCAGAAAATCTTTTCCCCCTCAGGATACTCACGAATCCCGTGCCAGAGCTGGCAGCAGGCTTATGAGACTAAAGAGTCGAGCCTTCCCTCCCTGGCTCCTGGAATGCTGGGGTAGGTAGATGGACACACACAGAGCCATGGCATAATGTAAACACTGCTTCAGGAGCAAATTCAATGAGATATAGAAGGGTTCTGCCTGGCTTAGGTTCAGTGGAAGTGGAAGGAAGATTAGGAGGGGAAGATGCCCTCCATCGAGGGCACGCCCAGAGACCTGGAAGTGTCTGAGAAGGGACAGGTTGTCTGCCTGTCTGAACTTCAGAGTGGAGAGCGACTTGAGCAAAGAGGACCTGGAGCCAGGTTGTGAATGCTTTTCGTGCCATGGTAGGGAGTTGTTTTTATTTCCAGTTGTACAGGCAGTGCAGATTCTCAGCTTCTGATAAACAGGAATGGCAGAGAGGCCAACAGAATATTTGCTTCTCCTTCCAGACTGTCACGGTGCTGCTGAGAAGCAGGTGCGGGAAGGGCTGCCGAGCTGGTCCTAGCATCACCTTTCCTCCTCACACAGTGCAGTGTGCCATACCAGCGTGGACACATTGCGGAGAGGGCTGGCCTACCCTGGATTCAGGTGCCTTTAGCATATGAGTGATTGATAAATGAGTGCATTGGCAGAGTGGGCTGACACAGGCTCAAGGACCAGCGGTATTTACGAGACAACTGCAGGCACAATGTCCCTGATAGAGGCCTAGGAAGACAGACATGTAGGAAGACAGCGCGTTCATTGTGTTGTGGTGAAATGTAGACCATGGACAATTTCCTTTTTTTCAAAGGCTCATTTATTTTTACTGGAAAGACAGATCAGATTTACGAAGAGAAGGCAAGACAAAGAGATCCTCCACCTATTGGCCCACTCCCCAAATGGCTGCAACTGCCAGAGCTGAGCCAATCTGAAACCAGGAGCCAGAAGCTTCTTCTGGGTCTCCCAAGCAGGTGCAGGGTCCCAAGGCTTTGGGTCATTCTCTGCCATTTCCCAGGCCACAAGCAGGGAGTTTGATGGAAAGTGGAGCTTGTTGGGAAGTTGATTTGGGACACAAATCAACACCTATATGGGATCCCAGTGCCTGCCAAGTTGAGGGCTCAGTCATTGGGTCGTTATGCCGTCCCTCCTTTTAAAATAAAGATTTATTTAGTTTTATTTGAAAGGTGGAGTCACACAGAGAGAAGGTAAGAAACCTTCCTTTCACTGGCTTACTTCTCAAATGGCCAGCTGTAGCTAAATCAGTTTGAAATTGAAATCAGAAGCTTCTTCCAGGTCTGCCACATAGGTTCAGGAGTCCATGCCCATGGGCCAGCCTTCTTTCTTTAGCAGGGAGCTGGATCAGAATTGGGGCGGCCAGAACTCAAACTGGCACCCATATGGAATGCCAGTGCTAAAGACAAAGCCTTAACCTGCAATACCACAGCATTGTGCCTCATGGAGAATTTCAACTGGAGGAAGGAATTAAAGATAGAAATGTGTAGTAGAAAACCATTCATTGGATTATAAGCTCCTCTGGAGATAGAATGATTTGGGATGGGAGAGAGGAAGTTGCAGGGGGTTGAGAGGAAAGGGGTGGGGGCTTATTGGAGGCATTGCTTCCTAAGCATTCAGCAGCAGGAGTGAGGACACATGCATGACAATGTCTCTATTGGTCAGCTGCCCTGAGCTCCAGTGATCTAGGGTGAGCAGTCTCCTTGTACCCCCCTTTCCAATTACTTTCCCCCTTCAGCACGAGGCATCGCTGTGCCTCTCAGCTAAGATGTTTTAGTGTTTGCTGGTGGTGGCAGGTAGTGCACTGAGGTACTAGAGGTTAGAACTTCAGCATTTGAATTTGGGTGGAGGGGACACAATTCATATCATAATACCCATCTGTAAACAGACATTTGGGGTATTTTAGAGACAATTGGAATTCAATTATGATGTCAGAGTGTAATCTCAGGAAATTATAGCTGCATTTTCAGGGTGAAAGCAGTACCTTTCCATCCAGGCTCAACAACAGCCTTGCTAGCAGAGGGCAGAGCAGCAGCAAGGGACCAGGGAGGGCTGGGATTGCCAGCTGTACCTGGGCAGGACTTTGCTGCCTGCACTGAGGTGCCCTGACAGGGTGTGTCCTGGTGTCCCACAGGCTTGCCTGTCCTCACCACCTGCTCATCAAACAGCCGTTGCTTGAACTGTACAGAGTGTGCTGAGCAGAAGTAGAAGCATCATGGTGAATCGCAAACTCATTTCTGCGAGTCTGGGCCCAGCATTCGCTTTCCTGCATCTCGGGGTACCTCGGTCATCCCTGCTCTTTTGTGGGGTGGGGCCCTGGGTTCTCATCTCCCTTCCCAGGCAGGCAATGCACTTCCCTTCTGACAGGCAACACCTGTCAAACTCCGCAGCAAAGCATTTTGTGGGGTGACTTTGAGCCATTTGCTCACATGAAGTTTTTGTATTGTAGCTGTTTGGGTTTTTTGTTTGGTTGTTTTTAGTTACCAGTGTTGCCTGCTACTATTACAAGTAGCTGAGATGCGAGGACTGCTTGGCAGCGTGGCACTACCGGTCACTCGACTTTTCCGGGAATCTCTGTGGTCTGCTTCCTCTGTACAGGCGTCTTGGTAGCAGAGTGGCTGCCACCCCAGTGCCTCCTTTCCCACAGCGGCACCTGCGCCTGGCCCCCACCATGGTCCCCCTTTCCCACAGCGGCACCTGCGCCTGGCCCCCACCATGGTCCCCCTTTCCCACAGCAGCACCTGACCCTGGCCCCCCACCATGGTCCCTGTCTCTTGCCTGTCCTGTTTATCTTCCAGACTCTTGTGCCTGAGTGTGATTTTCCTTTTCAGCAAGCCCGACTCACAAACCCAGCAAGGATCTTTAGTGCTCTTAGGCCAGGGCACCGCAGAGTGGGTGCATCTCTAGCCTTCTAGAGTGGAAACCTGGAGTTCTGGAGACTACCTGTTCACGTTGTGTGTTTCCTTCCCCAGTGGTTTAAAGTTCTGATAAGCAGATACAACCCGCTATGAAGGGGTTGCTGAATAAGAATAATGATGGTAGCATTTGAGATTGGTTTGTAAGCCTATAGCCTTACCATTGTTTCTGTGTAATTAGTAGCAGACTTTTACACTTTTCACATTAAAATGCATTCTAATTGTGTTGGTGTTGGGCAGAAAAACACAGCACATAGGATGTGTGTGTATTGGGAGACTGCTTTCAAAAATAGTGGAAGATGCTATTGTAAAAAAAACTTTATGGATTAATGTTTTTTACATCAAAATAAACCTGCTTTCTATATCCATCTGTGAAATGTTTGGAGTGCTCTCATATCTGTTCATACGTGTGCAGGTGACCTCGTTCATCTTCATATCTGTACATACATGTGTAGGTGACCTCCCTTCGCCTCATATATGTACATACGTGTGTAGGTGACCTCGTTCATCTTCATATCTGTACATACATATGTAGGTGACCTCCATTACCCTCATATCTGTACATACATGTGTAGGTGACCTCGTTCATCTTCATATCTGTACATACATGTGTAGGTGACCTCCCTTCGCCTCATATATGTACATACATGTGTAGGTGACCTCTCTTAGCCTCATATCTGTACATACGTATGTGGGTGACCTCTCTTAGCCTCATACATGTACATACGTGTGTAGGTGACCTCCCTTAGCCTCATATCTGTACATGCGTGTGTAGGTGACCTCCCTTAGCCTCATATCTGTACATACGTGTGTAGGTGACCTCCCTTAGCCTCATATCTGTACATACATGTGTAGGTGACCTCCCTTACCCTCATATCTGTACATACATGTGTAGGTGACCTCCCTTACCCTCATATCTGTACATACATGTGTAGGTGACCTCCCTTACCCTCATATCTGTACACACATGTGACCTCCCTTACCCTCATATCTGTGCATCTGTGTGTATACCTTTCCTACCCTCATATCTATACCTACATGTGTATGCATGATACATATATGTGTATATGTACCTGGGCCTACCCCAAGTCCTCTGCTTTGACGTGATTCTCTTCCAGAATGCCTTCAGAGAAGCATCCTCACTATCATTTGACCCTCGTGAGGACACAAACAAGGTGACCATGACCCCGCCAAGCTGACAGGCCACACAAGCCATCACACCAGTGCTCTACAGAAGTGAGAGGCACCTGGTCTGCCACGTGTGGTCATGGCTTCTCCTGGCAAGGGAGAAGCGGTGGTGCCAGCTCATCCTCTGTGGAGTAGAGCGGGGGATTGTTCCCTCCCAATTAGTCAGTAGCCAGCTGGAGATTTTAGAGCCTTTCAGAGTGCAGGAGTCTTGTGTAGCTTTCTGAGTTCTCTCTGCTAGATGTGGTCAACTTCAGTTGGGCCTTTGCAAAATGGGCTGGATGCAAGGGAGCTTAGGGATGCAGCAGGTCAGGTGGGTGACAGGGCTGTCCTTATAGGGTATAGCTGTTTTTTGGGGGGCAGAAAGATACACACACATGCAGAGTGTGGGAGGAAAGTAAAGAAAAACTGAACCCCCATCCACTGGCTCACTTCCCCAGTGTCTACAGTGCCTGGGACTATATCAGGCCAGAGCTGGGAACCAGCAGCAGAGTGCATGTCTCGTGTGTGGGTGGCGGGAATCCAGTTAGCTGAGCCATCACTGCTGCCTGCTGGAGTTCACATTTCAGGAAGCTGACACTCTGACATGGGGTATGAGTGTCCCAACTCTCATCACTAGACCAAGTGCCTGCTCTTTAACGTAGTCTTGGTAAAGGATGTTCTCCTAGGACCTGTGACCTTCAGCATGTTTTATCAGGAACCTGCATTGATAGACAAATGTAATTTTAGGCATTTTTTCAATGATATGAATCTGTATTGGACAGAGGATATATTTTGTAATAAAATAAGGTTCTTGTGAGATATGGAGAGATTTCTTTAGGAAACAAACAGAGGTCACAGCTTGCAGGAACAAAAGTTCCCTGAATAAAAGTCTTGAATTCTGAAGCACTTCCGGGGACTGCAGGAAGGTGGGGTTGTGGCTTAGCAACGTGGCAAGTGGGAGACTCAGTGAGGTGTCTGGAGCCATGAGTGGATTTGCTGAGAGTTCATCCAAGCAAATTGGATAGTTTCAAAAGCTTGAGTCACTTCACTTGTTAAACAGGTGTTTCCTCCTGGGAGAAGGGAAGGATCTGTGTTCCATCAAAGATCACAGAACCATCAACTTGTATTGACTCCTCATATTTACACAGTGTTGTCCAAAAGGGGCTGCTCTTGTAAAACCAATGGCTAGAATGTGGATTATTTTACTGCTTTGAGCACATTTCTGGAAGGTAGGGTGCTTGGTGATATGAAGACCATT
This sequence comes from Ochotona princeps, assembly GCF_030435755.1. Lineage (NCBI taxonomy): Eukaryota > Metazoa > Chordata > Mammalia > Lagomorpha > Ochotonidae > Ochotona > Ochotona princeps. Next base: position 35,022,609 of record NC_080854.1, read on the forward strand.
TCCTGAGCCATTTCTTGTGGCTGTCTTTTTGCTGTGTTGCCAGTTCAGAAAATGAGCACAGAGATTTTGTTTCCTTGCTTCTAGGGTGGAAGGCTTTGTAGTACAAAGCTATTTGAGATGGCAAATGTATCTCTATTAGGATATTTTGGTTTAAATCAATTATGTAAGCGCTTTGTAAGACTCTGATTCTGCCCAATGTTTCATCAGCATCAAGGATTTTAAAAACTATTTGATCTTTCCCTTTCTGAAGTTCCTACATGAGAGTGATGGGTTTACCAGAATTTACTCTGAAGCTAACCTGATTACTCTGAGCTACTTTTAAGAAGATTAAGCTATTCAAAGAGGATGGATTCTAATCCCATGACTAATAGTTTGGCCAATAGAGTGCACTCCTTTTTGATTATGAAAATTGGTGAGTAACCATTTCCGCATGCTCCATCCATCCCTGGTTAGAGCAAGCAGCGTTCAGTGTTTCTGCTGGAGCTTGGTTACAGATTAGCTCCATGTCCCTGAATTGGCAAGTGCGGGGTAGGGAAACCTGCCACATTGCAGGAGGGACTTGAGGGTAATGTCCTTTGGTTTTGGCATTTGCAGAGGCCTCATTACACTCAAGTGTTTCCCATTATTCAATCAAGCTTAAGCACAGCACATGGAGTGGGGTGGCGGGGATGCTGATTGTCCCAGAAGGATCTGCTGCTCGCCAGAACAGAATTCAGTTTCCAAAGAGGAGAGGGTACCAGTGTTTACAGCAAGCATAGTGCTGAGCTTTATGGTGGATTTAAGCTGTAGAAAAGTGCTTAATTAACATCATTCCTTGTGCTTCAGGGGATATCTTAGCAGTTTGGTGTACTGGTTCTGGGACCCAAAGGCTTTTGGCCTAATTGAAAAAAGAAGAGAGGGACCCTTTTATACTGAAGGAAATCTTGTAATGTGGTTCAGTTACCAAAAGAACAAATTTTCTGAAAAAGGGCGACATTAGAGTTGGAACAAAACTTCCATTTGTGAAACCCAATGCATCTGTGTTTTGATGGTTCCCATCCCTGACCTCTCATTGGATCCCTCTCTATTGTTGCCTAGGGTTCAAAGAAGAACCCATTGATTGGTTCTCACACATGGCCCCTTCCTCCTGCATTGTCATCCACAGCTCTGTACCACTATCTGAGTGAAGGCCAAGGTTGTGTCTCATGTGGGTAGAAATAACCAACTGCTGACTGTTTTGGCTTGGCACACCTCTCTGGCCTGGACACCAGCCCCAGCCCCACTCTGCTTGTTGACACCTGTATGTACTTCAGCTCTCACAGACCTGGAGGTGCCCAGTACAGCCCTTCTTTATCTTTCTAATCAATATGTAATGATTGTACAAAAGCTCAGGCTGCAGTGCAGTATCTTGATACATGCTAGCAATATGTAATGAGCAGATCAAGGATTTTGGAACCCACCAGCTCAGACATGTGTCATTGCTTTGTGCTAGGAGCATTCAACATGTTCTCTTTTAACTGTGGTCAACCATAGTGACCTTACTGTGCCCTAGAATGTGAATAGAGACTCTTCCTATCAGTACTTCTGTCCCAGTCAGGCCTTCTCTTTCCAGTTCTCTCCCCCCTGGCCAGTTTCTGGAAACCATTGCTCCACTCTGCTGCTAGATGACCAACTTTTTAACTTTCACTTAATGGGTGATGACATAAAATACTAGCTTCACTTGAAGCAATGTTATTTTGTTCCATGTGTGTTGCTGCCAATAATGGATTTTCACTCTTGTTTAATGACTGAGTATTATGCCTTTCTGTGTAAATACAACACCCTATTTCCTTTACCTACTTATCTGGCAGTGCGTGTCTCAGCAGAGCCCATATCTTGGTGGTTGAGAACATGGTGCCATGACAAGCATGGGGATGCACCTGAATCTGGTTTGTGGACTTCCCGTTCCTTTGGTTGTAGTGGTAGACGGTGCCTTAGTCCTGTCTCCAGGAGTCCTGTCTCCAGTGATGTGAGGAGGCTTCCTGCCATGTTCCATGAGCAACATTTCTTGATTCTGGAGTCTGGGTTAGTGTCCCTGCCTCTGTTCATACAGTCTCTGAATTAGGATGGAATCATTCCCTGTTTTGTCATTTGATGTCTGTGTCACCTGCTTGGCTGTAAGCTTCCCCCAGGGCCACGCAGTGTGTTTTGCTTTCTCGGATCCAGAGCTTCACCTGGTGGCCACTGCATTGTAGGAACTCACCGCCTAATTGCTGTGTAGAAAAAATTCATGAGTATCTGCAGAGCACAGTTCCTGTGCTCGGGTGGCTGTCTTATGCACTGGAAAAGTTGGAAACTAATGGCATGCACAGGGTCACTGCTTCTGTGGCAGCACCACTGAGTGAATGTTAGCCAGTCGATGTCTTCTATTTTGCTGTTCCTTTCTGCTCTTTGGATCTTTCCATGTTGTTCTGAATAATTTCTTAAGGAGAGAAGTGCTAAGGGAAAATGGAAGAGAGAATCAGGGGTGTTCTTGCTCTGGTTGAAATATATCCCCAGAAGTCTGTATTTTGGAAACTTAGTTTCTAATGCAGCACCGTTGAGAGCTGGGGCTGGGAAGGGCGATTAACTTGGGAGGTGTGAGTGGTGGTGCTGTGGGAATGGGTCCACTCTTAAGAAAATGAACTTGTTGTCAACATAAATTCAGTCCTCTTTCCTACTTGTTGCCCTTCTGCTTTCCACCATGTTACTGCTGGGAAGAAGACCCTTGCTAGGAGTGGGCCCCTCAATCTTAGAGCTCCGCTCCAGAAATATGAAAATGAAATCTCTGATCTTCATCAATGACCAAGCCTCAGGCGTTTTGTTACTGTAGCAGTGTAAGGACGAAGGTCTACCTCTGCCTCGTGGGTTGTAAGAGCTGAACATGGTGTGACTGCCTTTCCCCTGGTTCCTGCCAGAGAGCTTCAAAAACTCTTGATGTTTGCTCAGTGATAGGAATGTCTTTTGGCTACATAACCAGAAAAATTGAAACTACTTACACATGCACGTTGCTCTACAATTTGAACTTTTCATAATAGGCAGTATAGCAGGTGCCTAAAGAGACCCACGGGCTCACTCCTGGGATCTGCGACTGTGTTATTTTATGTGTTGAAAGCAGCTTGGCAGGAGTTGAGTAAGCTAAAGAACTTAAAATGTGGAGGCCATCCTGGGCTGTTCAGGAGGCCATCCTGGGCTGCTCAGGAGTCCCTGCAGAAACGAAGGGTCCTTGCAAATGGGAGACAGCACAGAAACATCCGTGGAACCACAGAAGCACAAGGCAGGCACAGGGAGCTTGGAAGATGTCACGTCCTGGAGTTGTGGAGGGAGGAAGGGACCACATGCCAAGGAACACAGGGAAGCTGTAAACGCTGGAAAGGGCGAGAAACAGCTTCTTTCTGAGCTTCCAGAACGAACCCAGTGCTTCTGACACTAACCCAGAGAAACCCGTGGACGTTTTGACCTCCAGAATTACAGTAATAAATGTGTGTGGTTTCTGAGGCACTGAGCTTATGCTGACTTGTTTCAGCAGCACTGGAAGCTAAAGCAAACTGGATATTTCCCAGATCCCTAAGTCGGCCGATTCTCAGAGCTCTCTTCTGAGTGGCCCCAGGGACTTGGCGCTGTGCTCACTGCCCTCCTGTGGCTGGTGCTGACCAAGCCTCCGTTTTTGTTTTTCCTGTAGTAAATAGTGCTGCAGTGAACATCCTTGACTTACGTCCTTTTCCAATATTTCCTTAGGATCAATATCTATAAGAGCAGTTCCAGGGAATGCTCACTTTAAAGGTTCATGGCACACATTGACATTTGATTTTGAGACACGGAGACTTTCCGTGTTAATACCTTGCTGACCAGATAGATCCATCCTTTCTTCTCTGTGAAATGCAATGGAATTGGCTTGCCACGAGGGAGTACCATCTCTTGTGTTTGAGTGCAGCCATTTCTTCTTTTTGCTGTGCTGGCCATGAAGAGTAGGAAAGGGAGATTCCAAGCAGCCCAGTGAGCTTTGCCGAGAGCAGACACAGAGCCAGGCATCCTGGGACGGAGCTGACAGGCGTGTGCCACCTGCACTGTGCTGGGCCATGCTGTGCTCTAGCTGTGTTTGCCATTTGGTGCAGGTGGATGTTCCCACCTGCCGCCGGGGCTGCAGTTTGGGTCACAGTGACAGCCAATAGCATGCCTGGGCATACTCTGCTGTGAATTTCCGTGTGCACCAGCTCTGCATGTCAGAGCCCTACTATTTAAAAATGTAGACACTCCCTGAGCCAGCCTCAGACAAAGGATTGATGTAACAAGGGTATTGCATCAGGGAAAACAGTAACAGATCCAGGGTTAACACTTTGGGGACTTAATTTGGAAAGCAGTACAATATTTGTTTTGCCGTATGTATTTTTGTTTATTTCTAAAATGCAAAGATGGCTAACTCAGAAGTGGCCAGAGCATATGCATGAAAGAGGGCAAGAGGTATGGAAGAGAGAACAGATACAGTTCTGGGTGTGGAACACTGTGGTAAAATGTAGTTAAACGTGCTGGGAGAGATCAGAGGTCCTCAGGTAGTCTCTGCATGATAGACTGCCTCTGAGTAGCAGATTGATGCTATGAACAAGTTGTATTTATTATTAATCAGTGACACTGTTAATATTTAAGGAAATGTCCACAGATTGACTGTCAAGGGCCTGTTAGCCACACACTCAGGAAATTCTCCATCTCTGAAAGGCTAAACAACTAGAAGCAATAAAGCTGGATATTTATTTTCATGATATGATATAAAAATACCGCCTCTGAGGGACAGGCACCTGTCATGGTGAGGACTCTGCCATGGAGCCGGCATCTCATATCTCTGTTACTTCAAGTCTTGCTCTACTCCCAACTCCATCTTCCTGCTAAGGTGCACCTTGGGAGGGAGCAGGCGGTGCCTTGAGTATTGGGTCCTCGCCATGCGGGAGAACTGGATAGAGTTGATGGCTCCTACTTTTGGGTTGGGCCAACTAAAGCTGTTTCAACCATTTGGGAAACGAGAGAGCAGATGGGAGACCTGCCACTGTGCTACTGCCTTTTAGTTAAATAAAATGAATTAATTAAAAATAGAAAAAGTTACTCTTAAATACACTCATGTATTACTGTTCCCTTTTTATTCCCAACACTGTGGTTATTTAAGCTAAATATAGACTGCATACTTCTTCTCCCCAAGTCTCTCCACTTAAACAAAGTTGCAAGAAAGTGATAATGTAGAAAGGGCTAGCGGCTACTGTGTTAGTTCCCTAGGATGGCCAAATGCTTGGCAAAATGAGCCAGTCAGCTTATTCTCTCAGGATCCCGGAAGCAGGAAGTTCATAGTCCGAGTGTCAACAGGGCCAGACTTTTTAAGGAACTCCTCCTTTGGGTTCCCATGACTGGGCACTGCTTCACTGGAGCCAAACTGCTGCTCTCTCCTCCTCCCCCTGACCAGCTCCCAAGTGCTGCCTTCCCCTTCTCCCCCTGCCCAGGTTCCCAATTGCTGCCCTCTCCTCCTCCCCCTGCCCAGGCTCCCAAGCACTGCCTTCCCCTCCTCCCCCTGCCCAGGCTCCTAGGCTTCTGCTTTTGTCCCCATCTTCTTGAAGGGCATTGCTGTTGTATAAAGGGTTTGCCCTGTAAACCAGAATGTTCTGCTGTTAAAATCTTTAACTTAATTACATCTGCAAAGACTACTTTTCCAAATAAGGCAACAGGCACGTCTCCAAATAGGAAGCTGTAGAATAAGTGGGGCTCCCCAACTGACATGTGTTTCTAGGCATTAGGATGTGAACAGAACCTTTTGGGGATCACCGTCTAACCGAGTGCCTTCCTTTTGGAAGGCTGATGTGGATGGAGTGGGCAGTAGCTGCTTGGTTTACTTGCCCAGAAGACTGAATGCACACGTGGACAATGGCCAGGCCATAAATAGAAACAGAACTCGAAGCCATAAGCTCTAGGGAACCAACCATTTGTTTTTCTAAGATTTATTTATTTTTATTTTAAAGTCAGATACAGAGAGAGGAAAGACAGAGAGGAAAATCTTCCACCTGCTGATTCACTCTGCAAGTGGCTACAACGGTCAGTGCTGATCCGATCCACACCCAGGAGCTGGGAGCTTCCTCTGGCCCTCTCATGCGGGTGCAGGTCCCAAGGCTTTGGACTGTCCTTAACTGCTTTCCCAGGCCACAGCAGGGAGCTGGAAGGGAAGTGGAGCATCTGGGACATGAACCGGTACCTATATGTGATCCTGGTGCATGCAAGGTGAGGACTTCAGTCACTAGGCTACCGTGCCGAGCCTGACTACTTGTTACTGTAGTCATCCTCCCAGCAAGCCAGTCTGCTCTTCACAGATCAGACTTGTAGGAAGTCAGCCTGCCATCTCACTGTATAGACCATTTTCATTACTATAGTAAATTACCAGAGACAGGCTAAGTTTATAAAGGTGCGTATCTCACAGTTTTGGAGGCTGAAAGCCCACACACTAAGGTGCTGGTTCTTGAAGAGGCCCATGGCAGAAGGCAGGGCACAGGTGGGAGTGAGAGATCACATTACCAAACAAGAAGCCAGAGAGAGGCTGAACCTCCCATCTCTTCCCATTTGACCTAGGGACCCCCCCCCCACCCCGCAGTGAACCCTCACCTTTGAAAGTTCCACCTACTAACAAAAGCACTCCAGGAACCAAATGCTTCAACACCTTAACTTCTGGTGGTGGCGGTTGTGGTGGGAGTAGGGGTGTGGCACACTTACGCTATATCCAGGCCATGGTATCCTCGTAACCAGCCAGAGAAGCTGAACAATAATGCCTGTCCTGGTCAGCTCTTTGAGGCTAGGGCTTGAAGATGACTGCTTTAATATTCCCCTGCTTCTAACTCAGGACCAACGGGGAAAGTCACATAGGTCCTCCTGGTCCAGTCCCATGGGATGCCGTGCTCCTTGTCAGCCCACCTGCAGCTTCCTGGGTCAAGAGTCATGGCACATGATGCCTTCCTTCCCGTTCTTGAAGCCCTGAGCTTTCCCTCTTTGATGTGCCTGAGTCCCTGCTGCATGCAAGCAAGCACAGCTGTCTCGCTTGCCACGGCCAACTCAGCTGGTCACACTCGGTCTGCTTTTGCTTGCTCTGGCAGTTGCATGCGGTTCTCCTTTGTCAACCTTTCACACAGAGTCAGTGTCTCTGTGCTATAGAGTAGGCACCCTGGCATGCTGGCGGAATTGGGTGGTTGTCTGGGGAACACCAGGGGGTGTGATAAGGAAAGGATTGGTGTCTCCAGGAACCTCAGGGCATGGCCAACAGCAGGGTCTGTGACAGATGTCAGGAGGCACCCCAGACCTGCACATGTTAGAGCTGCCGTGGTTTTAGAAGTTGCGTTGTTCTGTAAGATTTCTTTTTCATTTCTCTGCCCCTACCTCTCCACCCTCTGTGACCGAGTAAAGTTGCCTTTGGGTTGATCAGCAATTTTTCCCCCTCAGTACTCTGTGATTATGGAAAGCTGGTGCAGGAGGCACATTTAAGACAAGAGTACGTGTGACTAAAGGCAGCTGGTAGTGAAAGAGGACTAGATGGGAGGTCAGGAGGGCTGCAGCTGCAGGGTTTGGTCCAGGTCTGAGAGGACAGCATGAAGCAGCTGGAGAAGGCAGGAGAGGTTATGGGTTTAACATAAACAGAGCAGGGCTGGGAGTCAGGCGACCTGGTGATGTAGAACAAGTGGGCCGATTTATAGGAACCTTCCGGTTTCCCTCTGCTCCATAATTCACCTCTGGTACTAGCCTGACATTTACGCAATGAGACAATAATTCTGGGCCTCTGCGTTTCCATGTGAAAGGTCCAAGATTTCATTAAAAACACTCTGGAGTCATTGGGATGAATGGGCTCCACCAGCCAAGAGGATGGATTGGAACTGAGCTGCCCTGCGCCTTGCAGAGGTTTTTCCAGCGAGTTCCCTGAGACAGCCACAAGGAGCCTGGCCAGGTATTGAGGTCTGCTCCTGCACTGGCCAGCAAGGTGCCACTCTCACCAGTTTTACATGATAAGCTTATATCTCTACTTCACTTTAAGCGATTGTATTCCAGCTAAACGTCTTGGAAACACTGAAGCAGAGCTTTCTGGGGAGACCAGTTATGTAGCCCCTATAACTTAGGTTCTGCCTCTTCCAGAACAGTCACACTCTGTTTCCATTGCATTGCCAGGTTATGTGCTGCTTGTGTGTGCTTCAGGAAAATGTCACCATGCTACCGCTGTTACCTGGCTCTAAGGGATTTGAACCCCGCAAATCAGGCTGCACTTAAGCCATGGGCTAGTTGCAGTAATTGTGAAAATTAGCTCCAGCTTAATGGAACTGATTTTGCAGAACCCCTGGAGAGAAGGCATAATTAATTCTGATAGAACAGATGAAAAGCTGGAAGTGCAATTTATTTAAAGGACACCCAGCATGCCACCAGCTGGGCCACTGGGGACTGCCTCTAATCTCCGGTGGCCATGCTTTGCCCAGCTGGCTTTTGGACTTCAGTGTGCTGCCTCTGAGCAGGGCAACAGTAGCCACTAACTGCTACTGCCCCTGATAGACTCTTACACTTGACTTCCATTGAAAGGGGATCAGATTTCAGCATTGAGCTCTTTGACCAAGGGTGAGTGGAAGCAAAGGCTTGGGTAACCTGTATTCCTTGCTCAGTTGCTGCTGGGGACCCTGCCCCTGCAGGTGCATTTGCTGAGTGTGCAGTCTGGGTGACCCGTGTTTTCCCCAGGGACCCCATAGTTGTGGAGTTGTAGCTGGCAAGAGCACATTGATGACCACTTGGGATTGAGGGAGAGAGGCTGCATGGGAAAGAAGGGTCTCTGGAGGCCCCAATACATTCCTACAAACGTACTGTCTTCTAGTTCTGGAGACTGCAGAAAGCTCAAGGTGTGGACAGGGCTGTTCCTTCTGAGTGCTCCAGGGCCTCTGCCTGGCAGCTCCTTCCGGGGCTGTGTCCAGTGTACCTCGCGATAAGCCCAGTTCCTCTTCCGTGATGTGACTTGGTTTCTGCCTACCCCTTATGAGGTCACTGGTGCTTACTAAATCGAGTCAGAATGGTCTCCCCACATTGTGATCCTTTATCATGTGTGAGACTTAGTCATGGGCCAGGGGACTGGGGGGTGCACACCACGAGAGGCCTTGGTTCAATCTGCCACTCTAGTTGTTAGGCTATGGGAAAATTTGGAATGAATTCAGCCCCAAAGCTTGATGGATGCTGGAAGAGGCCCCCACCTCTCTGGGAGCATGGGGGAGGTGACCTGGTATTCTGGAATCTTCAGTTCAAAGCAGGGAACAGAAAGATACTCTGGGGCTCTGGCAGAACTGCAGGTGTAGGAGGACATTGTGACCCTAGAAGGTCAGCCAGCACAGGATTACAATTGATTGGATAATATTTGTATAACAACCGAATGGATACCTTTTGTATAACTGATTGGACATCATTTGTATGAGAACAGTTGAGTGGACAGCATGTGAATGAGAACACTTGGTAGAATATACAAAACAAAAGGAGTTCCAAACAAAAGTATAGAAACTATTGATGGGTTTTGTTGATAAGCTCAATACTTCCTCCCTTATCCCATATGACCCTCAGTGTATAAAGTCTGATGCCACTAATAAACTACGGCTTTGACCATCAGTCAGAGTCTACGCGTGTTCTGCTCCGTGCACCAAGTCCATCGCTGTGGGACAGCGACATGCAGGCATCCAGGGATCTTGATTTTTGGCAACATCCCGTGATCCAGAATTGGAGTGTGGAGGAAGGAAAGCACAGAATCCCTGGGCTGGAGAAAGCCTCAAGAAACCGAGAACTCCTGGGGAGCCTGGTGGCCTCTGCCCAGGGTCCTGGGAACCATGCGGGCAGAGGGGGGCCAGCCTGAATTGCTCTTCACCCTCAGCTCTTACTGTCAAGCCCGGGTTCACCTTGGTTTCCTTGGCTATAATGGGAATGTAATTTATAAACACCCAGTAATTTAGTTTTACTTTTGTTGTTTACTCTTTTGAAAATATTCATAATTCATTTGTTTTGGAGATAGAGAGAGAGGAGAGAGAGAGAGAGAGAGAGCTCCTATCTGCTGGTTTGTTCCTGAAATGCCCACAGTGGCCACGGCTGGACTGGGGCCAGAAATGGGAGCTGACACCTCTGGGAGGTATTGTATAGCTGTGGCTGTCTTAACCACTAGACTCAATAGGTCAGCTTATATTATTTATTTTTGATAATAATTGTATTGCTTATACAGGGTAGGATATTTTGAATATGGAAATCACTGAATTAAAAAGCATTCTGATGCCTAGTCATACATTATTTTTTTTTAAAGATTTACTTATTTTTATTACAAAGTCAGATATACAGAGAGGGAGACAGAGTGAAAGATCTTCCATCCAATGATTCACTCCCCAAGTGAGCTCAACGGCCGGTGCTGCGCTAATCCAAAGCAGAGAACCTGGAACCTCTTCCGGGTCTCCCACGCGGGTGCAGGGTCCCAAAGCTTTGGGCCGTCCTCGACTGCTTTCCCAGGCCAGAAGCAGGGAGCTGGATGGGAAGTGGAGCTGCCAGGATTAGAACTGGCACCCATATGGGATCCTGGCGCATGCGAGGCAAGGACTTTAGCCACTAGGCCATGCCGCCGGGCTCCCAGTCATACATTATTCAAAAGTTATGTCCTCCATTCAAATTGGCACAACACCTACTTGCACACGGTGGGGATGGGGAGCACTGCGTAGGCATGAATGGTTATCACGCAGACACATGCCTGCACATGACTGGGCCCATTCCATGGATATGCACTATATTCTGGAGTGGTTATCCAGCTGCTGTTATGGGAAAGCCTGGGCAGCCTCCTCCCAGAGGCTCTCATTTTGGTGCTTCTCCCACCCTGACCTTGATCTCCAGCTCCCACAGACATGGGAACATGGCCGTGTGCCTGTCATGAAAGGCATCAGCAGTGCTTGGCGGGGACCGTGGGCAGCTGAGCTTACAGTGAGTTTCTTAGACATCTTGGGGATTTATCAGAACAGTCAACTTGAGATCTAAACCTATTGATTTGCAACCGTTGGGCTTTTTGAAAGAGGAGATGGGTTGAGAGTCGATAACTTGTCTTTGACTATCAAAAGCTAAATAAATCTCTAAGTACAGACTTACAGCGTTTATGCTATAGAAGGGATTCTGAGAGAGGGACAGTCAGACTTTCTTGTCACGCCACTGGGTCAAGGTTCGACTCAGTGGTCTGTGGAGGTGCAGGTGTGGCATTGGAGAGGATGGAAGTAGAGAGAAAGCTTGGGGTTCTGGGTCCAGGGAGAGCAGGGCATGGAAAGCGTGGGAGTCAGCCCATGTGAGGGCTCCCTGATGCACATCCTTTAATGGACTGTCCCAGTGAGTGGGGTGTGAACCCATGTGAGCGGAGCCAGCCCTGCCGCCTACCTGCCAGAAGTGAGGGTCCCCTGCTGCTGGTCCTTTAGTGGACCATCCTATAAGTTCTTCCTGATTGTGCTGGAGGACAAGGCCAAGCTGAGCCCTGAAAGTGGCTTTTCCCTCCTGAATCTCACTTTGTGCTCAGCCTGCCTTGTCCATGACTCGGGTTGTTCTTGGTCTCTGGCCCCAACACACCAGAAGGTGCAGTCCAGTGGGCGGTGGCTCTAGGGAAGACAGCCCTTACGTCCATCCTCAGGATGAGCCCAGCTTCCCACCAGCTGCCTCCCCACTTCCATCTGTTGTGTGGTCCTTCCTCGCAGTGTTGCCACCTGCAGAGGTGCTGCTCCCCCTACACACAAGCCAACTGAGGCCAAGTATGGACACTTGTATTATGATTGGGTTTTTTGTCCTCTCCCAGTTTATGTAGAAATGTAATTACCAGTGTGATACTTTTGGAAGCATGTGGGTCAGATTGGGGACCTTAAGAGGTCATCATGGCTCCGCTCTCCAGAGTGGCTTGGCTTGGTGCCTCATAAGAAGTGTTGGAAGTGGGCTCTGTCTCAGCCCTTCCTCTGTGTAATGATGCAGCAAGAAAGCTACTGCAAAATCCTGGGCTCCCCAGGATTCACAGCCATGTGTCAACATGATTCTTCTTATAGGCAACCCAGTTCATGGTGCTGCGTTACAGCTGCACAATGCAGGCTGAGACCCCCTGGGCCAGTCACAGGGTTGATAGGCTGGGTATGGAGTCCTGAGCCATGGCTGATGGGCTCTGTGATGTCTGTGCTTCTCATTCCTGCCACCACTGCTTACTCCCACATCTCAGACACGCTCTTAACCCGGCTCAGCCTCCTCCTGCTTGATCACTTGCTCAGTCACATGAAGATTATTTCCCTTCTTCTCCCTAAACTCTTGGTGAGCCAACTCCAAATCACAAAACAGTGAGGAGAGGAGCAAGCCATTCTTTGATTGTGGTCATGAAGGTGTGAGGCAAGCAGGCCCCCTTATCCCCTGATGTTAATGGGTGAACTCTTGCATTCAGGAGATGAATTGGAGTTAAAGGGGATGAGGCTCTGCTAGGTCTCGGGTGCTGAGCACCCTCCACAGAATCTTCACCTCTCTTCCCCTTCCAGGCTCTGCCAACAACTGTTCAGGGAACCTGACAAAGCATTTGTGCTTTTCCATCAGTGACTTATTTACGCAAAATATCTATTATTTGAAAGAGAAAAAGAGAGCACTCATAACCTCTTCTTCACTCTCCAGTTCCTACAGCGGTTGGGGATGGGCAGGGTTAAAGCCAGGACACAAGTGGCCGAGACGCAAGCACATCAGCCATCACCTGCTGCCTTGAAAGGCACACGTTGGCAGGAAGCTGGAGTTAGGACTTGAACCCAGCACTCTCCCATGGATGTCCCGAGTGGGGTCTTAAGTGCTGTGCTGAACACCCAGTGTCTTTTCTTTCATGCATTACTACTTTTATATTCTGTTCATCACTACCACACTACTACAACTGTATTTATTACCACTTTTTTCCCCCTTGCAGAATTGCCTTATCTCAAAACATTTCCAAATAGACTCTGAGATAATGACTTTGAGCTCCAGCCTGGGGAGGCAGCATTGTTTTTGGCATTGCTCTCTGGGGGTGACACACCCTGGTACCCACACAGCAGGCTCTGAACTGTGCTTTGGAGAAGAATCTGATTAAAAATTGGATGAGTGGGTGGTGGTGGCTGACTACACCTCTATGCTTTTAGAACCAGTAATTTTTATAAAAGAGTTTTCATGGGAAAATTAATCCATCATTTTACGAAGGTAAATATATCCTGAGCCTCCCTATCCCTGGAGTGGAGGTAGGTATTGACATAAACCATTTTTAAATATTCAAACTCTGAGTGACACTGGAGGCCTGCAGTCCATGTGCCACTATGGAAACCAGATTTTCTCTCCTTTTCATTTCAGCTCTGGTGCTGGTCATTGCTGGATTTCACTGTGATTCATTTACTTCAGGACAGTTTGCTTTAGTACAAGTCATTGAGGATAGCACTTAAGAGATGGCAATAAGGACTGGATTTTTAAAAAAGATTTATTTATTAATTTGAAGATTAGAATTACACAAAAAGAGACAGACATATCTTGAGTTTACTGGTTCATTCTGCAAATGACTCTAATGTCCAGGGTTAGGCCAGACCAAAGCTAGGAGCCCGGAGCTTCATCTATTTCTCTACACACTTGAACTAACTTATGCTGTTTTTCTCAGGCCATTAAGCAGGGTCCTGATTAGAAATGGAGCAGTTGGGCCTCAAACTGGTATTCATTGGGATGTTGGCTTTGCACATGGCAGCTTAACCCCACTATGTCATAACACTGGCCTTAGTGAATCTTAATTCTTGAATGTGAATCCCAAATGAGACACCTTTGTACTGCCTCTGCCCTCCACACCAGTTCCATCATGATTGGTGGAGCCCAGCTTTGTCTGTTGTCATCTAACCCTCAGTCCAGGATTCCTCTCTCCTGGAGAAAGAGGCAGACAGAAGCATTTCTATGCAGCTCTGATGCCAGGTGGACGAAGTGACTTCTGAGGAGCTGCAGTGAGTTGAATAGCGTCCTCTGAAAAGCTCTGCTCACATTCTAGTCATTGCATCTTGGACAATGTGGCTAGGGTCTCTGTAGATGCAGTTAGTTACAAGTCTTGAGATGATTTATCTGGGCTGTCTGGATGGAACTTGAGCAAGTGTCCTTCAGAGATGTGCAGGGGAGAAGACAGGAGGAGACAAGGAGGTGAGGATAGGGACAGAGACGCTCACACCAATACACACCAAGGGACACTTGTGACCACTTGAGGAGTCAAGAAATGGGGCCTTGGCAGAGCCTCAGAGGGGAGAATGGCCTCACCTGCCCCTTAGTTTTGGATTTCTGTTGCTTTAAGCCACCAAGTGTGTGGTTATTTGTGAGGGTGGCCTGAGAACTATTTCCAGATGGCTGATGTAGCAGAGGACTGACAGGGCATAGGAGCTGCTGTGCACAGTACTACTGTGGGGAGCCCATGGCATCACACATCTGTCCGAACTCAAACAGTATGCAACACTCTAATGCAAACTGCAGACTCTAGTGTCCCGCTTGGCTCCTTTGTTGCAGTTAAAGTAGAATTCTGATAGGTGTGGAAGGATGTGGCACTTTCTGCTCATTTTTTTTTTTTGTGAACCTAAAGGTACAATAAAAATATGGACAAAATGGCAGACTTGTTTCCTTCTTCCTCTGAAGAGGCATGGCTGGTTTTGTGCTGATGAAGAAAATCTGAACTTGATTGTTTCTTCGTTGAAGGAAGGGGAACTCCTCTGCACAACTGGGTTGGACAGCTCCCTTTAGTCCCGGGCATGAGGGAATCTGGCAGGTATTGAGCTGTGAGCCTTCAGGAGTCAGGACTCCGACAGCTGGTGGAGTGGAAACCTCACCCTTAAAAGGGGTCTGGTTGTGTAACAGTTTTCACAACGGCAGTCACACCCACATTTTGGAAATGCACACCCTTTGATTTGGCTAGGTCTGCATCTGAGCCAGAGCAGCTCTTGGGTGTTAGGCAACTTGGCTTGCTCAGGTTACCTCAAACTCATGGTTTCAGGACTTTAACATTGCCTACCCTATTTACTTTTCTGTAGAATGTCCATTCTTTGGGGGTAACTATTTAATGGTTCCACTCACCCTGTTCCTTCCCGTGCTTCCCATAACAAATCCATAGCCAACTGTCAGCAGAGACAGTAGGAAGAATGAGGTGGGAGGGTCTTACTCAATGCTGTCACCCCCAGAAGCTGCTCCCTGCTCTGGAAGGACTTGCCCTCTCCCTCCCCAGGCCCCTGTTCTGCAGAGAGGGTCGTTCCTTCAGTCTTCCCAAGGCCTTTACCCTTTCACGCACTTCTCACTTCCTCATGTGTTGTCACTTCTCTCTGCTACACTGTTTTTTCATTATCCACACAGTTAGTAGGTCTTCTGATTCTCTTACATCTGCCTTGTCCCCTGCCTCCTCCAGCTGCTTCTCTGTCATTCTACTCCATTTCCCAGGGAAAACCCTCAGTGGTCAAAGAGATTGCAATGCCTACTGTCTCTGCTTATTCCCTCGGGCTCTTCTCATCTGGTTGTTATGCCTGCCCTTGTTTGACCTGCTTTTTCAAGGTCACCATTGGCTTCCACATTGTGCGTCACTTGGTTTCTCAATATACTCGAGGCAGAAGATGACCCTCATCTGCAGACGCCACCTTCTCTAGGGCATTGCAATCCAGATTTCCATTTGATCTGACCTCTTTTCTATGCTGGGTTTTCCTCTTCTGCCTGAGTTTGAAGTCTCTTTTGGGGGGCACCCAAGGATTATTTTGGGTCCCCTTCTCTTTCTGTCCCTGGGAGGTCTGCCATAACCTCTGGTCTTCCACATGTGAATCTTTAGCTCTGCTATTCTACATGGGTCCCAGAAACCCACATCCCATTACCATCTGGCTTATCTGGCTTACTGACTCACAACCATCCCCGGATTCTGCTCCCATTCCTCTCCCTGACTCACCCATTTGCTGGAGCCAGAGCCATGAGCATCATCTCCCACTTTTTCCCTAACCCGAGCAAGCCATGAACAAACTGCCATTTTGAATTCTAAGGTCAGGTCCAATTGTTCTCTTCCAACTTTGCTGTCCTGTCTTCCTTCTACGCTCTTCATGTCTCAGTTTGATGATCTTTTATATTAAAAATTTATTTATTTATTTGAAAATACACTTACATATAGAGAGACAGAGAATACAGAAAGATCTTCCATCCACTGATTAACTGCTCCATGGCTGGGGCTAGGCATTGGGGAAGTCAGAAAGTGGGATTTCCCTCCAGTTTTCCCACATGGGTACAGCGACCCAAGTTCCTGCTGCTTTCCCAGGCACTTTAGAAGGGAGCTGGATTGCAGGTGGAGCAACCAGGACATGAGCCCATGCACATATGGGAAGCTATGATGCTACACCACAATGCTGCTATGCCATAACTCTTGACTGTTTCATTCTGTCTTCCATAGCAATCATAAATGTTTTTTTCTACTCTCTACATTTGAAATAAAACACCAACTCTTAGTGTACAGGGGTTCTTTTTCATCTCCTGACCTCTCTATACTTGGTGACCTCATCTTATCATTCCATCTGAAGTTGGCTAAACATCGGTTGAACAGTGGCTTTTGACCTTAGGGATAATGTTGATACATTTTCTCCTCGTCAGGTTTTCTCACCATCAGTATGGCTGCTATTTGACTGGTGAGTTCTTTGTTGTGTGGGGGACTGTCTTGTGCATTACAGAATATTTGGCAGTATCCCTGGTTTGTAGCAACCGGAAGGCAGTAACATCTACCTTCTCCACTGCAAGCCGTGGCCATCCAAGATGCATGCAGACATTACAGATCAGCCCCAGCAGAGAACCACTGCCCATCTGAAGGGTTCCCTACTGCTCATCTCAGCCCAGCAGCCTAGTCATCAGCACAGTGCCGCCTGGGACCAATCAGAATGTGCTGACCTGAGTGGCCTTACTTCCATCTCTAATCATTGCTGTCTGGCAGGGTTGCTGTGGGAGGAGCTGAGGTGTGAAGCACTTACCCCAGCTCTGGCTGTTGCTCTCTTGGCATCCCTGTGAGCTCTTCGCTTATCAGTCATGTCCAAGCCTATGAAAGCAGTTATTCTGTGGGCGCTCAAGCTGTTTCTGTAGAATACGTTTCAACCAGTTGCAGTCTTACCTATCTTGTATTTGTCTTGGTGCATCTATTGCTTGTCTATCCCTCAAAGGTCTACCAGGATGGTGTGACAAGCACCTTCACAGAGAAGGGGCACAGTGATTGGTTGGTTTTGCTGTGGCAGTCCTACATGAGTGGCACCCAGCCTTGCACATGGTGAGGCAAGGACTCATTGTGTGGCTCTTCCTTCCTCGAGGGACTGACTGTTTCCTTCTTGTTTTGGTTGCTGGTAGTGGTTATTTTGTGTGTAGGTTGGGCTGAGTCTTAGGATGCCTAGATAGGGGAATGTGAAGGAATGTCCCCCCGACTGGTGTTCGAACTAGTGGACTGACTGGAGCAGATGTTCCTCCCCAGCGTAGGTGTGAACCACCCAGTCTGTTGAGGTCCTGAGTAGAACAAAAGAGGAAGGGTGAATTTGCTCTCTGATCAACAGTCTGCACTGGGACAGTGACCTGCTCCTGATCTTGATGCTCCTGAGTCTTCAGACTCAGCTCTGTCCTCTTGGCTCCTGGTCCCAGGCCTTTGAACTACAGTGCTGGCCTTCCTGGGTCACCACTTACAGCAGCAGATAGACATCTCAGTCTTCATCACTGCATGAGTCGATGCCTCACAAGAGGCCTCTTTATCCTTCCCTCTTTCCTCCATGCCCACCCACGTTCCCTCTACCCAATTCTGCCCCCTATTGATTCCACTTCTCTAGAGAACCCTGAAGAATACAGGCTTCCAGTTGACCTGACCTATCCAGGACACTCACCTATCTAGGCATCCCAAGTCTCAGTCCAATCTATACACAAGCACCTGACCACATTCTCTTGGCAACTGTCTAGCCCCATGGCCATGGCAAGGCAGACAGAGATGCAGTCTGGTTGTGCCTAACAAGAGATGGGGAGGGTGACATGAGCATCTGGCCCATTTCCTGGCAGGAGGTGTTGCCTCTGTGCTGCCAGCATCAACAGCAGCTGGGATTTGAGCTGACAACTAATTTGCTGTGTTCTGAGAAAGGTGTTTTCAAAAGAAGGACTCCCAGGCAGGTGGGTGGCAGTGACCCAAGAGGCGAAAGCAGCTGTGGGTCCTCACCCATCCAAAGGAGTACAGAGAGCCTATCTCCTAATACAGATGCTCTCCTGCCATGAAGACTTTGGCCAGCCCCGAATGAAAATTCTTCAGCAACTGTCGTGGTTTGTGTCAGGATTACTGGAAGTGTCTTAACATATCTTTGCTCGCAGGTCTGGGACAGCTCATGCATAGGTGCCATCATAGGGGGAAAATACCCCAGAATCTGTCTGTATCGAATGGGGCAAGAACTGTCATCTGTCTGCAGTTCGTTTCCAAATGGGCATCTGCATTTCACCTTCCAGTGTTGCCCGTGGCTCCGGTGGCCTTCAGCACTCACTCACTGCTCAGAATGCCTGTTCTGTCTGCATTTCTGATGTGTTGGTGGTGATGATACTGGCCAGGACTTGGCACATTGTGTGAATGGTCAGAGGTTTCTCCTGCTTCCTGACTTTGGGGGGAGTTCAACACTGGATGATTGCATCAGATGTTCATATATGAGCCTCCTATTTCCTGTTTCAAGGCTTATTGAACAGTTACCTGTCTCTGCCTGTCTTACATGGTGAATTATTGCAGTTTTCAGATTTGAGTAGAGGAAACTGTCTTGGCCTTCCATTCATCTTGTTTGCTACCTCACCAAAATTACTCAGCCAAATCCCTAATGATTGTGTTTGCATCTCCTTTATTAAATTGGGGTTGACCCTAACATCTGTGTGATGTGTTCTGATTTAATTAAGATATACTTGATTTGGTCCACAGCCACTTACAAAGTTCAATTAAATTGGGTACATATTAGGCTGAGTTATTTTACAATAATCTGCATTTGATAAGAAATGCAGTTATATGTGTTTGAAATGCCATAGTTTTATGTTTTGAAATCCTAACTTTAAAAGAAAAGTCATTTTAGGTCAATTTTAGCCTTGAAAAAGCATCAATGAGGCCATTCCTGGCTCTGGTATAAATTCATAAAGACCATCTTCCTTTAGCAAGAAGTATGCATCACATGTTCATTCATTCATTCATTCATTCATTCATTCATTCATTCATCAGACACTGAAGGCCTGTGAAGTACCAGACGCGGTGCAGGTCACAGCTCCCATCTGCAGGTGTGAGAATCATTCATTCATTCACTCATTCATTCATCAGACACTGAAGGCCTGTGAAGTACCAGGCGCAGTGCAGGTCACAGCTCCCATCTGCAGGTGTGAGAATCATTTTCCTTCAAACATGCCTTGTCTTTATGCTCTTTGCTGGTTGTCCCTGTGCGTGTGAATGAAGCATCTCAGCATCACTCCAATACAAGGTCTGTTAGTTTCTAGAAAAAGATTTGAGTGAAGCAAGTCTCCTTAGCCCAAGGAGAGAAGATCATCTTTTATCCTCCCCCCACCTTATATTCAGTGAAGATTGTATCTAATTAGGCAGGCAAAAGAAAGCTGTGTATGGAAGATGAATGCTCTGGGTGAACTGTATTCCCTAAATCCCTGTGCTGAAGGTCTGACCACCCCACCCCCACAGTGTGACTGTATTTGGAAATAGAGCAGTTAGGAAGTGACTAACGGCAAAGCAAACCAAAAGAGTGGCATTTAATCCAACAGGGTTGGTGGTCTTGAAAGACACTGAGCCACTGCTCTGTGTGTGTGCTGGAAGCACTTGGAGGAAAGGCCTTCTGCAAACTGGGGGGCGGGGGGCGTACCTCACCAGGTCCTGATCCCGGCCCTCCAGCTGCAGACATGTCTGTGGGGTAACCCCCTAGCCTGGTGCATTCTCTGTGGCAGCGTGAGAAGACGTGTGTCTAAGTCTAGCCTGGCAGCCCTCGTGGGATTGCTGTAGCTGGTTGATGTTACGGGTCGTGAGGGTGGGCAGCTCTGCTGCGGCAGCAATTCTGCCCTCTACTGTGACAGGTGAAGTCAGCCACCAAGTCCTGAGAGCAGCCTGGGTCTTATCCCGGCCGTCCACTGTGACCCGTCTGTCCTCGGAGGGGCTCATGACCTTGACCCGTCACCATGGCTTCTTGACTGATGGAACTTTTTAGCCAGGACACTTGTGATTTACAACCTGAAATTCTCCTTGGAAAGATTAGCACAGGAATCTGTTGATCAGGTCCCAGGGCTGGCTGATATTCCACCAGGGAAATTTTTCCATTAAGAGAGGTATTAATCCTTTCTCTTTTTTGGTGTCCTGTTGAGTCTCATATGTCAACAGATTTCAGAGCATTAAAAAAATTTTCAAGTTCAGCTTAATATTTTATGTTACTTATACACTGCTGAGCTGTGTGCAGCCCTAAAAACATGGTCCTGTCCTTCCCTGCGCACCCCACCTTCTGTCCTCTTTGATGCACTCGGAATGCTCTCTGCAGATCAATGGCGAGTTCCAGCCCTCCAGACAGAGCTGTGACAGATAGTCAATGTGCGGTGCAGACAGCTGAAGAGAACTTTAAATAATGTCCTGAAACGATTCTGCACTCTCCCCACACCGGGTGCCCATGGAGACTGCTGGCGGGATCAGACTAGCTAACGTGCGTGCTCCTTCTGGGTGTGCAGAGTTGAGTGCAAACCAGCAGACAAACTTTGGATTTTCAGTTTATCTTGAAACCTTTTTTCTTCCCTTTCCCATGCATAAGGCTAGAATATTTTTATAATACTGAACCTGGCACTTTGCTTAAATCTAGCTGTGAGACCTTCTCTATGCATTTTATTTTCTTTCTAGAAATGAACACTTAGTGACTTGCACTGGTTAGCATCCCCTGGTACCATGGACAAGGAGAGGATCCTGCTGGTGAGTACCAATGGCTGCTTTCTCCTGGTGTCAGGTGAGAGGAGCAGGGCAAGGACCCCATTTACTAGCTCCTTGTTATGACAAAAGAGTTATAAGATCTGTGAGATAGTCTGTGCCGTGCCCCCTGCCACCTCTCTGCATCTCCTGGCACCCTCCACCACACCTGTGATGCAGGCCATGCTGTTTTCCCTGAGAGCCCATGCTCATCCTGCCAGCTTCAGATTTCTCCCGAAGGCGCACTCCCATGGTGACGGGCACTGAAGCTTTTCCGGAATAAAATTTACACTAAGAAAACTTTGCACTCTTGAAATAGGACTGGAGGGGGGTACTTTTCACAATAGTTCATGCAGCTGTCTTAAAACAATGGTAATAACTGCAAGACAGATAAGAGAGCAAAGGGCACTGATGTGCGAGGGATGCCCGTGACCATGTGCACTCCCTGTTGGGTCTGTTGGCTTAGAGCTGTTGAAGTCATGTACAAGTAGGGTGTTCCAAAGTAACAGTGTAAGTGGAGGTATGGTGCCTGTGGAGATCGTGCGAGGGAAGTGAAAGGTGGCAAGGAATAGGACAGGGAAGGGATCATTTGCCACAGGAAGAGGGAGGGTGTGGTTTATGACAGGGAGAATAGAAAAGAGTCAGCTGCTCTGTGTGAGTGTGTGTGTGTGTGTGTTTTCCCATTTGGAAAATGATCACCCCCAGCAAATCTTCAGGTGCATAACCGTCAGAGCAGCGAGGGCCCAGGTTACACAGGCCCTGGACAGAACTTATGTTTTCTTCCCAGGACACCAAGGACCCAGTTTGCTCCAGACTGCGCTGGCATGTTGGGCAGCCTTGGGAAGTAGCTCTGAACTGTGGCTGCTAGGGGTTGTGTGGAATGCAGCTGGATTTCAAAGGCCTAGTGAGAAGACAATCGGATAGTTCAGCAACTGTTAACAGTTGACAGCATATGCAGATGAGAACGTTTTGGATAGAGTGGGCTACTAAAATTAACTTTCCCACTTTACTTTTTAAAAGGCAGGTTGTAGAAAATTAAAACTCTGTATATACTTCAATTATATGCCCACATCCAGAATTGTGTAAACAGATGGAAGTGGAACCTCTCAGATGCGTGAGCATACTCTAAAGCAGTTTAAGTTTTCCAGCTTAAAAGAGAACCCTGATTCTCTAAGCAATTCTTTCAATGACCTGGATCCAGAGGACACACTGGGCAGTGTACCCCACTGATCAGACACTCACTTGTCAATGCCCCCCTTGGAATAGGATACCTGGAATTGACTGCTGGGAAGGCGGAATGCAGCTGGGGGGATGGTGGCATACCGAGTGGGCATTCTGAGGCCCTGGGATGTCCCTAGTCTGTGCTGAGGTTGCCAGCCACCTCACCCTAACAGTAGTGTCTTTTTAGGGTCACTCCCCTTGAGAGCAGGGCCCAGAGCTGCTTTGGACCCAACCCTGTGGCGTAAGTGGTCCTGCGTGGATAGAAGCCAGCCTCATTGACCACTCTAACGTGGATCTCTCTTCGTTCTCACACACTGACTTATGCATGCACCTGTGCTGTCTCCTTGCTCCTCTCAGAGGTGGTGATTATTAAGCGATGGCCTTGGTTACAAAACCAAGAGGTGTCACACCTCTGCCAAGCAAGCTTATGGCCTTGGAACTCAGGCTGTTGAAGCTCTGTAAGCCAAGCTCCATCTCCTGTGTGCCATGAGCATCCTGCTGCATGGCCTGTCCTGGAACTAACCTGCCGACCCTGAGCTAAGGGCACCATGTCTGATCTATAGGAGAGGGCAAGGTGTTTCAGGAGCATAGTAAATTCAGACATGGAATGTTTTGGAGGCTTGCTGTCAGCGGGGCTGGCTGGGAGGGAGGCATGCTCCTGGAGGAGCCCAGCAAGTGCCACCTGTGGAAGATAAATAGCATTAGCTTCTTCCCTGGACAACTGCCTGCTCTGTCACCCGTTGATGCTGAGAATTTACAGGAGTTGGAAATGTTTCATTTGGTCAACTGAAAGGTGTGTGTTTGTAGCTCTTGTTGCTTTCATTATTTTAGGAAGGTAAAGCTTGTAGAGATAAACCCCTAAATCTGGTACGTAAGTATTTACGCTCTTACCCCCAAGGAAGCAGCATTCTAATTCCTCATGAATCATCCTTCAAATTTGTGCCTTCTGCTGGCTGGCTTCCCTCCACAGAATGTTCTAGAAGTGGCCGAGTGTAGCTGGCTCTGCCGGCTTAGCTCCCTCGCTCGAGTGTCTGGAGGCGGTTTCTGTTTGCAGTCTCCCTGGTCTCCCAGCCTCTCCCTGGGGGCGCAGCCCCCTTATTACCTGGACCCCAGCCTGACCGCTGCTGGCACATGCAGATGACTGTGGAGCTGGCACAGAAGGCCCTGTGGGAACCTCTCCTCAAGGGTACTTGGTAAGAAATATCGCCACATAAATGGAGACCATCATCACTTGATGAGCTACTCTCTCCCAGGCTAATTACTTTACAGGCTGACGGACGAGCTGCATTGGCCATCTGCTGGCCCAATTACCATAATGATTCCAATGCCCCTAAATCCGGCCGCAGAGCTCCTTGTCTGCCTCTCCGACTCCCGTCTCAGGGCTGGCAGCAGATTGCAGAGCCCTGCGTGAGGGTCCCAGCGGCTGCTGGCGGGGCCTGGAGCCTCCCTGCCAGCGGCAGCAGCAGCATCACTGCCTAGCATCGCTGGCTAGCATGGCTTCAGTCTTTGGAGCTCATATTTGTCGCATTCTTAGCATGCGCTTCTTTTTTTTGTTCTGTGTCCTCTCTCTCCAAGCTGTGCACACACAGTCTCTTTAGAAGGTAAAGCCAGCTGCCTGCCATCTGCTTCCTTTGTGTTTCTTGGTGAACTTGATTTCAGGAGAAACGTCTGTTGTTCTGGCCATTTGGTCTAAAAATCCAATCCCGAGAAGTTAGTTGAGGATGAGCTCTTCTCATCTGAGCCTTTCTTGGTGCACAATTCTTTGAAAAGCTGGACGCAGTTGATCCGAAGGGCAGCGTGACAGAGAGGGCGGGGCAGAGGTCATCTCTGCTGCTTCAATCCCCAAATTGCTGCAACATTTGGGGCTGGACCAGGCTGAGCCAGAAGCCTGAAACTCCATTTGTCCTCTCACCTGGGTGGCAGGGCCAGGTGCTTGGCCATCTGCTGCCCTTCCAGGTCATCAGCAGGGCTCTGAATCGTAAGGGAAACACCTGGGGCCCAGACCAGCCCTTCCGTGTGGGATACCAGTGCTTCAGGGGGTGGCTTAACATACTGTACCACAATGCCAGTTTCTGTTTCAATAATGTTTCCCATGTCATTGTCTGCTTTCCTTAGTCTTTAAAAGCTATTCTCTTTCCAAATTAGTTCTTAGATAATAACTTCGAAGTGTAGCCAAAAATTTTGAGATTTGGGGTGTGTGTGTATGTATGCATGTATGTGTATGTGTGTGTAGCTAAAATAAATCTAAGTTAAACTTGAAATTAAACATTGAAGAAGAAAATTGTGGTGTGGCCAGAGGAATTCATGTCATTCCACAAAGCACAAGCAGTAACAAGTGCTTTCATTTTGGTGTTTTAGGTAATTCATCTTTGGCCATTAACATAAGCCAGGGTCTTTCTTGTAGAAACTATTCCTTATTCTATTCTACCTGTTAATATAAAGGAATGAGTGTAAATAAAATAAACAATGTATTTAGGACTCTATTCTACATGCCATAGGTGGGCTTAGTAAGTGTAGATGATGATAAACATTTTTAAAAACTGACTGCAGGGCCTGGTGTGATAGCCTAGTGGCTAAATCCTTGCCTTGCGTTGCGCTGGGATTCCATATGGTGCGGTTCATGTCCCGGCTGGCCTACTTCCCATCTGGGTCCCTGCAGGTGGCCTGGGAGGGCAACAGGGGATAACCCAGGCCCTTGGGACTCTGTGTCTGAGTGGAGACCTGGAAGAAGTTCCTGGCTCCTGGCTTCAGCTCAGCTCAGCTCCAGCCATTGTGGCCCCTTGGGGAATGCTCCATGGATGGAAGATCTTTGTCTCTCCTTCTCTCTGTAAATCTGCCTTCCCAATAAAAATAAATTAATCTTAAAAATTATGATTACAGATTCTGTTCCCATCATAAAATAACAAACAAAAAAAGCTTCACATGTCAGTTCTATACATGAAAACTCTTCTTGATTAATTGTTGTAATCATTTCCCAAATAGTAATTATGGCAGGAAGTCTGAGAAGGGAGATCACTTGCAAAAAGAAAATTATCTCTCCTGAAATAAAAAGGCGTTATTTTTTGTGCTCATAGACATAATATGTGTTTCCATATAAATAGTATGTAAAGATGCTTAGAAAAATGAACCAAAAGTGGCCTGTATTTCCACTTGGAAATAACCATTATTAATCCATTACAGTATAGCCTTGTGATGTCTATTTTCTGTTACTGCAGCTGAAGTGGGACTCTGAAATGGGATGCCAGAGTCACAATTGGTTGTTTAACCTGTTGCAATACAATGCTCATCTCCTCTGGACATCATGTAATCCTAAATACCCCCTAAAGGTCTCACTTTCAAACACTGTTACATATAGCTTTTTTTTTTTTTACAAAAAGATATATTTATGATTTTTTATTGGAAAGTCAGATATACAAAGAAGAGACAGAGAGGAAGATCTTCTGTCTGCTTATTCACTCCCCAGGTGACCACAACAGCTGATGCTGAGCCAATCTGAAGCCAGGATCCGGGAGCTTTTTCCATGTCTCCCAAGTGAGTGCAGGGTCCCAAGGCTTTGGGCCATCCTCCATTGCTTTCCCAGGCCACAATCAGGGAGCTGAATGGGAAGTGGGGCGGCCAGGATTAGAACCAGCACCCATATGGGATCCTGGTGCGTGCAAGGCAAGGAGTTTAGCCACTAGGCTACCATGCAGGGCCCACATATAGCTTTATAGATGAAGTTCCCATATGAATTTTGGACGAAATGAGTGTCTAATCTAGAGCAAGCCTTCAGGTTCTGTCTTCTGTCCTTAATAATGTGTCAGTTAGCTTTTGCTTCATAACAAAGCATGTGCAGTGTCATTGCTTGAAATACCTTCTAGTTTCATGCTCAACTTTCTTAAGAGTAAGGCGTGAGAGATACAAGTAGTGCCAGGATAAGGACCAGATCACACATGTAAATAGAAGTGAACCACGGCCTGCAACAGCCAGTCCAGAAATGAACTCGTTACCCACAGGAGCTGGCCTGAGATGCCAGCATTTCTGCTCTCTGAGTTAGATGTTCAGCCAGTCAGCTAACTCTAGTAACCACTGATGAATCAAACAATAATCACCCTAACAATGGTCCCCAACTGGCCAGCTTCCCTAATTTCTTCTAAGTTGGGATTAGGACCAACCAGATAAAAGGTACATATGCTCCCCTCACCAATCTCATAAGACATCGCACTTCTGGTTAGTCCACCCTTGCTTCGCAGGCCAGCACCTTCAGTCACCTTCCCTCTTCTCACAATGAGCTTTTCTTGCTCCTTGCCCTACCTTTGTGTCTCTGCTAATCATAAGTGACAATGGCTAGCTCCCTCAATTTAGCCAACCATCTAAATAGTAGAAACAACCCTGTATTGTTTACATATGATTGGTCTTTGTTTTTCTAAAAAAAATTGGGCTGTCATGACCCTACCAAGCCAGATTGGTTGGTCAACTGGGCAGGAGGCAGGAGTGGGCAGGTGGGAAGGTGCGACCAAGGACAGCCACTGACTGTTCTTTTACCCAGAGTATTCAGCAATGTATCCCTCTGGTTCTGTAGCCTGAAACAGGCTAACAGACTTCTCTGTGAAGAGACAGATGGGAAGTCTTCCTGGCTCTGTGGTCCAGCTAGTCTTTATAGCAACTTAACTCAGTGTTGTGCAGAAGCAGCCACAGCTGTGTGTAGAAGGAGTGTGATGCTTGTTCCACAGATTTGACACATGGGCTACAGTTTCCAACACCTGGATAAAACACAGATTCCCCAGCCTGCCACCAATGGCTCCTCAACTCTGAGTCCCACCCCACCTTGCTGGATTTGCATCTTTCAGGGCTTCACATGGACCGACTATGATCCAAATTTCCCGCTTGTTCTTTCCTGACTTCTCTGCCGGTTCACACGGTAACTTGCTTAGTGTATGGGTGGGGGGCCATCTTCTGTGGCTGCATTGTGTCCCCCCAGAAGGTGACCTCTTGGAAAGTAACATCCTAGGAAAGCAGAGTTGACTGATGGGACCAGTGGGGGTGATGAGTGTTGTTAGCTTGGGAGAGGGTTTGTCACCACTAGTGTAATTGTTACAAAATCAAACTCACACTCCCTGATATTCTTGCTCTGCTGGCCCCCACCATGGATGGCATAACAGAAGGCTCCTGTCAAATGCCAGCCCCTCCGTCTTGGACTCCCTGACTCCCTGGATCATGAGAAACAACTTTTTTTTTAAAGAAAAGAAAAATGTATTTACAAAATAGATAAACAGAGATCTTAGATCTGGTAATTCATTCTCCAAATACCCTAAAACAACCAGGGTTAGGCCAGGCCAAAGCCAGGAGCCCAAAATTCAATCCAAGTTTCCCAGCAGAGTCTCGGGGACCTAAGTAAGTAAACTGTCCATTGCTACTTCCAAGGATATGCATCAGCGGGAAGCTGAATTCAAGAGGAGCCAGGACTTGACCCAAGCTGCCTGATTGGATTATGGGTGTCGTAAACAGTGTCTTAATGGCTGTGCCCAGCTCCCCCAGCACACCCCCTATTTTAGAGTAAAGGAGTAAAATAATACAGTACTGTTTAAGCCACACTGTTTCACCACTTGGATAAGAAAATACTTCTAAAAGATATGCTCTTTGGCTTATCAAAAGAGCTTGGAGCAGGTGATTCTGGCAGCAGTGGGCATAGGGAAGAGCTGATGGGGAGTCAGACAGCCCAGCAGGGCACACTGCCTTCCTGCTGCCAAGCTCTATGCATTACTGACCTGGCTCAAGAAACCATCCCAAGACACCATCCCACAGAAAGAAAAATCAATAAGTAATTTCTTTCCCCCATGTAGCTATGTGGGAGACAAGGACATCACACACACACCTGAGCCTGCGAGGGAGTGTGCTTTGTGAGAAAGGCAGTCACTGCATGGTTGTAAATGACGAGGAAGACAGGTGGGATAGCCAAGAGGGTCTGAGCAGAGATGCCAATGTCAGAGCAGTGTTTGTCATAGGCGTTTAGTTTTATTCACCCAGGCACTTTTGCATGGGCTTTTCTTGGTGGTGGAGCAATATTTGTATTCATGGATCAAGCACACGGGGCATTTATTTTTATTTTTTTAATCTTTTATTATTAATTATTATGCATTATGTGACAGTTTCATAGGCTCTGGGAATCCCCCCACCCCTCCCCATGCCCCTCCCCCCTGGTGGATTCCTCCACCTTGGTGCAGTATTACAGTTCAAATTCAATCAAGATTCTTTCCTTGCAAACATATACCAAACATAGAGTCCAGCTACTTATTGTCCAGATGGGTTGAACAGTTTCTTGGGGAGACCATTTCTGGTCCAAAGTTAGAGCTGGTAGAATATCATCCCAGTCAATTAAGAGTCCCAATATAACATTAACAGCAATTTGTAACATTATGGAATTGACATGGTTTTGCGTAACCAGTATGTTAAAAAAAAAAACAAAAAACAAGTTCTTAACCACAACCTATGATTTGCTCATTGACATTTCAATTTTAGTTTGTATACAGGACCGGCTGCTATATACCTTAAAATGGCTATAAGGTACCATTCAGCTGTCCCGTGTCTATTTCATTTTAGTATTTAGCCATTTGTTGTGTTGAAGTATAATTTTACTGATCTTGGCAGATTTTAGGATAATCTAGACTGGTTTGTAACTCTAACAAGATATTTGTCAACAATTAAGGTGCAGAACATTTTTTTTGGGGGGGGACGGGACATTTATTTTTCATGGTGTGGGGTGCGTCTTTAATCTCCAGAATGCCATTCTATCTCTTGGCCTCCTCATCTTCCTCAGCTTGGAAAGTGCTTTCTGAAATTGTAAGTAAGTGATGAGATGTGGGTACAGAGGGAAGCAAATTCCTCCTGTGTTTGGGAAATGGAAACGCCACAATTTTCATGTCATTTTTTGCTTGCAAGGCTTTGCCAGGGAAATGGAGCTGATTCAGTGAGTCCGAGCAAACAGTGTCACAGGGAAGGGGCTCCTGCACGCTGGCCTGATCCATGCTTCATCCTGTCTCCCAAAGCAAGTGTTGTGAATCAGGTTCCTCCTTCTGTTTGCTCGGTGTGTGGAGACCATCTAGTCCTAAAATGTATTCTCACGCTCTGGCTAGGGTGTTATTCTCAGTGAGCAAATCCAAATGTCTCATATGCTGGGATACCATGAAGCACTCCGGCCCCAGGAAAACTGCCACACTGCCTTTTCTTTCCCAGGAGGTGGTAGAATGCAGACAGCACAAATTTTTTGATTATATCAACTAGATGAAACACCAGAAATGTTGTAGGGAAAAAATCCTCCTTGATCCATTTATAGAATTAATGGTCCTATTGTGGCACATGACAAGTTTTATTTCCTTCTGTGTGCTGAGGAGCATGAAATTATCGTGTAAATAATGTCACATCTATGCAAACTATGTACGAGGAGCTGTCCAACTTCAAACAGAAGCTGTCATAGCTCCTAGTTCATTAACCGTTGTCTTCCCTGAAGTTTTCTTCCTTCCCGCATGGGAAGCGCACTTTGAGTCTTCACTGTGTGTTCAGGGGTTTGGAGAGAGTGCCCATCAGCTGAATTAAGCTTCCCAGAGCAAAGATAGCCAGTGGTAGGCTTACAAGGATTTCCTTTGCATTCCTAGCTGGCCTCATAACATTTTTAGAGATAATTTAATTTTTCTTTTTGCATGCATTGAGTTTGCCTTTACGTCTTAATGACTGTGTACTGAAGGTCCCTGTGGCCTCCCTGTTTCCAGATGATTCTCTGTGGACCTCCATTAAATAACTCTGCATGCAGAGGCAGGTTGTGATATAATGGAGGTGATCATTAGATTCAGGGCCATTCTGATCCACAAAGCAGCCTTGGAATTTAGATGCTTATATCCAAATCCTGCATGCAGGTTGCTAAAACTAAGTAGTGTTCGTTTTAGAGGAGGCTGTTTGCCATGAGTATTTGCTCTTGGCTTATGTACACAGGCATGCATATGTACATGTTCATACACACACACACACACACTCTCTCTCTCTCTCACTCACTCACTCTTTCACTGGGACCATGTATTGTTAGCAGTGCAAACCACACTATTCTAAAGAGAACAAGGGAGTGCATTCCAAACCTTTTAGATACCATCAGCCGACATTGCACGTCATGCCGTTGAATGCAGGCCTCACTGCTCAGGAATGCAGTTCCATTAGCTGGACGGTCCTTTCCAAGGTACCTTTTGTTCTGCATTGAGTGTTCCTTCAATGAGTGCGCTATGTCCGGTTCCCACAGTGGCACTGCAGTCTTGCTACAGTGCTGTTCCATTGGGTGCTGGCATTCAGCAGCCAGCTAATTGCAAATCAAGTGTTAGCATCTCAAGGATGTGAGGGCTGGGAAATATTTTCTCCTGTCACTGGGTTCTGGCAGAATAACAAGATCACAATTTTCCAGCCTGCTCCTTCAGGCTGCATCATTAAAGAGGCTACTGTCAGTGGAAGCCTTTTAGGGAGTGGACCCTGAGCATGTGCGGAGGGAGGAGGTGCAGGACACAACAAGCTCAGCTGCACACTGGCCGCTGTGGTCTGCACAGGTTCAGGCTGTGTGTCTGGTGATAGCTTAGTTGGGAGTCTATATTTATGGAAGTTGCCTGTTTGGATCCTGTTTCCTCTGTATCCTTTGATGTGATTTGCAAGCCATAGATGTGACTTAGGCATGGCAGACTACTCCTCGCTGTTTAGGAACAGCCGTTACCAGGTAGCCCAAGTGGCAAATTCAACAAAATAGTTAGTGTTAAACACATAATTTGCCTGCAGATCATTGAACCTGCCCAGATAACCAGTTTCATGCCCCTCCGTGGTGGCCTGTACCAAGTGCTCATCAGAGGGGTCTCTCTAGAGTGTACAGTGAGACCTCTAAGGGGTGAGGTGTTGGTGACTTCTCTCCCTTTGGGTTTCTTGTCTGTGTGGGCACCAGTGGGAGAAGCTGTGCAGTCTGGGGAACCTCTTGTGGATTATGATGAACTGTCACTCTAGCCTACAGTACAGACTTCCTGCTTGCTCTACCTCCACTGTTACCCACCTCAGATCACACAGCAGCTGATACAGGCTGCCAGAGCAGGGGTGATCTCAAAGAACATCATAACCGACCGCACTGGTTTTTATAACACTTTGTCAGGGAAATGAAAGGCAATGGGCTAGTGTCACTTTCCATCACCCGTGCATGATTTACCAGTGCACCCTCGGAGGAGGCTCGGGAACCGGATGACAGATGACAGCTGCACACTTGCGGTTCACAGTTATGCTCAGAACCAGGCTCTGGGCTACTGACATTTGTGGAGTGTGTGTCTCCTGTTGCTCCCCGTGGGCCAGGGTGACATTTGCTAGTCCAGCTCTTGGAAACATGCCTCACTCATGGCAAGATCATAGAGAAATTAACGTACGTTTCTCCTTCCTTAGCCATTAGGCAGTCATTCACTCACATTCATCCAATGATCCATTCACTCGTTTTGAAATATTTATTTATTTTTATTGGAAAGGCAGATTTACAGAGAGAAGAAGAGACAGAGAAAGATCTTCCATGCATGGACTTACTCCTCAAATGGCTGTAATGGTCAGAACTGAGCCTACATGAAGACAGGATATTCCATTGTGCCTCCCACGTGGGTGTGGGGCCAGAGACTTATGCCATCTTCCGATGCTCTCCCAGGCCATAAGCAAGGAGCTAGATCGAAACTGGAGCAGCTGGGACGCAAACTGGCACCATATGAGATGCCAGCAGCTGCAAACAAGGGATTGGCCTGTTGAGCCTCCATGCCGGCCCCTGCTTTACCCTCTCGCTTATGCTGTGGTGGCTGTTGTAAAACTATAGTAAGTTAATGGATACAAGATCATTTTGTTTGTTGGGATCTACTAGAATTCTTTTTTAAAAACAGATTTATTATTTTTTTATCATAAAGGCTGATTTACAGAGGAAGAGAGACAGACAGGAAGATCTTCTGTCTGCTGATTCACTCCCCAAGTGGCCACAGTGATCAGAGCTGAGCCAATCTGAAGCCAGGAGACAGGAGCCTCCTATGGGTCTCCCAAGGGGGTATAGGGTCCCAAGGCTTTGGACCATCCTTGATTGCTTTCCCAGGCCACAAGCAGGGAGCTAGATGGGAAGTGGAACATCTGGGATTTGAAATAGCCACCCACACTGGATCCCAGTACGTGCAAGGTGAGGACTTTAGCCACTAGGCTACTGCACCAGACCCTAGAATTCTTTCTAAGTTCGACATCATATGAAGTCATGGAAATTGGTACTTGGCTGTGGGGTCCATTCATGGCAGGTCATCCTGGACCCAACCTAGGCACTTTGCTGGGTATGTATCCTGATGGGTCTTACACTGACTTGCTGGTGCTGTTGGCCTCAGTACTTGCTCTGCCTACCTTGGCAGGGCCATGCAGCCATGATCCGCAGTGGAGGAAGGCTGCACTGAGAGAGGAGGAAGGCCCTGTCTCCCATCTTACCCTCTCTGGGTTAGCACACAGTAGCTGCTCCCTGATTGTTTCTGTTGGGAATTGCCCAGTCCGCAGGATCCCCACATGGTACTGACCCGAAATGGAGCCAGTGAAGTTTAGCAGTGGCGGTCAAAATGGGCTCCTGGTTTGTGGGAGAGCAAGTTTCGGGAAGCAGGCAGGGGTAGTTGTTGTGGGCATCAGGGAGGGGAGTCAGCCAGGGGATGTAATTCTGTCTCTGCTTCTCTGACTTCCCAATAAATAATATACATTTACAAAGGAATTTAAATAGGTAATCTAAGTTGTAAAAAAAAGTTTTCTTTTCACCCTTTGCCACTCTCTCCCTGAGAACTCACTAAAGCTTTTTCCTTGTGACTGGAATTGTTCGCTGTGATAACCTTCGTAGCAGGCATGTTCCCATCTCAAGTAGAGGGAGGTTGAAGGATAGGGCTGTGGGCAGATGGGTTGGGAAGAAAAGAGCAGAGAGGTGGTTGTGGCCGGTAGAGGCAGGTGGACCCTTTTGTGCAGGCAGCACTGGGCTGATGGCTCAGAGGTGCTGCTTTCCTGCCCCTGGGGTTGAGTTCTTAGGGAGGAGGGGATGAGTGAGGCAGAGGGACAGGAGCGCTCATCCCCTCCTCAGTGCTCCCCATGGGGGGCCACTATAGGGACCTATCTCCCCCGCCACCACTATGCCTGCATTCTGCCAGGACACAGAGAGGCCAGGCAGCCCTCAGGTGACTTCCGTTCTTGCTTGACCCAGAAATGGTCTCTGCAGGGGCTGTGCCCAGACCCCAAACAGGCAGTGGCACTGCTTAAATGCCTGCTGTTTCCTTGGTATGAACTAGTATCTAGCTTGTGTCATTCTGCCCTCTTCTATCCCAAACACTCTGTATTTTCCCAGATATGCATAGGTTGATAGTGAACTTGCACCCAGCCACCCTGTCTCTCCTTCCCCCACCCCCTGATCTTAGTCTCTGGTTGTACAGACACAGCCAGTCCCACATTCCGTATTTGTGAAGCTTCCGCACTGGATTGTGAATTTGCATCTTCCGATCCCACTCAGCGGCTCTTGCTGCTCATTAATTTGAGTGTGTTTCTCTTTGCTGGTTTTCTCCCTTTCCTAATCCATGCCCACAGCTGCTGCTTGCTGTCTGTCTGCCCAGTGGACCTGAGCCAGGGGAAAGAACCAGAAGGAACTTGTAGTAGGCAGAGGAATGGCCCCTGCCAGAGGCTACTGCCCTGGCTCGTTGAACCTGGGAGTGAGTGTGGTAGTGCCCATGGCAGGAGAGGCCATGCAGAGGTGCAGGCTGTGCCGGGATCCAGGCCAGGAGATTCTCCCAGGTTACCAGGGTGGACACAGCATCTGTGCTAGAAGGGAGGCAGGTGATGTCCTTGACCTTAGCCCAGGGTAGTACCTTTTGGACTTGTAGGCTTCAGAATTAGAAAGAAATGCCTCATGCGATTTCAGGCCTCTGTGGTTGGGGCTCTGTTAGTTCCCGTGGCCCCAGGAACTAGCGCGGGCATCCCAAGGACTGTGGGTACCACCTGGAGCTCAGTGATCTCCCCATTCAGGGGCAAGATGAGGGCAGAGGGGTGGCGTGAGTCCCGTGAGCTGTGCAGTCTGCCCTCTGCCACTCAGAAGGACTCTGGGAAGGCCTGAGGCCCAACAGGAGCAGCTTTAGGGCAGAGTCCAGCCAACTGGGACTCTGAGCTTTCTTGGTTTGCAAGCCAGAGACGTGGGAGCAGCACTTCATTGCTGACCAGACCTGCGCTAGACCCAGGCTCTTTTTCTCCCCCAAAGCCAGTTCATGCTGCTGCCTCCATGAAGCACCGGGAAGCAGAAACCAGGAAGCTGCTCTCGCTGCTGGCCCCTGGGCACCTCCACTTGCCTAACCCTCCATGAGGCTACTTCATTATCTGCCCTTCCCTTCCTCTCTGATTTTGTCTGTGGTTGTCCTTCCAACCACTTCTGTTTGTCACAAAGACCAAAGTGACATTCACTTGAAGGAATCTGCTGTCCTTCTCCAGGGAACTCTTTCCCCTGGCTTGCTCTTGGCTGTTTCTTAGGTCTCAACTCCAGTGTCCCATACAGTGAGACTATCCCTGGCCTGAGGTCCCTGCGTGGACCCGTTCTCTGTCACACTGTCTGAAGTCATCTTGCTTTCTTCCAGCCACATCTGTTGTGTCTGCCAGTGTGTCCTCTGTGTGCAGAGCAGCATCAGGCGCACAGTGGTGCTTCGTCCCCGTGTGCCTCCAGACTTGTAGCCATCACCCTCTCTGTCCATTGTTGTGACAGTAGAAGATGCTTCAGAAACAAACAACGAATTGGATTTGGGTTTGAATCTGCTAAAGTAATGATTTCTTTTCAAGCAGGCCTGCAGTGAGAAAGCTAAGGCCCAGGGAGTCATGACATTTCTGGTGCAGGGCAAGTATTACAGGGAAGTGAAATTAATTGTAAATTGAACAGATTCCCTATTTCATAGAAACATGGTCTGCAGATTTAATGAGCAATGCACTGCTTTGCTTGCTATGAGCGTTTCTCAAACCATCAAATTGGTTTTGCATGCTTGAGAAATTGAATGAAAAAATTTTGGTTTAGAGCTGATGTGTCTTGAGAAGCTTCTTACTTCTCAATAAAATGTGACAAGACATAGATTCTATGTAGATTCAGACAGAAAGAAGCAGTTTCTCTT
Organism: Ochotona princeps; assembly: GCF_030435755.1. Taxonomy (NCBI): domain Eukaryota; kingdom Metazoa; phylum Chordata; class Mammalia; order Lagomorpha; family Ochotonidae; genus Ochotona; species Ochotona princeps. The sequence goes on from NC_080854.1 coordinate 35,057,961, forward strand.
GGCCAAGGCAGGTCCTTTTTCCGTTGCTTCCTGGTGGGTGTGGCACCTGAGTGTTGTCTGTCCCCTGTTGCTGCTGCCCGTCCCTGCTGCCACTGTGGAGGGTCTGTGCAGCTCTGTCACCAGTCCGCCAAGACTCCGCTTCATTTCCTTTATGAGAAGAGTTGCTTTTTTCATGTTCTCATGTAAACTTTTCATTTTGCAATAAGCATAGATTCACAGGCAGAGAGGCCAGCATCCTATTGTCAAGATACATTCAACAATTTCATTGGACATCCATCTTTGATTTGTAAGTAGAGATGCACACTGCATTGTATCTTCACATCTGTATGTCATAGTCTCTACTACAGTTACTATACATCCCCTTAAATGAATGCCATAAAACAAAATCAATTTCAGAGAGAAGTATAAAAAATTTGTAATGCCATGAGGTTAAATAACATGCTACTGAATGACTAATGTGTCACTGAAGAAATGAAAAAGAAAATCAAAGACCTTCCTGAAGCAAACAATGCTGTTATGTGACCTATGAGTCACTGAGGAAATTAATAAGGAAAACAAATGATTTTCTGAATGCATGAAAAGAAAAACAAAAATAAATAATTTTAGTTTTTAGTTTTTTGTATTTTGAGGTACCTCATTAAGGTTGATAACTATTGACCAAGTTGCTGAGAACACTGTCTTCTTAATGAAATACACTGTATTTTGTTCAGATTCTTGCTAAAGGATAGGTCAAGCAGAAGAGGGGGTCCACTTGAGGGTGAGACCAGGAATGGGAAAGTCATGTCTCTGGGATGTGGATCCAACACAGTGATGGTGTACATGCTGGCATGCAGGCCAGGAAAATTAGCACAGTCAAGGTCATGAGTGCACTGCTCGGGGGGCATAGCTGTTCCAGGCAGTCAGCCCTCTCACAACAGTACCCTGTCAATGGATGCAGGTGCAGAAGCTGGACATAGTCCCCAAGTGTGTGTGGTTCAGGAAGGAGAGCAGTGTGGTGGGAATGGGAGAGATATGGCATGAGTGTGCTCACCACATCACACTTCTCAGCATTCAGGGAGAAGGGACAGGGAGGGCTGGGATGCAGCAGCCCCCAGGGTCTGACAGGAGCAGGATGCAGTTTCTCAATGCCCAGTGGGGCCAAGGCTCCGTCCATTCTTGGAATATCCTCTTGTGACTGCCTCAGGGGTGTGCAGTTTGGGCAGCAACCACCTGGGAGTCAGAGAGAGGCACATGGAGGCACTGAATCCCTGCAACACTGTCTCAGCAACCCCACACTAGCAAAGCTGGTGGCATTCACTGCGACTTTAATAATTAAACCATCATCGTATCATTGGAGTTCATGATTCCTTTCTAATCAGATTTCCTCCATTCTTGGCTTTAAACAAAAGTTGCAAAACCCCAGAATACACAAGCGAGAGTATGGACACCTGGGCTGGTTTAAACTGTCCTGCAGAAGACTCGCTGTTGCCCAGGTGAGCTGGTTCCCTGTAATCACAGTTTTCTCTTCTCCCCAACTCTGCTAGAAACCACTCATCAATTATAGATATAAAACGTAAAGGTTGGTTTTCCTGTCTTGTATTCATCATGGAGATATATAGCATGTGCAGTGAAATTGCATTGCTAAACTTGAACTTCTCTCCAAGTAAACCAACCTTTAAATTATCCTTCCAGCTCTTCCCCTACCCCCATCACTAAACAACTATTGGTCCATAGACAAACTTTTATTGATGATATATTAAATTGGATTAACTTTATTTGAGCTCAGACTGAAAGGGTTGGAAAATAGCTTTTATTGCATGCTCTGGGTGAAATCTAGTGTCATATATTATATTAATATGATATTTGATTCTCCAGCTGAGATAAGGGAAGAAGATTATGCTGGAGAATGGAAATCATATGCAGTTCCTTCCAAGACTAAGTCATCAGAACTAAAGGATGAATTTCTAAAGCAGAACCCGAGGGAGAAGCGGAATTGGCAGGCAGAAGCTGTGCCTCTCCCTTGGCCAGGGTATCAATCTCCTGTGGTTTGATACGGGGGGCATCTTGATTGTTGCCATTCATCTGATCACTGCTCTTATCTGTGGTCATCTTTGAGGCCTTCTCATCTGCCCTAAATTCCCATGCACTGGCTGTATTCCTGTGTGGTGTTTCTGGCCATTGAACAAGTGATGGAATGGCAAGTACAGTACTTTGGGAAAACCCTTGACCCAGCTCTTGAATCCAAACCGGAATCTGGGCCAGTTAACCATAGGATTACTCATGGTAATCATAGTAATCATAGGATTACTGCAAGCTACAGCAGTTCCTCGTGCTGTGGAGATGACAGCAGCTTGCACCACCCCAACTGTTCCTTCAGCTTCCCGGTGTCCCCTCGTCCAGGGCTTGGCAGCTTAGAAGAACAATACATCCTCCTTGGGCAACAGCAGGAATCCTAGCATGTGCCATCAGAGAGGGCAATACTATACTTATCATCTGAAAAGGTGACCTTGTTCAGAGACTCTGTAAATTCCTGAGGATATTTCACACACTTTCAAGTTCTGTCTGACTCCTGTCCACACGGAGATCTTTCTGTATGTTCTCTGTTCTCAATGCCATCCAGTGGAGTAGAGATGCTAAGAGGGAATCTAGGATTGCTGTGAGGCCTAAAGGAGTGGACTCCTTGTACTAGGCTGGACGCATGGCCAATCTCAACAACTGTTAACTAAAAGCTGCTATTATTCCCTGAGGTTGTTTTTCTGATAGCTCTGTTTTTACACCTGGAAGATGGGAAAGACAATGAAATTCATAGAATTAAAGAGACAAAAGGAGAGAGTGACATGATATATCTTACACATTTGGTGTGTTTGCCTAAATTCAGTTGTGTCATGGTTATCAATGCCTTGAGAATTTCACATGTTGAAGCTCTAATTCCTTGTACTTCATATTGTGACATGATTTTGAAATAGTCACTTCTGATGCAATTAATTAAGTAGCATTATGGAAGACCCTAATCCCATATTATTAGGTTCTTTCTAAGAAGAGGCAAATGGAACCTCATGTGGACATGAGGGTAATGATGTTAAGACATTTAATCTATGGTACTTGATTAGGGTAGCTCTAACCAACAAATACAGTATAATAGAGGGATGCAGAAAGAAAAGAAGAAAACCCTGAAAGGAGAAAGGAATTAAACAGTAAAGTCACCATCTGTCATTGGCAAAGTGTTTCTTATGACGTGGGCATTCTAACTTTGCAGAGAAGACCCTGAAGCTCAGACGGTATATCAAGTGTTTGGGATGACAGTGTTTGGTTGTAGGACAAAGGTTCAAAGCCAGGTTGGTGTGCTTTTCCAGCCACTGCACTGTCATGTGTCCTGCACAACAGTGCGTGTGCTCTGGTTGGCTCTGAAGGAAATGGGGCTGGTGGTACATGCAAGAAGGTTGTCTTCAGTGTCTGTTGCAACTTTTTAGATTTAAAGAAGAAATTAAAATCCACTGTGGTTCATCTGAAAGACTAGGACTGGGTCTTTACTGAAAGTCCCAGAGAAAATGTCATGAAATCCAAGAATGAAATATCCCTGAGGTCAGTGAATGTGGAGGTCTATTCATGCAGTAAGTGTAGGGATGGCTGCTTGTTGTGGTTCATTTTTGTCACCATTTCCCCAGGGACTGTGGTCCACTCCACCTTGATCCACTGGAGTTCATGTGCTTGTGTAGTTATCCTGCTCCCCTGAGTGTGGGCAGTGCCTGTGACTGAGTTCTAAACCATGTAACTTAGCAAAGGTGCCAGGGTGTTACTTCCTTGGTGAGATTCCAAGAGACTGTAACCCCTTCTGTGTTGCTGGCATGCTCTCTGTTGATTTTTTGTTTGCATGCTTTGCAAACAACATGGCAAGTGGCCAGGTTGGAGAAGCTATGTCCAGCTAACAGCCAGCCCAGAACCAAGTCACCCCCACCTGCCAACACCCTAAGGGAACTTGCAGGTGGCTCCTTCCCCAGTCAGACTTTCAGTTGAGAGTTCAGCTCTGGTGAAAAACTTGATTTGTCTGTGAGACACCTGGAGCAGAGCTCCCTGCAACATTGAACGCAGACTTGAACCACAGATGTTGTGAGCTGTTTCAAACGATGTATATATATATATATATATATATATATATATATTTTGCTCAAATCTCTGTTTTTGGCACCTTCTAGTTTGCTGTTGTGTGTTTTGTTTCTGGCCTCATAGTTATCTCTGTGTGTCTGCCTACAGCTGAACATTCTCAGCCATTACTTCAGGCACTTAAAGTTAGCTAGCCTGGAGTTCACAGTACAGCTCGGTCTCTGCTTCCCTTCTTGTGTTTGAAGAGCGGTTTCAGGTACAGGGACGATGCACATCCCTACTGCCACCACAAATAGTCTTCACTGTCAGTATCACACAGTGAAGTGGTACGCGTAATACAGCTGATGAAACTGTGTCAACATGCCTCGTCATCCAAAGCCCATCGCGTACTTCATGGTCCATTCTTGGTGTTGGGTGTTCTACAAATTGGGGCACATGGATTATGGCATGTGTTTATGATTATAGTATCCCAGATGGCAGTTTGAATGCCCTAAAATTCCTCAGTGTTCTACTTTGTCACTCTTTTCCTCTAGTCTTTGGACTCGACTAATTTTTTTCTTTTACTGTATCCCTAGCTTTGCCTTTCCCAGAATAATGCGGTATTTTTAAAAACATGTAATATGTAACCTTGCTAAATTAGCTTCATTCACTTAATAATTATCTTAGATTACTTCTTTCTATGGTCTAAAAGCTCATTTTTTTAAAGTGTTGATTAATACACCATTGAATGGATGTACCACAGTGTATTATCTACTCCCTCACAAAGGCATCTTAGTTGCTACAGAATTGTTGCGATTATAGATAAAGTTAATAGGAGAATCATTATGCAATTTCTATGAGTTTACACTTTGAACTTATTTAAGGTAAATGCCAAAGAATGCAATTGCTATGTCCTGTAGTGAACATATGTTTAATTTTGTAAGATACTCCTTAACTGCTCTTTAGTGATTGCTCCATTTTGTATTCCCAGCAGGAGAGCTTTTATTTCACCACATTCTCACTTTGATAGCCATGTAGTCATACCCTGTTGTTTTTATTTGCAATTCTCTAATGACATGTTGTGCCAGTGTCTTTTCATGTGCTTATTTCTTATTTGTCTGTCTCCTTTGATGTCCAGTCAGATATTTAAATACAAATGGTCATGATAGTTGTCTATTATATATATATACATACAATCTTTTTGAATATATGTATATATATGTCCTAATCTGTGGCTTATCTTCTCATTCTCTTGACAGTGTCTTTTCCAGAATAGAAGTTTTAATTTTAATGCATTCCTGCTTATCAATTCTTTCTTTTATGCATATCCTTTCCTATCAAAGCCATTGAGATTTTCTCTTATGTTATCTTGTATGATAGTTGTTTGATAATTTTCTATTATCATGTGTGTCTATGGTACAATTTGAGTTAGTGTTTGTGAAAAATGTGAAATTTCTTTCTAGAATCTTTTTTTTTTTTGTATGGGAATCATTTTTTTTCTCCAGCAAATTTGTTGATAAGACTGTTTTTCTGTCATACTCCCTTTGCTGATTTTTCAAAGACCATTTGCTGATTATTTTTATATGGATCTATTTCTAGATTCTCTATTTTATTCCTTTGGTAATTTTGTCTATTGTCTCCCCAATACCAAATTCTGATGTTGTAACTTCATAATGAGTCTTGAAATTGGGTAGTGTCAAGATTGTGTTGACTGATTTACAGCAGTTGTTTCTTCATATAAAATTTAGAATAAGTTTGTCAGTATCAACAAAATACTTCCTTGGATCGTTGATTGGGATTGTATTAATGTATGGAACAAATTGGGGAGGACTAACTTTGCAACACTGATTCTTGCTGTCCATGAACATGGACTAGCTCTCTGCTATTTAGTATTTCTTTATTTCTTTTTATTTGAGTTACATATTTTTCTTCATGTAAATATTTTAGATATTTTGTTAGATTAATGTCTAGGTGTTTTTTTGGGGGGATGGGATCCTAATTCAAATGGCATTATATTTTTAAATTTCAAATTTTGTTAATTGCTGAAATATAAAAAAGTAGTTGATTTTTGAAACCTTTTATTCTGCAAACTTGCTGTAGTCTCTCTCTCTTTTTTGTTTTTTAAGATTTATTCCTTTTTATTACAGCCAGATATACACAGAGGAGGAGAGACAGAGAGGAAGATCTTCCGTCCAATGATTCACTCCCCAAGTGAACCGCAACGGGCCGGTGTGCTGATCCGAAGCTGGGAACCTGGAACCTCTTCCAGGTCTCCCATGCGGGTGCAGTGTCCCAATGCATTGGGCCATCCTCAACTGCTTTCCCAGGCCACAAGCAGGGAGCTGGATGGGAAGTGGCACTGCTGGGATTAGAACCGGTGCCCATATGGGATCCCAGGGCGTTCAAGGCAAGGACTTTAGCCGCTAGGCCACGCTGCCGGGATTTTTGATGATCCTTTTAGGTTTTATATACAATTTAATCATCTTATTTGTAAACAAGGGAAGTTTTATCCCTTCCTTCCTATCTGTATAGCTCATTCTTTTCTGGTCCTAGTAACTAGTTGCAATATACAATATGATGTGGAGAAACACTGAGGAGGGATCCTTGCCTTTTTCATGAAATTAATGTTTAGTTGTTACTGTTAGGTATGAGGGCTATTGGTTATATCCATTTGAGGTGCTTCCTCATTAACCTATATTTACCTAAGAATTTTTACCATGAATTTGGGTTGTAATTTATCAAATACATTTTCTGCACTTATTTGTATGACCATGTGATTTTTCTTTATCCTTACATGATTTTTGAATGTTGAACCCGTTGTTCATAATACAAATAAATACCACATGGTCCTGTTGTATGATTCTGTTTATATACTGTTGAATTTGCTGTGCTAATATTTGTGAGAATCTTGAGTCTGTGTTTGTGATCCATTTGGCCTGTTGCTTTCTTCTCATCTCTTTTTCTGCTTTGGTTATTAGGGTAATGTTTGCCTCAGAAATTTGGTTAAGGAATATTCCGCTTGTATCTTCTGAAACTAAAGGTAGAGGACTGATATTTGGTGGAATCTGCTGATGAACTCATGTAGACCCATTGCTTTTGTTTTCAAAGCTTCATTATTCATTCAGTTTCTTAGATGCCTTATCTCTTCATGTGTGTTTTGTGGCAGGCTTTTTTATTTCAAGAAATTGGTTCATTTAACCTAGATGATAAAATTCTGGGTTGTCAAATAGAGTTTTTCAGAGCCTTTTTTTTTTTTAATTATCCTTTTGATGTTCACCTGATCTGTAGTGACATCCCTGCTTTAATCTCTGCTGTTAATGGCATTTATCTGCTCTTTTTTTTTTCTTCTTAACCTAACTGGAATCTTGCCAATGATACTGCCCCTCTGAGAACAATAAAATTTATTTTTGTGTTCCTTTGCTTTCTTTACTGATCTCCTGTTTCTAGTTCATTGATTTCCTCTCTGATTCTGTTTCTTTTTTTCTGGCTTAGAAATGATTGACTTTTCTTCTTCTAGCATCCTAAGGTAAAAACTTTGATTTTTAAATTTTGATCTCTTTTTTTCATGGCATCCCACAAATTTTGATAACCTGTATTTTAATTTTCACTAATTTAAAAATTATTTTTATCTTTCTTGAAATCCTGTGTGCCATATGTTAGATGTATGCTGTTGAATCTCTGAGCTCTGGAACTTTCCCAGCTGTCTTTCTTTTTCTTGAATCTGGTCTAGCTCCATTAAGAGCAGGCGTTATAGAACTACTACTTGGTGAATGTGGCATGTGAGCTTGAGAAAAACCTGTGTGCCGCTGTTGTTTGATGAAGTCGTCCATAGCTGTCATTTGTATTCATTTGATTTATGAGACTGTGGGGTTCACCTGGGTTCTATCGATTTTCTGTCTGCTGGATCTGTCTATTTATGACACAGGGGTGCTGAAGTCGTAGACTCTTACAGTGGATCCCTCCATTTCTCTTGAAGTCCAAATATTTTGGAGCTGAATTACTGGGCACATTATTGGATACTTGATCCTTTAATTATTCTATTAAATACTCCTTTATCTCTGCTGATTTTTCTTTGTCTGAAATGATCTCTTTCTGAAATTAATGTAGCTACTCTTTCTTCTGGTAACATACAATCACATACACATGCGTTTGTGTGTGTAATTTTTGTCTTTCACTGGTTCATTTGGATTTCTGAACATTTGAAATGATTGTTGACCTTTGCACTTTTATCTGTTATGTATGTTACTGCTTTCCATTATGTTCTTATTGTTTACTCCTATTTTTGTCTTTTTCCTGACTTGTCATTTCAATTTCCATTTTATCTTTTTTTAAAAAAGATATTTATTTACTTGAAAATCAGTCACATAGAGGGGGAGGGGAAGCAAAAAGGAGAAAGAAGAGAAGAATGAATTAGGATCTGCCATCTGCTGGTTCACTCCCCAAATGACCACAAAGGCTAAGACTAGGCCAGAAACTTCTGCTTGGGCCTGCTATGTGGGTGTAGGAAGCTCTCCAAAACTTGGGCCACCATCCACTACTTTTCCAGGCACATTATCAGAGATCTGGATTGGGAGTGGGTCAGCCAGGACTGGAGTCCTTGCCCACATGGCTTGTTGGCACTGAGGGCAATAACTTCACAGGTTCTACCACAGCACCAGACCCTCCATTTACTCTTTCCTAATATATCAATTATACCATTTATGTTTTACTTTTAAAAAGATTTATTCATTTTCATTGAAAGGCAGATTTACAGCCAGAAAGAGAAATAGAAAGATCTTCCATCTGCTGGTTCTCTCCACAGTGACCACAAAGGCTGGAGCAGACCCAATTCGAAGCCAGGAGTCAGGGGCCTCCAGGTCTCCCACACGGGTGCAGGGTCCAAAGTGTTTGGCCGTCCTCCACTGCCTTCCCAGGCCACAGGCAGGGAGCCGGATGGAGGTGGAGTAGCTGGAACGTGATCCTGCTCCATGCTGAGGTAGGAAAGCCTGAACTACAACCAGCATTAGTCACAGGCTCAGTGTTGGTAGGTTCAAGAGTTAAAACCCCACAGGATTGCCTGCATGGGTTCTCAAAGAGACCTCTGGTCAGGATTCTGCTTTAGCGAGCTGTGATTTTCTGTTTGCCTGTCTGTTTCTGCCATTCTGGTGGTGGAAGGTCGCCCCAAGATTTTGATTCTCTGAGGCAGCTGAGTGTTGATGTTTTTCAGGGTCCCTGGCTTTTTACTTGTCACTGTCAAGTGGTTACTGCCATGCTCTTTACATGCTGGACCAGAAAATGAATGCCAAATCCAAAAGAAATTTTCTCCCAGGTAGCTGGCATCTAAGTGGCATTCATAGCGGGGGTAACCTCGCATTGTGTGCTACACAGGGCTCCTGTTTCTAGGATCTGGAAAGAAGGAAACTCTTAGAGGAACCAAGTCTTAAGAAGGTTTCCAGTGTGTGCCCTCAGTAAGCTGGATCTGCGTAGGCAACATTGTGCAAAATGATAAAGTTTTGAATCAGAAATTTATAACAAATATTGTACAACCTCAGAGATCCTGGTGAGGTGCAGTAGCAGAGTGTGGTATTGAGTGCTGTACCATGTTGAAGAGTTTTAGGTTTATCCCCAGTATCCGCTGGTGTGTGTTGGCATACTTGGCTGGTGGTAGTTAGAAGGCATTTGGCACATCAGATAGTTATGAGAGATGAACAGGACTGAGCTCTTACAGGCAAGGAGGCCCACCATTTCTGAAATGTCTTCAGCTCAGGTGTGTTAGGATGGATTTAGGAGGGTGATAAATAGACTGGAGCCGAGGCAATTATTTGGTGGTCAGTTAGAGCAAAAATCCAGGAGTGAAATAAGTGAAGGACAATCTATTATGTTGGGTACCTGCCAAGGCTATTTTTCCAGGGCAGTTGGGCTTTTTTTTTTTCACTCCAGAAAATGAATGGAGCAATTTGGTTTCTGGTCTCACCGACTTATTCTGGTCTAGACCCACATCACTTTGTGTTTGCTCAACTGAAACAGTTTGCTCCCAGTTCCCGTGATTTCTGTCTTTCTAAAACATGCTTCTTCCTGCAGGAGATTCATCGCTCAGACGCTCTATTTATAATGTGCACTCTTTGTACCCTTTTTGGTGGTGCCCACTACATACAGGGCAAAGTGTGAACCCTGCTCCATGTTCTGGATCTGTGATTCCGCAGGCAGTCCGCGACTTTGCCCATTCTGTCTCACCAGCTTTCCCCTCTGGCCGTGTGATTTTCCACAGGGGTGAACGTCACCAGCTTTCCCCTCTGGCCGTGTGATTTTCCACAGGGGTGAACGCCTTTGCCCCTTCTGTGTTTTGGCACATGTCTTCTCTCGAGGAGACTGATTTTCTCTTTGCCCAAATGGATTCCGCAGGTTTTCACCTCCACTGACCTCAGGCCATCTTCTGTGCTCATCCTGTTGTGTTCTTACTTACTCTGATCACTCCAGTGCCCAGCAGTTCATTTTTCCAGCTTCTGCCTTGTGCTGGACTCAGAAATCCATTGGTGCTGATCCATTTACCTCCTTTTACTGTCCTGAATCTGGTTTTCAAATCGTGTTTCAAGTCAAAATTCCTTAAACACTGGACCCAGACCCCACCCTCCCTTGTAGCCTGTCAGCCCATCAGGTGATGAGGGAACAATGTGACAAATATTTGATGACTGAGCTAGTGGCACATGATGAAGCCTCCACCAGCGTCATTCAAGGCTCTGTGACCTTTGAAGGGTCAAGCAGAGGCACCTCCCTCAAGCAGGGTCTAACCCTAACTGCTGGTTCTATTGGTACTAGGCCTTATTCATTAGTACCAGCATGTTTTAGAGATTACTTTTGCTGAAAGACATGCATGGTGCTCATGTTGGTTGCATGTGTGAGTTGGATAAACCCTGCCCGGCCCCATGCCCTCCCACGGACAGGCATGTGGGTACTTGGAGGATCCGTAAGGCTGTGTTTACTCCACTGATCTGTTTCATTGTCTGTCCATTAATCAAGAATTCTGTGTGCTGACTAAGCTAGAGCAGTTCCCATGTCCAGGAACTTCTAGAAGCAAACTGCTTCATTCCCATCCACCAACGCTGTTGCTTCCAACACAAATTAAATGCCTTAGAGCAAATGTATATGCTGGAGAGATAACCTATGAATGCTGGAGCATACGCCTTTGTCTTTGGTAAAGCCACAATATTCTGCCTTTATTGGGGGATATTGGGGGTTTCTTGGGTGTGGTGCTGTATTTAATAGTGAAATGGAATAATTGAAATTGATTGAAAATGGACTGAATCCCAGGTTGGATTCTGCCTTCTCGTGATGACCCAACCACTGGGGCTCCCTGGGCACATCTTCACGAGAAGTCCTATAAGGTACTAAGGCTAAGTTCTTTTCTAGAACACTTAGCAGAGAAAAAAAAATCATCCATAAATGGGCACTGTTTTCAAACCTGTTTACTCAGAACCTGTTTATTTAAAGTTTTCACATCAGTGTCTTGTGTTGAGACAAGTAAGAGAAAGAAGTTTCCTTGTTCCCTAATTCAGAAAACACAGACTATGTAAAAGGGAATGAAGGGAGAAGTGAAGAGGCTGCTCTCTCTGTCTGTGAACTTTTGTTATCGGTCATGTGTGCAGGGCACTGATCCTACCTCCTGCCATCTGCCCTGGATTCCGCTTTGAAATACGCGAGTATAGATGATGTGAAATAGCTGTAGATGGGGGTTAGCGCAACTCTGTGCTGCTGGTGGTTGGTGATCACTGAGAATGAACTAAAGAGTAGCACTCCCACAGTGGAAGGCACAGGCGGCATCCTCACAGCGCTCAACAACAACAGTGTCCACTACCTCTGGTCTGCAACCCTGATTTACCTGCAGATACCTGCACTGGAAATTTAGTGATCTGCATCAGCAGTTTTGGAGATAATTTTTATTTAAAGCAGTGCATAATGCTCATGATGATTGGATGTGTGGGTTGGGTAAGCCCTGCCCAGCTCCTTTGCCCTTCCATGGACAGGAATGAAGGACCCAGAGGGCACCGCAGGCTGTGTGTCTTCCTCCAGTCTGTTCCATCGCCAGACTGTTAATGAATAATTCTAGGTCTACAGCAGTTCGAATGTGCCCAGGAGATTCTAGAAACAAACTGTTTCATGCCCGTCTACTTGCAAGAAACATTGATGTGTGTGGCAACATTTTACCTGAGGTCTGCCAATGTGGAGATGTGCCACCTGCTGGTGGCTAGGCCCTGTGTGAAGGGCTCAGACTTTTTCATCACTTGAGGCCAGCAGTATGTTCCAGCAAGAATTCCTACCTGGTCCCCTTTGCTAGAAGAGTTCCTTCTTAACCTGAATCAACAACTGAGGATGCTTTTTGAGTAGGAGACCACCCAAAGTGGGATACGTTAAAATCTGAGCCCCCTCATGTCTGAGAACAGTGTATTTCTTACATTAGGAATTTATTCTTTCAACAAATGTATTTAGGAATTTGTGTTCCTATTTCCCCATGCTAATAATAAGAGATAGACCCAAACTCAGGACATATTTTGTTTCCTAGATGGTTAATTAAGAGCCTCAGTGGTATTAGATTAGTATGAATAATTGTCAGATAAGGAAAATGAGCCCACTTAATTAATGAAGATATGTGTTAATAGTTTAAAGTGTAGTCATTGGAAACACAAAAATGACTTGAGAACAGTAACCATTGGTACTTAGAATTCTGAAGCAAGTCCCTGTATAATAACAAAATACACTGCTGTGAAACTCAGATTAATTAAAGTTAAAATTGAGGGCATGTGTAAAGGTAGATCCTTGGTACATGTTTCATCTGTAAGCGTTGTGTTTGTCAATCTGAAACAGAAAATGGGGTATTTCATCTGTAGGCTCTTAGGGTTTCATCACTCGCTCCTTTCAGATAAATTGTGTCGTGACTTTCATTCTATTTCTAGCACATTTGAACTGCCCGATTTCTCAGAGTGGGAAAAACAGGCTGAGTGAAGCCAAATGACTTCCTCCCTTCTGATGCTAATTCAGTTGAAACTGAGCCTCCAAAAAAATCATCTACTCTGTCATTTTCCTCAAAACCCACGAAGGTTGAAAATTGCCAACATGTGTCTCAGTCCTGAGGAGGGAGATGCAGCTTGTGTGTGAACAGATTGAAGGTGCGGCTGCGAGCAGGTGGCTGGGTCCATGCTCCGGGCTCAGAATGTCGCACTCTCAGAGTCACTTGGCTTCTCCATGGAAATAAACTGCCTGTTGATTATAATTTATTGCCCCATCTCTGCTTTAGAAAGAAGTGAAACAACGCCAGATATAAGATAACATGCCTGTGAGAGGGTCTGTATGCACCATATTTAAATTAGATACAACAAAAGCTCTTCTGAAATGCTGAATTTTTAACTCAAGTAGGCATTTTTAAAAAGTAAAATTCTTTTTTCCTGCTTAGAAGTTCTCAGAGATTATTCAGGTAAATTCAATAGGCTTTTTTTTTTGAAAAGAGTGTTTTCAAGATTATCTTGGTGTCCCAAAAAGTGAATAATTGAAAAGCACAATGGTTTATATCTGTACAGCCTTTTAGATTACACATTACCCATTCAGTCCTTTCCCAGAAAGGACCCTGTTGGAGGAACAGAATTTCTATTTTGCTTACGAGTCTCTGGAAATTCAAAGAAATTAAGTAACTTGCCTGCAGTTATACACACTGTGCTGGATTTTTAACTTGGACCTGCTAATGGCACAGCCAGTTTTCTTTAGAGTTAGCTGGAGGGGAAATCAAAATTATCTATAGCCTTCTGGGGGAGTAGCTGCCTTCCCTGGAATTTTGGAAGCTTCTGGTGCTGGTATGTCCTCAGCAGAGGGCATGTGTGTGGGACTCGTGTGTGCGACCTGCCTTTCCAAACCATCAGCTTCCATACTCTTGCATTGCCTCAGTTTCTAGGAAGGGCAAGAGCCAAGCAAGGGTCTCCTTTCTTAGCCTCAAAGTCATGGTGGCTACAGCAGCTGCAGAAGCAGTGGGCACGCCTAGCCAGCAGTTGAGCTCATTGCTCAGGGAGCCACACAGTAGTGTCTTAGGGAGGCTTCTACAGACAGAACCAACAGGAAGGGAAACGGAGGATTTATTAGGGAGGGTCGGCTCAGATGATTTGGAAGCTGAGGCTGTAATTCCTTGTTTGAGGCCCAGAGGGCTGCTGGCACCAAGTCCTGGCAGACAAAAGTCAGAGACCCTGCAGGTGGAATATCCAAGGCAGGAGAAGTAGAGCCCTTCAGTTGCAGGAGGCAGGGAGGGAACATTGCCTTTTCCCTGCCTTTCCTGTTCCACAGAACCCCATGTAGATTGGGTAGTACATGCTCACATGCAGGTTGCTTCCTCCCCACCTAGTCCTCCCAATCACAGATTAGTGTGTTCTGGAAACACCTACCCCAGACATACCCATAGGTGTTGCTCAGCCAAATCTTCTGGCTGGCCTTGATCCAGTCTGTCTGACACGTAGAGGAAGCCATTGCAATCAGCAGGCATGGAAAATGAGGTCCTTAACTTCAAAAATCTCAGCAGATACACAGAAGTGCTCAGATGCAGAAGATATTGCCAAACAAGACATGGCGTGAGACTGGGGTTCAGCATGGCTTCCACTGTCCTTGTTTCGGGGCACAAAGCTAGGCCGCTGGGACAGGACGCCTCACTGAGGGAGGAGGCGGTCTTCAATCCTGAGCCCTGAATCCCAGGCCAGTCCAGTGTTTGGAGAAGGGAGGGCGAAGAAGCTTTCCAGGGCATGGAGAGTTTTGCTGGTCTGGAGCATAGCGATGGGTATGCTTTGCAAACAGACCAAAGCCAGTCAAGTTCCTTATGGATGATAATGTAGCCTGCGGGAAGCTAGAGGTGGCGGAAGGGTGCATAGTCTGTAGCCTCACTGCTAGGTTCTGATGAAAGCGAGTCTGGTTAAACTCTGCTACTGGTTTGGGTATTAGTTACACAAATGCCTTTTTAGCAGAAGACACAAGTGAGCTACTTCAGCCAGCTCTGTAAGGCTGATGAAGTCGCAGTGCTTTGAGGTGTTCCAGTGTGATTAGAGCAAGAAGGCTTTCAGGTCCAGGCTGTCTTCATGACACACTCGAATGTTGGCTGTCCCTCGAATGTTGGCTGTGCCCAGAATATAAGGACCCCAACGCTTTCCTCTTACTAGGTGGGAAACAATGGCAGGTCTCTCAGGGTTCATACAAGCTGTGTGGAAGCAGAGGCATCTCAATAGTGTTTTCATGTTCATCACGGAAGTTTTAAGAGCCACACATGACATGGGCTATGCTCATGTCAGCAGGTTCTAGGTTGGGACTCAGGTAACAGGTGCAACCTCAGCAGTCTTGGTGGGCAATGACTTCTTAATAGTTACTCCATCAGAGTGGGGAGTCCTCCCCCTCCACTGCATTCTTCAGCTCTTCTTAGGACAAGTGATGCCTCTCAAATTGTAATTTAGGTGAACTGGCATATGCACAGTGATTGGTTGCAGAGCATCGCACACAGTATAGTCACAGGCTTCCGGGCTGGGGCAGACCTGCTGAGAGCATGCCTGGTGGTTCTGAGGATGTTGGGTCTGCAAGAGGACAGATCTGTGAGGCTGACTAGATTAGCCAAAAGCTGCCCTCCCTTCCCTGCCCTGCTCAAATCCCCAAACCCTGGACTCTGTCGGCCAGTGCACTGATTCCAAAGAAAGTCGTGTTCTGTGGGCGTTGGAGGATGTGCTGTTCCCACAATCAGCAGGCCACCTGCTGCCCAGCTAACTGGCCATGATTGCACATGGCCTGCAGTCGCTCCAGCCCTGCAGGGGGTTGACGTTCAAAGGCAGTGGGGCTGCCTTCATCTGCGCCATTTCCTCTGAAACAGAAGTTATTTTCCTCACAACTGTGCATCATATTTATAAGAGCTCATTGATCAAAGCCAGGTCCACTTTCAAAGCGGGGGAAGTCAGGTGTCTCTTCCTCCTGACTTGAGTTTCCATTAGAAGGCCTCAGTTTTGCAGTCCCAGCTGTTTTGCATAAACCATGGTGGTGGGGACTCCTCCCCCTATGTACTTGCATACACCCCCTCCCTTCCCTTTCTCTCTCTCTCTCTTTCTCTCTCTCTCTCTCTCTCTCTCTCACACACACACACACACACACAATGCAGTGTGCATAGCCATAAGCCATGGGCTTTGGTGTAAAGTGGGAAGAAGCTACCCTTGTTGTCCTTGCTTATGCCATTTGTTGAGAAACACCCTTCTGTGCAGAGCCTTCTCTAACTACATTAGACATGTATGCGGGCCACTTTTTGGCACTCATCGACCCTCCGCTAGCAAACCTGAACATCTCACACTCAGGCTGTTAGGTGAAAGTCCACATAAGGCAACTCTACTTTGTGTCTTAGGCCGAGGTTTACCAAGTGAGCCATACACAGAAACCTGCTGGGGAGTGCTTTCTCCTCCAGGGGACCTTAGGAACCTACCTGCTACAACCACTGTTTCCAGGCTGCCTTTGTTTGCCTTAGAGGCTACGATGGACAGCAGCAACTCACTGTATTAGACTGCCAGGCCTGCTGTGACTGTGTGCTCAAACCACAGACATGTGTTTTCTTGCAGTTCGCCCACTCCAGGATCAAGGTGTCACTGGCGCTGGTCTCTGGAGGTCCTGCTTGCAGGTGACATTCTCCCATGTCCTCACATGGTCTCTCCTCTGCCATGGTGCACCTTGCTGTCTTTGTGCATCCAGATCTCAGCATCGAAGGATGTCAATCAGATTATACTGGGTCAATGCCATTAGAGAGACCCCTCTCCAAAGGAAGCTACATTTCAAGGTATGGGTGCTTAGCATTTCAACACACAAGTGTTCATATATTCCACAGATACTCAGGTTTTTCTGTGCTTTGCAGACCAAAGGCTGTGTTAGCAGCTGTTGGGTGGTTGGGTAGGTGGGGGCACAGTTCTCATGTTCATCTGATCATCAGCCACCCAGGAGCTTTTTTTTTTTTTAATTACATTTCATTTTGTGACAGTTTTATAGGCTCTGGGATTCCCCTAACCCCTCCCCGTGCCCTCCCCCCATGGTGGATTCCTCCACCTTGTTGCAATATTACAGTTCAAATCCATTCAAGATTCTTTCATTGCAGCATATACCAAGCATAGAGTCCAGCATCTTATTGTCCAGATATATTCAACGGTTTCTTGGGGAGACCATCTCTGATCTGAAGGCAGAGCTGGCAGAATGCTATGGTTCTGAACTCTGGCTGCAATGAAGACCTGTTTGGGCCTACATCCTATTGCTGCTGCCTGAGCCCCTCCCCAACAGCCTCACTGATCTCTTGATAGTTCCAGAAGATGCACAGGCAGTTCTTTTGTGGGTTCTAGGCCTTTGCTGGTGCATAAATAGTGACCCCAGGACAAATGAATGCAGGGAACTATTGATTAGTTTATTCCTTGTCCATGGAGAGAAGGGACTAGAAATGGCCAAAGTTAGTCCTCTGGGGGAACACTTTTCCATAGCCCGTTACTATCAGACCTGTCCAGTTTCAATAGAATAAATGGGCAGAAAAATGCACTCTCCAGACAGTTGTAGATATGGAGTGTTGGAGAGGGCTTCTCCTGAAGCTGCAGACATTACAGAGGGACGTACAGCAGTAAATGCAGGCAACGTGCTTCTATTTGACCACAGGACAGAAGACAACAAGTGTCAAACAAGGGAAGCCTGACAAGAAAGAATGTTGTACTGAGAGAAGCTGTGCTAGGCTGTGATAGGCCTGGAGAGTGATGGGCTTTGGGGAAAGTCTTGCTGCAGTATTCGGGAGAACAGGAGGAGCACCTAGCTGTGGAAATGCCCTGTTTACTGGCATACATTATGGCTTTGTGGTTGGTATCACTGAATGGCTCTTCTTCCTCTTTTAGTAACACAAATCCTCATTTAAGGTGGTAGCATGGTGTGTATTGTCCCCAGTTTTCCTGGTGTTTTTTGTCTATGAGAAAATTAGTTATTTCATGTCCTGTGTGGTTTTTTTTTACTTAATTTATTTTTATTGTAAAGTCAGATATACAGAGAGGCAGAAAGAGAGAGAGGAAGGTCTTTCATCCACTGATTCACTCCCCAGTGGCCACAACTGCCAGAGCTGAGCCAATCTGAAGCCAAGAGCCAGGAGTTTCTTCTGGGTCTCCCATGTGGGTGCAGGGTCACAGGGTTTGGGCCATCCTAGATTGTTTTCCCACGCCACAGGCAGGGAGCTAGATGGAAAGCGGGGTGGCTGAGATTAGAACTGGTGCCCATATGGGATCCCGGCGTATGCAAGGTGAGGACTTTAACCGCTAAGCTACTGTGCTGGGACAAGTATGTTGTTTGTTTGTTTGTGTGTGTGTGTGTGTGTGTGTGTGGTGATTTTTTTTCCCAAATGTTTTTCCTTATTTGTTTGCAAATTAATTTTCAAGTGACCGCTTTGCTAGTTTGTTAGCAGGCGTCTCCCTCCACAGTCTGTATTTCCACGTGTTTCTATCACAGGATGCCTTCCTCCACAGCTTGGTTCACTGTACTGCGTTCTGCTTCTCACCCTCTGACTTTCCGACTCTACGATCATCTCTCATACTAATTGTCAATTGATCAACTCATTTGCTTTCTGCTAAGGGATACATTTACATGTTGATTGAATACTGGCAAATAGCTATTGATGAACCTATCCCTTCTCAAACTTTAGTTCCTTTTCTCTCCCGACTGATGACCATTTCAATTTTAATTCCTTAAAACATTTATACTTAACTGTACTACAAAATTGAAAAATATTTGATCAGAGTCAGAGCAGTGTTGCAGAAACAAAGTTATGGTATATTATAGCTGGAGATTGAATTCTGTTACACTAAATGATTTGTGTTTTGCCTACAGTAAAATGTACATACAGAAAATGAAAGAAATTAATATTCCCTTGGGTTAGCCCAGTCAGCAATCTTTAAACTTCTAAGTGGGCATAAATTTTGTGATTTTTAAAAAAATCAAATGGTTGTACTTATAGCTAGCTTTTTCTTTTAAAAAGAAATAATAACTTCATAATAATTACCAAAATAGAAAAATGTCATTACTATACTATATTCAACATTATAGAGGCAATTACGTATTGATTAGGAAATGGGGTTCTGGGGTTTAAATCCTAGGTCACATCCTAACTAAGGTGACATTGCATGTGTCAGTTGTACTTTGGACACTTCAGTGTGTCTATTAAAATGATCACTGAAGATTCAGTGTATAGCACCTAGAACAGTGTTTGATACACAGTGTACTCCCAATACATGCCAGTTGTATCATTGCCATTGTTACATTTGCTGAACTATAAGGAGTACTAGTGATTGTAAGGAATAAGGCTGTGTTTAAAGTGGCAGGAATCTGTGCAATAACAGCAAAACATTGAAGGACTTTATGTAACAATTTGAATGACAGGGTGGGGATATACAGCTAGTATTTAGAAAAAGTTAAATTTGTTTTGAAGCTATCATTCAAGTAAGAGTTATTGAGGAAAGTGTTAGTATAGGCAAGAGTGACTACTATGCATTGTTGTTCTTATGGCATAGTCATGGCTGAGCAACAGAACAGACACAATTCAACCACTATAATCCCTATGGAATGATGCCTTAGTGATAAATATCAGTAAGGGATGTGTCATAATGCAGCAGGGGGAAAAGTACCAAAACTTCCTGTTTTGTTACATTACTCTGGACATTTGAAAAGTTCAGACCCAGAACCCCACAGCTGCCCATTAGACTTAGAACTGTCCTCAGATGGGTACATGAGCCCAGCCAAGCCCACAGGCATCGCCAAGGATCCATTGACCCAGGAGAAATAAAAAGGCTTATTGTTGAAGGTGTTTAGTACAGTTTGTTAGACAGAAGTATCTAATCGATGCAGCCAGGTTCATCTACAGGGACTTAGAATCTTACTCTTGAACTGTTCGCAATGTAAAGTTCTCAAACTCCCAAGTCACTGCATCTACTCAGTCAATACCTCCGTGTTCTCCAGTTTCGTCTTCTAGTTGGCTCCACATCCAAGCATAGCTTGGTCCGCACTGTCATCAGAATGACTTATGTCATTTCCAATGGCTCACTTAGAAATGTATCTCTCGTTGTTTACAATTCTGCCTTTACTCTGTCTACAAGATTTCAAGCCACCTGCCTCTGAGGTGTCCCAGTCTCTGGCTTTGACTTGGTTCCTGCTTCTGACTTTAGTTCCCCAGCACCAGCTCTAGTGGTCAGAGGGGGCCTGACTTACTATCCACAACACAAGTTCTCATCCAGGGGTGATTCTGCGACTTCCAGGTTGTTTGGCAATGTCTGGGGCCATTCGTGGTGTCAGAGCTGGTGGCTGTGGTGCTGTTAGCATCTACCCATTGGTAGCTGGAGATTCTGTGACATACAAGACACCCCTGTGCCCCAAGATAGAATCATGCTGCAGTGTTGTCACCAGTAGTGTTACTACTAAGAAACCCTGGTCTATATCTGTCATGCATAGTGGCTCCCTGAACTGTGATGTCTGTGAACCCTATAGCTGCATTTGGGCTTTCATCTGTCTGTAGCCAGATATCTCCTACATGTCTCTGGAACAGAGGTTTCCTTTTTATTATGCACCAGGTCCCTCCAGGCTGAGCTAGAATTCCTCAAGAAGTGAATGCCTTCTCCCAGGCCATGCAGGGGCCTCCACCTCCAACTTAGGAAGCTCCAGAGCTTATCACAACACCACAGGATTACTCAGAGATAAATCCATGATCTCATAGGCTGGGGTCTTTATGAGGAGTCCCCTTTCTTTCTGTTAATAGGAGAACTCTGAACAGTTCATGGAAATTGTGCCTTATGGATAAAGAGTATGCATGGATTTTGAAATTTTGTACCAAAATAAATTTATATTTTTAAAAAAGGGTTACATTTATTTGAAAGGCCAAGTTAGAGACAGACACACAGAGAAGCATGCACATACATACACACGTGCCCACATGCACCAACACACGTAGGTGGGAGGAGGGAAAGAATACACAAGAGCCTCCGTCAGCTGGGTCACTCCCCAAGTGACTGCAAGAGTCAGGTCTGAGCCATGCTGAAGCCAGGAACTTCATCCTGGTCTCCAACATGGGTGACTAGGGTCCAAATGCTTGGGTAATGATTGACTGTTTTCCCAAACGTGTTAGAAGGGAGCTTTGTATCAGAAGTGGAACATCTGGGACTCAAAGCCGGCACTCCGAAATGGGATGCGGGCATTGTGCAGGTGGCACTTCAACTGCTATGTCACAGTGCTGATCCACTGCATTTCTTTTAATTCCATTCGCCACCAACTTTTCGAAGTGCCTTCACATATTTTATTAGTGGCTGATCTTAGTAACTGGCGTCTTTAGTCACAGTGAAAGCTTTTCCAGTGGGACTCAAGTTTCTGGAGTTTTTGAATGTCGAGCACATTCTGTGGTTTCTTAGGGGGCTTTGAACTTGTCTTGATTGCTGATAAAGAAAACCCAAAGCAAACCCAAAAGGAAAGCATCTCTGTCCTGATACAGACACAGGGACTCCTGCTTAACTGTTCCCTATAAATTACAGATACTTGTGTCTCCTGCTAGTGCAGACTCTGACCACTTCATAAGAGGACTTGAAAGACAGCATGGGGACGGCTTACACAGGCAAAGAGCACAGGCTGTGGCCATTGCACCACACGGTTTTAGCTTAGCACTCCCAAGCCTTGTGTTGGAGGCCTCATTGGCACACCCTGGGTTCTACATGGCAGTCATCTCTGTAGCTCCATCTCATGCCTGAGAAGTGGAACCACAGCTAAGTGATGTGGAACATGGGAGTTGTTATAGGAATCAGCACTTTGACCTTGCAAATGTGGGTGCTGCAAGATCTGTGTCCTCCCTTTTGGTGCTTGCTTCATTGGGCGCTGAGCAGGAAGCTGCCATGAGTCTTCTGAATGACAGAAAGGATGGATGGATACAGATGAGGGCACAGACAGATGGGGACCACCCTCCCTGACTGGGATCCATTAAAAGAATTGGACCCTCAGAGGGCAACTGGTCCTAAGGTTCTTCCACCTCTGTCCACTGCTGTGGGAGATTTGCATGAGAAGCAAGTGACCTTGACTGTGACAATGTACATGTGCCAGACTTGGGGCCTGGAGAAGTGGAAGGAGGAGGCCTGGCTACCCATGAGTGCAGCTTTACTGATTTTCTTCTCCCTTCAGGCTCCAGAACAGCTTATTCCAACACGGTTATTGATCTTGTCTAGTTAGTATCTTGATAATTTGTTTACCGTGTATTTCTCTGCTCTTTTTTTTAAAGTATCAAATGAAAATATTATTTATCTAACTAAGAAGGTTTTAAACCTCAGAGGCAAGGCTGATTCCTCAGTCCCCTTCTCCTGTCCCCACCTTGCTCATGGAAACAGGGAGCTGTGGGTTTCAGCAACTCCTGTGCTATTTAGGAGGGGTGGGGCTCAGCGCCATGGGGTGCAAGCTCCACGGTGCTGGCTCCCTGTCCTGTGCTGTGGGCCAAGAACGCAGCATTGCTTTTTAATATCCACATCCAATTTGCATGTAAATTATCCCTCATTTCATGGGGTCACCCAACTCCACACAAGGAAACAAACTTAGGGAAACATACTTTTTTGTTTAGCTGGAGTGGCGCAGTTCAAAGGTGCTCAGCAACCCCTGTGGTTTTGCACAGTTCCTTCCTTTTGAGTGAAAGGTGTTGAAGGGTGCCTGTAGAGTCTCCATGTTCTCTACATCCCCAAGATCTCCTCGTCCCTTTGTTTCCACAATTACTATTTTGGAAACTCATTGTGGTGAATGCAGTTCGAGCTGTGAATCAGGAAAGATGGAGTAACCCCGTGACCTGTATGGATACAGCTGCTACCCACTCTGAGTGCTGTTAGACTCTGTATGCTAGATGGCCAGGTTGGTTCAGAGCAAAAGCTTTCTGATAAATGTGATCAATCCTTCTGGAACCTTTCCATATGGATGCAGGTGGTGGCACTGGGGCAGAGTGGAGAAACATTAGGGACCTCCTGATGCTACGGCAGCACCCTGGGTAGAGTTGAAGATGAACTGTTATACTTTGCATTCTGTCCTCTGCTGCAGAATGTGACTCTAAGGTGCAGGTTTTCCAAACCCCGCATTTACTGAGAAAATCTGCAAGTGTCTCATGCCACCACACGTGGCTATCAAATGCTGTCTGTTACTGGCTCTCAGTGGTGCTTCGTTCAGTGGATTAATTCTGGCTAGGGGAAATAGTGGATGCTCCTCCACTACAATCTTCCCTGGTGAGATGTGATCCGTCTCCACCAGCAGGTGAACAATTGTAGACTTAAGGACTCCTATCTTCTCTTTGACCTGTAATGGGAATGTGGCCACTTGATAAGCTTCCCAAATTCTGTCTGAGGAAAAGAAAAGATCTATATTATATACCAAACAGGAATAAGAACAAATTTTACGCTTCCATATCTATGGAAAATCCATGCTGAATTACAACACATATGTAGTCTCCAAGCAGAAATTCGAAAATGCTTCCAGCTGCTTAATTTCTGTTGGCGCTATGGAGACAAAGACTGCTCAGAGCAACCCACATCCCTGATTCACTGGGGGGAAGGCGTTGCTGTTCCACCCGACCCTGGCAGAGGGCAGCTGGGGAAAGCCAGTTTCCGCTAAAGACGGGAGCACTGCTGGGATCTACTCCTCAGGGTGTTAGTTGTGGGACTGTGCATGTATCTGAACAGTTGTGATGGCTTGTCACGAGGTGCAAAGAGTTTGAAGGGCTGAGAGAGTGAAACTTTGCATATATATTGAATTTGGTTCATGGGAGTAGTAGTATAATTTTTTTTTTTTAGTAGTAGTATAATTCGCTAGCAAGTTGAAACTGTTTCTCAAATCTCTTATTTATCTGGAAGGAGGGAAGAAGTCGTTTTAATTGGTGGTAAGAAGCAGAGCTTGAGAGGAAAATCCAACAACTTTCTAGAAGAAATAAGACCTTGCTTAAATGTTGCAACTTCTGGGACGGTGGGTTCCAAGAGAGGTTTCCAGATTGTGGACTGCAAGGAAGGTCTTTGTAGGAGGACTGAAACAACTGAGACATCACACAGATGGCTCTCAAAATGTTCCCAAAAGAGTCATTCCTGAAATCCAGTATGGGTTCTGATCTTCTGGCACCACAATACACAATTGTAAGTTCCGATTTTCTAAACTTGTTCATATTCCCCCTGCATTTGAATCAGCAAGTTGTGGTTTTATAATTCCTGTCTGGAGAGACCTGTAGAAATGAGAAGGAAGGACTTTAAAAGGGTGTTTCTTTGAATTCCTTGTGGCACTGTAGACACATTTGGGAATAGTGTGTTTCTGAGTAATGGGTGTTTCTTTGTTCCCTTGCTTGCCTGCACACACGCTCTGGGATTTGGCAGCTCTGAGTGCTCGACACCCTTCTCTTTGAGGACAGGACACCCCTTTTGAGTTCTTTGTGACTGTCCAGCTGCCTGGGTTCTGTAGTCACCTCTGACCTCTGATTTCCTTTTGCAGCTGTTGTCACTGTCCCCTCTGGGACACTGTCTCCATGATTTCTAAAATTAAGAAGTCATTACAGCATTATGATTTGCATTTTTTAGGTTAGCTCTTTCCATCTGTTTTCCATAAAAGACACTTTTGCAAAGTACATTTGGCAAAGTTTTATTTAATAATAATATATTTTTTAAAAACCCTACCAGCAAAGGCAATATTCGTTACAAATAGAGAGAAAGACTGTGCTGCCGGGAGCAACAGATTTTGCTTTAGGAGTAGATGGAATGTTCCATGTGGCTCCTATGAAAGATGGATTTTCTAGCCAGATTTGCAAGAGTACAATTATGGATTTCAGCAGTCATTTCCACAGGGAACGGAGCCCAGGGATCTGGAAGCCTCATTTTAACCAGTACAGGAACTAGCTCCTTGCTCCACGCTAAGCCTCACCTCAGGCGTCCTCTGAATGCAGCCCTCCCACTCCTGCCAGTCATCTGCCATTCCTTAGAGTGCCCCACCCATTATCAGAGGTCAGCTTGCTGCATGGGGTGGGCAGCCCCAGCCTCATTCCTTCGGGCACTGTGCAGCTATGAGAATCTGCACTGGTCTGTTTTCCATGGCTCCCATGGTATCTCTGGGTAGCCTCGGTCCTTCTTCCACTGTGCAGCTATGAGAGGGTCTGAGTTGGTTCTGCACAAGAACAGGCGAAGTTAGCTTTCACTCTGCAGGGTCAGGGCACTGTGCCAGCACCTCTTTGGCTCTGGGAGAGCCTAATGGTGAATGGCATCATGATAACAGAAGCATGGGTGAGAACCAGGACTCACTCCAGGAGATGGAAAGGCAGAGTTACAGCCACTGAGGACCCCGACACCCTGCCCTACCCCGTCAGGTCTCCCCACCGCACAGTGTCAACTCACTGGAGACTGAGCTCACAATGAATAAAGCCTGGAGTAGGGACTTACCCCAGCCGTACACAGGCTACAGCAGGGCCCCTCTCTAGCCTCCTCTCTCTTTCTCCCCCTCTCTTGGGGACTCCCACATTGTTGCAGGTAGGAAAGATGGGCCTGTCCTGTGTCTCCCAGGCACCACCACAGTTTGTTATACAAGAAATGCATCTCTGAAGAGTTGGGCAATTTAAAATTAGAATTATAATGAAGACATGGTAAGATTAAATCTAGGAACTGGAAATCCCTAGGGGTTCTTTGGAAATCATCTAAAGGTTAAGTTCTTCTGCTTCAACTCTACCACACCTTGGACTTGGGTTCACCTGGTACCCTGGCACCTCCATCTTCCTTCCAAGGCCACATGAGGAACTTGGTCATGAGCCTGATAACCACTTCCCTGCATCTCTCGTCCCTTCCACACACATGGAGCTGCCGAGGAGTCCTGGCCAGATTGGCGCTGGCCAGTAAGGCCCTCTTCTGCCCCTCCCAGCCCACACAGTTTTCTGTGGGAGTCAATGGGTGTCAGATGTTGTGCTGACTGGTTGGGGAGCTGATCCTCAGGAGTTCACCCCAGAGTGTCCTTGTGCTGCTCCTTTCCAGTGGCCTGGGTTGGCCTCCCAGGGCTTTCCCCCAGGACTGAAGGTCTGTGCTCGCAGGGAGGCTGGAAGCCTTATTTGGTTTGGCTGATCCTGAGTTATAGGATGGATGTCCCTCTTCCAGCTCACTGAAAGCTAAGAGCCGTGGTTGGCTTCCATGCACCCCTTCCTGAATTTTCTTAATGTCTTGTGCATTTGCAGTCCAGTGGAGGAGGATCATGTGGCCCACCTGCCTACTGGTTTGTAGAATTCCTCTCTTCCGGAAAGTCTCAGGAGGTGCTGGTCCCTTGTCTGCCCCTGTTTGGACTTCTCAGAATCAGAGGAGAGCAGCTTCCTCCTTCCTGATGATTCCCTAAGCACAGGAGAGCTATTTGGAGGAGTCAGTACTCTTCTGTTCCATCCCTGGGAGGGTTTGAAATTGGTTGAACTTGAGGATCCAGTTAAGGAATCAAACTAAAGGTAGGCTCAACTTAGGGCCATTAGTTCAGTGTCATTTGAGGACTAGATGAAGAAGAGCTGAAGGAATGTATTACCAATTAGACAACATGGAGAATGTCCCTCTCCCCACATCTTCTGACTCCTTGTCTGAGGTGCTGAGTTCTGTATCAAGGTTTTCAGGTACACTGAATCCATAGACCCAACACAAATCCACTGCGACTTGCAACCAGGAATAAAAGTAATTTAAAAGGAAGTGGAAGAGAACACTTCTGTTTCCTGTATGCCCAGCAGCCTGGACGAGATAGCAGGCATGAACTCTGTGTGGGACTTTGGGATTCTACTTGGGCCCCAGTGGTCAGACCTGGAGCAGGAACCAGCATCCCGGAGCCTGGCCACACGAGGTGCATGCTGGGAGGCCAATGACAGCAGCATAGTTCTTTCTAGAATTCAAGGTGTCTTCATAGACAGCCATAACCCATACCACACCCTTGCCAATGTTTTGCTTTGTCCTACAGAGCCCTGAAGACAAAATCATGTAAAACTAAAAATAATTCAAAGTAGAATAGAGCTAATGTTAAAGAGAAAAATGTTCTTCTACTGAAAACTAGTTGGAAAATGTCTGCCAGTAAGCCAAAAAGATGTAGTTCAAACTACTAAATGCAGAGAAAATGCATTTTAAAATTTTATGTTGTGTATGCTTGCTTTTATGCTACTTGTATTCACTTGGCAAAATACAGTTGATGCAATAAAGTTAAACGACCTTGATTACCTGGTTTGTTTCATGTTCCCCCCTCTCTCTCTGTCTCTACCCTACCATCCAGGAGGTGAGGTGTTGTGTGTTTATCATAGTCAGGTTGGTATGGGAGTTTGGATGACTGTTCTGGAATAGCCAGGAGGACTTCTGCAGCAGCTGTCATCCTGCTGGCCTTCTCTTGCCTTGCTGTGTGGGGCAGGGAGGCAGCTGGCCACAGGCATTACCTGAACTGCAAGGTCCCTTTGGAGATTGTCAGAGTCCCCAGGGAGGGCACATGATGAAGGAGATACTGTAGTAGGCGCAGGAGCCTGATTTATGTCTGCCAAGGGCTATTTTGATATGTGCCACATGTTCCATGGGCCTTGCAAAATTACCAACTTAAAAATAACCTGCCATGGCTGGGTTAAGGGTTTTTTTAAAAGATTTATTTATTTATTTATTTATTTATTTGAAAAGTCAGATATACAGGGAGAAGGAGAGACAGAGGGGAAGATCTTCCTTACGATGATTCACCCTCCAAGTGACCACAGCAGCCAAAGCTGGGCAGATCTGAAGCCAGGAGCCAGGAGCCAGTAGCTTCCTCCAGGTCTCCCACGCGAGTGCAGGATCCGAAGGCTTTGGGCTGTCCTCAACTGCTTTCCCAGGCCACAAGCAGGGAGCTGGACAGGAAACGGGGCCACTGGAATTAGAACTGATGCCCATATGGGATCCTGGCATGTTCAAGACGAGGACTTTAGCCACTACGCTACCACACTGGGCCCTGTATTAAGTTTTTTTTTTAATTTTATTTTAAATTCATTAATTACATTGTATTATGTGACACAGCTTCATAGGTACTGGGATTCTCCCCACCCCTCCCCAAACCCTCCCACCATGGTGGATTCCTCCACCTTGTTGCATAACCACAGTTCAAGTTCAGTTGAGATTACCCCATTGCAAGCATATACCAAACATAGAGTCCAGCATCTTATTGTCCAGATAAGTTCAACGGCTTCTTAGGTATACACTCTCTGGTCTGAAGACAGAGCCAGCAGACTATCATCCCGATCAATTAAAAGCTCCAACATACCACCAGCAAAAATTTACATCACCATGGAATTAATTGACATAGTAATGAGTAACCAATATGGTAAAAGTAAATGCGATTTCTTATCCACCTTCTGTGACCACCTCATTGACATTTCAATTTTGGTTTATACACAACATATAACATTCATAACATAACTTGTTATACATAACATCGTGTCATCTTAAATTAAGGCAAACATGTGGTATTTAACCTTTTGGGATTGGCTCATTTCCCTTAGCATTATGGTTTCCAGTTTGGCCCATTTGGCCACAAAGAACTGCATTTTGTCTTTTTTAATAGCTGAGTAGTATTCCATGGAGTAGATGAACCATCGCTTTCTTATCCAATCCTCTGTTGATGGGCATTTTGGCTGCTTCCATGTTTTTGCAATTACTGATTGTGCTGCTATGAACATAGGAGTGCATGTTGGTTTCTGTATTAAGTTTTGAGTCCCATCTGTGGTTGCCTTGGCAGGGCCAGGCAAAATGATTTCATGGGCCTTATACAGCCTACGAGGTGGGTATTCCCCACCCCTGCAGGGACACAAGCCTGGTGCAGCAGATGGGGCTTGTATCCGGAAACTCCACTGGGTAGGCTCAAACTCACGGCCAGTTCCCTCTGCTTTCAGTCTGTGCTTCCTCACAGGTAAATAAACATCAGAGTAGTTGCACTTCACCAGGTTTCGGAGAAGATCCCACTAAAGTTGAGTTTTGCGGAATGTGCAGAACCATCCCTGTTAGGCCATAAACCCTGAAAATAATAGTTGCAGCTCTAGTAGGCCAGACCACATCTGCTGGGTTGATGGCTTATGGAATTCATGGAGGACCTAGTGCTAACAGGACA
This sequence comes from Ochotona princeps, assembly GCF_030435755.1. Classification (NCBI taxonomy): domain Eukaryota; kingdom Metazoa; phylum Chordata; class Mammalia; order Lagomorpha; family Ochotonidae; genus Ochotona; species Ochotona princeps. The sequence goes on from NC_080854.1 coordinate 35,087,145, forward strand.
CCTGCGAGCGTCTAAGTCAGATATGCCTTCTTCAGGTCAGTGCTGTCATACCTGCAACTGGTTTCTTTTGCCTGAATGTATTATAATCTGAAACCCAGCTGACAAATCATTTTTGTGTGTGTTGGAATTAAGCTAAGTAATATATCTAAAGAATCTGATGAGTAGTGTGAGGGTGGGGTAGATACACAGATGAAATCTAAGTTCTGGACATATTTGCATTTGTTTGTACTCACATATCAGATTCCGACTTTATACGTAAAATTCCATGGTTGTTGTCAGGGCAGTGGAAGAGAAAGTGTGCCAGGGCAGTTTGGAAATACCTACTTGGGTATTTAGTACCCGTTCATTCTGCTATCCAGCGTGAGGAATCGACAGAGATTATAATACAGATTTTGAGTTTTGAACGATTTTCATTTGCATTGGCTTGAACAAAAGGCTTTTCCAATGGGGGAAATGATTATAGAAATTAGGACCTGTGGCTGTAGATGTGATTGTGTCTCTGTCAGAGTGTGCTGCTCTGGAGAATTCATCCTTCACTCTAGTTCATTGTTAACTGTCTGGAAATTAAAAAGTGGAGCAGCTGGATAGGAATTGCATTGCCATGCCTCTCTGCCCATAGCCATGTCATTGCTGAGCTCTCTGAATTACAGGGGACCTTCTGGGGAAAATTTCAGTAACTATTGCCTTCCTTGTATCTAAGGCCACAATACTATCAAAAGTGTTCATAAGCCTAATGGCAAAGCTGTGTATACACAAATAAAGTTCCCTTTTTTGATCTAGAGAAAAGAGCTATCTATTATAATAGGTTACATAATGTGTATATATTTGTGTGTGTGTACAACTTTATTGTATAATAAAGCCTATACTTTCCAAGTCAGCAGTGAGTCAAGATTATTTGCAATCAGTTTATTTCATAGATCTATTTTGTGCCTTGGGTCTGAGTCTCTATTAGAGACCAGCTCTTCTACCATTGCCTCTGCTGCAATGCGTGAGTTAATGCCACTTTGATTGAATTGTCCATTTCCCAGATGTGTTCCTCTGCGGACAGGGACCATATCTGGCTCTTATTAAATTGCTTAGTATCAGCTAGTGGAGATACTTATCCAGCTTATCTGACTGAGTAACACCCATCAACTGACTCTTGCCCATTCCCCGGCACCATTTTAGAAAGACTAGAAATTTGGGGGACACCTTTTCCCACATGAAGAGTGGAAATCCTAGGATAGAATTTGTCCAAGGGATGCAATCAGTCTGGTGAACAGGATTTTCTAGTACAGGAAGAATCAGTGCTGGGTGACGGGAAACTTAGTTTGTTTTGGTGAGCCGGGCCTGGGGTCCTCTCTATGTCCCCAGAGAAGAGACTGAGGTCAGACCAAATGCAGGGTGCAGCACGATGGGTGTGGTCCCAAAGTCCCTTCTCTTCTAGCCAAACTTTCCTTTGGGTAGTAGTTGTAGCACTGGCCCTGGAGAACCATGATGCTCGTAGGAATGCTCCCAAGTCAGTCTTGGAAGCGACATGGTCCAATATGGCAGTCACCATCCAGAACTGCCTTGGAAAGGGATTCTGTGCCTTCAGTTGGGATCTTACCCCAGGTTACTCCTTCGCAGATGTCCTCTCCTGGTCCTTTAGGTCCCACCCCCTGGACATTGAATATGCCTTGTCTTCTGCTGTCACGGCCAGAGAGGTATTGAGGAATTTCTCCCCTGAGATGTAGCAGAGAGGCCCTGCCCAGAGCCTTCACATCTCAAGCCCTCCATCATTGTGCAAAACTAGAAGTGCAGCTCATGTGCTTCTCTGATGTCTCCTGCCACTCAGGTTTTCAAATGAACGTTGTTTTAGGAAGATTGTTACTCTGCCTTGTAAGGTCAGTTTGTTTGTTTGCTTTTGTTGTGGATTTCCACAGGCATAGTGAGTTTGACATAGCCTTCCCTGTTGTATGCATTTTATCCTCTCATCCAGCTGACGTGTGTCACCTGCCCACAAGTTACTTCTAAATGCATCCCAAGAATTCTCTTTTTCAGTTCCATTGAAATTAGATCGCATCCCTTTTCATGGGTTCACATCGTGTTCTAACCATGCTCTGTAACTGCATAGGTCACTCTTTATAATACTTGATTTCTCTGTCTACCATTTGTTAGCCCAGAAAAATCCTCAAAGACTGAGCCCTTGTCTTAGCCATCTTCATATTCCTAGTGCGAGGAAGAATGTATGTACTATGTATTTAGGAAGGTCTTATTGTCTGAACCTAATAGGTGAGAGGATTGTGGGTGGGGAGGAGGAGCACCATCTAACAGCTAAGACAAAAGTGAGGAAGGGTGTCTTCCTACTCAGGGCAGGCCAGAAGAAAAATGTAGAGAAAGAGGAGAGGCTCTGAAATAAAGCACTTGTTTGGGTCTTGGAGATAATTGGAGGTGACATGTATTAAAGTCATTGTGCTGGGGACACAGAGTCATGCTCAACTCAGGGCCTCTGTTTTGCTGACATCACAGGCTGTTTGCCCCTGGGATATATGTCATTCTCTCCATTCCTCCACCAATATCATAGTTCAGGCCACCACTAATGGTATGTCCTGGAAGCCTGCAAGCCACCCAATGGCCTCCTTGCTTCCCCTCTGCATCTGATTGCTCTCCACCCATAGCCAGCCACCATGGTCCTCAGTGCCCCCAGGACAGTCCCAAAAATCACTTCTCAAAGGTCAGCATCTGCTTGACCGCTACCCACTCACCCATGCACCCACTCACCCATGCACCCACTCACCCATGTACCCGCTCACCCATGCACCCGCCCACCCATGTACCCGCTCACCCATGCACCCACTCGCCCATGCACCCACTCGCCCATGCACCCGCTCGCTCATGTACCCGCTCAGAGGGGTTTAGTCCTGTGATGTTCCCTGATCCAAGGAAGGGGGAAGGCCTGAAAAGGTCAACCATCTAGCCTTTAGAGTCACCACAGCCTATCACCTGGCCGGGGCCCTGGTGATCATAGGGGGTGTCCTATCTCTGTCATGGACCAGTTGGGCGTATCCTCCCACTCTGCAGAGGACCTTCCTGCATGCCTCAAGCCAAAGTCTCCTTCGGTTGGCACCCTGCCCATTCCCATCTTTCTCCTGTTTCTCAGAGCTTCTGGCTCATTATAGGATGCTGTCCTTTGCCATTACTTCTAGGTTTACATTTTTACATGCATAGGAACTGAATGATGTTGTGTGGACTCTGTAGCGTAGGCTACTTCACCTTCCTAGAAGAGAAAGGGAAACACCAGTAAAAGTCATCTTTTCCTATAGGGTGGGAAAGTCAGCATGAACACAGCTCAGCTCTTTTTTCTCCCTCTCCTGCACATGGTGGATGGCACTCTCCTAGGCTCGACACAACTTCCCTCTGATGTGTGTTTAAGTAGAACAAAAAGCCTGTGCTTTTCTTCTTTGGAGAAAGCATGGTACATCACAGCGCCTTCTTTCCAGTCTCAGGAGAGGCCACTGCTCTCCTGTTTGAACTAGCCCAGTTGCCAGTTGTGGAGATGTGTCAGGGAGCAAGATTTCTAACGGAAGGTCACTGTTTGACCTCAGTTCCAGGTTGCAGTCTCTAATCCAGAAAATGTCCGTGAGCTCTGTCCTTTGGAGGTGCTTGGAAGCCTGCACAGCCACCCATGGCGTCCAGACCTTGGACTTGCCTGGGCTAGCTGTCCTCTGAGTGTGCGTTCTAATGCCCAGGACTTCTGGAGAAGAGCAGTGCTCATGCGTGTCACCAGCACAAGGATGCCACGACACCAGGTAAGTGATTACCATTCAAATGAGGCATTTCGCGTTGCTTCCTCCTTGGGCTTTGAGTCTGAAGTCCTGTGTTTGGAGTAAAATGTCGCAGGACTGAAAGCGCCGTAATACGAATCAGGACACCTGAGGTGCGTTCCCAGCACTGCGAACTCTGCTGTGCAGAGCAGGGCTGCTCTCTGGGCCTCCGTGCTTTCTTACTGGACCAGGTCAGGCATCTATACCAGAGTCTTGGCAGGTGCTGCTGCTGGGAAGGGAGCATATTCTTGGTTCTAATAGCATTTTAAGCAACATTTTCATGCTTTGGGAAATGAGTTATAATTTCCCTAAGTTATTCTACAAAAGTTGAGGCTTGCGTACTTTGAAGCCTCTGGGACTATGCAGTAGAGGTAGTACCTGTCAAGGGATGCAGTTACTTAGTGCTTGCGAAAAAGTTACGTGATTTATTGATTTTTAAAGTTTTCTTTTCATTTGAAAGGCAGATTTTACAGATAAAGAATGAGAGATAGATGGAGAAGCTCTTCCATCTGCTGGTTCACTCCTCAAGTGGCCACAATGGTCAGAGCTGAGCTAATTTGAAGCTGGGAGCTAGGAGCTAGAGTCCTAGAACTGGTGCCCGTGTGGGATGCCAGAACCACAAGGTGGAGGGTTATCCTGCTGTCTTATCCTGTTGGCCCCAGTACAATATATTTTTTAAAAAGTTTTACTTTGGGCCTGACGCAGTGGCACAGCTGCTTAATCCTCTCCTTTTAAACACTTCCCTGATCCCGTATGGGTGCCACTTCATGTCCCAGTTGTTTCGACTTCCACCCAGCTTTCTGACTGTGGCCTGGGGAAGCAGCAGAGGATGGCTGAAAGCCTTGAGACCCTGTAGCTGCGTGGGAGCCCAGAAGACGCTCCTGGCTTTGGAATGGCTCAGCTCTGGTTCTTGTGGCCATGTGGGGGAGAGAGTCAGTGGATGGAAGACCTTTCTCTCTGTCTTTATCTCTGTAAATTTGTCTTTCCAGTAAAAATAAGTAAATATTTAAAAAAGTAAATATTTATTTATTTTGATTTTATTTTAAATATTTTTTATTTGTTTTGTTTTGGTGTTAAATTTCTTTCTTTATTGGAAAGTCAGAGTTACAGAGGAAGAGATAGACACAGAGAAATCTTCTACCTGCTGGTTCACTCCTCAAATGGCTGCAATAACAGAACTGGGCTGGTAGCCAGGGGCTTCCTCTGACTCTCCCATGTGGGTGCAGGGTCCCAAAGACTTGAGCCATCCTCCATTGTTTTCCCAGGTCATAAGTAGAGCGGGATCAGAAGTGGAGCATTTGGGCCTCATACTGGCACACAATATGAGATGCTGTCCTGGCAGGTGGTGGCTTTACACACTTTGCAACAGCGCTACCCCCAGGTTTTGATACAATTTAGAAGAAGTCTTAGAGAAAGGGACTGTGCACTTGCTTCTGTGGTTTGGATGTTCAGTGTTTCCCTAGAGTCCGTAGGTAAAGACTTGCTTCTCAGAGTGCCAAGACTGGGAGGTGCTATGCCTCTGTCAGAGGTGTGGTCTGGGGGGAGGTCCTAGGCCACTGGGAGCCTGGGAGCCTTTGGAAGGGATTGTGAAGCCCCGTTGTAGTTCTCATCCTTCTCATTCAGATGTGACTGTAGTACATGCACGTGCTCCTGCCGTGATGTGCTGTGAGCCAGCACCCCCCAAGTGGGAGCTAACTCAGTCTCAGCATGAAGTTACCCACCCCAGGGTATTGAGTGACAAGGACAAAAGACTACCACACCTACCCAGATACTGTCCTGTTCTCACAGGGAGTTCTTTATAAACTTCCCATCTCTGGGCCAGGGGATCATGTGACAGGCCGCACAGAGGACTCCATGCTGTCTGGTGTGTGTGAGGCCATCTTCAGAGCTGCCTCTTGTCCCTGACACTTCTCTAGTGCTTCCGAGGTCCTCGGAGTGATTGTGCCGCAGATGAAGACTCCCGACCTCTCTCTGTTAGGCCCACAGCCAGCTTTGAATTTCAACACCAGTCTGGGTCTCAAAATGCAAGCCTTGCCGACTCTTTCAGCTGGAAATGGATGCCATGAATATTAAGACAGTGAGAAATGAGATGAAAAATTGGTTCTTTTTTTTCATCCACACCTTGACGTTGCTTGCTTTTAGCGAGTAAAATGGACTTGCAGGAGTCCTATTTGCTTCTAATGGATTTGCCAGTCCTTGCCAGTAATCAGATTGCATGGGGTCTGTTCTGCTTTTTCATCTGGTAGTCATTTCTGAGCGAGTGAGACACCACGGGGGACTTGTCTCTGGCAGCTAGTTCCCTGTTGGATTTGCCCCATTTGTCCATGTGCAGCTTTCCGCCGTTTGAGGACACTGCATCACTGAGCCCAGCTCTTTCCATTCTGCCTAAGTGTGTGTTAGTTCTGGGGTGAAGATCCCCCCTGCCCACCAGCTGCCCTGGAATGTAGCCCAGGGAGTGCTTTATGGCCATGTTCCAGGCTGAGCTGGAGCCAATGAAGGGGCTGAGATAAGCACCATGTCCTTGTGCACAGCTGCTCCCTCATCCAAAGTGTGGCAGGGAGAGAGACATCGCTGTGCCAGAATGCAGGGCATGCAGTGGTAGAACTTCCACTTTTCATGCATGCCTGTTCTGTTCCTCTCTGATGTTGTGAGGGTCAGCATCTTAGGAATAAGCAGACCCCATTGCTGCACCTTGATCCCACCTTCTCCCGGAAATGCCAGCCTAGCTGGGTGTGGCTGTGCCAGGCTGACCGTAGACAAAACTCTGAAGCAAGTGCTTATCCTTCACCACCATCCACCCGACGGTCTCCCCCATGCTCTGGGCTGATAGCTTCATCCTTGATTGAGCAGATACTTCCTGAGGAACCAGCTGATACCTGCTGCTATTCTTGGCCATGTGCTTCTGTTTAAGATTAATTTTGTATTTGAAAGGCACAGTTACAGAAAGAGAAGGAGAGAAACAGAAAAAGTTTCTCCACCCACTGGCTCACTCCTGAAATGGCCATGGTAGCTGGAGCTGGACTGATTCAAAGCCAGGATATTCTCCCATGTGGGTAGAAGGGCCCAAAGACTTCAGCCATGTGTTTGCTGCTTTCCAGGTACATTAGTAGGGGGCTCGACTGGTACCCATGTGGGATGCCAGCACTGTAGGCAAAGCCTTAAATGATATGCCACAGTGCCATATACCCTTATGTGATAATCCACAGACAAAATCCTGGCCTGCAGGAGTACCATAGTCTAACAGTGATTTGGCATGGATTTAGGGAAGCCAGAAGTCCAGTTGGTGGAAGGGCATGGTTGGTGTTAGCAGCAGGGTCAGGTGTGGGCCTCAGGGAGCGGTGTAACCGTGGCCCACTGAGACAGTGTCTGTCGCAGAGAATGATGCTCTACAGTCAGGAGGTCATATTGGCGCTGGGATTTTATTTCAACCAAAGCTGGAAATGCGGAGTTTAGGTTGTAAAATCGGCATTTTAAATGTTGGCAACTTGCTCAAAAGATTCAAAATGTTACTCAATACCCAGATCCCTGCCCCCCCCCCCCAATAGACAAACAACAACAACAGAAATTCCATCTTTGCCATTCTCTGCCTATTACAGAGTTCACCATTTTTGTGCCTGGGTGACGGGGAAACATGGTTTCTTGTTTCAGGGGACCCACAGGTAAAGCGACACAGTGCTCGTGAGGCAGCTGCTCAGGTCATCTGGGGCAGGAGCCGCACTGGCCAGTCTCTCTCCTGCCATGGCCGTTTCTAAGCACAGCCTTGCTTGCCTATCTGGAGACAGCAGTGACTGCCCATGCCCACCTGTGGCCCAAGGCTCCTGCTCAGGCATCCCTGGCACATTTGGTCCTTGGTGGACCTGCAGTAGTGCAGAGCACCCATAGGATCTGTGACGGGAAGCACTTCCCTGCCCGGGGTTCCCAGTCTTTTTATTTCCTATTGTGCATTTCTGACTTCTTATCTGATGCCTTGGACAGGCTGAAAAGTGCTCAGAGCCTAGGGAGAGGGAGTGGACAAGCTGGGAAGGAGGCTGGAGAAGGGCAAGGGCTGTTCTCCTGCGCTGGGGACAGTGTTGGCTGTGTTGGAAAATCTAGGCCTGTGGCCTGATGTGATGACTTGGGGTCTTCCTAAACAGAAGGCATTGAAGAAAAACATCCAGAAAATGTCACTTGGCCTTTGTCACAGCAAGCAGCTTTGGCGGCCGAGTCCTCAGAGATTCAATGGAGCAGTGTGTTGGCCAGGTCACGCTCTGTCCTGGGGTTGCATTTCATCCCATCTCTTGTCTCTCCTAACTACCACTCTCTTCACTTAGAACTTAACACACACCCCCAACATGAGGTCTGGGAGTTCACGCCCTGCAGTAGTGTCTTTAACTGAGTGCTAAGCAGCCAGGACTTGCTGACTCTGCTTTACAATGGTGGTATCTGGTGCTTTTAGCTCTTTTCTACTAATGCTTTCCCTTCATTCTTATGTGTTTAGTTTTTCATTGACTCCTGGCAGAAAGGTGAGGATTATTATCCTTGCAGTTATATGCTGTGACCCAGGCTAGGACCCATACCTACAAACAGTGAGGATGCCCTCATGGGGGTGTGTGAACGGTGGCTGCAGTGGCAGCTTCAATTCCATGTGGCAGACAAGCAGCAACCAAGTTTCCAACAGGCACCTTTTCTTTGCTCCTCTGCATTGCTTTGCTTGACTTGGGGCAGAATGAGTTAGAGACAGGAACAATGGATACTCCCCAGCCAGTCTGATGACTGCAGGCCTATGGTTTACAGGAGCAGAAGGCAGTAATCAATGGGCAACTATAAATGCAGCCATCTGGGGCACTTACATCAATTTGAAAAAAGGAACCTAAGAAGGAGTGCTGAATTTTCAGTTCTTAAGTAATGATCAACCTTCCCTCCAAGAAACCAAATGTGGGTTGTAAATGGAAGACCCGTTGGTTTGCAGAAAGCTCTTGTGGCTGGTTTTTAAATTTCTTGGGTCTTTTCTTTTTTTTGCAGGCTCACACCACCCCCATCCTTCTGTGCCATTACTGTCTCTGGATTTCTTTCATGACTCTCTCCTTTTATTGCCTTGACCATGTGGTGATTCAATATGTTTTGGAGGCCGAATGGTATCTGACAAAAAGACCTGGGCTGCAGTCTGGATGAGATTTAATTGACCTGATAGATGGGAAAGGGGCATTTTAATGAAAAGGTTCTTGAGCTGAGAGGGAGTTAGTGAAAAATTATTTAAGGAAGACAACTATTATTATTGCATCTGACACTTCAAACACAGCTGTTAATCCCATCTACCTCTAGGTGACTTGGACATGAAAAAAGCGCAGCAGCTTCGGATGCCCAGTCATGCAAGATGGCTCTCCGTCTATCTGCTACCCACCGATTCTTGCTTTTGCCTTCTGAATCTTGGGCTTCATTTCATGTCTTTTCTTCATTTCATTTCTTTCACAAATGATCTCCTTGTTTGATTTTAAAATGTGTCACATGTATAGAAATTGCGCACAGTCTACACCAGCTGGTGTTAACTGAACACTTCGGGCAAACGCTTGTGTAGCAACCACACAGTCTGAGAATCACAGACTTCTCAGATCCCAGGAGTGAATCCCTGAACTGTTTCTGATAATGATGTCATTGCTTTTTTAAAAAAATATTTATTTAAAAAAAGTTTATTGTTATCATTTTATGATTTAGTTCCATAGGCTCCTGGTATCTCCCTTAGCCCAGCCCCAATTCCGCCCCCCCCCCCAGTTCCTCTATATCATCACTAAAGTATAGTTCTTCATACTCAGTCATATGTCCATCATTGCTGGCATGGACAATGGCAGAGAGTCCACCTTCCTATTGTCAAGATAGAGTAAACAGTTTCATTGTAAGTCCATCTTTGTCTGAAAGTAGAAATGCATACTACATTGTATCCTCACATCTGGATATGTTAGTCTCCATTTCACAACTACTCTACATCCCCTCAAATGAAAAGTCATAAGACAAAATCAACAATATAAAGAAAAATAGAAATTGACACTGCCATGAAGTTAAATAGCATGTAACTAGATATGACAGTCTCCATTACACAGTTACTGTACATCCCCTTAAATGAAAAGCCACACAACAAAATCAATATCAGGAAGAAAAAAGAAATTAACAACACCATGAAGTTAAATAACATGCTTCTAAATGACTAACGTGTAGCTGAAAAAATGAAAATCAAGAACCTTCTTGCAGAAAATGATGCTACTGTGTGATCTATGACTCATTGCAGAATTTAATCAGAAGAAAGTGTTTTTGAAGAGATGAAACTAACAGAAAACATCAAAACCCATGCAATATAGTTTCTGCTGATTTTTGTTGGTGAAATGTGTCTCTTTTAGACAGCAAATAGATGGATTTTGTTTATCAATCCAGTCTTCTAATCTATGATGTTTGATTGAGCTTAAGCCATTTACATTCAGGGTTAATATGTATGGGTGATACTTTGGTCCTGTCATTTTAGGAATGGGTTGTTCATTGGTTTAGTCTTCTGGTGTTATTTTACTGGGATGTTCTTCCCATTTGCCTTTGGTTTTGGTGGGTGCTATTCCTCTTCTCTGTTAAGAGAATGTCTTGAAGTATCATTTGTAGGGCAGGTTTGTAAGAGGCAAATTCTTTTAACTTTTCTTTACTGTGGAAGAATTTTATTTCATTTTCAAAGACAAAAGAAAGCTTTGCTGGTTATGTTATCCTAGGCCGACAATTTTTTTTTTTCTTTTAGAATCTGGAATATGTCACTCCATTCTCTTCTTGCCTGTAGAGCTTCCTGTGAGAGATCTCCTGTGAATTTAACTGGCATTCTTTTATATGTCAATTGATTTTTTTCACATGCACATTTAAGGATCTTTTACTTAGGTTCAATTGAAGAGAGCTTGATGACCATGTGTCTTGGTGAAGATCGCTTTTGATCAAGCCTGTTGGGAGTTCTGTGCCCCTCCCAGATCTTGTTTCCCAATTCTTTCTCTAGATTAGGAAAAGTTTCCTTTATTATTTCATTAAATATATTTATAAAACCAGTTTCTCTTTCTGCACCTTCTGGGACTCCCATAACTCTTATATTTGGCCTCTTAATAGTGTTTTTCAATTCTTGAATACTTTTTTTTGGCCTGATCCAGCTCTGCTTCCAGCTTTCTGTGTGTTTCCCCCTGGTGACAGGAAATACCTTCCAATTCTAAGATTCTTTCTTCTGCTTGCTTCATTCTATTTTGGAGACTCTCCACTATACTTTTAATTTGCTCTGCTGTGTTCTTAATTTCTGAAATATCAGCCTTGATTTGCTTTATTGCTGCTATTGCTTGTGTAAAATATTCCTTAAATTCTTTGAACTCTTGTATGTGCTTCTCATTGTTGATCAGCAGCTTTAAAATGAGTTTTATGAATCTGTGTGCCCCATTTTCTCGATGTCTTCCTCAGTTAACTCTGAGGTTGGCATAGGGTTTTGCTCCTTTGCAGAGGAGTTTTCAGTAATATTCATTGTGCCTTTGTCTCTTCTTTTGCTCTTGGTCATTGTACTTCTGGTTAGCAGAGTCTTCTCTTAGGGGCAGGTTTCTAAGCTGTGTTACCCACAGGTCTACAGTTTGATTTTACTTATTGCAGTTGGTACACAACTCTTTGCCTGTAGCCAATTGTGCCACTCCCTGCAGCGAGTTCCAGATCTGGGTTCTTATGTTAGATTTCCACCATGATCTCTGTAGCCCCAACTCCTGGCTCATCAATCTTCCACATCCTGTGATACGTGCTGAGGCTGCACTGTTGTTTGTACAACGTTTCTCCCACTTCCAGTTGGAGCAGGTCCCAGAATTAGGGAAACACCAGGTGTCCTATATAGCTAGATTGTTGGTGGCGCTGATCTTGCCAGAACCTGTTGGATGTTAGATCTGGGTGCCACACGGACCTATTTTGACCTGTACGATGCCACAGTCGGTATTATTTTCCTGCAGGACCAGTGCAATCTACGGAACTCAGTGGGTTCTCGTGAGCTCAGCACATGTGCAGTTCAATGTTGTCCCCTGCAGTGCTAAAGCATTTGCCACAGTGTACAAAATGATGCCTAATGTACCACTACTAGAGTTCTTGATCTGCTGGCTGTCAGATCTGAGGGCTACCCAGACCTGTCTTGGGTGGAACCTGTAGAATGCCGTGTTCAGTGAGTCAAAAGTGAGTTCACTCCCAGCTCAGCGTATGCTCAGTCCTTTCCCTTCCCTTTGCCTCCTTAGGGAAAATGGTGCCCAGTTCAGCTTTTTAGGGGACTGACTGGACTGTGAAATCCACCCTGTTCTCACACTGCCCCTCTGGGATCTGCTGCTCTGTCTCTGCTCCTGGTCAAATCAAATGGACCAGCAGGACAGACAGTTCTTTGGGTTCACCTCCCGAGCTCCCAGTGAAAGTCCCTTCCCACCTGGTTGCTGGTGGAGTTCCAGCTGCTGGTGGAATTCAGATCGCCGTTAGCTGAATGCCGCTGGAGTATCAGTCACTGCAACACCACACCATTGTGTCTGCTGCTTTCCTGTGTCTGTCAGTCTCCAGGTACCCCTCTGCTGTCGTTCTGGCTTCTTCTATTTCCTGCAATGTGTCCTCTCTGCTTCATCCTGATTAAATGTTTCTCTGTCCATTTAAACGTGTCCTTACCCTATCCCGCCATCTTGATCGTGTCATTGCTTTTTAAAAGTTTTTTTTTTCTTATAAATACATCCCTGAACAAGAGAGACTATCCTTCTCAAACTTCACGTAAAAGGTTCTGTGTAACTGTTCTTTTACACATCTGACTTTTGCTCAGTTCCCTCTTCGAAAGTTTCATCCAGATGGTGTGTGTGGCATTACATCTGCTGGGTCATTCCTTTCTCAGCCCCAGGCAGCACAGTGAGGAGTGAGAGTCCCAGCACCCATGACAGCAGAGGAACGGGAGCCCTGGACTTGCCGGGGACCCCAGCACTAAGTGTACTCCAGTACAGCTCGCACTGCGCCCACTGGGAGTCTCCTGCTGGCTCCTCCATTTAGGGTGGACCCTGGTTCTTCTCGTCTGGCTTCTGTGTTGCCCAGCACAGGTTGTGACAGCAGAGCAGAGTCCCTCGGGTCACGGAAGTGCCCACTGATCGAAGTAGATCCATTCTTCTGTGCTTGGATGTTTAGATTCAGCTTTCTTTAGATTTTACTTTTTTATGTTGTTGCTGACTTGCTCATTGGCTTTCAAATGGTTATTAAGGAAATGTTTTAAATATTTTATCCAGCATTTTTCTTTGCTTTCTTCTGGAGATTTCATTTTACAATGCTGTTATTTGAAATGGAAATCATTGATTTTTTTTAAAGAAAAACAAAATGAAAATCCAATGCTTTTTTACTGAATAGTGGAAAGCTGGAAGACATCACTTGACAAAGGAAATATTGCCTTTGATGGCAAGCAGAGCTCAGTACTGCTTCTTTAGCACTTCTCTGTTAATGAACTAGTAACCTGGCCTCAGCACCTGAAGGATCCAGGGACTGGGGAGAATAAGCTTCTCTAGGCATCCCAAGTGGGAAAAAGGCACCCCGGGAACACCGCACCCTGTCAGCCCTGGTGGAGATGGGCTGTGGACCCTCCCACAGAAGCATGAATACCCATGTGGTCGTGTCAAGCTGATTCCAACCCTCTCAGATGTGCTTTTTCTTATCATGACTCTCCCCTAACCCCCTCCATCAGCCGTCGTTCTGCCTCAACTCTGATGTGCTAACCCCTGCTCCTCCAGAAGCTACTGTTGGGTTCCATGCAAAGTCTTATTTTTCATTACACTGCTAGCAGCCCCAGTGCAAGGACCTAGAGACCTCCAGCCATGTTATATCTTGGCAGCAAACCCCATTTTCCATTTTGGAATATCAACAGTTATAGGGACTGCAAGAGGCAAACTACTTTGTCCTTCCAGGCATAAAGTAAGAGAGTTTTAATCGTATCTTTTTCAGTGTCAAAGCCTTTTCTGCATTAACTAACTCAGCTAGAGAACTTTCGATAGATACCTGAGAGAAGTGTCATAGTGCTGCGCTAGCTGGGAGTGATGCCAAGAGGATAAATGAGACATATTTTTTTCCCTGCAAGAAGGAAGCCAGGTCAAGTCAAGCCAATGCTGAAAATCAGTGGCGTCTGTCACATCTGAGGCCATACAGTGGTGTCAGCATGGAGGATGGACCCACCAATTCTTACAAGCTGTTTTCTGGCTGTCTCATTTCGGGGAGGATTTATACTTCTGAGCCTTACTATAGCTTACTTCTGAGACAGATGAAGGGAAACAATTTATAATTGTTTAACATGCGTGCACAGGTCAACATGTCCCACCTCCAAATTATCTGCCTTCTTAGGAAACACTTTTCTGGGGAGATTTATAAAAGGTGCTGGGCTTCCATCACAGCATTAAATTCAGTGACCTTCAAGGAAAACGGAGAGCAAATTACAGCTACCTCAACTTGTACATCCTGGGAGTTGGCCATTCATCCTGCTGCTAGATAAATGAACATTGTAGCGACTTCTCGACACAGAGAATAGAGGATGGAAAGAATTCTGAGCAGCAGAAGTGTGTCTGGACAGAAGTGTGTCTGGATCTCCAGGGAAGCCATCCAAGCATGACTCGGCTGAACCGGTGGTCTCATTCTAACTTTGGAATTTCAGTGGGCCTGAATACTTCTAGATGCTCTATAATCATATGTATGAGAGTTGATAAAAATCAGAGGTTAATGTCTTCAAAAGCATTTATGTGTAATTTCTCAGAAAACATTTTAAACCTCATCATTAAAAATAAGTTGGGCTCTCCCTTTCATACCATGTCTCAGGCACACCTGTGTCTTCCATGGTCTCATAAATGCACCCTTCAGAGCTGTCACAGTGATATATTCTGTATGCAGAAGATATCAAAGTTCCTTTCTGTTCTTACTCCCTTTCAGCTGTACAGCACGTTCACACTGGATTCTTAATCTCTAGTCAAGCCTCTCTCTGGAGCTGTATGGAAACAAGGTGTGACTTTTCAAAGACAGACAATAAACAGACTGGATGGAGTTTTATCTACAGAGAAGCACCTGACACCCCTGGTGCAACAGCAAGGCTTTAAGGTATTTAAGGCTCTTGGCTTCCAAATGCTGAGGCCCCAAGTGGGTATTTAGAGCCTGTTTCTGAGGTTGGGCACCTTCCAGGACTGGGCAGCATATTGGTCCAGCAACTCGGCCACCTGCTGGCTCTTGGACAGTTGCTGTGCTAAGTGATGTGTTTTCTAGTACGTGGCTTCCCTCAGGTCCTGTGCTGCTTGGCGTGTACCACAGGTGACCAGCCGGGTTTCTCTTGCTGTACTTCTTGTGTGCTGTTTGAGAGTTTGGAAACTAAAAGCCAAAAACAAATCCTGGCAAAAGAAATTACTGGTGAGATCTATAGACCAAGTGAATCAATGCAGTCTCTACCTGCCTTTAGTGTCTCAAAAACAGATGAGAATTGAAGTGCTTGAGAGTTGTGGGTGGTATTAGCTCATGGTCGATCAGGCTTTTAAGTTTGAAATGCGCACCAAAGGCCACGCCGGACGCTGCTGCTGATCTGTTGTCCAGCCATTGCATGCTGTCTGGTGGCTGAGACAGCCTCTGAGTCAATACAGGTTTTTCAGCTTAGGTTTTGATGTTATCCTAACTGCGTTATCAATAAGGTGGGATAGTGAGTATATTCCCTGTTAGCCTGTTGTGCTGGAAAAGGGTTTATAGGTTTGGCTGCAATGGGAAGAGTTTAAACTTACTCCTCTTTATGTGTACAACTGTCCTCAGCCCCGAAAAGACTTCTTTTATCCGCTACCTCATTGGCAGTCACAGAAGGTACGAACTGTGGGTTAATCTGCTTCAATCTGAGCCCCACCTGCAGAGCAAAAGCATCCTTCCCTACATCCATGGGTGCTGTCTGCCAAGCTTTGAGGGGAGACAGAATGTTTGCTCTGAGCTCTTTCCCATCTCACCTTCCACCTCCAGGCCTGGGGTTCTGTAATGATGCATACCAACATTAGACTTTGACGATGATTCCTTTGTAATACATCCCACACTGCAGCACCGTGCACTGGCTGTGCAGAGCTGATACTGAGTACGAGAGGCATCTTTTACCAGGGACTACAGCCTGATGTGCATGCTCACTCCCCAGTATACCTACACTTGTACCCATCTGTCTGGAAGGTGGGAGGCTGATGAAGAATGAGGCAAGCCAAATCCAAGAAAAGAGCCCATTTGCTGGTGCAAGAGTGGGCTCAGGAGTGCAGCCTGCTGAGCACAGTATGTGCTGACATGTCTGCCAAGAGAACCTTCTGTTTGGCAGCAGTACCTGGACAGGGCGGCATGCTGCTCTGTGACGGGTGGCATCTGTAGATGGGGAGCAGGTGGGGCTGTCCCCTTGGGCATGGACCCTCCTGCACACTGTCACCCAACTGCTGTGATCACCAAGTAACAGAGACTGCCTCACAAAAGCCTGCCAGCTTAGCATCAGTTGTCCATTGTGGTGATGTTTATGAGATGCCTACTGGGTGTAAGTTGTTGCCCTGGCTGGTTTTGTGATGATGCTTTTGACCTGATTCTAGCCTTTCGTGGCTTGGTGCTGGCACAGAAATAGCCATGCACAAAGGAAGCTGGTGAACTGGGGATGCCATAGCCCTGGAGAGTGTAGACTGCGAAACGCCCAAGGTGTGCCATTGTCCTAAGAGAAGGAAGCAGATCTTCACTGAGGGGAGTGGTAGGCAGGGTGGACCCAAGACTACGAAGGATTTGCGCTTGCAGTTAGGGTGAGAAGGACGATGCAAGGTGGAGGGAATCCTTATTGTGGTAGGAATGAGGGGCAGTGTGCAGTGCTCACAGGGCTGGAAGTATGCTGAGGGAAAAGTCAAAGAAGAGAGAAAATAGATCAAGGATATATTCTCAGGGGACAGAGTACAAGGTCAAGGCTTTGGCCTTGGAGAGCTGGTCATGACAGGAACTCCTGGGTCTTGTGTAGTATCTCGGGAGTCCACACCTTAGATATTGGGGTGTTATTTTATGAAAGCCCAAGTGGGAAAACTCGTAAGTTCCTGCCCAAGTGGGCCGTGTGTGAGAGTCCTCTTATATGTCAGAGCAGGCAGCTTGCACAGACTGTGGTTTGAACATGGTGTCAGTAGGATGCGGAGTAACCAAGAGCACATGGCCTGGGATGGAGACTTACAGGCAACCCTTGTTCCAGCCTGAGAGGGAGGCAGAGCTCCAGAAAGAATGAGAAGGCAGTGAACATGGCGAGAAGTGGGGGACTACAGAAGGATCAGCCAAACAGAAGGAGATGTGAACAGTGGTGCTTTTGATGCTCAGTGCTGTCTGGATCCTACTGCAATACTGGCTTTCTGAAGTTCTCAGTCCTCAAACAAGAACAGGTTCTACAGGTGGCATGCACTTTTGCTCATCTAGGGGTGTGTGTGTGTGTCTGTGTGTGAGATTGTTTCAGACTTCTGGACCTTAAGTGCTCTTTCTTCCAAGCGCAAATGAAGCTAATGAGGACTGGTGAGCACAGAGCATTTTTCAAGAGGACACCTGCATGCCCTTCTGAAAGGTCTGGGCACAGGAAGGGAAGCTCAGTGGTGTTTGCATGGGCCGCTTTGCGTGCTTCCCACCCGGGGGAGAAGTGTGCCCAAATCGAAACATGTAGGAAGTGCAGGCACAGACAGCTCAGTTTGGGTTTACTGGACTCTTTCTTCCAGACTTTGGAGGAGACCAGAATGGATAAGGTTTCCTTGCTACCATCCTGAAACTTGCTTTCTTTTGCCCAGGAGACAGGGCCTCTTTCACAAGGCAGCACACAGAGACGCATCTGCAGTGTGAAGTCTCAGGACCTGTCAACTTTTGCTCACTGTTTATTTTCCGCTCAGAGCTGGCTTTTCTGCATTCAAACACCTTCTTTGTTCTCTAGCCCTTCACTGGAAATCACCTTCCTGGTTCCCGTAAATCTCATCTAATTATATTTGTTACACACTCTTTCTATTGAAACAACGGTTTACTGCTCCCATCTTCTAGCTGTTGCTTTGTGGTAATTGGTCCCAGAGTGAAGCATTATCCTCCCAGGCTCAGGCTAATGGAGGGATAATATCTTTCCACTTCTTTTATATTTGAGTTAGCATTTGCCATGGTTGCTGCTGCTTTTATTTGTTTGGTTTTATTTTGTTTTTTGTTTTGGATTATTTCCCCAGGATGTTCCTCTTTGCATTCCAGGATAGTCCTGACTGTGTTATCCATATCATGATGTCCATCAATAGCCCAACTACGAAGAATAGTGCTCATAATCCATAGCATTTGGAGAACACATTCCAAGTATTTTCTAATTTCATATCTGACTTGGTCCTTAAGTTACACTGCATTTGCAAACAGGCTCATTGTATTCTGACTTAGACTTCTATTGTCTCTTCTTTCTTCTACTTTCTTGTCTCATCACTGAAGGATGTGAGGTCTGACTTCATTTGAATTAATGTACACTCCTTAGCACCTTGCAACCTTCTCTAACTTGACAGCCAAAGCGTGTTGGGTGAGAACCTTATCCCTAAAGAACACTGAGACTTTTTTCCCTGCCTCTCATTTCTATGCTTGCCTAGGAACTAATTTTACCTGCAATGAATTTATTCAACAATATTTTAAGCATCTACTTTATACAAAGCCCAAGCCCAAGTCTGGAGTCTGGAGGAGAAAAAGCAGAATGGCATAGCTTTTGACTTAATAGCACTTCAAGCTGCCAGACTGATATGCCAGTGGTGCCCACTACAAGGCAACCTGGGATCAGGACTGAAGAGATAACAGATCTACTGAGAGTGGAGAACACAGGGCAAGAACGATGGGAATTGATCTGGGTTGCTGCTTAGCATACAGGGGAGAGTTCAGCTCTCTGACTTTCAATGGGCCAAAGCCACAGTTATATTTCATTTCAGACAGCCGTGTGCTGGTGAGTAAGGCAGTGGCTCCTGGGATAAGGAGGTGGGAAGTCACCATATGCAGTGTTTGTCTATTTGTCCAGAATGGCTGATTCCAAGTTAGGAACGTGATGCTGCTAAATGTGCGTTTGGGAAGAAATGCGCATGTGTAGTTCTCCAGAGCCAGTGCGCATGCCCCCAGCCACCCTGAAGAGAGGCCCAAGAGCCACTCCTCTTCTTTCATCCTTTATCAAACTCACATTTGTTCTCTGCGGGGACCAGTAGCTTGGCAGTTGTGGAAAGAGAATGGTGTCCCCGGCCTTTTTGGGGGGAAGGACTAGGGAAGGCCACATTTTGCCCCTGGTTCTGATTTACCTCCTTCTACCATGGACTGGGTGTGGCTAGAGGAAAAAAGTGAGATTGGTGAAATGAGCTTTGGGGTCCTTAGGTGTCTGAAAACAAAAATACCTGCATGGTGTGACATCTGACAGCAAGTCTCAGTGCTAGCATTCAGTTGGGACCTAGATAACAGTTGATCTTGGCCACTATGTAATGAGTAGTATTCATTATTATTCATTCAAAACACTTTTTTTTCATGATGAGCAGAGGAGCAAAGCAAGAGTTCATGTACAACGTTCATCATGAATATTTCATGGAAATCTATTTTGACTTTTGTCTCTATATCATGATTTAATGTAGTGCTACTTATGCAAAACATATTTGCTTTGCTTTTTTTGCCTGCTGCTATTTTTTATGCCTTTCCAAACATTTTATGCCTTTCCTCACATTTCACATACTCCAATTTTATGTTCATTAAGTATAGTGCTTTTTTAAAAGAAATTTTCATTAATTTTTAGATCTATTTATTTTTATTGGAAGAGCAGAGTTAAAGAGAGAGGGAGAGAGAAACAAAGAGATATTCATCCACTAGTTCACTCTTGAAATGGCTGCAAGGGACCTGTCTGAAACCAGGAGCTTGGAGCTTCTTCCATGTGGCCCATGGAGTTAGGCCATTTCCCACTGCTTTCCCAGGCACATTAGCAGGGATCGAGATCAAAAGTGGAGCAGCCAGGACTCGAACTGGCTCCCGTATAGAATACCAATGCAAATGCAGGCTTAGTCTGCTCTGCCACTGTTCCATCCCCTGCCCCCGCCGCCTCTAGTGTGTATGGCTTTAATAGCGAAAAAAAAAAAAAAAAAAAAGATCTTAAAACATGGCCATGTGTCAGTAGAGTTGAAAGTGAATGAAGATGGAGATGGAAGGTCCCGGCAGTGTGTGAGAAAAAGCAGAAATGTGCAGGAAGGAAGGACATCATAGTCCCTCTGGGGGACAGTAGCAAAGTGCCATGTACTGGAGACTGGGCAGTGTGTGGGCAGTTAAGCAACAGGAAGGCGTTGCCACAACATCGAGGGAGACACAGGTCCTGCCAAGGCGCTGCTTCTTGCATGAGTGCAGTCATTTTCTGGCGTGTCCAGTGGGCTTTAGTGTGTGACAATTCAGCCTCTTCCTCTCATGTTGCTGATGCCCTCACTGGGAGTTCTGCTGTCCCAAGGCCTCCTCTCCAAGTAGCATCACAGTGAGGACTGTGTCTTCAGCAAATGCATTGGGGGATCGAGCATTGAGTACACAGCACAGTGTACTAGGAAGCAGCCTTGGAAATCTTGGCTGGGCCTGGAGGATGGTGGGCCTTCCATATCAAGGAAGGAGTGTAGCAGGCTGAACTGTTGAAGGCGTCATCACATAGATGTCATCATTGGACCTCAGCTGTGGGAAGATTTACCCAGCAATGATTGCCTCCTTCTTAGGCTCTTCTTCTCCTTCTTCAAATTCTTCTTCTTCCTGTCCTTTTTCCTCCTAGGAGAAAAGGAACAGACTGAAACATGTGGCTGGAGACTATAGAGAACCAGGAGGGGAATGGAGTAAGTTGGAGCTGGAGGCTGAGGTTTCAGTCCTGTTGAAATGTACAAGGCGCTGTGAGGATTCGTTTCTCCCCCAAAGCAATGTGAGGTCCTGGACAGGTCTTAATCTGAAGAGGCGGTTGTAACAGGAGGCAGAATGCTAAGGCTGTCCCCATGGCTTCAGTCTGCTGTGTGTACGTAAACTGAATATGCAGCTTGCTTCTCACAAACGGAGTTGGCAGAGGTGATGCAGCATGACTCTGTGAAGTCACTACAGAAGTCTGTAGCAACAGACAAGGGATGTTTTGATGAAGACACCATGTGTTTGAGGAAGTTCCCAGGGCCAGAAACAGGGAGGCCTCTGGGGTTTGAGGGGAGCCTCTGGTGCGTGGACAGCACAAAGCTGGGGCGTTCGGGCTTAGAACCACAAGAAAATCAATTCAGGAAACTGGCTTACTCAAAAGAGAATCAGAGGAGTCGGCATCCCAGCTGGAAACTTACTGCAGGCTGGTGAGATGCTGGGCAGAGGATGTAACTCACCTGTTGCCAGTCTCTTGACACACAGAAAGGAAGATGAAAAAGATGAATGTTTGGTGTGTGACTGTTACACAGCAGTGGCAAATCGGTGCCACTGTGTTATGATTTTAAAGACAGTTAATTGGAGAAAAGTGGATGAGGGAGAAAAGAAAACTGCTCTCTGACATATGGAGTAGATGAAATGGTGATAGTGGCAGGGATGGGGTGAAGTGGAATGGGTCAAGAAGCATCCAGAAAGTGGTGGTCTTGGAGGATCCAGGGAAAGACCTCTCAGAAATGGTTTCTTGATTTCTGGACTGTAAAAGATCAAGGGCTTCCCGCTGAAATATCAAAACAACAGATTCAACCTATTTTTAAAAGATTTATGGATTTTTATTAGAGAATGAGATAGAAATCTTCCATCCTCTGTTTCACTCCCAAAATGCCACAATAAACAGAGTTAAGCTGATCCAAAGCTGAGAGCCGGGAACTTCTTCTAAGTCTCATACTTGGGTGCAGGGTTCCAAGGGTTTAGACTGTCCTCTCCTGCTTTCCCAGCCCATAAGCAGGGAGCTGGAGGGGAAGCGGAGCAGCCATGACGTGAACTGGTGCAAATTTGGAATGCCGGTGTGGAGGTGGAGGATTAGCATGTTGAGCCTCAACACTGGCCCTGATTTTTAATACCTGATCACAGATATCAAGAGGTGACTGAAGCAGCTGTGATTGAGGGTCGCATGGCAGAAAGAGAAGGAAGTTACAGAGAGACTGGAGAATGGCCTGAGAGTTTCCTCCCTAGGAACTGCAGTATGTGAGGGATGGAGGAGCCAGGCTGAGAAAGCTAGGTAAAGCTTCCGCAGGGAAGCCAGCTGAGGTTTTATCCTGTGGTCAGGGAGTGAGGTTGTCTTGACAGGCCAAGGAGGAGAGGCCAGATTCCTGGAAACAGTTTCTGTGTAAAGGTGTAAGCCCCACCTACAGTGTGCATTCCACAAAAGACACTTGCCTGACTTATGCAGCTCTGAGAAAGAGGCTAAGAGAGGATGAGTTGAAAGCCATAGAGCAGCAGAGAAGAGGCTTTGGTAACTGGAAAGAAACAATTGGAAATGAACATGGAAGGCTAAGACAGCCCTGGGTAGGTTGGGGCAGGTGGACTGCAGTGAACAGCAAACATTGCATGCTCCCACTTGGGACCCAAAGAAAGCCAGAGCCCAGGAGTGCACATGGAGACACAGAGGTTATGAAAACTGCAAATTCAGCTCCAAAAAACTCAGCATCTTGTTAGATTAAGGCAATCTTCTTCAACACAGACTACCCCAAGAATATAAGCTGGACATTCTAAAGAGGAAAAGAACATATCCTACAATCAATGCCATTTTTAATAGATTAGTTTGACTCTCAATAAAAATCATCACACACACACACACACACACACACACACACACACACACACACACACAAATAGTGGGAGGTGGATTTGAAGGAACCACAGTAGCAAAAGATAGTGGAAATAGACTCAAAGAATGGAATTTTCACATTTGTAGCTAAAGTGGATGTTTTTGATGCAATGGTCCAGATCTTGACTTTGTGCTTCTGTTTGAAAGATGATTGGGGTGGTGTATCAGGTTAAGACTCTGGTTTTGGATCCAGCATCCCAAATGGGACCAGTTCATGACCCGGTTGATCCACTTCTGATCCAACCCTCTGCTTATGGCCTGAGAAAGCAGTGGACGATGGCTCAATGTTTGGGTCCCTGCATACACATGGGAGACCCAGAAGAAACCCCTGGCTCCTGGCTTTAATCGACTTGGTTCTGGCCATTGTGGCTATTTAAGAAGTGGACGCACAGATGGAAGAGCTCTCAGTCTCTCCTCCTTGTAACTCTGCCTTTTAAATCAAAAGAAAATAAACCCTTAAAAGCAGGTGTCATCATTTTAAAAAGTGTTAAATTAGTGTGTTACCTTTCCCTGGGAGCTGGCAGAGAGCAGGAGGCTCCTGGGCCAGGGGAAGGACTTGATGACTCACGGCTCAGGAGGAAGCACGAGTGGCAGAGCATCTGTGGCCCAGGTCTCACCAGACAAGCCCTGGGATCAGTCTAAGACTCATACGCCTTAGGTTCATTTAACTGCTAGCACTGAGCTTAGAGAATTCCCTGCTTTAAGATCAACAAGTAAGAAGGCCTGAACTTTGACCCAGAGGGAGATATCACATTATCTCTGAAAATATCTGACTGTGGTCACATCCTTAGAAATGGCTCATGAGAAGAGTGGTTGGGACCTGTCAGGATTGGCACATCCAAAAGGGACATCAGGGGATGCTTAGGGCAGCCTGTGAGGATTGGCACACCCACGAGGGACATCAGGGGATGCTTAGGGCAGCCTGTCAGGATTGGCACACCCAAAAGGGACATCAGGGGATGCTTAGGGCCACCTGTCAGGATTGGCACACCCACGAGGGATGTCAGGGGACACTTAGGGCCATCTGTCAGGATTGGCACATCCAAAAGGGACATCAGGGGACGCTTAGGGCAGCCTGTGAGGATTGGCACATCCATGAGGGATGTAAGGGAATATTTATGACCACTGAGAGACCATCTCTTACCGTGTACCAAAAAAGATGACAAAAGATGACAAAATGGGAATGTTCCCTCGAACTGAAATCTATAAAATGAAAGCTTTGGAAATGTGAAGTTGAGTAAATTATAAGGTCATAATGTAAATTTAGCAGTAAATTCAACCCTTCAGGGTCAAGAATTAGTAAGCTGGAAACTGGGTGTAGGAAACATCCAAACAGAAGGACCACGAGGGAAGAAGTTGAATATACAGAAATAAGGAAACATAAAATATGCTGAAAGGCAGTAATCAGTATGCAATGACTGTCAAGGGAGAGAGAAAAGTAAGAGGGGCAGAAGCAAGAGAAACCAGCAGGTGAAAGACAGCGGGCCTCATCTTCAGGATGCTTGACGGTTCTCAGATCGCATCAGCTAAAAGTCAACTTGAAAAAAAAATGAAAAATTCTCCAAGAGGAAAAAACAGTACATGCACTCCCAGAGGTGCAACACGCAGACAGACAGCCGACTTCTCAGTGAGTGCAGTGAACATCAGAGAATGATACAACATTTTTAAAGTATTGGAGGAAAATGAAGACCATTTCAGAGTTCTTATCCTCAGGAAAATGTCTTGATTATGAATGTAAAATAAAGACGTTTTAGATCAATAAAAACTGGAAGTTTGTTGCTTGCAAACCTTCAATGAAAAGTTTCAGCCAGAAGCAAAATAATCCCATCAGAGCACAGAAGTACAATAAGAAACAATGATTTATCACAACACTAGTGATAAATATAAATGGATAAAATCATAAGGTCTCTTAATGTAGATATATGTAGAGTATAATTAAGACAACTATTCAGAAGACATGACAATAAGTGGAGTTAATGCTTTGTAAGCATTGAATAATGACAAAAATCTTCATGTTGGAGTTTTGTACAGTGAAGGGTACATGCTCTAATATTAAAAAAAAAGGTTTTGGGGCCTGGCGTGATAGCGTAGTGGTTAAAGTCCTCGCCTTGCATGCGCCAGGATCCCATGGGGCGCCGATTCTAATCCTGGTGGCCCCACTTCCCATCCAGCTCCCTGCTTGTGGCCTGGGAAAGCAGTCAAGGATGGCCCAAAGCTTTGGGACCCTGCACCTGTGTGGGAGACCCAGAAGAGCTCCTGGCTCCTGGCTTTGGATTGGCTCAGCTCCAGCCATTGCGACTGCATGGGGAGTGAACCATCAATTGGAGGATCTTCCTCTCTGTCTCTCCTCCTCTCTATATCCACCTTTCCAATAAAAATAAATAAATATTAAAAATGTTTCAAATACAGAGTTACTGGGAAAAGGAGTGAGGGAGGATAGAGACAAAGAGGCCCTTTCATCCCTTGTTTAACTCCCCAGATGGCCCCAGTGGCTGAGACTCGGCCAGGCTAAAGCTGGTACCAGGTCTGTCATGTGAGTGCAGGGGCTAAGGCACTTGGGCCATCTTCTGTTGCTTTCCTAGCCCATTAGCAGGGAGCTGGATTGAAAATGCAACAGCTGGCACTCAGACTGGCAGCCATGTGGTTGCTGGCATCACAGGCAGTAGCTCTAGCTGCTCCCTTGACGTGACACGTGCAGGCAGCACTTGGCAGAAGCCCAGAGGGAGCAGTGTGCGGCTGATGGTTGAGGCGCATGGGGAGCAGGAGTCATAGGTTCTCCCACAGAGTGAGCTCATGTGCTGGTACCCACGGCCCCTCCGAAGCTGTGGTAGCAGGCTGCGTTCACACAGCAGGACCTAACACTAGGAATGGGAATGGAACGGGGCTGGCATGATTCAGGGGCAAAATTCCCTTTCCCTTAGCAGATGTCACGTTAGAAAGCATGTTAAAATGACCAAATTGTCACAGTCCATTGCTTGATTGTGAAAGGCAGAAAAAAAAATGGTGATGGTTTTGGGTTTTTGCAAAGATGAGCTCTCCTGCAGCCTCTAACAGTGCTGCGTTTAGCCATACGTGCCTATGGGGTCCCTCTGAGGTCCCTATGAGGTCCCTATGGGGTTCCTGTGAGATCCCTATGAGGTTTGGTCTTGGTCAAAGCTGGGACCCGGGGCCTCAGGCTGGGGAGAATTCTCTCTGTCCTTCTCGACCCTAAGCTATGGTGGAGCTCCCAGGCATTTTGGCTTATTGGGCTCCTCAAGCTCAAGTTCTCACATTTCCATTTGAAGAACACTTCCCTCATTTTGAGGTTGTCCAGGATGTTCTGATGGTCATTTCAAGGAGTTTCATCCTGTCACTCAAGCTTCTGCGCCTTCCTTTTGTCATAAGGAAAATGTAGAGGGGTGCGCCTGGTTCTGGCTCGCCAATGAGATCTGCTTGTCTTGGTAGAATATTGAGGTTTGTTTTCTGTGCGATTCATTCTTTGCCATTGCAGGATGCTGCTGTATTGTTAGTACAATGCATGCATTCTCACTGCTCAGTGTGTGCATGAGAGTCTAAGAAACTTGGGAATACAGTCAGCAGAAACTGTTTTTCCTCTTCCTATGTGTCTGCTGCCACCACTCCCCATCCCCCACATGCACCCCACAAGCTTTGTGCTGCAGCAAAGCTGTGAGCTCTTGGGGTCTGGCTCCTTGGGTTTCCATTGCCAAGTGCAGAGCTCTGTGTTCCTCAGGGGCTGGTAGGCTTGGCGTTCATCACAGTAGGCATAACAGAGACCTGTCTGACATGGACCATGTGGTGATCTGGGCTCAAAGATTTGGTTGTGGTTTTTTTTTAAAGATTTATTTTTATTACAAAGTCAGATATACAGAGAGAGGAGGAGAGACAGAGAGGAAGATCTTCCGTCCGATGATTCACTCCCCAAGTGAGCCGCAACGGGCCGATGTGCGCCGATCCGATGCCGGGCCCTGGTTGTGTTTTTAAACACGACATTTCTCCTGGGTTCCTGTAATAAGCACCCCAGGCTTGACTTGGCCATACAGCTGGGCCAGCTCTCCTGGTCCCGTGCACCCCTGCTTGAGCTTCTGCTGCCATGTAAGCACACAGCAGAGAGAGTGCTGGAGGCCAGTGTTCTCAACATGACTCCCTTTCAGCTCGGAAGATGACCTTAGGACCTTCACAAGACCATTGCCTCTTACTGTCTTCCTAAAATGATTTATCTCAAAGAATCCTGCTGGGTGTGCTCACTCTGACATGATGCCCAGGAGAGCCACAAGTGGCTCAGCATGTAGAACCCACAGAACTCCTGGTTCACTCAGTTTTCATAACTGCTTAAAATCAGAGTCGATTGCTAGCGATGGCCCCAGCCTGCTGCAGTGGAGTCCTGCGCCTCAGGCTGTCACTGCACAGTGCTCATGGGTGATGCACAGCTGCAGGTTCTGTCGGCAGCTGTTGTTTTTGTGCATTGGACATGGTAGCATGTGTCTCAGGAGGCTCAGGGGGCACAGTGGACAGACCTCTCCCCGGGGTGCTTAGATTGAATGACCGTGCTCCAAGGGGTATGTCTGTGCTCTATTCAGTCTCCTATTTCCCATAAACTCTGGTTCTTTGGGTTATAGGGAAGGCACGGGAGCCCAGTGATGTTCTTGGAACAAGGTGAAGATGGGGCCCATCATCCCAAATCTTCCCAGGCATCTTTTTAGGTTTCCATACCTAATCCTAGACTTAGAAAGCTAGAGTTTTAAGGACATGTGTTCAGGGATCTGTACTCTTTTCCCAAAGCCTTCAGAATGACTCTGATCATCATTCTGAACTGAAAACTGTTGCACTGGGGCACTTGTCTCTGACTTTCACCTTGGACTTGGCAGAGCTGTTTTCCATAGCTGAGGCTTGCTCTATGTTGTGACCAGATTGAAAAAGCAAGGCTGGCACTGAAGGTGTTAAAAAAAGAGAAAGATATGAATGACACCCAGCTGGTCTTCCTCAACAGAAAGCAGCAGGTGCAGTCATCCCAGAGTACCTGTGTATTTTGCAGCCGTGGCATGCCAGGCGCTTTTCCAGTTGGTAGTCACAGGGCAGAAACCAGGAGGGATAACATGACTGATGAGTACTCCTGGAGGCAAGGGGCTTTTGCTTCCATATGACCAAAGCCACCACACCATGCCTGGGGAATCTGTGAATGAATTGAAGAAGGTGTTTCTGACACAGATGCTTCCAAGTTATGGCAGAAAACACAACAAAGAGGAAAGTGTTGAGAGTGAGGAGAATGGGAAGGGTCAGATTGTAGGGAGGGTCAGGTCTCCACCACATCTGGACTCAGTGATGTGGGATGCTAAGCACTGCTGTGTGATCCCTACTGTTCCAGGATTTCCATTGTCCCCAGTGACATTAGGGACCTATTGTGATCACCACATCTGGGTGCAGAGAACTTGAGCCATCCTCTGCTCTTTTTCCAGACCATTAAGAGGGAACTGGATGGGAAGAGGAGCAGCCAGGACATGGACCAGCGTCCACATGGCATATTATCACTGCAGGTGGAGACTTAGCATGCTCTGGAATTGTGCCAGCCCCTAAAATCATGTTTTGCAGCTTCATCTCCTGGCATCCCATTGCATAACTGTGAGTAGCAGTTAGGGATGCTGCTCAAACCCCATTGTGCACGTCACAGTCTATGGCAACAGACACAGCAGCCTCAAATTTCAGTCCTTTGGTAGAGAAACCCCAATACAAGGAGAGCTGATAAGGACAGTGGATTAATGTCAGTCCCAAATCCCAGACTAAGAACTGACTTTACCTGGGCTCTGATGACAACCCCGTCTCAGATGCAGTATCCATAAATGTTTTTCAGATCCCTACTGAATGGCTATTTCTGCAAAATCAGCCCAGACACACTGGGATCCAGGCAGTGGAAGCCAGCTTCTAAGGAAAAGACCGAGTTGAGAAGGGGCCCTGTTCAAGCAGATGCACCCACAAGGGCCACCTGCAGGCACGGCAGGAAGTGGCTGCCAGGGGTGTCACAGGGTGTTCCCTTCTCTCCCAAGCCCTTGGCAGTTGCAGGGGGATGATTGTGTGATGTCACGCATGATGTCAACATCCTGCTAGGAGGGAGCGCTGCATTCCTTCAAGATGACTGTCTTGAATGGGTGACAACGAGCCGCTTGCCTTTCCTTTCACCTGCGCTCTGTGGTCTTACTCAGAGTCACCAAAGAAAGCCATCACTGGCGTGGAGTGCCTGTTGATCACGGCCACAGGCCTCAGGCACCTGGTGCAGGGTGAACATTCAGCAGTGCTTGGAGGTGCAGCTTCCTCCTGTCACCAGACTTCCGAGTCCCAGCACATCACAAAGGCCATGTCCACACATCTCCCTTCCCAGGCCCAAGTGCTGCCATGTGCCAGCTTCTCGAAGCTTACAATTGTTTTGTAAAAGAAAACCTTTCATTTCTGTTGGCATTGATGATCCTTGGAAAGCTGGGCACAAGTGTTTGGCTGAGTTGCAGCTATGGTCCTTGGGCAGGTGGGTGATCTATTTCTAACCTGTTGCTGAGCAGTTCAGGCATCATGAAAAAGACTTAATCTCCAACGATTATACACTAAGTGCTTTCCAACATCTAAGCATTAGGGCCATTTTATGATTGTGTGAGCAGCAGTAAAGCAAGGAGGAGAGAAGTTTACTGCATCTTAACTTGTGCAGCCAATTGAATTTCTATTGATGAGAAGAGCTTCTCCCCGTAAGCTTTCTCCAAGTACATGGACAGAGAATGACAGGCAGGGTTTGTGGGTTTGTTCTTTTTTTAAAATGCACTAATAACATTTATAGAGATGAAACTGTCAGCGCTGCCCCAATACTGTAGATTAATTTTGACAGTTATCTTTATAACGCGGGGGAGGGAGATACTGCCTACTTCTCTGGGGACAGAACTAGGCAACATGAGCAGTTGTGGGGGTTGCTTCGCTGTATTTCGTTTTAAAAGATGTCGTTTTCTGATTCTGTGAACATTTACCTGTAGGTGTGGACACATTAGCATATAAAATGCTCCATACATGGGAATGTTTTTTAAAAATCTTTATTTCCTTTTATTTGTTTGAAAGACACATACACACTCTCAGAGAGAGATAGTGCCCATCCTCTGATTCATCTCCCAAATGCCCACCAAACCTGTCTTGTATCAACCCAGGAGCCAGGAAATCCATCTGTGTCTGCCACGTGTGTGGCACGGACCTAAGTCCTTGGGCCCACACCTGCTGACTCACAGGGAGTGCATTAGCAAGAAACTGGAATCAGAAATGAAACCGGACTCAATCTCATGCACTCCTTTGTGGGATGTGGGCATCTTAGCCATCCTGCCCAAATGTTGGGCCCCGTGGACAAGTTTTTATATCTCTTTATGTACGTGTGCATGTGTGCGCAGCTTTTCTTTACTGGACTTGCATATATTCATGTGAAACGTGAAGCTAGCAACAATGGCAGGTTTCAGTGTATGTGTGTGTGTTTGATTCCCTGGCATCTTACATGGGTGAAACCCCCTGGGCTCCCGCTACCCTCTGAGAAAGGCTTTCTCTGGCTTGGATTCCCTAATGAGGAAATACAGGATACCGTGGACACACAGGGAAGCCTCAAGGCTGAAACAGCTCCTGCTTTTTAAAGATTTCTATATGTATTTATGTGGAAAAAGAGAAAACGAGAGGGAAGGGAGAGGGAGGGAAGAAGGGAGGAAGAGAGAGAGTGAGAGAAAGAGAAAGATGGGTGCAGTGGGGAAGACAGAGATTCCAGGTTCTGATTCATCTTCAAAAGGCTGCAATAGCCAGGGTGGACCAGGCTGACACCAGGAGCCAGGAACTCCGCTCAGTAGCCAGGGTGGACCAGGCTGATGCCAGGAGCCAGGAACTCCTCCCAGGTCTCTGACATGGGTGGCTGGGGTCCAAGCACCTGGGTGTCTTCTGCTGCCTTCCCAGGCACATGATCAGGAAGCTGGATGGGAAGTGGAGTGGTGCTCATAAGGGACGCTGGCATCACTGGTGGCAGTCTAACCCGCACTACCACAGCCCTGGTCCACAGCCTGGCATCACTGGTGGCAGTCTAACCCGCACTACCACAGCCCTGGTCCACAGCCTGGCATCACTGGTGGCAGTCTAACCCGCACTACCACAGCCCTGGTCCACAGCCTGGCATCACTGGTGGCAGTCTAACCCGCACTACCACAGCCCTGGTCCACAGCCTGGCATCACTGGTGGCAGTCTAACCCGCACTACCACAGCCCTGGTCCACAGCCTGGCATCACTGGTGGCAGTCTAACCCGCACTACCACAGCCCTGGTCCACAGCCTGGCATCACTGGTGGCAGTCTAACCCGCACTACCACAGCCCTGGTCCACAGCCTGGCATCACTGGTGGCAGTCTAACCCGCACTACCACAGCCCTGGTCCACAGTCTGGCATCACTGGTGGCAGTCTAACCCGCACTACCACAGCCCTGGTCCACAGCCTCGCTCCTGAGACAGATTCTGAGCTCCTTAGGCCAGGACTTCATTCCCTGTCCCTCCATATATGCAAACTCGTTCTGCTCTGGGACTTGAGGGCCAGATCCAAGGCCAGGCACATGGGCCAGTGGCAGTTAGGGAGGACAGGATACCCTCCTGTTAGGATGAGTGGCTGTCCTCTTTTATACTCTTGGCATCCTGAAGGAGCCAACACTAAGGACTGAGTTGGGGATTTTCAACCTGTAAGAAAAGGATTGTCTTGAAGGAACACAGTCCTCCCCCACACGGAGGCAAATGCAGCGTGTACGTTAATGTGTAACACTGAACCACTTTGAACCAAGACCTCCACATGGTGGCAGTTTTCAGTGTAGGTGATGCCTAGGAGCACAGGTGGCTTTAACTATCATCAGATTGTCCCATTGGATCGGATGATTCTCCTCTCTACCAAACTTGGCATTTTTCTTCTTTTGTGGATATCTGTCCTCCATTCTCCCATCTTTTTGAGTATCCCCAATGCCTCACATAAATGTTTTGTTACTGTGTTCTAGTTTATGCTTATCCGTGAACTTGGGGCCATCCTTTCCTCTTCGCCCATTTGTTGTTATTCTGCTTTGGAGTGTCTTTTCCCAACTGACCTCCTTTTATTGCAAAGGATGCAGAACAGTGAGCCAAACGCTGCCCCTTGTGCCTTGTGAAGTCACGAGTCTCAGAGCCTATGTGAGGACAAGCACAGAGGTCCTGAAGCCCAGCGGCCCGGACATTCTGCTCAGCCACATTCCTGTGCCACCCCAGTGTCTGAGAAAGGAGGGGATGAGTTTATGCTTGGGGAAAGTGGAGAAAAAGTTTTCAAGAACTAGTGGCATACAGAGTTGTCAGGGTGTGCATATTTTCATTTATTCTCTGTCTAGTAAATGAGTGAACATGAGCAGGGAAGCCAGAGAGGACTGTGGTCAAAGAGAGTAAGGCCCCCGCCGCAGATGACTGGGCTTCATGGCAGGGCTTGGAAATAAAGGAAGGAGGTGAGAAGCTGCCCAGGGTGCTGGCTGGCTCGCTGAGAGTGAGGGCTGCGTCATCGCCCGGCTTCCTTTCCTGCCAACTTTGAGGGCAGCACAGACTTAAACGGAAAGTTCTCTAAGAAAGGCCTAACACTGTGTTGACTCTCACCTCTCTTTTATGTCATATTTTTTTTCTAGAATGTTGTCAAAGAAGGACCCAGAGTTCTTTTCAGAGACTAACAAATACATGAGACTTGAGATATTACAAATACATGGTACATGAGATGTCCAAAGAAAAGAGTTTTCTTTTTTAAAGATTATTAATTTAAAAAGCAGTTTTACACACACACACACATGAAGTAGGGAAGGGGATATCTTCCATCCACTAATCACTCCCTACCTGGCAGCAATAGTAGGAGTTAACCCAGGCTGAAGCCAGGAGCCTAGAACTTCTTCCAGGTCTCCCATGTGGGTGGCAGGGCCAAAGTACATGGGCCATCTGCTGCTGATTTCCAAGATGAGTTATCAGGGTGCTAAATCAGAGTAGAGCAACCAGGACTAAAAGAACCTGTACTGGGATGCCAGCATTGTAAGCTTAGCCCCATGGGCCACAATCCTGCCCCACAGAAAAATCATAAGATAAAGAATCATTTTGCTTTAGAAAAAACAAAGGTATTGTAGTAACTTGATAATAACATAGAAATCCACAAGAAAATCAGATTGGTGAGGAGCCCAGCTTTCACTGGAAGCCAGTTTGTCAGATTTGAACATAACTGAATAAGCTCATCAACAGGAATCTAAGAGCACCAGAAAGTTCAAGCATAGAGAGACTAAAACAACTGCAGCCTCAACTCACCTTCAGTGTTTTGTGAATTTTCTTTTGGTGATTTTCCTTTTGCTAAACACCGTGGGGATGAGTGTTCAGCCTGGTGGCAGGATGCTGGTTGAAACACCCACACTGCATGTTGCAGTCCCTGGGCTGGGGACTCACCTCAGCCCTGCTACCTGTCGATGCAGGGACCACCACTGCCTCAAGCAGTCAGATTCCTGACACCAGCTGGGAGTCTGAATGCCGTCCTGGCTCTAAGCTTCGGTCTGGCCCATCCTGGTCCTCGCAGGCACTTGGAAAACAAATGGTAAATCTGAGCGCTGTTTGATTCTCTGCCTCTCAAATAAATAAAGGAGAACAATTTAAGCATCTAAATAATGTTACCTATTATCCATTTCAGTACCCCGCTATTTAAAACTTACATTAACATAAGCATTTTAATTTCCAAATTTTATTCTTTTGTGAGATAATGTGATGGTTTGTTTATGGTACTAACTAACATTTTACTTCTAGTTGTAACCCTGTGGAAATCATGTATAGTGATTTTCTCTATAATATAAATCTGTATTCTCAGGGTACTAATCCTGAGCTTTCTGCACTGATAGTGATGAGTATATTTGAGGTTGTTGATGATGTCAAGTTGCCTTCCAGAAAATTCTCACCACAACAGTGTTACATTTCCTGTCTCAGCAACATCATCTCCAGCAGTTAGAGCAGAATCACCTCATGTTTATTAGGAAGATTTCTTTCTTTCTTCATGGACTTTGTCCACTGGTTCTTTGACCTCGCAGTGTTTTTCACTAATCACTGGATCAGCTCAGATTTCTTTTTCAAGGATCTACAGATATGAGATGATTCAAGAAAACCCACAAGCATAGAAATTTCCAGAAAGATAAATGGAGTGAACAGGATTTTCCTGAGTGAATAGGGGCCCAGAAAAGATGCCACAGCTGCTCTGTATGTGTGTTCAACTCTGTCAAAATATCGTGGGGCCAGCTGATCTTTGTGAACCTGAATGCATGCTCTTGGAAAATAGAAGAGAAAGAGAAAACTCCAAGGAGTCACCTGTTGCTTAGGGATATTAGAGAAATGGTTGTGATCCTGATATCAGATAGGCATCTGAAAGTCCTTCCATGAAAAGAAGTCAATAGTTTCCTACCTGTGTGTCCAGCCTTCCTATTATCTATTCATGCATGTATCTCTCTGTCCTATTGATCTTCTGTCATGCCTGCTCGTCTGTAATGCATAGTGATCACTGCACAGCCTAAGATCAAGTGTGGGCCGTGCAGAGCTATCTCTCATCTAGGCATGTATCAATCAATAATTTATTATCTGCTCTCTCTGTCTCTGTGAGTATATGATGCATCCACCTCTCTGTCTATATTTGTTTCTCTGCCTGTCTCCTGTGTGTCTTTATCCAGCCATTCATTGACCAGGCCTGGTAGCTCTGCCACAATTTCTTTCCACAGCCAAGGCAGTGTGTGGTCTCCGGAAAAGCAGGCAGCCTGTCCATCTCTGTATCACTTGTGGTCTGATTTGACCTCTCTGCCCTGACCCCTGACAACCTTAGCTTGGCTGGTTGGACCAGCGCTCACAGTCCTGGCACTGAGGCTTCCAGGCTCCTCCCCAGCCTGTGCTGTGTGTTCTCAGCTGGGACTTAGCAGTCCAGCTTCCTGCCTTCCAGCAGGGGAGCTAAGGCTAAAGTTCGTGGGAATCATTGTTGCTATTGCAATCCCAAGTAGAGGTGTGTCTATACCTGCCTTCTAACTTCAAGAACCGTAGTCAAAGTATGTTAACAAGGCGAGATTTAGACACAAGCACCATTTTGAAGGACGGTAAATACTCTGGTTTATGGATGCTGTTCCTCCCTGAGCTTTCCCATGCTCATTTCCAAGTGCACACTTTTGCTTTAAGAAATCTCTCTTCACTAAAAAGATTTCCTGGTCTGTGACTTCAAGCACAGAATCTCAGCATCCTGAGATGTTTTCAAAGGAACAACCGGACGATGTCTCTGGGCTCCCTCCCCCTTGCCATGATTCCTGTCTGTTTTCCTTCGCCCTAGAATGATGACTTTTTGGGGGTAAGAATTATTAGACCTATGTGTTAATAAAACAAGAGCTGGGCTTAAAATGTTGATGCTTTTGCTTATTCACAGTTTTTGTCTTGGAGCTTTTGCAGAAATGTTAGCCTCTGCTTCACAGTCATTACTTTGCAGTATTTTTTCTCCCTAGCTCCATCCAGCTTTGAATTTGTTGGTTTCCTTCCCAACTTGAACCCATTCATTTCAACTTTTCAGCACAGCTGAGGTTCTTTATCAAGCACAAATTATCACTCACACTACGCAGAAACAATCTGTCCACATTCATGACGCTGCACTAGTGGTAAGCTGATCCTCACACTGAGTGTTCCTATGGAGAAAGGTCTGAATACCAACAAGAGGCAATAAAACTCTTTGCCACTAACTTGAAGTCAAATTAAAAGCTCTGCCCTGTTTGGGAGGGTTTTTTTTTATGGATTTCTCAAGTTTGATGTATCATCTCTCTGATTTTAAAAGTTTGGAATAAGACTATGTGATTGAGACATAATTTATGACATTTTATTTACAGTAGTCTGGAATCCACCTGCTTCATTCAGGATGCTAACTGCCACTTCACACTCTGTGACTCTACAAGTTAGAAACCTCACATGTCTTTAGCTTCAAGTATGAAAAAACAGGGATAAGAATAAGATCAGTTGTAAAACAGTATGTCTCAAAGACAAATTCAGTTTGGGGTTACCCTTTCTGTCAGGGAAATACCTAAATAGTGATAGTTAACATGTGTTGACATGCTGCCTCGTGTCAGATTATATATTTGTTATCTATGAAATAGTACATGTTACACTGACTGGGATTCTCGGTGGTAATAATGAAGGCCCCAGTTGTAATACTGAAGAGGAAATTTGAAGAATAAGTATGTGTTAAGTGTTTGGGTGAAGTTTGTATTTGTATATTAGGATGATCAGAAGTCTTAACCAGAGAAATGCAGAGGTTCAAGTTGTGTTTTTAGGTGATCATTTGGTAAACAGCATGGGGAGTGGGTGAGTCCAACCAAAGGTTCTGCTCATCCAAGCCAAAGACGTGACTAGACTAGAAAGTATGTGTATGGTTGAGTGCTGTGCTGCAGGCAGAACTTGGAGCACTGGGGTCTCTTGGTTCTGAAGGAATGGAGAGATAAGGAGACAGACATATCCCAGAGCTTGGGCCGTTAGGTCAGTGCCATTGCTAACACCAGAACACTGGACAAGGGAGGGAGAAGAAAAGCAGGATGTACTTTCCACCTGCTCCGTGCTGAATGTGCAGTGCCCGCAGCAGACAGCAGAGGCATCTGCAAACAGTAGGGTCCATGCTCTGGCACCAGAAGTTGGGTCATTTGTGAAGTGAGACATACAGTCTAAACGACAATTAGGGCAGAGTAAATGGAGGAAGATTAGAATGAAAAATATGAGAAGTCTGAACAAATGCCAGGAATTTTTTGAATTGTCTTATTTTTATTTGAAAGAGTTACAGAGAGGAGAATTACTGAGACGGTCTCCCATCCATTGGTTCACTCCCCAGATGGCTTCAACAGCTAGAGCTGAGCTGATTCAAAGCTGGGAGCCAGAGCTTGTTGCGAGTCTCCATGTGGTTCAAGGGCCCATTCTCCACTGCATCCTCAGGCCATCAGTAGTGATCTGGACTGGAAGAGGAGCAGCTGGGGCATGGACCTGTGCCTGTAGAAGATGCTGGAGCCACAGTGCCACAGTGCTGGCCCCATGAAATGTGAATATTTAAGAAATAATAAGAAGAGATTTCAGAGAAACCTGACAATTAGGAGGCAGAAAAAAATTAAAGGAAAGTGTGAAATGTATCCATTTCCAGAAAGAGGCACATCAATACATGTCAGGTGGTCTGTAGAGGAGAAGCAAGGCCAAGGTTAAAATTTGTTCTTTCATTATTTTTTTAAAAAATAACTAATTTGAAAAGCAGTGTGATAGAGAGATTCAGGGTGACAGAGAGAGAGAGAGAGAGAGAGAGAGAGAGAGAGAGAGAGAGAGAGGTCAGAGAGGTCTTCTCTCCATTCACCCCCAAATGGCTGCAACAGCCAGATGTGGGATAGGCTGAACTCCACCCGGCCTCTGGTGGGTGACAGCAGCCCAGGTGCTCAGCCATGCTCCACTGCCTTCCCAGGCACATGAGTAGGCAGCTCAATGAGGAACAGAGTAGCCACAGTGTTGGGATACAGGATGCAAGCCTTGCAGCAGGAGGTTTAACCTGTGGCACCACAGCACTGCCTCCTTTTCTTTCTTAAAGAATGTCTTGAGGCAGAAGCAACAGAGGATTTCTGAAAGAGAAGCATACTTTAAAATGTGTAGCTATAAAAATAACACTTGCATAACTATTAAAATATACTAAGCTATCTCTAAAATACTAATTTAAAGAATTACTAATTAGCATATTTAAGTATGCTCATGTTTGCCAGAGTTTTATTTCTCATATACATAGTATATTTATAAAATGAAGCAATACATAAGAAACTAATGAAATAATTACCTATCAAATCATTTCCATCTGTTTCTTTTTACATTGTTTCAACTCCCCGATTATACATGTATTGGTTGATTTTTAAGGCAAATTGAAACAGATATAACCGTATATCAAATTTGTAACCTCCTAGAGAAAAAGCTTACTTCAGGTGACTAATATTCCAAACTGGGTCTTTAATTTGTTGTGCCTGGAGACACAGGAATTATAAAATTTATGATTAGTGATACTTTTGGTATCATTTTAAAAGATTACTTTTTACAGTAGAATAGAGCTAAAAACATTGTCATGATGAAATAAAACCCAAAAGGTCTCATAATTCACTTGTTAATAATTTAATTTTCCATACGTACCCCTCCGTGGGACTGGGCTACACTACCCGGACCTTTGTATTTCACCCAGATCAGGAATCACAGCACAGGGCACAGAATGAAGTTTCCATCGGCCAGAGTCAACAACCTGAACATAACATGATTTTTTTAGTTGAAGTATATGTATTGAATGTGGAATTATATGTATTGAATGTGGAGTCTGTAATAATTTACCAAAAAGACGTACTTCTATATTTAACAATAGCAAAAGGAACAAAAATCTCCTCAGGCCCGGTGCAACAGCCTGTGGCTCAGTCCTCGCCTTGCACGTCCGGGATCCCAGGTGGAGGCCAGTTCGTGTCTCAGTCACTCCACTTCCCATCCAGCTCCCTGCTTGTGGCCTGGGAAAGCGGAAGGGGACAGCCCAAAGCCTTGGGACCCTGCACTCGTGTGGGAGACCCAGAAGAAGCTTCTGGCTTTAGACAGACTCAACTCTGGCCTCATTGATGCTATTTGAGACAGCAATGCAATGAAACCCTTATTTGGCAATTAGAAAGGGGTGGCGATTGGACATTTCCTTGCCTTTCTGGAAAACAAAGCTGTGTTTAGAGTACCCAAAGAATGTATGTTGTTGAAGGACAGTTGCAGTTCACAGCAGCCTGCCAGCTAGTGAGCGGAAAGGGGCTGATAGGATTCAGCGCTGGGCCTCACCTAAAGATCATCAGGCCAGAGGTCTGTGGGTTCCCCTCTGTGGGTACAAGGCAGCTTCTGGCTGGGCAGGGTGGCATCTCCCAGTGCCAGGGACTGGTTTTCCTCACTCCCTGTAGAATGTGTTCACGTTCACATGGCTTAGGTGGGAATGAAAAGACACATTGTGGTGGTGTAGTTGGCAGCATCGTCACCCCTACCTACAGTGTCATCCCGTTGGATAAGTTTAGTTTTAGTTTCAATGCATTTTCAGTTGGAGTGGAATTGTATTCTGGAGGGT
Source organism: Ochotona princeps (assembly GCF_030435755.1). Lineage (NCBI taxonomy): Eukaryota > Metazoa > Chordata > Mammalia > Lagomorpha > Ochotonidae > Ochotona > Ochotona princeps. Next base: position 35,125,874 of record NC_080854.1, read on the forward strand.
GAAAACGTTTTGCTGTTTATGTTTTGTGGGGATGGGTGAAAAAAAAATCTATTTGAAGAACAGTCATATATACAGAATATAAACACATGTCATGTCTTCAGGTGATCCAAATTTCCTGAGCCAGGAGTGACGGGGGAGTAATATCTAAAATGCCTGCCAACTCCCGCCAACAGGGGGAGCCTTCTTTTCTTTCTTAAATTCGTCAGATAAATGAAAAATTTGCTTCTGTTCAAATTTATTTTTTCCTTTTTCTTGGTGGGACGTAAATCCTACGTTCTTCCAAGCCTAGACCTTTCCGAGGGCGGAGGGGTCATCTTCATGCCGGGAGAAGAGTCCGCGTTGGCTGACTCAGCGCTGTGGCTGTGCCTTCTGCAGGAGCCTGTGTTAACCCCTGGTGACTCTCACCTTGCCAGCGAACCTTCTCATCTTTGTAAAAAGAATAAGGCAGTTTTAAAAGTAATACAGCACAGTTTTTAACTGCAAAAAAGGTGAAAATTATCTTATTTCATCAACCAAGGGCTGATTGAAAAGTATAGATTTTTCCATTGGAACATCATAAAATTGGGAGTACATTATGTTGTTACATCTTTGCCTAAAAAAGCAAGGTACAGGACATGTATGAAAGAAAAGAAATATGGGTCCTGTTAGGACAGTCCTTCCTCATGGAAGATGGGACACTACGGAACCTGGTTCTTTACCGTGAGCTGAAATTACCAGACGTAACGAGGTATCTTAGGAGGTTTATTCCAACGGAGCAGGAACAAGGTAGGGGTGGTGAAGATCAGGAAAGAAAAAAGAGAGAAGAGAAGGGAAAGAAAGACGAGGAGATAAGAGAGAGAGGGGGGAGAGACCAGAGAGCGAGAGAAAAGAGAGAAGAGGAGATAGAGAGAGGGGAGAGACCAGAGAGCGAGCCACACCTGGGGGGGCCTTTTTGTCTGCCAGGTGTAGGGGGTGGGGATTGGGAGGGATTGAGGTCAGGCCCCCAGGGGATTGGCGCCTGCAGGTGAATGCCTAGGGATGATTGGCGAGTGGGCGGGGTTGGGGAGGGGGCTGGAAGATTGGGGTGGGATTCAGGTGGAAAGCCAGGTTACATCTGATTGGTGGACGGCTGCACCTGCGCGAACTTCATGAGCTGTGAGGAAGAAGGAATGGCGCCGGGTCCAGGGAAGGATATTGGAATAACTCCTTACACTCTGCCTCTTCTCCTTACTTCCCTGACAGTCCTTCTTGGGATGAGCGCTTCTGTGTAGGTGCAGGAAAGCTTGGTGATGGTGGGAGAAAGCTCACCCATTGTGGGATAGGGACCTAAAGTTGTGGGTTAGAGACCAGTCATTTCAGGATCTTGGCACGGGTATGGGGGGTGCAGCTCCTCTTTGTTCTTTTATCGTCTCCAGGAGGCATTTGTTTCATAACAGAAGGTTTGGGTCTGCCATGAGCTGAAGCTGGGCAGGCTTATCTTCCACAGATTGCTACCTGTGGTTGCTTCCTGGTCCAGGTCTCAGTGCTGTGAGGGTCTCTGCCTGGTCTGTGTTTGAGAGAGGAGAAAATGCCCACAACACTGTTTCAAACTGAAAATGATCCTAGAATCTTGGTGATCAACCTCTCTGGTGATTCCACGTTGTTTTGTCAAGCTGATGTGCCCTAGCTGATTTGACTGTTTCCCTCTTGTTAGCTAAGTAATGCATTTTCAAGTTTTTATTGTTCTTTTGAATAAATCGACATTGTACGTCTTTTGTGGATAATGTTCCCTATAGGTTGTAAGCAGATGTAGGTTTTCCCTCATAGCCTACCACTTCCGTGTCTCCTCCAGCCCCAGATCAGTTTTGAGGTTTTATCTTTCCATCTTCCCTTGTAGTGATTTCCTTTTGATGTGATTATAAGTTCCAGTCAATGGTGTATGAGTGGAAGTGGGATGTGAAAACTCTAAGAGTTTCTTTCAAGGGAGAGGCTCTTGGCTTTGCCTTTTCCCGTTCTTGCAGGCTTCTTTATGGATGTAGATATGATGGTTGCTGCTGCAACCTGCTCCACCATATCTGATGGTTTCCTGGAACTGGCTGCTCATGCCAGTGCTGGACTGCTTAGAGGTGAATACAGGAATTCCTGGCTTGCTTAAGGACTGTTTGTGGAATTCATGACTTGCAACTGTGTGCCTTCCTGCCATGTGCCTGTGGCACAGGGGGGCAGTCGAGTGTGATGAGTAATCATCAGTAGATGGTAAGAGACTGCCACAGGACCCTGATGAGTGAGGTGATGTGTTCCCCCCCGTGAGTGCACTTGCCATAGAGTTTGTCCTCTGTACCAGCCTGGTTGAAGCAATCTGTTTATTTGTACCTCAATCCAATCATGTCTACTTGTGCATCTGTTGACGTTGGAGGGAGTAGATACAATTGTCCCATTTCTTATACCAGAAACCAAACCCCTGGCCAGTGCTGTGGCATACTGAGTCAATCTGCCACCTGTGGTGTTGGCATCCTATATGGTCACTGGTTTGGGTCCCCACTGCTCCAATTCTAATACAGCTTTCTGCTGATGGCCTGAAAAATCAGTGGAAGATGGCCCAAGTCTTTGGGCCCCTGAACTCATGTGGGAGACCCAGAAGAATCTCCTAGCTCCCAGCTTTAAGCCAGCCTAGCTCTTGCGATTGCAGCCATTTGGGGAACAAACCAGTGAATGAAGAGCAAACATGCTCTCCCTCCCTCTCCCTCTCCTCCCTCCTTCCATTCCTCTCTCTGGAAAACAGCCAAATAAATAAAACATATCTTTAAAAAAATAGAAAGAAAACCAAACTCCCCAGAGAAACTGGGATACTTGATAAAATTACAAGTATTTCCACTAACCCCAACCTACTGAGTCACGCCGTCTGGGGGTGGAGCCAAAGAAGTATTTTTAGTGTTGGCCAATGTTCTGATACACTGAGATGGTTGTGAACATCTGCCCAATCCCAGCATGCATTGGGATTACAGTGTTGTTTGTTGAATGTCCTTGCCCTCTCCCTGGAGATTTGAGCCTGCTTGAAATGGGCCTGGGGATGCAGGGGACGCAGGGGACGCAGGGGACTTGGCCAGTCGTCTCAGCTTTGAGGAGCTTGGACTCAGCACCTAGACGGTCCTGGGCTTTAGGAACCTTTACTGGGCTTGGGCTTGTGGAGGCATCTGTAGGTTTGTCCCCTGGGCCTCCCCCATCCCTCCTCAGCTAAGCCCAGGCGTGGGCTGCAGCTCTCCCTTCCGTTGGCCCCAACTCTGCAGTCTGTGAGAAGTGGTAGCTGAGGAGGTCCCAGGGGACATGGGGAGGAATTGTGTCGAGCATTCCTGTTCATCTGGGGAGGCTTTCTCTGCTGAAAACTCTTCCCCTTTGAATAATACATGGCTTCGAAGTCACTAAATCATTATGCTGCTTGTGCCCCACTGGGAGGATTAGCTATGTGAATGGAGAGCCCTTGGATGTTTATTTCCTTTTATTGACAGTTTTGGAGTCTATCTCATTAGGGCTATGTGGCTGATTGTTTTCAAAAAGAGACCACAATTATCCCCCCTCCCTGTGCTATCCATCTTGTACTGCAGCTCCGTGCCTCCTGCCATCCCCAGTCAGATTCCCTGCCCCCAGGAATCCAGGCTGGATTTGTGACTTGGTTTGGCAAGCAGAAGGTGGATGAGGTAGCCTGCAGCACTTCAGCTGTTTTCTTGGAAGCCCAGGTTTTCCTGCAGATATGCCCCAGGCATTTAGACAGCCCAGCTCACAGCAAGCAGATTGGTCTGGCCATCAGCCACATAGCGTACAAATGTCTCAGCCAAGATGGCCAACCTGCAGAAGCATGAGATGGACAGCAGTGGTTGTCTCCAGTTCATGAGTGGTGACTGATTGTAAAACAAAAGCTGGACAATGCAGCTGCCCCCAAGGACCACAGAATGGGGTGAAAACTCCACTGCATGTTCTGGGGAGTTCATCTTGCCAAACTCACCAACTCGAAGTTGCCTCTTTTCTGTGGTCAAGCACAGGGTATCTCAAAAAGGTTGTAGGATTTTTTATTTAAAAATGAAAATTTCCCCAAAGCAGGCAGAAAGGAATTTTTATTAAGTAGAATATAGAAATAAAAACAACACAGAAAAAAAAATTTGAAGGATGTATACACACAGAAACTAAGATCTATTTTTCACAAATCTACCAGTTTTCAGGTTGAGAACCATTTTTTAGAAAGAGTTTTTTTCCCCCAGAAATTCAAACTCAACTACATGGAGTAGAAATAGGACCCAGTCCTTTGGCTTGTGGCAAGTGCTTCAGACATTTAACCTGACTGCTCCGTGTGCTTGCGATGCTGTGTCCCACACCAGAGTCCCAGGCTTCTATGTCCAGCTCTGGCCCCTGATTCCAGCTTCCTGCCGGGCAGGTCCTGGGAGGCACAGTGGCTGCTGTAGGCACTGGGTCCCCAGCCACCTGGCAGGTCTGCATTGGGCTCCTGCCTCCCATCTTTGAGTGCTCAGTGGCTGCAGCATTTGGAAGTGAATTAAGAGACGCAAGCATTCTTTCTCTGCTTTCTGCTTCTCAAAGACAAAATTTTAAGATGATAAAAATGTATTTAAAAAGAAATTCATTTTCATGATAGATCCTTGAATCTTATTGAAGACCTTGACTCATACAGATTCCTTGAGTGCTATATTTAGGGAAATGCCCTGGACGTAATTAAGGTATATGTAAATATGGGGAAAAGTAAGCATAACATAAAAATTTTATTATGTAACGACTTAATGTATGTTTCAGACAAATTGTGAGCTTAAAGTATGAAGTAAACACAATCCTTAATGTAACTCTTCCATCTGTTAACTGTGGCTATCTTAGTATTTTTCATTTAAACATTTACTTTTCATTATCTTAAACTTTAAGAATGGTGGTGAGTTTGCTTGGAGACTGTGTTTAAAATGTGCAGGTCATGGATTCTATTGTTGTGAGAAGGCATGCTGTCCTTCAGCGTCTCATGGTTCTTGTTTAGGCTTGCAGACACCTTGCTGACGTCAGAGGCCGGGAGGACAGGCTGGGTAGGCCTGCTCCAGGAGAGCGCTGCTCCGCATCACGCCAAGAATGGAATGCTTCTCCCACAGACACATTTTTTTTCTGGCTGTTTCTGATAAGCATCTTTCTCTCCTGTGTGTTAGAAAGCCTGATCCCCAGGCCTGTCCACAGGGCCTACAGGAAAGAAGCAACAGAGCTCTTCCATCCCTGCTCATCTGTGACTCAGAGGTTCTGTTGCCGGCAGAGTCTGTGTTGTGCTTTAATTCTGCTCCATGCACGGTCATTGTTTCACACACTTTAATTTCAGTTTTAAAGCCTTGTTTTAACAGCACAACGTTTCGGATCTTTACTGTCTTTGTTTAAAAGACAATGAGCCAAAAAATCAACTGTAATCGATTACTGTGTGTGGTGATACGTTACTTTATGGCAGATGAACGCTGGATGCCACATTTTCAAAAACAGTGTGCTGAAGTAAGATTTAATTGCATGTTCATATTTTAAGATACTTGCATAAGCCAATGTCTAGGTGACAGTTGATAAACTATCAGTTATAAAATACTCTCTCTTTAATGGAAATGCACGATGGTGGAATTTTTAGGATCAAGACTTAGAATCAGTAAGAGAGGACATTTATATCTTGATAGTTTTATTTCTGTTCATATATAATAGTTGTTCCCCTGACCAGTTTAAAGTTAGGTCCAAGCTGTTGATTAGTTGGGACACGCACATATACTAAAAAAAGATTTAAAAAATTCCTGTTTCTGCAGTGAATGAATTTTAGGAACATGAATGACCCTCACAGAGTGACCATTGCTTGCGCTTGTCACCTCGAAGCAGTCCTGTCATCCACACCCACAGGCTGAAGGGGAATAATTGTGGAACAAATGCAAAGCATGCTCTTTGTGGAGTCTGAACTCGCTGCCACGCGTAACCCTTTGGAAGCTAAGAATGTATGTGGGATATTGCGCGTTTATATTGTTAGTTGTGCTTGTCCTACTAAGGTTCTTTGTTGAATATCAGTCATTCAGGTTCCAGCATTTAGCCAACCAACCACACAGATTAGTGGATAGTGGTGACTTCCAGTGGCTCTTCCTCTCTGCTCCTGGCTGCAGGCCAGTGTGGCACAGGCTTGCATCTCCAGGGCTCCCTTGCTGTCCCCTCAGGTGCTCTGGTCAGCCTGACTTCCCGCCATTCACTGATACGCACTGGTTTGTGTGTGCTTGAGAAGAGGAAGAGGGAGCATGTGGTTTCACAGACCCGTGGCAAATCCGAGTGCCAGGCCTCAGAAGTGGAGAGTGACCAGCGTGGGATTGGCATCTGGCTTCCAGGTTTCTGGTGCCTTCCCTTCATCTCTATGGTCTGTGGTTTGCATCACAGTTGAGTCCTGGAGCCCCAATCTGGCCTTCATCTACCAGTGTCAAAGAGCGACATCACTGCTTTGATCAATGGTAACCTACTTTCCACTCCTTTAGGGGAAGTTTATTTGGACCACTTTAAGAGTGCTTAATTACATTTCCTTTTATCCATTTGAAAATAAATAGCATTTCATTTCTATAGCCCATGTGTTCACTAGTCTGCCTCTTCTCCTGCATGCTGCGTGAGACAGAGGAGAAACAATGCAGTAGGCCATAGGTTTCAGGCAGAAATTTCAAAATGTACTGACAGATTGGAGAAGTGAGTGCTAAACAATAACAGTGTTTACACTCAGTTAATGAGATGATTTATTGCTAAATTACAGGGGACTGTTGTCTTCCCTGTTTTGCAAATGAGGAAAAGGATGCCCCCCCAACCACCAAGGTCACACTTTCTCTAACAGAACTGGGAAAAAAAATAACAATTTTTACATATTTTGTCTATTTTATCTTCTGCTTTATTCCCTGGAGCCACTGAAATTCTGCAAGGAAAAAAAAGTAAGTCATAGAGAATGAACTTGTTGGGTGATATGAATGTCTCCATGTTGCCCTTCGTATTACAGTGTCGGATCTCTAGACCAGTCTGCCTTTGCAGACAGAGGCTCTCATGTTGGTCTGGAATGTAGGCTGGATCTGCTGTTTGCAGGTGAGAATGTCTACCCGGACAAAGGGAAGAGCCGAGTGGGTCACCATGAGCTCTGACGCTGCCTGGGAAGGACGCCCCAAAGGCTCACTACAGCTAGCTCTGCACTTCCTGAAAGTGAGATAGAAATTATTGAGCTTTTTGTGCCAGTACATCTTTGTCTTTCTTCTTTTACTTCCATATATTAAGAAAAAACATAAATATCAGTTGACAATGAATCTGTATTCTAATGTTGACCTTTTAAAAAGGCCAAAAATAACTAACAAAATCCCACAGTCTCTGAATTCTATTGTAGGAAGAAACAACTTTTTTTTTCTTTTTTTGAGAAAACATTCTGTTAAAACGTAGAATATATACCAAGAAATGCGGATTCTGGGGGATCATCTGATCACACTCATAACTGTCACCCAAGTTGGATGAATTATGACCAGTATCCCAGGAGTCCTCAGTATTCCTTTCTCTCTTTCTTTCTTCTTCTCCCTTTTTATAGCATGTGAAACAAGAGTGCATTTTCGCTTATATGATATGATTCAATGAAGTGGTATTTATAGCTTTGTACCAAATGATCTGACAGCCAGACAGTTTTTATCCCCTCTCTATATAATAACTACCACAAAGAAGAGAAAACGTGTGATATTTTTCCTTTCAGCTTTGGCCTGTTTGACGTAGCTTAATGATCTCTAGGGGGCTGCTCCCCCAAACCAGGACACAAGAATTATGGGGCATTAGGGCTGGAAAAAGGGCTTTGCCTGTTATCATGGAAGCCAAGTCACTATTAGTCAGACCTTGTGTTCCAGAAAATATTGTGAACTTGAAAATCAGGTTGGCTGAGCAGATAAGAAGGAGAAATCTTCAAAGCATTGTTTTGAGTGGTCTGCTCTGTGGAGGGCAGTGAGGTTGGCCATGCAGTCCAAGTTAGACTTGATCGGGGTTTAGCAGGTGTGGATATTCTGGGTACGCCAGAAATTCTGTGAATATAGTGTGCAAGGTGTATAAATGATGAGAGGCCAACTGTAATGCCTTCTAAACATTTTCTTGAAAATCATGGTTGATTTTCTATATTCAAGTTATATCTGTTAGGAGGGGGCCATAGGGAAGGCCATGGTCCAAGCCTGTCTCCTTCACATGTGGGTTGCTGTCTTCTATACGTCTCCACATTCTCTTCCTTCCATGGGTCTGTTAGTGTCCACGTCTCACCTTCTGATAAAGAAGCCAACCATATTGGACTAAGGATCACTCCCCAACCCTCATTTTCACTGCATTGCTTCTGTAAGGGCTCTGTCTCCAAACACACTCACCTTGTGAGCCGCTGAGCCTGAGAACTTCAGCGTGAATACATAGGGAGAAGACACACGCGAGAGTCTGCTTCCCTTCTGCTCACATCCTGCTGTTCAAACCGGCCACGTTTTCACAGAACTGCAAAGGAAACTGAGAGCTACAGCTTCTCTCTGGGCACCCATATACATGACTAGCTAAAATGGAGAAGAAAGAAATGAGGTAGTCCTCACCTTCACCCCCCACCCATTGCCACTTACCCTGAACTGTCTGCAGACAGGGGCTCTGCCTGATTTCGCCACTGCTGTCTCTGCTTGTAGCCCCCATAGTGACTGGTAACTTAGGGGTTCTTCAAATGTTGGAGGACAGTCTGACGGTGGCTTGGTGGGAGATAGCCTCACCTGCTCCAATCAGTTGTCAGTGAGGGCTCCCATGCAAGAATTTAGACACTCAAAATTCAATCCAGTTGTGCTGACAACAGACAAGGAGAAAGAATGTTTGAAGGGCCCGTATTCCTATCTCTGTCAACATCTCTTCCACATTTAAAGTTCTTGGCCTTGTGTCCTAGACAAGACAGAGGAGACAAGGCAGGGAACTCATTCATGCTTGGCTTCTTGCTCTTTTCTCTGCTGGCTTTGCGTAGGGTGTTTTATCCTCATCTATGGTGCTGGCCATGCAGCGGCTGAGCCTGCTGCAGAAAGGGGCCTTCCTACTGCATCTCATTCAAAGCGTCCTGTGGGGTCCTCATTTCTGAGGACATGAAGCCCATCTGTGAAGGCATCCTTCACAGACTCCAATTGCCTCTCCAAGGCCCCACCTCCTGATACCATCAGCTTGGAGATCTGGTTTTAAGATTTGAATGTGGACAACACACTAAATTCAAGTGTGGCAAACAACACCCATGTGGGGTCAAGTGGTAGGAAGCTTGGGGCATGGCTGGTGAGTAGGTGGCAAGGCTGTTGCTGTGGAAGACAGAAACTCTTTCTGTTGTGACTGGAAATGGACAAAGGCACCCATGAGTAAAGAAGGGAACTCTCCCAGGGAAAGAAGGGCTGGTGATTGTCAGGGAGGGCTGCCTTCCCGTGATGCCCTGGCCGTGGTCCATTCCCAGTGCTGCCTTCTGCTGGCCTCTCTGCTTCCCACTTTTCCAGATTTCAGCTCCTCTCTTCCAGGAGCTCACATCTGGGAGCGATTTCGTCACTTCTTTGTGCTTCCACCGGTTCTCTTGTGAGTCTTCATGTTAAACCTACTTTATACCAGCAAGGCCCCTGAGATCTACTTGCTTCTTGCTTCTCATGGAACATTTAAACTCAGAGCCAGAGCAAGTGGAGGTGTTTTTTTTCTTTCTTTCTTTCTTTTCCATGGAGCACGGGGAGGCCTTAGAGTTCCAGCCTTGCCAGGAAGTACGGGGAGACATTCATGCTTCATCCTTGACATGCAGCCCAAATGAGCAGAAAGACTGCTAGTGTGGTTAGATTTCTGTATTCCTACTGTCTGCAACTTTCATCTCCTGCCGCAGGGGACTCAATCAAGAAAGCAGATTGTTTCAGCAAAGAGAATGTGCCAAACAGTAATGGAAGGTCAGGTAACATCTCACTCCCATCCTTGGGATTTGGCACATGAAGACATCAGTGACCCTGCAAGGGCGACTTTCTGGCTAGGGAGGAAGAAAACAGAGTCAGGTCTATTGGAGAGTAAGCGGGGCGTGACTTCCTCTGGTACACGAGCTGGAAGTGAGCTCGTCTTTGCCCAAGACGTTGAGGCAAATGCAAGCCTCTGGTCTACACATGTTTCAAATTCAAGAGAATTGCTTGTAAAAATAAAAGAAAACAAAAACAAAAACAAAAACAAAACAAAAATATGAGAGCAGGTGTTGTGGAACGCTGAGTTAACCTCCATCCCATATCAGCAGGCTCCTGGGAGTTCTGGTCCCTCTGCTCCTGAGCCAGTTCTGTACTAATGTACCCGGGAAGGCAGTGGGTGAAGGCCCAAGTCCCTGTGTCCCTGCCATCCGCTTGGAAAGCCTGGATGGGATTTCTGGCTCCTGGCATCGGCCTGAAATAGCACTGGCTGCTGTGAATTTCTGTGGAGTGAATCAATGAGTAGATAAAAGATTCTCTATTTCCTTCCCTCTCTCTTTCCCATCCTTTCATCCTCACCAGCCCCATTGCTCTGACTTTCAAATAAAGAGATGCATATGATTGTAGAGTTAATTGAAATTATGTTATTATAAAAATTAAAGGAAAAATAAAAGAATGGGGATAGAGGAAGAGACTGAGAGATGGAGGGGGAGGAACTACGGTTGTTTTAGAATGGTATATATGAAATACATCAAATCTGTCCTCTTCTTGTTGATAAAAATTTAAAAGAATTAAAGTGCAAGCAGGAGAGGTTCCTAGTGAAGTTCTTGGTCACAGATCAGCTTAAGGGTTCAACCTTCAGGTGTTCACTGCAGGCACATCAGGGAGTTGGCATCATCCAAGATTAAGTCATGCTTTTCAAAGTAAATCTTTTTTTTTTTTCTTGACAATTATACAATCAAGATACAGCTCTAGGAAGGAGAATAGACAATGACCTGGATGAAGAAAGGTCTTGGTAGGAACTGAAAATAAAGGGGGAGTAGAAAGAATTCAGAGTGTGACTGAGGTAGTGAGTTTTACTGAGTTAAGGGTTCTAACGTATATTTGGGGAAAATGAAAAAAAAAGTGGTGACATCAGACTTCACAGGTAGAGTGGCTTGACAGTAGCCAGTTGCTACTCAGAGTTCTGAAGGCCCAGCATCCTGGCCTCAGCAAGGCCAGGTCCTGGTGACAGCCTTCTCTCCTTCCTCCATGGCCTGGTGTCTCCTTAGAATAAGAGCATTAATCCATCACTGAGGATCATTTCAACCTACGCACCTCCCCAAAGCTGTACCTGCAGATACTGTCACATTGCCAGCACGAGTTTCACCATATGAATTTTGGTGAAATACAAAGTCTTCAGTCATAAGTGTCCCATTCTTGGCCCTCAAATTGATATCTTCCATACTTAGAAAATACATCTGTCCCATTCCAACAGCCTAAACATCTTAAGTTGTTCCAGTACCAGTTCATTCAAAGTCAAATGGAAAGTTCACCTGAATGAAATGAGGGTGAAACTTGAGATACAGTGTGTCCTGAGATTAACTTCGTCTCTAGTTTTGAATCTGTGAAACCAAATTATGTGCTACCAAGATATAGGAGTGGCTCAGTCTAGCATAGACCCTGTCCTCCAAACAGGGAGAGATAGGAAAAGAAGAGGTGATTGACTATCAGCAAGTCTTAAACATAGCAAGGGAAACTCCACTGGGGAGCAAGAGTGTAGAACAGTGCTCTTGTTTCCAGTGCCCTGCCGTGCAGGTCCATGGCGTTTGCAGTGTCGTACTGCCTGGCCCTATTCCTCCAGCCCCAGAGAGCCCCACCCACAGCCTCTCTGTAGTGGCCCCATTGCTGAGATGCCAGATAGGAATCACCCCCGAACTGGTGGGGGTAGCAGCCCTGGTGGTGTCTGAATAGCTTTTCCCTTCTCTGGAGGGACAGCGTATATTTGTAGGCATCCTTCATTCCCTCCCGTTTCCTATGCTTCCATCCGTTCTAGCCTGCAGCAACTCTGCTGGTACAGTCCACTTCTGGCCTCTACTGAGACGGCTGAGTGAGTCTGCGGCTTGGACTCATATTACTCTCTTTATTAAATGATCAGTCAGCCGATGTAGTTTTTCAATCTCTCTCTCTCCCTCTCTTCCCCCATCTCTCTCTTTTCCCCTTCCCTTTCCCTCCCTCCTCCTCTCCCTCTCTTCCTCCCATTTTCCTTCTCCTTTTCTCTCAATATGAGTAGGCTAAGAATTTTCTACTTTTTACTTGTTGAATATTGTAGTTAGTGGTGCCTTAATCCTGTGATTATAGAGTGGAGTTAAATTATATTTTTGTAAAAATGAAAGAAAAGGAGTTTGGCACAGTGCCCTACTAGCTTAAGTCCTCGCCTTGAACACACCAGGATTCCCATCCAGCTTCCTGCTTGTGGCCTGGGAAAGCAATCGAGGATGGCTCAACAGATTGGATGGGAGACCCGCAGGAGGTTCCAGGCTGCCGGCTTTGGATCGGCACAGCTCCAGCCATTGCAGTCACTTGAGGAGTGAAGCATCAATCTGAATATCTTCCTCTCTGTCTCTCCTCCTCTCTATGTATCTGACTTTGCGATAAAAATAAACAAATCTTTTAAAAAATGAGGGAAAAAAGGAAAGAAGAAGGGGAATTGAGGAAGTGAAATTGTTATCTTCTTAGAACTGCACCTGTGAAATATATGAACTCTGTTCTTTTTATTTTAGTAAATATTTTTTGAAAAGGATTTTCCAGTTCTTTTAGTTCTGTTTTCTTTGTGTTTAACAGTTCTTCTTCAACACATTAATCTCTACTGACATTTAATAACATGTATTTAGGAGAAACCAAGATGCTCTTTCAACACATCGCTTAGAAAATCTTCTCAGCTAAATATCCAGTTTCATTGCTTGTGTGTTCTACCTGCTGTGGAACACTGGAATCTGAATGCAAGTCAGCAAGCATCTTTGCCACTCTAAGGGTTGGCTTCTCTCTCTTTTCTGTAACGTGTCCCTCATTTTGCCTGGGGTATCAGCAGGATGGCCTTGTGCCCACCTAGTTTCTGTCCATGACTGTTCACTAGTCACGTGCCCTCTAAGGAGACAGAGGCTTTTTCTGCAGCTTATCTCTGCTTTCTCAATCCTCCTCAGGCTTGCCTTTCGCATTCCCTTCATGACAGTCTTGGATTTTTCTAGCATGTACCTGAAACTCTTCCATTCTCCACCAGCTTTAGAACCACTTCTGGATGTTTAGGGAATGTTACAGCATTACCTCACTTTTCAGGACCAGTGTCTATACCAAAATGCCATGGACTGATTGGCTTAAGAAATAGACATTTGTTGCTTAGAATCTTGGGGTCCCAGTTTGGGGTGTCAGCACACTGGGTGCTGGAATGGGCTGTCTTCCTGGCTTATATATGGCTGCCTTCTTGATGTTCCCTCAATGATAGAGAAAGGAAGCTCTGGTTTTCTTCTTAGAAAAACACTGATTCATTCCATCAGGGTATTTCTAACCTAAATGTCTCATTTGTACAAAACTTGCAACAGTTCCACCTCCTCATACTGTCATGTTAGCAGTTCAGCACATGCGTTTAGCAAGGAGGTCACCAATACTTAGTAATAGGGCCAGCAGGCAGTAGAAATATGTGGCCCAAGAACCATTTCAAATTTTGGTGCATTGAGAGTGCTAAGCCAAGATTCTAAAGGGGAAGAGGCATTCTGAGAATGTATGCTTGAAATCAAGAGTTCTGAGATGAGGTTTCTGACCATGACAAGATGCAGCCATTGTGCAGGTTGATGAGGTAGAAGGGAAAATGAACACTCTAAAGACAGGAAGGGTCAAGAGAACAGCAGGTCTGAGGACTCATCCAGGGGAGCACCAGTCACCGGAGCTAGAATTTTGGAAGTCATTCTAAAGCTTTTCCTTTCCTTCTTGCACACGTAATGATTAAAGTTTTGTCTCCCTACCTTTCCATGTGTCTGACACGTTTTCTCCAAACCCACCACCTGTCAGTCTCTCTTCACTGAAGGAACCTCAGACCTGACCCTGTCACTGCTAAGCCTTCACTCTCATGCATATGATCCATGTGTGCATAGGGTAACAAGCTCCAGGCTGGTGAGCATCGTGACCATGGCTCACCAGGTATAACCCAGACACGGCATTCAACCCACTTCGGGCTTGCCTCTTCTCTCCCCTGCTTAGCACCTGCTAGCACAGGGCTTCTGCACCTGCACTTTCCGCCCCACTTCAGTTTGGCCCATTCTTACTTATATTCTGGTGAAGGGCCTTGCTTAGGTTTTAAATGTGGCAAGCACATCCTCCTTGCTTCTGCCATGATAGAACCCCACATACAGAACCCCTTATGTTGGAGAACCCCCTGATTTTCCTGGGGATGTATGCTTAGGTATCTGCCTTCATTTTAGACTGTAAGCTCAGAATAGGCAGAAAACATGTCTCATTCACTGTGCCCTGAACTGTCATCCCAGAACTTCTTCACCTCTGCAGCTGTTGGCATGCTGGGAGCGGTCTTTCTTGTGCGTCGTAGTACTTCTAGCAGCACCCCTGACTTTTACCTTCCAGATGCCAGGTGTATCCTCAGCTGTAACAAAAGGAAAAATTTCAGCCATCGCCAAAGGTTACTTTGGGGACAAACTCTCCCCTGGCTCAGAATCCCTGTGATTTCTGCTCAGAGCAGTCAGGGCAGGGAGGCCCAAATGTTAGTGAGGATGAACTTACCTTTGCACTTCACACCTTTCCTGTCCTGCTAAAGCTCATCTGTGGCTGTCAACAGGCCACCATTCAAAAATGTTGCTTGGCTTATTTTCATAACAATCTTTTTAAAAAGTTCCCACTGAAATACCTTGTCAGGAAGTGTACGCCATTGAGAGGAAAATGTGCTTGAGAACAAACATCTGTTAGGTTATCTGAAACTGTAACAGTCCTCAGGATTTAGCACTTAGCACTTGGCAAGAACAAGTCTTCACTTCCTTTAAGTTTAGCAAAATATGCTGGAAGATACTGCTTTCATTCTCTTCTTCTTGACTTGCATGCTTAATTGGGAGAATTACGCCTCCTAATTTAGTAATACAGTGACAGTTGCAAATGATCTCAGAGGATCAGTGGCACGATGTGGTAGGAAAAGACACAGCTGGATGGTTTTGGTAAAAGAAATAGATGTTTGTGTTTGTGAACGGCTGCATATCTCAGGCTGCTGTTCTCATTGACATAATATGCTCAGTGATAAATGTGGGCCACCAACTTGAAACCAGAGGATGATTCCTTTGATGTTTGACTTTCTGAGCTCATCTCCTCGGATCAGGACAGTCTAACATTTTGCTAAGGGAATTCTCCTTGGTAGATATAACCATGTTAGATACAGATCAGGAGACATCACTGATACTTGGTTTTAATTCCTTTTCACTATATGTGACATGGGTGGGGAAATCATGAATAGAAAAGCAACTGTATTTTAGGAAACCCATCATTTGTTTATGTTATTGTTGTAATGGCCTGAACATGGCATAGCGTGAGGTTGATGATCTCTGTCTACACAGTGACATGTGGTGAGCCCTAGCGAGACAAGCCAGAGGCCCTTTGGCTGTCCCATGGGAGACACTGAGCCCTGGAATCATGCTGGAGCCCTGGGTGTTGTACTGACTCAAGCAGCACTTGACTTCAAGTCAGAGTTACATGAAAGGTTGATCTGCCTTCTGACTGTCCTGTTTCCATCCCCTTGTTTCCTAGCAGTATCAACCTGTGTCTCTCAGGGGCCTTTGATGAGCTATTTGGCAGACACTGTGTTTTATTTATTTATTATGATTAGAAAATATTTGTTACCAAGGCAGAGGCAGAGAGAGCTACATTCATTCCCCAACTGTTTATAACAGTCAGGACTTGAATAGTCTCAATCAGGAGAGAGTAATCAATCCATATCTCCCATACAGGGGATAGGAACCTAACTGCAGGAGCTGTCCCTGCTGCCTTAGCAGGATGCACATGAGCATGGAGCTGCAGTCAGGAGTCAGGGCTGAGTACCGAACCCAGGTCCTTTGATGCGAGACAGGCAGGCATGCTAACCAGGACCTTACCCACTAGGCTTAACACCCACCTGCACACTGCATTTTAAGTGAAGTTAATTCTCTCTAGTCCCTGAGAAGTGCTGAATTATTTCTAGAGATGAGCTGAGAGTATCACAATAGTCCAACTGAACTTGGAATAAGTTTTATTAAAAATAATACTTTATGTAAAGTTGAAAATTAATTTTAGGCTATCGAGTTATCATTTTACATTAATATATTATGTAATTGTAGTATAAATTAGAACACACTTAGAAACCCAGTGGGAAATTTTCTGCTAAACTCTTGTTTGTTTCATCGGAATACAATAAATAGACAAACCAAGTTCTCTTCCACAGGATTTACAAGCTTAACTTCTCTTATTCCTCTGAAGTTAAATCCACAGGTTGGAATCAGCTAAGACGGTTACATCAACTTGCTAGGATAGATGCACAGTAATTCACCACGTCCAGTTCCCTGAATCCCCTCAGGACCTCATTGCTCTCTCTCCTGCTGAGCTAGACACTGTGTCCAAGGCCACGGGCCATCACCTGCAGACCACAGGCTGGGGACGACCTTGACGCTGTGTCCAAGGCCACGGGCCGCCACCTGCAGACCACAGGCTGGGGACGACCTTGACGCTGTGTCCATGGCCCCGGGCCATTGCTTACAGACCACAGGCTGGGGACGACCTTGACGCTGTGTCCATGGCCATGGGCCATCACCTGCAGACCACAGGCTGGGGACAACCTTGGCCAAGACAGCAGTAAAGTCCCTGTACATGGTTTCCCGTTGGCTCTGATCACTTGAGCGTATTTATTGGCTCTTCCAAGAACTGCCTGGTGATACATTTTCACAAACTGTCCTTCAAGTTTTCCCACTTACTCTGATTTCCCTTGAAATAATCAACATTGGGTTTTTCACTTTATTACTCAAGGAGAAAGAACCACCCATTATATTGAGTTATTTTAAAAACCCAAAATCCCCTAACATGAGAGTTTTTTTTAAATCTTCACATATTTTCTATGTACTGCTAATTTCTGAAGCATACATCAACACATTCCAATTGTCTTTCACCCTAATATGTCCTCCTCTCATTAAGAAAAACCCCACAGTGGAGAAAAATGCCCAGTTCATTTCAAGTAGCACTGCTTTCTAGTGTGGCCGTATCAGAACCTTGATCTATGGATGTGTGAGAAGCAACTCCCTGAAGTGTCTTGATGGCTTTCGCCCTGTGTCTGCAGACAGGTTCCGGACAAGTCTGCTTCGAGAGGGAGTGCTCTAAATCCTGTGTCCTTGGCACACTGAAATTCTTAGCACAGTGATGAGATCTAGGCTGGCAATTGTTCAGTCATCTCCATTTCCAAGCGCCTGTGCCTGACTTTGTGGGAAAATGCACAATTTGGGTGAGTGGAGCAGTGATGGAGAGGGGGAAGAGGAGAACTGAGGGAAGGAAGAAGGAGCAGATGGAAGCCTTCCTCTCCTCCTCCTGGGAAGTCCCATTGTGTGTCTCATAGGGCAGAAGGCAGCACGCTTATCTAGTGCTTTTCTCATCGCACATACACTCTCCCTGGGAGATTAATGATCATGCTGTGTTTCCTTGTGAGCTGTCAAGCAGGAGTAGTCATTTGGGAACTTCCCAGCGATGTAACATTGACACCTGAGCAAAGAAATATAGGCTTGCCAGCACCCGCATTCACTTCTGAAGTTTATATCCTTCTGGAATGAAAGGCCTGTTGTCAGTAGCTGTGGTACGAGACATTTTTCTACTTCAGACGTCTGGCTGATTGTTGCCAGTGTGGTAACCCAGTTCAAGATGGGTTAGACATTTTGAAGTTGGAACACAGCAGGAAAGTCTGCTCTCTCTAGTAATAATGCCATCCATCCCGAGTTTGTATTTATAGGTTGCCAGAAAGAACAGATGGGTTTGGTCTGTATCTGTGACCCCCGGAAACCCAAGAACCTTTTTACAATGTGTTCAGTATTGCTACATGCGAGTAGAAGTTTTTGCATGTATGTGTGTCTGCATCTAGGTACATATTTATCCTGTATGTACTCACATAAAGATCAACTGTATCCACGTATGTCTTAATGCACATATGTACTCACATTTGGAATTCTGAAAGTATGTCACCTTCATTAACTGTGAGAAAGGTGTTATTTTTATATACATATTAATGCAAAAATGCTGATGAAATTAGAAGTAATGATAATTCCCAAACAGTTGAATATTCTCCCGTAGATTTTGCCACTCATTCTCTCATTGACCATGTTTTTACTGCTTGTTTCTGATGTACTTGGAGGCTTCTCATAAGTAGAACCACATGATGTCATGGGAAGATGGAAATCCAAGCTGGAAGTCAAAGACAAAGCAAACTGAGATTTTAAAAATGCTCTCAAAAACAGTGTGGGAAATAAAATAATTGCCTTTTTCCCCCCCCCGCCAAAAAAGACCAAAACTAAAACAAAACACCACCAAAACCCCTAGGCTGTAGTTATGCTGAAGAAATGTTCAGTGGAACCCAAATACAGTAAATCCCACAGCCACAAAAGACAGTTTGAAAATTCATGATTTTAGTTTGTCTGCCTAGTTTGTCATAAGGAGAGTATTTCTTTAAACTCACACATAGGCACCATGTAAAGAGATAAACTAAAAGAAATATATAAAAGGTTATGAAAACTAGCATACTTTCTATTTATGTAGCACTGTTATAGTTTGAACGTGGTTGGTCCCCTGGAACTCACGCAGGGGTTACCAGTATAGCCATGATAGGGACTTAATCTGACGGTGGAGCTCACGGCTGGCATTTTTGGGAGGAGATTAGCATAGACAAGATCATTCAGGGGGACCTCTGTGTTTGAATTCTGGTAGCTTTATAGGGAGGCAAGCAGAGCACTTTGAGGGGCACTCAAGCACTCCCACCTGGTGTAAGTGAGCCCAGGGTCCCATTGCCAAAGCCCTAATCATGCTGCTTGGATTTGAAGCCTCTAGAACCAAAAGCCAAGACAAAATTTCCTTTTTTTTTCTTTAAGTTCTCTTCCATTTATTTGAAAGTCAGAGTTAGAGAGAGAGAGAGAGAGAGAGAGAGAGAGAGAGAGGCCTCTCTTTCTACGGTAGAGGTAGCCTGCCTCAGGCATTTTGTTGTAGTGCTGAAGAACTGACAGCACCAAACAGCTCAGTGAGCTGCACTGCCCGGAAGTCTCTGTGGGTCAGAGGAGAGTGGTGAGGCTCAGGGGTGTGGTAAAGGAGACAGGAAACCTGTTTCACCACCAGTCTTTGGCCGCAGGTTGGTGTGGTCCCCTCCGATCTCTTCCCATTTGGAATTCTCAGAACCATCCCACAGGGATGTTCAGTAAAGCAGCATCTGGCGTTCTCCTTGTGCTCCTTGAGTCTAGCCTCAGGCAGCTCTAGCCCCCGTTCCTGTCCCCTAAGTCAGAACGTGTTTATGCTGTGACGCTGAGAGTGCAGAAGGGTCACCTGCCCAAGGCAGGGCTTTGACAGCCCTACTCCTCGGCCACCAGCAGCTCGCAGACAGGCCCTCCCTCTACTGTGGGTTCCTCTGCATGCAAAGCCCCTATCCAGGCTCTACAGCTCTCAGCTGGAGAACACTGTTGGTGGAGAGTCATCCGATTCATACTGTGTGAGCCTTGGAGGGCAGGGCCTGGGCTTAAGCGCTTCACAAAAAGCTTCCATGGGTGATTCTGTGATGAAGCCAGGGTTGACGCGCTCAGCTTGACTTGTCCCCACACTTGGCTTGCTCTGATGCTTTTTCCATTTAGGCCCCATGTTCAGGGCTGTGGTTGGATCTGGTTTATCTCCTGAGGGTTAATGTGCTGGAAGTTCTGTGATGTAGAAGATGCTAGAACCTCTATGAGGAGGAAGTAGAAACCATGAAAACAGAGAAATAGAGTACTAATGTACTACTAGAACAAATATTGATCTTTGGCAGAATAACCACGATTTCCTTTTTTTGTGATGTGATTGGTAAAGGCTTAATTGTTGATTAGAATATTTGTTCAAAATACTCATTGCCCCTCTGTACTGGTCCCTTTCTATGTGCACTTGCCTGTGTTAGCAGCATACTTGGTAGTGTCGGGCTTGACCTTGTGAACTGTTTAGCACTACCACGCGAGTAAAGGGGCTGAGCAGAGTGATATGCTGTGCCTTTACAAACTTACAGGGAAGATTTTTTGCAAAAAAAAAAAGTGTGGATTTCAAACACTTTTACATCAAAATAAACTTACTTTGAGTTTCATTCTCCATGAGCTATGGAAGTGTCCTATGTGGTCCTCTGAGAGAAACCTTAGGAGCTGTCACATTGTCCTACACTCTTCTTCCCCTCTGCCATGAGGACACCAAAGGACTGTCCCTTCAGCCTGGAGCAGCAACAGGAACTTGTGGGATAGATTCATTGCCAACCCACAAACATCATAGTGGAAGCGAGAACTAAACTTTTGCTGTCAGAAGTCCCTGGGATTAGGGTGGTGTTTGTCACAAACAGCATAGCGTATTAAAGCCTGACTAGTTAGAGGGACCCAAAACAAGAGGCAGGTGAACAGGTGTGACTCCACGATTGCTGTGAAAGTACTGCCTCACTCCAGGCAAGCCGTGCAACTGAACACAGAAGAAGGAAAGCAACAGAAGATGCTGGTGTGATTCATGTAGGTGTCTTGCATGCAACCTGCATCAAGGCCTCTGGCTCTAGCTTAATTTATGATTAATTTGCTTACGTATTTGAAGAACAGAGGTGTCACAGTGCTGCCTTAGGTTTTATGAAGCACCACACCAGGTTCTCCTGAGAACCACCATGTTCTGCTGCACCGGCTGCACCCCTGGAGCCCATTACCTAAGCATTTTGATTAAAAACCTGTCAAGGAAGCCCAGGAACAAAAAGATCCTGTGTATATATCCTCAAAATAAGGAATAAATTGTGCCGTTTTTTAAGCCAAAACCAAACTCTTCCTGGAGGGGAGGATCTGAGGCCTCCCATGGTCACCTTGGCTTTGAAGCTGTCACTTTGGATCCTGTGCCCCCAGGAGTCGCTGCTCTGTATCAGCTCCTCTCCCAGGCTTCAGTTGGATGTCGCTTTTGCTTTTCAAACAATGGATCAGTGGGGAGTAGAGGTGGGAGTGGAGCAAGGGAGCGTGTGCAGCTCTGTCTGTGTTGGTGTGCAGAGACTGGTAAGGAGGCAGGAACAGGGAATTCCATCATGGAACTATGATAGAGGTAAGAAAGTGGGAACTCGGTACACGGAGGTCTAAATGCACCCATCACGTGTGCCTAGCCCAGGTTTGGGGTTTAGGGAGGCAATATTCTATTTAGGGCCATCTTTCGTTATTTCCTTTTCATCTCAATTTTTCCTAAATATCATGAAGAAACTCACATTGAGATTTATTGTCATCTAGAATAATGACATTTTCATTTCACTTGCAACCTGCGCTCTGCATTCTTTTCTAAAATAGCCCATCGAATAGCTTCTAATGAGTTTACTGTTGTTCAGCTGAGATCAACCCACATGCTTCACAAGACTCCAGAGTTCTCTCTGAGATCAAAGGCAAGACAAATATAACTCTAATTATACTTATAAATTCCTCTTGCCTTCCTATCTCTTCTTTTATTCCTGCATTTTTTTTAAAGAGACAAAGATCTAAATAGAAGTGCTTCTCCTCTCACATACCTGTTGGAAACTTCTTAGCTCCCCAGAGTTAGCTCTCAATGATTCTTTTAGGTCAGAGATAAGGGTTGCCAGGCGTGGTGAGTGACAACAGAATAGCTGTGTGCAAGCAAAGAGTGCCTGGTAGCCTTGAGTTGTTTTAGTGATGTGCGGTGAAAGTGGTTGGAAAGTCATGCATCCTCAATGCGTGATTACTCCTGTGGATACACTCGTTCATCCTCAAGCTGTCCATCCTGTGAAGGGAGAAGCAGAGATCCAAATCTCAATCAGTCTATCTGGGCAGTGCCAACAGCCAGTTTAGATTATATAGGGCGAGACTCCTGTTTGAGCCCTGACTAGACCCATGTAACCTACCTGCGTGGTGCTTCAGGAGAAAGTCATTGGCCTTGTTAGGAAGTGGCCACCCAAGATGGTCTCTGACTGTGTGACCGCTGACCACCTACAACATTGTGCACGCCTCCCCACATGGCTGTCCACAGTCCTCACCAGCTGTCCTCGTGCCACCTTGGCCTTGAGAGTGTACACAAAGCATCTGCCACTCAGGCGCTGCAGGTCCAGTCACTGCCTCCGCAAAGCCTCATTTAGAGCAGTGTGTGATCACAGGAAGGCTGGACAAGGGCTTCATCCTTGAAAACAGGCGCTGCAGACAGCCGGAGTCTGCCCACACGTCGGCACCGTTTGCTACAGGGCCGACTCTCTGGAGACCTTTCTTTCAGACTTGTTTTTAAGGAGTTCTGACAGGTCTCATGCAAATTTGTTGGGAAGGATAGCGCCAGAGCTGCCTAGCACAGGGGAGGTGTGAAGTCCTTAATTTTCTGGGAAGACAGTCAAGGAATCCATTAGCAGGTTCAGACGTTTCTGCACGAGCATTGCCATTTGGCAGTTGGGCTTGCGGTGGATGAATGAGCAAGGCCAGTGAACACTCGCAGCCAGGTACTGTAGGCCATTTGGATTCTCCACTGGGAAGGAATTCCTTCTTAGGCTCACTAGAAATTTACTATCTTCTATTTTCATCGAGTTCAAGATAAATAATGAGGCTATTAAGATCGCGTTGTTTTATTTGCCTTTTTCAAGATCAGGACAAAGGGAAAAATAAAGATAAATGGATAAGCACTAAATAAGATGCAGCTAGTTCTCATTTAGCCTTCTTTTTCATAGTGTTTTCTTTTAAACTTATGGAGGTGAAGGTATCATCTACAAAGTTAACTTTGTCCTAAATGTGTAGGACTGTCAAGGCTATATATTTGCCAGCACCATGACTGGGGAATAAGCAGTCACTGTGCTCCAGCCTTGCCCTCCTCCCTGACTCCATTCCCCAATGCTAGGTTGATTGTCTACAATGTTGGCTGTGGAACTGGCAATGGGAACCCAAGTGAATGGGGCAGCAGCTCTGTTTTGTTGCAGGTCAGTGAGGTCAAGTGCAGAAACCAGCACCGAGACAGGTAACTGAATATAGTGGAGTGTG
The DNA here is from genome assembly GCF_030435755.1 of Ochotona princeps. Taxonomy (NCBI): domain Eukaryota; kingdom Metazoa; phylum Chordata; class Mammalia; order Lagomorpha; family Ochotonidae; genus Ochotona; species Ochotona princeps. The sequence continues at coordinate 35,149,014 of NC_080854.1, forward strand.
TCCACAGCAGACAGGGTCTCAAGGGAAGCCCCACCAGAATGGACCGCTGAGGTTCCAGGTTGAGACAACAAGAAAGAACCTGGGTCGGTTGAAGGATGATTTCCAAGGGAGAGGCAGAGAAGAGGTGGTGTAGTTTCCACTGTGAAAGCCTCATCACATCTGTTAAGGCTTTCCACTGGATTGCTTGTTTGACTTGTTGCATACTTGGTTTCTAATATTTCTGTTTTTCTGTGCCTTTTGGGGAGGGGGTGTACTCCGTGGACTCCTTTCCTAACTTCATTTCATTGTTGCTCTGTATTTCTGAGTACTCTGATGATCACTGTTTGTGTATTTGCAGCCTTCCCTTCTCTACAGCTCTGTTAATGTACTGTGGTCTTTGGGGAGCCACATTGCCGTTTTTGTTTCTGTTTATTGTGTTCCATTTTGCTGTTTGTGTGTCTGGAAGATCTCTTGCTACTATCTCTTCCAAATAGTTTTTTTATTGAAGGATTTATTCCTCAAAATATGTCTCTGGGACTTGGTGGAGGGTCTGAAGCTTCCTGTTGAGTTCCAGGAGCGCATCCTGGGTGGGCTCAGGGCACTCGGGCTACCTTTTGTGGGTGGGGCAGGAGTCCAGAGTAACATCTGAAATGAGTGTGGTTGGTGTCTCTGGCTAGAGTTGGGGGAGGGGATGTTGCAGCCAGGTGGTGGATTCACAACTTCAACCCCTCTGTGTGCCAGGGTGAACCAACTGGTCACCACCTGGAGTGAGCTCCCAGCAGCAGCAGCACGCCTCACCTACCCAGGTGTGCACACTGCACCAGCTCAGTCAGCAGGACTTGTCGTCAGTATGCAGGGAACTGCAGATTGCCATAGTCAGCACAGGACCCCAAACACAACCTATGACCCTCGGAGCTCTGTGGCCTATGGCCAGAGCTCCCAGAGCCCCGCTGGGCAGGGGTCCACTCTGCACACTGTTGCCCTCTCCCACGCAGAAAGACTGCCTGCCAATGCTCAGCTGTGACTCCACCACAGCTGGCAAACAGAGTCTGGGCACTTTGGTGGGAGGAAGAGATAGAGTCACATGTTCTTCCTTCATGCAGCAAAGAATTTTTCCAGACCCCCAGCAGTCACACTCAAAATCAGTGGGGAATGCGAGTTCTTCCTCAGTCAAAGTCATCAGTGAAACAGACCACAACAGCCCCCTCCCACATGACCCTGGCAGGCAGTCTTCCCCAGCCAGGAGCCTGCCATGTAGCTGCTGTCCATCCCATCCATTGTTCCATATATTTACAGTCGGTATAAATCTCTCATCCTGCTAATGCCCCAGTACTGTTATCATCCAGGTGTCTCCCAGGGGAGACTGAAATCAGAGCTCAAGTCGTTTGCCCTGGTCTGAGAGCCAGCAAGAGGTGTGCCTGGGGATGGAATCCAAGTAGCTCCTCCTGGTGGTGGGCAGGAGGTGTGCTGCCCTCTGGGCTCAGGGCGTTTGAGTGCTGGGTACCTTGCCTGTCTCAGTGCTTCATTCTCCTTCATTATCTCACTGTGCCTGGTTTCTTCCAAAACTGAACCTGTGAACGGAGAGTTGTCTTGGCTGTGTCTACCATGTCTGTATCTAACAGTATTTTCGTCTTTTTGAGATGATAGCATTCAGTTTTTGGTGTTCATATATTTGAGATCCTAGAAGTATCCAGGAGAGAAAAAATATATAAAATAATCTTTTTTCTATTTAAAAAAATGCCAGATTCTCTTCTTCTAAGGAGGTTGGGCCAAACCAGTTCAGACATTTGCAGTGGGAAGCTAAGGACATAGACTCCAGTTAGACCCAAACAAAGATGTCCTGGCAGGTCTGTATCTATAGAACCTGGCCACTGTGGCCAGGTGCAGATGGACACGCTGGAGAGGCCATCTGGCTCTGGATGGGTGACTGGCTGTGCTGTCCTCAGAGCCAACCAGTCATTTGCATCTGCTGCAACAGGGCAGGTGCTATAGGAGCAGCCCCCATGCCACAGGCCAGTTTGGCCTGCAGGGGTGATTACCCTGCCTGACAGCTAAGGAGTTACAGCAGATTCACCGAGGTTATCTCCCCAGGTGCCTGAGCAAAATGGATTCTGTGGTCAAGGAGAGAGCCAGGGATGCTATGGCTTTTTCAGGAAAAGTAGACCTGAGCGATGTAGGTGTTATGTGGCTGGATTGAAAAGCTGATGAAGTAGAAAAAGGACAGGAGAAGGCGCTAGGGCTGCAGAGATGTGATGGAGAGAGATGGGTCTTGCTGCAGCCCCAGGGAGCTGAGGGCAGAGAGGCTGCCAGCCACATGGAGCCTGCTCTTTGTCAGCTCAGCAACACCCACATAAGAGCCAGGGCTGCGACCTCCCTTTGCACAATGAGTTTCTGTCCTCCCTAACCCTCCTCTTCTGACAGGTCTTCCTGCTTTTACTGCAGCTATAAAATGCCAGCCCTTTCACCCCATCACTTTCCAGATAAGAATCACTCCCTCTTTCCCAAAACTTTTTTATAAGTAGGATTTTTTTTTACTCAACAATGCAACATTTGGTTCCAGATTAGAAAAGAGTTTATTGCCTTTAAAAGGGTTTCTAAGTGAGGGACAAGGTAGACTTGACTTCTCAAATGCACAGCTTTTACTCTCTGGTTAAAGTGCTCATTAGTGATGGAGACACTAGGGCCCTGGTGATTATTGACTCGGCAGCAGAGGGAGCCTGAATTCTTAAATCATGCTTGGCATGTGCAGGTGGGTGTCACTTTACTTCCTGTTGAACAAGATCAGGGCTCACTGAGTGGGCGGAACTTCGTGAGTCCCCTCTGGAATGATCCTGTGGAAGTGCCCCTGGGGTGAGTGGCAGGGTTAGGAGAAAAAAGGGTAGACCAGGGGCATCTGTAAGCTGGAGACTGTGTGAGTGTTCATTGGAAGGTGTCCCATAAACCTGCAAAACTAACCACTGAACCCTGGAGAAGAGGCCCCTAAGATTCTATCAGGCTTCCCTTCCATGTCTAAATATCTTCACTGGCACAGACCTCATGCATGATTTGCTGTATTTGTCCTGAACCGTGGACTGTCAGAGACACCTAGTAGGGAAGTCCTGGTCCTCATGGAGCTTACACCTTAATGCGAAGGAGAAAGGAGGAGTAGGTGCATCAAGAAGATACGTTCACCAGAAGGCTTGTCATGCCACAGACAAGTACTAAGGGTCCCCGTTGGCCATTGCTCTTTGTGCCTGAGAAACATCGGTATGACAAAGAAGACATCAGTCCTCACCCTGGTGAGAAGGAAGAGCCTCACAATGATTGTAATGAGGCCATGAAGCAGAACATGTGGCTATGAGAAAGCTGGAGACACAGAGGTAGGCCAGAGCCAACCGAGGATGGTCAGGGTCCCATAACATGCTCTGGTAGCCTGGCTCGGAAAGGACACTCATGCAGTAACTCCAAGGAGGCAGAAGCTGGCTGTCTGTAGGTCTCGGAAGGGCCAGCCCAGGCAGAGGGAGCAGAGGATGCCCACTGAGTTTCAGCAACACAAGAAGAACAGTGTGGTCAGAGAGGATCTTGACTGAAGGGCGGAAGGGAGGGTCAGGACAGTTAGGGGAATGAGGCAGACCGAGGGTGCAGGAAGAGCGCAGTGTAGCTGGAAACACAGTGTGGTCTAGCCACAAGCTGGGGGTCCAGAGGGCTGATGACAATGCTTGGTTGGATCAGACCTGATCCAGTGTGGCTGTGAGATGTGTTCCTCACCTCTACCCCAACCCTAGATCCTTAGGTCATTGTGATGCTATTAGAATAAAATTACCATGGAAAGCACACCTACTTTCGTCCTACAACTGATGCCATGACGCTTCTGATATTTCATAAAAAGACACAGATGTAGGTGCTGCATGAGCTCTGCCCGAGACTCTTCCCTGCTTTGAATATTCAATTGGAATCTGCCCAGACATCACCACTCTGCCCCTCCAGGGTATGAAAGGAAGCCCAGCTCAGCCTTGTTGGCAGGGGAAGGGTGTGTGTGTGTGTGTGTGTCTATGTGTGTTTGGGGCCTTTTTGCATCCTTGACTGTTTATGCACTGCTTGATTCTTGGACTTCCACTTTGTCTTCCTGTCTCCCACACATCTCTGTGCCTCCAACTTTGATTTTTTTTTCACACGTGGAGGGTAGAACCTGCACAAAGTCAAGCCTCAAGCCGCGAGCCCATGACAGCCCTGCGTCCTGGGTTGCCCACATGCATCCTTCTGTCTTTTCCCACACTTTCTCCTTTCTTTCCTTTTTTCCCCAAAGAGAGCCTGAAGGCCGTCTGGTTTTGATACTCAGCCAGCTTAAAGTGTTTAAAAAAAATTCTCAACCTCTCTTTCCCACATTTTTGAGTGCTCTGAGAAACTGATTTTGAATTTAAAGTATTCATAAACACTCATTTAACATCTTTGTGCATTAAAATATTAAACACCTGCATATTCAAGATTATCTAGGTCTATTGGAGGGTTTCACTGATGCAATGTAATGCTCCATTATGTTGCTTCTTAGCTGGAGGACAATGATTGACGTTATAAAATACAAGACAGCATCTTTGGCTTTTTCACCACATAGAATCTAACTATTTTACTTAGAGACAATGAAGAATGAGGAATATGTGAGAAAATCCAGGCTACATCTTGGCTACGAATAACTCAGCCAAGAATGTCATGCAGCACCAGGCAAGGAGGAATGCAATTCAGATAAAATATTAATGCAGTGAAATGAAAACCCATTTCTCATTGCCTTAGGCCACCTCTGTGTGCCTTGCACACACCGATGCTTGCATCTTGGGGTGATTCTGTCCCTGTCCTTGTAAGGCATAAGCACAGAGTTCTTAAGTATACGCTCTAAATTCATTCACAGGGTACTCGTGTGAGGACTTGCTGCAGAATTGGGTGCTGGATCATTTATTCTTGTATTAGGTCTTCCGTTATTGTTATGTATGTTGTGAGAGATCTCCTTGCTGCCATCCATGCTACCTGGGACCCCTCGAAGGCAGGCCTGCTCCCTCACTTGCAGGATCATCAGCAGGTGGAGAGCCCTGGAGAGCAGCGGGATGGGTGTGATGCTCCCAGGCCTGAAAGGTGTTGTCATGGAAATGCTGCTTCGCAGTGAACTTTTCTTGCCCTTTTCTTTTCAATCATATATTCTCCCAGAGCACGATGTGGTAATTTGACATATGTATGTAATGTACATTTATCAAATCAGGCATTGATTATCAATCAGTGCCATTGATTGGCATGGCTAGTACTTCAGACATGTATTACTTCTTTGTATTGAACATTTCCCAAATACTCTATTCTAGCTACTTTAGTAAGCTATACTCACGTCTAGGGTATTGTAAGTCACTAGAACTTACTGTCGTGTTCTTGTTGGAATAATTAATTTCATTTGAGAGAGAATGAAAGAGAGTATGTTTCTGAGTGTCAGATAGATTTCCTATCTATTGCTTACTCTCTGAATGTGCACAAGAGCTGGGGCTGGGCCAAGCTGAAGCCTAGAGCTGGGACCATGATCCAGGTCTCCCACTTGGGTGGCTGGGATCCAACCACCTGAGCCTTCTCCTGCTGTATCCCAGTGTGCCAGGCAGGAAACTGGAGTCGGGAATGTAGCCGAGAACTCAGGTACTCTGATATGGGATATTCACATCTTGACTGACATCTTAACCATTAAACCAAATGCCCACTCCCTCCTTCATTGTTGTTTTTAAAAGATCGTTGTTTATTTATCTGAGAAGCCTACAGAGCATTCAATCTGCTGGGTCACTTCCCAAATGCCAACAAGGGCCAGAACTGGGCCAAGATGGTCCCATGAGCCATGGGCTCGATCCAGGTCTCCCACATGGGTGGCAGAACCCAGCCACCAGAGCGTTCAGTGCTGCTCCCAGGGTGTATACCAGTGGGGAGCTTGAGTCAGGTACTTCAGCCAGTGTTGAATCTGGGAACTCTTCACCAGGCTGCACAATTTCCCAAGCTATATTTTGATATTCATTGTCCAGCTTCTCTTCCACCCTTACTAGACCCTGCTAGCTAACCCCTATCTGCTCTGTTTCTACTAAATCAGCTCTTTTGTTTTCCACCTTTGAGTGAAGACATGAGGCGCTTGTCTTCTTGTGCCTGGATGATTTTTCTTGCATAATGGCCCTAGGCTCCTCCCGTAACTGCCAGTGACAGAATCATTCTGTTTTGTGGATGCATAATACATTTCGTGACAGATCACTGGTGATTTCCACAGCCTGTGCTCGGATTTGCTGGCATTTATTGACACCTCTTTTGTGTTGGAGTTGTATTTGGCCCTGAAATAAATGCCTTTAATTGTATGGTTTCATTGTGTCCTAGCCCAGCACAGGGAGCAGATGTTATCTAGGACTAAGAGAAGTACCAGAAACTTCCCCTTTGTTAAATATAAGAATAAGTCATGGTCTTAGGCAAAGCCTCCTGACAGGTACTTTTGTGAGTCTTTCATTGATGTAATCATATTTATGCTGTCTTTGTTATTATAAAAGAGCCATGCTCATAATAGAGAAATCTTAATGGTGTCAGTCACTCTGTTTGTGCCAGAGAAAACCACTAGCAATCTGTTTGTTTATCGACTTCCAGGGTTCTGAGAAGTGTGAGTGAGTGTGTGTACTTGTGTGTGTGTTTGGGTTCATACTATAAGCATGTTTTATGTTTACTTTTTATAACTTGATATTGTATTATGAGTGTGTCCCCAGTTGTTGAATTTTCTCTCTAGTTTTGTAAGTAATCTCCTGACAATACCATGATTTATTTGATCTTTTCCACATGGACAGCTGTTTGGGTGATGTCAGTTTCTTCATTTGTAAGTTTAAAGGTGCCATAAATGACTCCATAGGTAAGTCTTGTCTGGGACCTCTGATTTTTCATCAAGGAGTAACTTTTATATCCTCTCCTATTTCTATTTTTTAAACATTTGTGTTTATGTGAAAGGTAGAGTAACAGAGAGAAGAGAGAGAGAGAGAAAAAGAGAGAGAGAGAGAGAGAGAGAGAGAGAGAGAGAGAGAGAGAGAGAGATATCTTCCTTTCATTGGTTCATTCCTCAAATGGTCCTAATGGCCAAAGCTGGGCCAATCCAAAGCCAGGACCCAAGAGCCTCTTACATATGGGTTTGGGGACCCAAGAACTCGAACCATTATCTGCTGCTTTCCCAGGCCATTAATAAGGAGCTAGATTGGAAGTAGAGCAGCCTGGATTTGAACCAGTGCCCATATGGGATGCTGGCACCACAGGCAGAGACTTAGCCTGCTGTACTACTGCATTGGCCTCCTCGCGTGTAATTGTGACCTGGAGTTGCTTCATGTTGGATATTCTCCTCTTTCTCCTTGTTGTATCTGGAGACATTTTTCATGCAAAATGTCTCTGTGAGACAGGACACAGGTAGTATGAAAGGTATGAGGTTCCTACTTCCTTGGAGGGTAACAGTGCTTCTAAGTGGAGCACATTCATGTGAGAGACATGAAGCCCACTCTCCTCAAATGTGCCATTTTCTTAGCAAAAAAATTCCTCCAGAGCCAAGCTGCTAGCTGACTGATGCGGACTCTGCTGAAAGTGTTTCAGTCTGTCCAGGTATTGTACTAAGATGATGATGCTAGTCAAAATTTATTTTCATCTTAAAAATCCCAACCTTATCCAGGTACTCTAACTTTGACCACACTAATCTGCCAAGGTGTTCTTGGAAGTTGCCGTGCGTCTGCATTGAGGGCAGGTGCCCCCAGTCTCCTCCCTCCGCTGTGCTGCGCTGCCTCCCCCCAGGCAGGGCAGCTGTTTAGGTGCAGTGGCACAGCCGGCCCATGTGTCCACCACACTGTCCTGTGGAGTGTTTCCTCCAGATGTTTGTTCCAGTTCACAAATCAGAGAGTGAACGCTAGCATCCCCATTTTCTCATCCATGAGATTTTTAACACTCCTTTTATGTGATGTTCTTGCTTCTGCATCTTCAGTCTAATTCCCCATCCTTCAAAATGAATTCTGCAAAAGCTGAACTTCAACCAGGTTTTAATATCTGTGATACTTCATAAAGAGCAGAAGTTAATGTGTGCTTGTACTCAAGTGCTCACCTCTGCTTTTACAAATCCAGACTTTTTTTTCCCTGAATGGGCTGTGAATAGTGTCCCAGAATAGTATCTTTTTTTTTTCATCTTGATATGTGTTTGTAGATAAGAATTCCATTGAGAAATAACAACAGGTCATTTTTTCTTGTTTTTTTTTTGGGGGGGGGGGGAGAACAGAGAGTTTTTCTGCTTCTAATTTAGCCAAAGCAGCACAGCCCAGAAGAATCACTCCTGAGTAAAGCTGGAAACAAGGGAGCCCCTGAAAGGGCAGCTCCTCCTCTGTTTCCAGAGGCTGTTTCCTAACTTCCTCACGCCTTCCCTGTTGCCTGCTAACCAGTAGGTGTCAAGCCTCGGTTTGTTAGCAGCTTTTGTGTTATCTTCGGGAGATGGGGAATGAAAGGAAAGATTCGGATCATCACGAACTTTCACACCAAACCCATTCTGGAAAAGGCAAGTCCCAAGATTACTCACTAGACTCGCACTGTGGCATCCGGAGTCACTTACCCACACAGTGACGCGTGTGGCGGGGCAGGATGCATCACCAAAAATGTGTCTTACTTGGGAATGCCATGAAACTTCACACTGTTTTCCCCATGTGAGAGGCTGGTGAAATAAACTGGGTTTTGGTCATTTTGATAATTCAAGACTAATTGACTCTCGTGAAAGACATAAAAGACACAAAGTCCTGCCTCATGCCTTTGAACAGCATTTTGCTTGTGGTGATTTGAGGGGCTGTGAAGATAGAGGTGAACAAAGACCCGCCCCCAGCAGCTACAACCTGCTCAGCTCAAGCTGCGAGTGTGCACCTGACAACCTTGGACCACTTCCAGCCTGGAGCTGGAGCAGAGGTTTTATCCTGGAGTGAACGGGAGTCTGCGCTTGTTGGAGCTCTGAAGCATCCCAGAATGAGGGTGGGTGTGCCCAAGAACATGGGCAAAGTTCTGGGAGGGCTCACATGATCCATCTCAAGGCATCGCTCTTTAGTACCACCCTGGCCATCCTTCAGCATCCCTGCTGAAGACCTGAGATTGGGAATTTTGCCAGAATGAAGAGTTCCTACAAACTATTTGTGGAAACTCACCAAAAAGTGAGTAAGATGGGCTTCCCCAGTGAGCACTGTCCAGCGCCAGGGTGAGGCAGGGTCTGTGCAGTTACACCTGGCTTGGCTGGGAAATTGCAGTGCTGTCCAGTGCTGTATGGTGATTGCCGTGGTAACCGTCACATCTGATGCACACACTCATGGCTTTGGAAGACAGATGTGAGGGTCATAACCTGCTGTGTAACTGAGCAAGCACAGCCATCCAGGTCCACAGACAAGTGTCTCAAACAAGGCCAGTTGAGGTTGGTGAGGTGTGGAGAACATGGCAATTAGCCCATGTTGAAACAGAATACAGATGAAAGGAAATTAGCAATTTTTCCTCCAGCTAAGCTATCAGCACACTTGCCCCATCTCTCTAAAGTTCCAAAGTAGCACAGAGATGTGAATCTTAAGTCTCCATTTCCCTTCATGAAACAAACTGATCTCCTCTTCCTTGTGAGGTTGAAGCATAACCATGGCTGGGCATTTGTCCTGGAGTAGCTGGCTCCTCCCTTGCGTACCTTCTGTCCTATAACTCCAAACAGAGTTGAAGTTGAGGAATACAAGGTAACGAACAAAGTATGTTATGCTATTCCTTGCAAAAAAAAAAAAAAGACATTTTTAGTTCTCTAGGGAAAGGCATACTTTCTCTGTTCATTTGGCCACCCCGATCAGTATACTAATGACTGTTTATTCGGACTAACATTTTCCTATAAGGAAAGGAGAACCCTTTTGCAAGGATACTTCAAGAATCTGTGGAACAAAAGATGAGTTTGCTTTGGTGCAAAACATTTTGAAATCCATTGATAGATTTTTGCAATACATGCTTTCCATGAACATTTAGGTGATCCCTTGGATAAGAAGAAATTGCCTTTTTGGTGTTAGCTTAATATGCTGTGACCTTGTTAAACTCACCTGTCAGTTCTGGGAGTTATCTTGTAGGCCTTTGACATTTCCTAACACACCATCATGCCATCTGTGAATGAAGGCAGCTCAATTCCTTCCCCATTTATAAAGCCTGCGCTTCTCTCTTATCTTATTCCTGGGGTGAAGATTGCTAGTGCGATATTGAGTGAGAATGCTAAGAGAGGGGGTGTTTTAACTCTTTCCTGATCTCAAGGGAAAGCCCTCTAGTTTCTCACCATTAAGTTATGAAATCACCTACTGTGGATTTTTTTTTTTGAGATTTGAGACCAAATTAAGAAAGTTCCTCTTTATTTTTAGTAAGCTAAGAGGTTTTTGTCACGAGTGAGGATTGTATCTTTCCTAATAAATAAGTCAGATGGCAAAATTTCTTAAGTTGAAGGGGCTCCGATCTGATTGTTTATGGGGATAAATTCACTTATATCTGTTGAATAGTCTTGAGTTCCCTCCAAAATAATGAAATTTCTAATACTTCAAGAGTCCATACTGGAACAACTTTTTCTTAAACATTTTAGGAATTCACATCTATGTGTTTGATATATCATTGACAAATTGGACTGTTTTAATACTTACAATTCTTAAAATAAGCCTATGTCTTCGGTTTGATTTATAGATATATTGTACATGTAAATTATGCATTTTAAAAATATTTAGGGCATGGCGCGGTAGCCTAGCAGCTAGGATCCTTGCCTCGCACACACTGAGATCCCATATGGGCACCAGTTCTAATCCTGGTGGCTCTACTTCCCATCCAGCTCCCTGCTTGTGGCCTGGGAAAGCAGTTAAAGACAGCCCAAAGCCTTGAGACACTGCACCCATGTGGGAGACCCCAATGAAGCTCCTGGTTCCTGGCTTTGGATCAGTGCAGCTCCAGCCATTGTGGCCACTGGGAGTGAATCATCAGATGGAAGATCTTTCTCTCTGTCTCTCCTCCTCTCTGTCTCTCCTCCTTTCTGTATATCTGACTTTCCAATGAAAATATAACTTTTTAAAGTATATTTATTTTTATTTGAAGTACAGGTATTACAGAGAGAGAATGAGAGGGAGAGAGAAATAAGATCTTCCATCTCCTGGTTCACTGCCGAAATGGCCACAGGTGTCCAGAGCTGAGCTGATATGAAGCCAAGAGTCGGGAGCTTGCTCTAAGTCTCACACGTGGGTGCAGGGTCCCAAGGACTTGAACCATTCCCTATTGCCTTCCCAAGCCCTTAGCAGGGAGCTGGATGGGAAGTAAAGCAGCCAGGTCATGAACCAGTGCCAATATGAGATGCTGGCACCACAGTGTGGAGGATTAGCCTATTGCACCACTGTGCCAGCCCCAATATATTATTTTGTTTGAATTGTTTTTATCACAAAGAACGTAATCAGTATGAATTTCCTAAAATTATTTAAGTTGTGTTATTAAGTAAGCCAACAACACTGGTATAGTTTTAAAGACTATAAAAAAGTAACATGTGTTCATCTAAACTGAGTCATTCTAGTACACCAGTTTTTAAATTTATTTTTATTGGAAAGGCAGATTAGATTTATGGAAGAAGGAGAAACAGAGAGAAAGATCTTCCATTTGCTGGGTCACTCCCCAAGTGGCTGCAACTGCCAGAGCTGAGCTGATCTGAAGCCAGAAGCCAGGAACCTAGAGCCTCCTCTGGGTCTCCCACATGGGTGCAAGGTCCCAAGGTTTTGGGTCATTCTCTACTGTTTGCCAGGCCACAAGCAGCAAGCTGGATTGAACTGGAACAGCCAGGTCATAAAGCAGCACCCATATGGGATCCTGGCACTTGCAAGGCTAGGATTTAGCCCCTGAGACATTGCACCAGGCATTCAAACATACTTCTAATTCTAGGGAAAATTCTGTTTTGTATATTGCAGCTTTTGCATTATTTTCAAGGTCTTTAGGTTACTTAAAGCCTTGAACTAATTTTAATGGAGTTTTTAATGGGCCGTTCTAGAATAGAGTGCTGTTTTGTAAGTAATGTGCAGTACTGAAATGCTGGTGACTAAGCATAACCTTAGGTTTCATGTTTCTTTTCTGCCATAAGGGTTCATATCTTTGGGCCACACATTTTTGTCACTTTAAAAGACAGTGTAAGAGGATAGGATGTGCCCATGGAAAGCTGTGTTAAATGTGGTCGAAACTGTGTGACTTGGCTGGAACACTGCAGAAGGAGGAGCACGTCTAGGCTGCCCGGTGGACTCTGCTGCTTGCTGGGAATGTATGGTCAGCATACAGGCTGGACACTAGGAGACATGGTGATAAGAGGCTGCAAGGGGTTATTACCTCGTCTTACAGGGGAAGCAGAGTAATTGTGTGTTTTTAATGAGTCCGTGTATTCCACATTGTAAAGGTGTTCCACAAAAGACAAGATCTGGAAAATGAATTTTATTTACTTTGGTGTGTAAGCCTGTAATCCTGAAAGAAGGCACAGAATATGAATATGTGAAGAGCTTAACTAGCTGATCATTCCTGGCAGGTTGACTTCCTGTGTTCACTGATTCGTGCTTTTATTTATAAGATAAAATATTCTTTACCTTCTGTGAAACCTGTCTAGGTAGCACAGGACCTGTGATGACAAGAACAATTTTCGCTGCTTTATGCATGATCTATATTTTTATTTGATCATATCTTTGAAAAAAAACTCTAAATGACGAAGTTTTCTGACTTGTGAAAACACTAAGGTACTTTATGAAAAAATTTTTATGTTGATTTCAAAATATTTTATCACTTTGGTAGATCACTGCACAATGACTTCTTAGCTCCGAGCTCTCTAAGAGCCAGGTGTCACAGCCAAGTGGTGGCCCTCCCCTGACAACCCTCTGACTTCGCCTCACCAGCTTCAGCTGCTGTGATTAGAAAAAGTGAAGTGTAAACATCAGGCTCTCTGGGAAACTATCATCACGATTTCCCAAAGGCCCTAGAATGAATGGACTGTACAGTAAGACAAGCACTAGATATTAAGTCATGCCTTGCTTCCTTTAAGATTTATTTATTTGTTTAAAAGGCAAAGTTGCAGAGAGAGAGAGAGAGAGAGAGAGAGAGAGAGAGAGAGAGAGATCTGTCTGGTGGTTCAAATGGCTGCAACTGCCTAAGCTGGGCCAGGCCAAAGCCAGGAGCCGGAAGCTTCCTCTGGTTCTCCCAGGTGGATGTAAGGTGCCAAGCACCTGGCCCATCGCCACTGCTTTCCGAGACACATCAAAGGGAGCTGCATCAGAAGTGTCACATCCAGGACTTGGATTCTTGCTCACATGGGATGTTACTACTACAGGTGGTGGCTTTATCCACTGCCACAATGCCAGCCCTGCCATGCAGTCCTTAAATTATCTCAACAGTGTTGCTGCAAGAGTTCGGCCAGAAGAGGTGTCCAGGAGAGAGACGCTGCATTGTCTCTTGAATTTTCTGAGGCACAACATGATGAATACGAAGACTCTGCAATGTTTTGTGCCTTTTGAGAACCCTGGGGTTCCTCTTGCTCTCAGGGGAAGTGTTGATCCAACCCTTATGAAATAATTATGTTCTTTTTTTAAAAAAATTTTATTATTATTATTGGAAAGCCGGATATACAGAGAGGAGGAGGAGAGACAGAGAGGAAGATCTTCCATCTGATGTTTTCACTCCCCAAGTGAGCCGCAATGGGCCGGTGCACGCCGATCCGAAGCTGGGAACCTGGAACCTCTTCCAGGTCTCCCACGTGGGTGCAGGGTCCCAAAGCCTTGGGCTGTCCTCCACTGCCTTCCCAGGCCACAAGCGGGGAGCTGGATGGGAAGTGGAGCTGCCGGGACCAGAAATGGTGCCCATATGGGATCCCGGGGCTTTCAAGACGAGGACTTTAGCCGCTAGGCCACGCCGCCGGGCCCTAAGTAATTATGTTCTGCATTCCAACGGGGAGTTATATTCTTATGCATTCTAGCACTATGGATCAAGGTAATAAGTCGACTACAGCCTTTAAGTCTTTGTTATCCATGGTGTACCCTTAGTCTTACCTCTCCAGGAAAGGACAGTCAGAGAACTGGGAATTATGGATGCTAGTGGGTTGGCTCTTGGCTTCATGCTTCTGATAGACACCATGTAGAGGCAGTCAACTGTAGCCCTGGACTCGGGCAAGACCTCCAGGTCTGTGCAGTCTGGAAGCAGGTGGCTTCGTGACCAAGCCTAGTGACCCACGAAGCAGCAGAACGAGAGATCCAGTGAACCGCAGAGAATGCTGTGACGGGTTGCTTGGAGTTTTGTTCGCATCTTGTTACTGCTCTGTTTTTTCATGTATATACTCGAAAGCCCTTTCTCTTTCTCTCTGAAACATCTCCAGTTAAGTAGGAACTACTTTTGTACAGGGGTACTCTATTTTTTGAGTAATAATCTGTTCTCACGGATCCCCTAAAACTTACCAACTCTGACCAGGTGTATTTGTTTTTATGGCAATTTGGCTATTGACATAGGTTTAATGCGAGTATGTCTGCTTTTACTGGACTTTAATAGTACTGTGCAACCCAGGCTTTCCAACAGTCATCATATCTGAAAATAATTCTTATTTAATCTACAATGGTGTGCTACTTCAAATAAAAAGGGTACACTCTGGCTTAAGGTGTGACCTTGCACGTGGTGAGGAATGGCATTGCCTAGTGGGACAAGAACCTGTACAAGTTGCAGAAATTTCTTGGCACTGCAAATGGGATCTGGTGGGCAGACGTTTCTTAACCGCTGGCCAGCAAGACACAGAGGCTGTAAAAATAAAATTCCATCTCCAGAAAACCTCTAGAGAGAAGTTAATTCTGCAGTCTTATTAACAGCTCAGTACCACAAGGTCCTCAATTTACAAAGCAAATACATGGTCAATTAACACCCTTGCAGCACTGATGGAAATAAGCAGGTTAAATCTAATGGGACCATTATTTCGGGGAACAATCATGGAATTAGGAAGTGGTATTCATGACTCCAAAAGTTGTTTGAAAGATTTTGAAAGATTTCGAAATTGGCAGATGATTGCAGGTCACGGAATGCCTGGAGTTATCTAAACGTCCCTTCAGCGTCAGGTAATTTGGTAGGGGTCTGATTCTTTGGTTATCACTAAGCTCCGTTCCAGTTCTGTAAATTGTAAAGAACTGGTGGATGTAAAAATGACTCTTATCTGTAGCAACGTAAATGAGCTTGGTCTGATGGAAGGAGAGTTGATCTCTGCTGTGTGGAGGGTCCAAGCCTCACTCAGAGATGAGGTTTCCGTTTACTCCACATATCTCAGCAAAGTCATTGCAGTAAATTTGGTGGTGCCTATGTATGTTTATTTTTCAGATTCTTTGAATCAGTGACATATGTCTCATACCTATATGACTTACTTTTATTTATTTGAAAGAGAGTAACCTACCCTAATCGGTGGTCCACATGGGCATGCATCCTTCTCAACTAAATAAGCATCATAAAAATAAAATGAATTTATTATTAAAAATAATAAACTTGAAAAAGGTTAGCTTCAATAAAGTGAAACTTTAAGAAAGAATTAAAGAGTTACAGAGAAGGAGGGAGGGAGAAAGGGAGAAAGAAAGAGAGATCCTCCATTTACTGGCTTGTTGAGGTTGGATCATACCGATGCCAGCAGCCAGGAGTTTCATCTCATGTGGATCCAAGGGCCCAAGCACATGATCCACCTCCTACTGCTTTCCCATGCACATTATCAGCAAGGTGGATTGGAAGTGGAACATCTGGGACTTGAACCAGTATCTGTAACGGATGCTGGTGCTGCAGGCAGTGGCTTAATGTGCCACACCACACCCTCATCTTATGTTTGTACAGCAATTGTGATGCTATCAATTTAAAAATAATCATTTTGAAAAACCTTACACCAACAACTTATGGATAAAATAAGGCCTTGTAATCAAGGGTTATGGTGTCCAGGAAATCAGAGGGTAGGCCAGGAAGCCATGGCATTCAAAGTCATCACCACCATTTAGTCTAGCACATGTTGCTCCTCCAGGTCCAAGCCACTCACCGATTTTCCTGTTACTGGTTTTTGTGAGAACATTCCTTCCACAGCTCTGCTCTTGGGGTATGTAGAATTGGGGTAATGAACCAATAGCTATCGAGTGAACCTGACCAATCCTATGTCTCATGGAAAAGGAAATGTGAAACTTAAAATGGGAATAACAGGAAGACTGTGCTAGGCAAGGCTTTGTAGATGATGTCTTTGCTCAGAATCTTCAAGTGGGACTTCTTTGCTCCTGCCCCCATAGGGTGTGGTTGAGTGGCCTGAGCTGCATCCCTGGACTACAAACAGTCACAGGATGCTTGTGAAGGGGGAAGCTCAGGTGCTCGGGTGGTAGGGAGTCCGGCATACACAGGGAAAGCCAGTGATGGAGGGCTGCATGCACTCTGGAGCAAGCACAGAGGTCCTGCAGGCTTATCTTTGCTACACTTGACAGGCAAGACAGCACCAAGACGGTCTTTCCTGTGGGAATCTGCATGTTCCACTTCTCTCGTAAGCCTGAAAATGTATTCTCTTAAAATGCCAGAACGAAAAGAGTTCCATACTTAAAGTTTGTTGGAAAGATTTCCAGTCTCTGATGTGTGCCTGTTGGTATTATCATGCTTTGAATCGTTGGAAATCTTTTCCTCCTTTTGTTTCCATAGAAAGCACCAGCCACCATTCTCGGAAGCCTGCACAGATTGGTTTCTGTGTGCACGCTGAAGGTGGGAGAAACGAACACTTTGTAAGATGATTTGCAGTGCATACCCAAGTGCAATTCCAAGGCTCACTTAGAAGGTAAGTAAAAGTGAACCTGTGGCGAATTAAAGGAACTGGACAGTGAGGTTGGGAGCCAGTGGTTTAGGAACCTTAGGAGATGTAAGTCAGAAAATTTGGTTCATTGAAAGTAGCCCAAAGCATTTTCAATTTTTTCTGGACAAGAGTTTATGCATAACAATTAGGAAGTAATTAAATAGGTGTTTGGAAGCTTCATTCAGAATGGCATGTTTTAGCAAAAATGGAGTCTCGGACTTCATTGGGAGGAAGCTGTGTCCGCTTCTTATTTCCGAGTCTTTGAGAGTGAAGGGGTAATATGGAATGGAAACCAAGACGAGCTTCCACAACCTTTCTAAAGATAACAGATCCACAACCAGAGAAAAAGATGCAGATTGCAGTCTGTTTGTCTGTCTTGAGTACTAACTCTGCTAATCCTCATGCAAAGAACCGTACTGTTGTGTGAGTTGATATTCCCTGTTTTTCTCCATTATATTGGTAACAAACAAGCATAGGACCAGCAAACGTTAGGGCTGAAAGGATTGTGTGATGTCATCTAGCCTCGTGTTTCTACCTTTCTCACGTAACTTGTGAATGCTTGGAGCAGCAGTGAGCCACTGTTTGGGACACCCGTGTCTCATATTAGAACTCCTGGATTCAGATGCCCGCTCTGCTGACTCCACATCCCTGCCAACGTGCAACTGGGAGGCAGCACATGATAACTCAGGAAGTGGAGTCCCTTCCATGCACACAGGGGAACTGGGTTGCATCCTGGCTCCTGGGGTCAGTCTGGCCCAGCCCTCAGAGTGGCATGCGTCAGGGAAAAGAACCACAGATTTCTCTCTGGCTGCCTACCTAAAATAAAACAAATAATTTTAAAAATCCCACATGCAGCTAAATCCTAGAGTTTGTAGAGTGCTAGCAAATTTCATGAGGTGGATCTGTGTGTCACAGATTTAAAAGACTGCTCCAACTGTCTTAACTTACATTGAAGGAATTGGACTCAAAGATATGAAGCAAGCGCATGTGGTTCGTTTTGCATCAGTGTGGTCTGTAACTGAAGCCTGCACTACACTGGTTCCATACATATTTGTCTTTTCTGAACTGCTGAGTTGGGCGCTAGGTTTTTCTCTGCTTACTGTGGAAGCGTTCACCAGACAGGCTGCAGTGCATTTGTGTCCCTTCTGTGGCAACAGTGTTTGAGAGGAACTCCGTGGTTCACCGTGCGAGGACACATCCTATCAGTGCTGCCCAGGGGTGACGGCCTGCCTGCTTGTTCTTCTCAAGAGTTCACGGTTCATATCTAATCTGAGTGGAAACGGCTTTTTCAGTCTGATTGCAAATTTGGGGTTAATCTGGTACTTTCGCACCTGATCACTGCTTTGGACAGAGCTCCAGTTTTATACAATTACACAAAAAAGGAATCACGATGAAGCATGGGCTGTTTGTAATGATGAATGTGGCAAAGTGGCCTGACTGGCTGTGATTACTGCAGGAATCACAGTATTTCTGTTGCTGGACCTTTGTGGCAGACTGCTGATGTTCACCTATATCTGCTTCTCCAGCCTCTTGCAGAACTGGGAGGGTTGAACCTCTCAGTTCTGCTGCAGCTAAGCAAGGCAGGTGCCTCACCATCGTTAGTCATTTCCAGTGGTAGTGATATGTGCTGCTTCCAGCCCAAAGAATTGAACACCAGGGATGAGAACAAGTCATCTGAAGGGGCTGATTGGGTGCAAGTCTGCAAAGGTGTAGGCTGGTATGTGAGCTCAGGAACATCTGGCTGCAGCTTGGCTATGGTTCGAGTGTCTTCCAGGCAGGTAGGTCAAGAGATTAGGAGCGCTGGAAAGTTAGCCTGACTCTGAGGTTAAGGATTGGGGTTTGGGACAGTGATTAGAATCAGATGAAGTCATGACTGAATCTTGGTGACCTAAGAATCAGAGGGATGGAGACACACTGACCTATGGGCTTCCTGTGCTCTGGGCACCCCAGGACTCTGCCAGCCAAGAATGAGGCCCCTTGCACGTGCAGAATAATGAGCCAAAATAAACCTCTTCTTGCACAAGAGCCTACTTTAGGGCTTTAGATAGAGTAACATAAAAACAGATTACTACACAAAGCAACCAGGATGGTGGTTCACTGTCGGTGTCGTGTTCCAGCACCTGAACTTGGACAGGAAAGAGAAAGCAGCCCTGTGAGGAGGACCAAGGGACACGTCCAGCACTCTCTCCTCCTTGGTGGCCCTTCCGGATGACCAAGCTGAGTTAGAGTAGACATGCTTTCAGAGTGGCCTAGGCTCCTTGATGGACACCTGTCCTGAGGGTTGCTGGATCCACAAACTATTTGACATAAGCAAAAATTGGTGTCATTGTGTGAAGTCTGTGCCTTACTGACAAAAAGACTTCTTGTGCTTGCTGCTTGGTGGAGGAGGCGTGTGGATGCGCCTCGTGTGTGTGCAGACCGCAGGCCTTTCAGCAGCGGGGGAGGGGTGAGATGCACTGCTCGCTTCCCCATTGACGCGCCGGGAATTCTGCTACTGGCCCCGCCTGACCTCTACTCTCCAGTGAGTCCTGTGGCCCACATTTCTCTTCATCCTATTTGGAATCTTTTAGGATCTAAAGATTTAATGCCTGAAGTGTGCACATGCCACGCAGGATCAATAATTTAAATTTTGTTCAGTATCAGCCACTGTGCTGTGCCACGGTCAATTTTTCACAGTTATTGATCACCCTTTTATCCACTTAACCTCTGTCCTTTGGTGCAGGCAGCCCTCAGCATTTAAGAGGCACAGTCCAATGGTGATGGCCAGGCTGGACCACTCTGTGTCGACATCGCAGCCTACAGGGCAGTCAGTCATGTGTTACAGAAGAGGGGGCTGTTGGCTCTTCTTATGTTCTGAGTGCAGTCCTTCTTTGTCTAGCGTTCCTGGATCTCTGCGATGTGAGGATTTGAGTCTGGTGGATGGGTAGGCAGGAAGGAGTCCGAGAGGCAGGAGGGAACAAAAAAGGGTTAACTCCCCAGGTTCCATGCTTCTTGCTAATGGAGAGCAGGTCCGCAGGGAAGGGAAGGGAAGGGCAGGGCGCCCCGGCCAAGGTGATATGAATGGGCATGGTCTGGAGAAGCTTCGGGAAGGTTTAGCTGATTCAATCATTTATTATGCTGCACCTGGAGTGAGTTTTCACATGTATAAAGGTTATACTGCCAATGCCTTTCTGTCCTTCTAAAACTTGTAAGGTGAAATCCCAGCCTTTCTGTCCTCTGAGCCTTAACTCTCAAGCAAAAGCCTCTGTCCTTTGCCTTGTCCAGTTGCATATTTCAAAGACTTTCTGGCACAGATATCCAGAAGATGTAAGGACGGAACCAAAAATCTCAGTGTGGTGAACAGCTTCTGGACCTTGCTACAGGAAGAAAGAAGGCTGTTTTGTGTGTTATTTTTACCTGTTTTGTAGCCTAACATAGTTGCAGGTCTCAGAGGTTAAAACATGGACCACTTTGGGGGCTAGCATGCTGCCCACCACACCAGACAAAACATTCATCTCCTATGGGATTCATTACCTAACGATGCTCTGTGTGAGCTAGCTACTCTGGATGGTGCATCTAAGCCTGCCAAGCTTTTCCTTGGTTAGGAAGCCCCCATCGCCACATCTTCAGGGCATGCTGGCCGTCGTTTGGTTTGTGGGCATTTCCAAGTTGCAGGGCTGTGCATCACTCCACAGGAAAGAATGCTTGGCTTTCATCCAATATTTTTATTTTTCCATTCATGTCTTTTTTTTCTATAGAGATAAAAACGCACATTTAATTTGATAACTTTCCTTACTTAAGGAGGTGTATGACCTCGCTACTCAGTATTGGTAATTCCAAAGGTGTAACCCAAACCAAAAAGAACATAGTAGCTTTAACATCTACAGCCAACGAAGTGTGTGCTTTCCAAGAAGGAGCAGGTGGCTTGAGCTGCTCCCAAGCCCAGGAGGAGGTCCCCCGGGGAATAGTGCCCAGGCAACTTGAAGGTAGAACTGCTGCCTCCCCAGTTGCACATTCAGCACCATGGACAAGTGGGAATGATCCAGAACAGGTGATGCAAAATTAGGCATGTTTACCACTAAACTCCACTACTGAAAGAATATTTTCTTCTGAAACTTTATTTCACTTAGGAGAATGTTAAAAAAATGAAATTGCATGTCCCAAACATGAAAATATGCTAACAGTCTGATGTATTTTAAAACCAGCCACACACAGAATATTCTTCCCTTCCTGCCACATCACTTGCCTCCAGTGACATCCACGCAGAAACTTCCTTCTAAAACCGTCTCGTCAGACGGAAGCCTTGTCTGGGCAAGAGATCACAAAATCCGCTGGAGGCAGGTGCCAAGGTCATGTCATATGCAATTTGTGACATTGCTTAGGCATCATAAACTATTCATATTTATGCAACTTTGTGTTGTGTGAGACACGCTCATCTGTATTTCCATGACTTGCCGGTAATGACACTAATTATGCAGTTGGCAGAGAAGCGCCAAGTGACAGTTATGTGGATTTTGTCAACAGAGGGACGTTCGATTGTAAACTGTTTCTGTGAAAAAAAAAAAATCCTCCAAGTTAATTTATTTTTTCTCTTATTGCCAGTAGAAAAGAGTAGCACTGCTCAACAGAGACTGAGGAACTTGGAAATCTGTCCCCTCCAGCAGCATGTAGAGGGAAGACAGCAGCAGGCATGGGGGGAGGCCACAGCAGTGGGTACATTCATCTGAAGCTTTGCCCACAACTTCCCAGGGTGACGAACTGCAGAGAATGGCCCAGGAGCCAACTCAGGGGTTGCAGTGTCCTACCTGTTGCCTTGCACGTGTTGAAACTTTCCTGGTGGCGCTCTAAGTTTGTTTCTTGTGTCACTGTGACTCAGTCATTCCCCATCCTTGAAGTGGCCACTGCTCAGGTTGTCTCTCTGTCCCCTCCCTCCCTGCTGTCTCCTCTGCTGCTACAAGCTTTGCATGGCTAAAGACCTCAGGTCTTCCTTGTGAATGATGCTGAATTTGATGCACAAGGAATGAAGGTTCCCTTCTTCCTGGCACTCAGGGGTTCCTAAGGTGGTAGGGGACTAACAACAGGTATTTGAGTTTGAAGCTACTTCATCTAAGGGGGGAGAAAACGCAAGCATATTGTTACGCTAAGAAAATTGACACCAAAACTTACATAGACCTTTAAATCAGTTATAAAACTGAGGCAAAGTAGAAAGTTGGGGACAAAATCACAGATACTGAATTTACCCTTATGAGTTGGTATTTTTGCAGTACTTCCTCGTGGGTGGTGAGGCCGGCAAATGTTCTGTTAGGGAGAGGAAGGCTCCTGTGAGAAGTAATTTTGGCAGAGTCAGAAAGAGGCTAAGGAGTCCAGTGTGGGTTTTACATGATGCTGGTGGGTAGAGATGCGGGTGAAATGGATTTCTGCCCTCCTCACCGTAGGCTTTCAGGAAGCTGATTCTCATCAGATAGGTAGAGCAGGTCAATCTCCCTCTGGCTCTTGGAAATCATCTATTAGCAATTGGGAGGGAATCAGAACTCTCCTGAATGTCTTGTTTGTGCTACCATAGGTTGTGTGACCCTGGAGAGGAAGGTCAGCCCGGGACAGCAGCCAGGCTCCAGAGGTAGCACGAGGACCCCTCAGGTTCCTCAGCTGCTCACCTCCACTCTGCAGTGCAGATCTGAGGGTCCAGGGACTTACTCCCTGGATGTCTGCGAGCAGCAGGAACAGATACAGATCCAGTCCAGGTCTCCTGTCTTCCATAAGTGCTGACCAACCCCTGCTTCTGATGTCCCACAGGCACAAGATTCAGCCACATGATCCTTTTTTCCCATGTATACTTCTCCTTGGGTTATTTTCTATCATCCCACATTATTGCCACATTTGAACACTTTTCGTGTCAACATCCTACATGAGACACATTTGTTATTCGAGGGAATGGTTGGGTATCTTGCCCGAGGTGAGTAACAGAACATCTGGACTCCATGGGCGATTGGTGGATGCTGGTCTCAGTACCACTGCAAGGGCATGGTATTTACCAGAACAACAGAAAGGTGATAAGGAGTCAGTGACAGCTGTGTGCCCTGAGGGACTCTGTGTTAGCTTGCATCGCTGTCTCGCTATGTCTGTGACCATAGTAGGCTATGACATTTTAAATTCTGAATCTGAATTTTACTGAAACAACTGATGAATTGATCTTAAAGTTGCCAAATCTCCAAGGGAGGGTGTAGGTGTTTTTTGCTTGTTTGTTTGTTTGTTTGTTTGTTTGTTTTTGGCAGGGGCTACCCCCTGAAGATTGTGGCTTGTTAGTGGTGTAATGGGTATAATGATCCTACCCAAGTGGCTGCTGCTGGCTGATGAAGAATGGCATGGGAAGGGACCCTGCACAGCACTGAGTGAGAGGCTGCTTTGGGGTTAAGCTCTGTTTACAATAAACCCCACTTGGGACTGATCCTATTGTTAATAAATGTCTTTGAGTTCTTCTTCTGCCACCAGGATGCATCAAAAAGAACTAATTACTCAGATTTTTGTTTAATGGTGCTTATCTAAATAACTTAGGAGCTTTTGAGTGAAAACAATAAAAATGCAAATGATTGCTCTGGTACAATGCAATGTAGTGAGATATTGTCATAATCAGAACTGATTGAGTTGCAGAGCCAGCAGCGGTGGCCCCACTGTCAGGTGGCACCCGCCCGCAAGTGTGATCAGATTCAAGCCACTCTGGTGCTGTTATGGTGGGACACAGCTCTGCTGTTTTGCTGCAACCCAGCCCTAAAGCCCACAAGCTGCGGGCTGTGTAACTGGTCCAGCAGCTGTGCCATGGTCTTGGATGGCACCGGGGTTACAGATTCTGATAGTTATCACAGTGAACAGCAGCAACAGAATCCCATGATGCAGGCGGTCATTGACTTCCTGCTTACATCTGCATTTAATCAGGTTCCACTGACTTGGAGTTTGCTGGCTATATGCATGAGGCCAGATGGAACTGCACCGCGGCGCCTGCCTTCCTGCCTTCATTGAGAAATGAAGCAGGAAAAGATGACCAGGTTGTAGAGTTGGAATCAGACACCCAACTCTCAGAATGTATTCCTAGCTTTCTTGTTTGTTAGTTGGGACTTTAAGGCAAACACATTTCTTGGGGCTTCACTGCTTGCCTAAAAAGTAATGTTTGGAAAAAAGACTTAGGGTCAAATAAATGAGGGAAATCATAAAAGCCAGAACACCATCTGGACAAATCCATCATCTCATCTATTACACGCAGAAGGCTCTGAGAGAATTCTGACACGCTTCCCTAACACCGGAAATGGCTTGGGTTATGTGGTACTATCAAGAAACACTGGAGAAAGTGGGGCAAGGGAGCCCTTATTCTGTCTACGGACATGTCCCAACTGGCTAGCCACATTGGGCATTTTCCCCTGTATATTTCTTGGCCATTTGTGCTTTTTTTAGAGCAATGTCTATGAAGATCCTTTTTCATTTCTCAACTGTATTGTTTGCCTTGTTGTTGAGATTTGAGTGCTTGTGGACATTAATCTTTTTTTCCAATGAATAGTTTACAAATTGTTTCTCTCATTCTGTTGGTTGTATCTGATTTGGTTGTTAGTTTCCCATTCCCTCAACCCCCAACTTGGCTTAGTGCAATTTTAGCAAACTCTGCGAAAAGCTCCTAAAATGTGAATTAAACCTACTATCAAAGTTAACTTACTTCAAAAAGACCTTGAATTCTGAAAGGACTAATTTAGCTGTTGTATTTCAATGACTCTAAAATGACACTGATTATAAAGAACACCATTATTTTACATACCAGCATGTGGGGAAAAAAAAACTTTGCCAGTTAAACTATGGCACTACTTAAATTGTAAAACTCATCCTGATTTAGAGATAGTCTTAAATTTGCTGAATTCTTGCAGTACTCCTGTGTTCTGAGTTTGAAATGCTTTTGCTACCAGACTGACTGGAGCCCAGGAAGGGCATTAGGAAGAGATTGTGAGCATTAAAAGATCTTTATGCTTGAATCTCTTAACAAGAGTAATCTTTGTGCAAATTGCTTCTACCATAACTCTAAGGAGTTGTTGGCACTACCCACCTTTTACAGATTAAGCAACCAAGATGCTTGTTTATTGCCAAGGATGATAACGAGTTTCAGCAGTTTTGTTGGATGTCAGTATGGATTTGGATGGCATGTTACAAGTGCAACCACTCTAAAATTCTTTTTATGCATTAATCCTTTGTGTTACTAATCCCACTTTCAAGTGAGTGAGTCTGAAAACTAGCTCAAGTTTCACAATACCCAACAAATAGCCCCTGCAATGGTAAGTGAGGCTGCCCCCTCCTGGGCACTGTGGACTCACCAGACCCACACAAGGACAAGGGACCGGGCCAGATGATAACGCATGCTGCTAAGCCAAGGTATGAGGGTCGGCAGCTACAGTGGAGAAGGCACCTGCTCAAGGGGAGCTTGTGGGGCTGAGGGAGGATGCTGCTCACGTAAGAAAAATACCCAGTGAATCTATTTGGACAAGAAGAACTTTGAACTTCCTGCTTTAGAAGCAGTTGGAAGCTGACTTCTTTGTCTCACTTGCTGGTTAGCTTTCCTGAGACAAAGGCAGGACTAGAAAAAATCTGTGAGTCTTTTTTTCCCTGAATTGAGTGAAAATAGCCAGAAACATGTGGTGATGTTGACCTACCTTATTTCATTAGTTTGACATGGGAGTTATGGGGTGCTTCCCTCTCTAGTCTGAAGGACACAAAACCTAACAGCCCAGCCTTGGCACATGTGAATGCTGGGAGCGACTAGTTGAAGGTTACGTAAACACTGCCCAGAAGCTGAGCTCTGGGGGCCCTGCTGTCTGCCCCTGCGTGGTTTATTTGCAGTTGCCTTGGCTCAGGCCATTAGGTGTCAGATCAAGAAAAGAGCTGCTTGCACGAGGCACAGGGTGACGCCTCTTACCCCCTGGCCTTCTTAGCAGGAGCGGCTCCCTCAATGAGTACATCACTGCCCATCATTGCCCAAAGAAGTCCAAGTGGACAGCAACTGTAAGAATCCTGCTGGGCTGCCTAGAGACAGGAGCTACATGCAAATTAGACAGCACAAAGTGGTGTTGAAATGCTGACTGCCTTTGGGGACCCAGAGAAAGGAATGTGTTGGGCTTTTGGACCAGAGCTCTGCATGGGGCTTCTTTTCTGGGGGTTCTTGTATCCCCATCTGCTTCCTCCAATCCTCTTGTTCACCTGCTGGGAAATGTGACAAGCACCTGGTCACATTTTACCCCCTGCATCCCAAAGGTTTCTCATTCTTCCCAGCAGCCTCAATCTGGCCCCAGTTGATTGAGGTCCTTGGACTTGGATTTAATAAACTCTGAGAATAGGGTAGCAATCACCCTTGAAGAAGTGGTAATTTCCAGGGAAGTATAAAAAAAAGTGCTATGCAGCCAAACCCTAAAAAGTCTGAAATCTCACAAAAGAGGAAGAATTGGGAAAGAATGGTTTTTCTTTTAACCAGAGGGAAGGGCAGCCTGAGTAGCTGGTGAAAGTCTGGCTGGCTTCAGGCCTGCAGCCTGTGTGCCCTGGCTGGGTCATGCTGGTCGCATTGCAGTGGGCTGGATGACAGGAGCCAGGGCAGCCTGTGTTCATGTCAGGCTGTGTTAATACCTGTTAATGCCTCTGTGAAGGGGGTGTCTTGGACTCATGGTGCATGAAGTCATGAAGGGGAGGAGTCTGACTTAGGTGTCAGAGGTTAATTGAGCCTCTGGGGTTCAGCACTTTGGGACACTGCTAATCAACTCTGCTTAAATCGATGTGAATGATGAATCCTTCAGCTCCCCCTCTGTGATGCCCACCTATTCTGTTCACTGCCAGCAGCAAAGAGCAAAGGAAGGGTGCTGGAGCACTTCACTGGGCTGTGCCTTGCCTCAGCCAGGGACTCCTGTCTTTCCTACCCTCATTGTCACCCCAGGAGGCTGAGCCTTTCCAGGGGGCTCAGGACACAGCTTGCAAGAGCTAGCACTCAAAAGTCTCAGCGATGCCTGGTCCTGCCATCATTTCTAACATTCACAAATATCTTTTTGGGGGGATTATTGAGGGTTACCCCGGTTTCCAGGTGAGAAATAATAACTTGTCCAAGGCTATTTGGCTTGTAAGTGATGGAGCCAGTTGTGCTAGATTCCACAACCCCTTGCAGCCCTACCCTGTGAGTTGGTAGCCCATCTGTGAGTAAGGAAGCAAGTGTGGGTCCTGGCAGGACAATGTTGTCCGCCCTCAGAGTACAAGAGCGCAGGGTGGAGCCTACAGCTGCTGTGTGCAGTGGTGCAGGCAGCACCTGTTCCCAGAGCATGTGCTGTGCAGTTGTTATCTGCCTGTTTGCTCAGGCTGATGAGGGCTCTGGGACAGTGACATAGGGAGGAAAACATTAAGTAGTGATATCAGCATGGGTCTTAAATCATATGAGTGGTGTTGCCAGAAAAGCTCGGTGGGTTCTTTCCTCAGCTTAATATAGAAATGAAAAGTCAGGAACTGGTTGCAGACAGAGGAGTTTTATTTACAAAGTGAGCAGGTGATCTGGAAAGAAGAGGGAAGGGGAAAGCACCTTCCGAGAGAAAGCCAGGCATGGAGTGCCTCTTGAAAGGAGAGAAGGAGACACCAAAGGTTCCAGGCGTTCTCTGACCCCTCCTTGTTGGGCAAAAACCTACAGGTTTAAGTTCCCCATTGGTGGTCTCTTAACCAATTAAGAAATGGCTTGGCAATTCTTGTGCCACTCAGTTGAAGGTGTGGCCAAGATTTCATCAGGCTTGGACTGTCTCAAGAGGGAAGAGTTTAAATGAGGTGTGAACAGGACACAGGGAAAGTCTGCTGGAGAGTGGGGTGCAGAGTGAGGCGAGCTGGTCTGCTTCTGCCGCTGCCTGTGGCCCTGTGGGCGGCTAGGAGGGATGCTTCCTGGTTCCTCTGCTAGGCTCTCTCAGGCATCTGGGAGCCTTGCTAGGGCAGAACATTTTTCTGTCAAGGGACATCCATTTTTTATAGTATTATTAATGGGCCATTACCATTTATTCATTTACAGGGTAGCCTAAGCAATAAGTTTGTTCAGTTCTAAATCCCACTCTGGGGTTGCCTTAGCGGGGCCAGACCAGACAATTCCATGGGCTAGACTTGCCCACCCTGGCTCTGCACCTCAAGTCTTTGTTACAGCAACAGAACTTGGACCAAGACAGCCCTTTACCAGCGAAGCACAGAGGCAATTTCTTTCAAGAAGATCAGGGTCTCTTAACCATTGACCATGGCAGGAGTGGCAGCCCAGGAGGGTTCAGTTAATGATAGGATTGCATGTTGCAGGGAGCAGTGGATTGAATGCCAGGGCCTTTATAATGTTCAGAAGGAAATGAAATTACAATTACAGACAAGTTGATTTTGGTGCAAAAATTGGAAATTCAGACAAAGTTACTTTTTGTAATACACATTTTCCAAGAACTCTTTGAAAACCCTATGTGAAAAGCTTTGTGATAAATAACTTCCCAGAATAAGCTGAAAGCAGCTTTGGGAGAAAAAAAATGCAAACAACAGCACAGGTGCTTTCTGAATTGTGCTCAGGGAAGGAAAAATAAGGAAGCCACATGGCTGCTAATTGGGATAAACGGGGCCTTGTCAAGGCATGACAGGGAAAGTGGCTGCTCAGACCCCAATTTGCTTCTGCCTTCTGTGTCACCAACAGAGCAGGACAAATATCCAGGGAAATGATGATTGGTCTCTAGATTGAGCATGAAGACAGTGACATTGCATTGTTGGGAGATAACCTGGCAGGCTCTAATAAGCCCTCATTCCCCTAAGAGTTACCTTGCTAACTTGTCCACGTGAACCAGTGGCCCTGTTGGATCCAGTGGTTCCCGTCATCCACCACGGAATGCTGCTGTGGTCCACGGCGGGCCATGCACCTGAAGGTGAGGTGATAGCAGAGGAGAACCCTCTCTCTCCTGGTCGCATGGTAGCAGTCCCAAGGTCGTGCAGTATGAGGTCCCAAGCACAACCTGCCAGTCTGTGCTGCCACAGATACAGACAGCCTCGCTAGTGCTGCTGCATACAGGCATCGTGCAGTTAGGGTTAGCATTCAGTTTTGATACGGTAACAAATGACTGTGATATTGGTGCCCTAGGGTGGGTGTTGTGGTGCAGTGGATTAGGCTGCTGCTTAGGACAAGTGCGTTCCACAAAGGAGTGCTGGTTCAAGTCCCAGTTCCCCTGCTTCTCATCCAGCTTCCTGCTAATGCATCCTGGTAGCCGACTATCTTTGTGGGAAATTCTGTTAGAATTCTGGATTCCTAGCTTGAGTCTGTCCCAGTTCTGGCTTTTGTGGGTAACTGGGAAGTAAAGCAGAAATTATCTGTTTCTCTCCCTCTCTGTCACTCAACCCTTGAAGTAGATGGAAGCAAACACCTTTCCATCATGGACCATAAAATGCGTGTGCCGTGCCACACCTTCCAGCAGCCTTGGCCATCTCCTGGGTACCACTTCTGAATGCACGGACAGCTGCAGGGAGCAGGTGACCCCTCCATCTAATTTGAGTGGATGCTGCGATGTTTGTACAATATAGTCATTTAACAGTGCACTTCTCATGATGTGTTCCCATTGCCGAGTGATGCCTGACAATAATTTACTGTGCTGAAGTAGACATTTTCTGTTTTCTCAAAATTAGGGATGTAACTACCTGTTGTGTTTGAGCACATGGGCTGTGGAGTTAGCTCAGCCTGGCTTGAGATCTGGGTTATCTTGGCTTCTTATTTATGATCCCGTGAGATTATAATAGGTGCACCTGCTAAAGTCCCCATGGGGTTTGCAGAGCAGTGCAGAGCAGTGAGCAAAACCCTTAGCACAGCACTTGGTAAACAGTAAAGGTACACTCCGTGGTAAACCTCCAAGATTAATTGTACTTGACCAAGCATTGTAGATTTTCTTGCCTTCTATAAAAATGTTTTTTTGTTACCTTTTCTTTCTTATAATACATTTTCTCACTGTTAATAAAACCAAAATAAATCTTTAAAAAGGTTATAACAGCCTTATAATTTTCCTGTCCATCAGTTTTCCAAGAAGCATTTATTTTGGCTGATGAATTAAGATGTTACAGTCAGTTTATTTCAGTTAACTTTGTTCCCAAGAAAGAAAAACAAAAGGGGTGAAGGGGGGGATTCTACTGTAACGACATCAAGTAGTTCACAAAGCTTAGGGACAAGTGATGTGGAAAGCTGCTTCACTAACACTTGCTGCTTCATAATGTGTTCTTCTCAAAAGAAAGCTAAGCAGTTTCCCAAGATGATGATGATGCGACCAGCCTCTTTGGAGCTGGGGTGGATGTTGAGACAAAGCGGGTTTGCTGCTACGTGTCACGCCTGCGTCTCCTATGGGAGTGCCTAACTGAAGACTCGGCCGCTCGTTTTCTCATCCAGGTTCCTGCTAAGGCATGTGCTGGAAGGTGGCACGTGATGATTCAGTGCCTGGGCCCTTGCTGCCCATAGGGCAGGCCTGGGTGGTGTTGTTCTTCTGGCTTCATCCTGGCTAAGCCCTAGCTGTTGCAGGCATCTGGGAAGTAGACCAGGGAATGAAAGATATTCTCTCTCTCCTCTCTTTCTTTCTCTTTGTGCCTTTCAAGCAGCAGGAAGTAATGAATGTATTCTTTTAAAATTCAGGTGAAAAGCAAGGGCCAGTTGCTACTTATAAGAGAAAGCAGGTTGGTTGTGTCTTGCATCCTGGTGCTGTTTTATCATGCATGCAAATTGCCTCGTCTGTGGCGTGAGATTTATTAGGAGGGCCGTGTTACATTCCAGAGGCTCCAGACTGGCATTGTTAAGCAGTGAGGTCATGGTGTTCAAATGCCTCTCTGGAGCCAAGTGCAAAAAGGTTCTTTTCCCCGGTGATACTTGTGTCATGCTGGACTATCCCTTTAATGTTTCCCCAGGTCTTCCTGGTTCAGAACTGTTAACTATTTGGAATCCTGACTCCTTCCCATTGAGTTCCTAGCAGTTGCTTTGCTTTGAGCAACTGTACAAAAGGAAGTTATACCAGGACTCAGAAATAAAGGCCCAAGAGAAAATACTTCATGCATTGTGGAACATTCATTTTTTCATCTTAATTACGCAGTTCTGTGGTCATCACATAAAAATAGCCATAGAAAATGCACAAATGAACGAGCCTGGCTGTGTTCGAATAAAACTTTATGTTGAAAAGAGGACAGCGAGAGCCTGGTGTGTCTGATGACCAGGGTCTGCTTGTCTCCTGCAGTGCCGGATGACCTGGACTGTGCTGAAGCCACCAGGGTTCCTGCTGCTCTGCTGTTATCCCCATCGGTTCACCTGCACGGGGGAGCACCTACCTTTCTTGGCTGATCTGTGTAAAACATAGTCGGGATGAAGCCTTCTGCTTTGTTGCCATAGGGTCGTTCTGTGAAGGTGATATTATTGTCTCAGGCATGAACACTTTCCCTGGTCTCTGTGCCAGACTCACTGTGAGATTGAAGGAGAGATGGAAGAACGGGCCCCGTGGGCCATTTGCCTTCAGTTCTGTCCAAACCTTCCTGTGCAATCACAGTGACATGTGCCATCCACACACATGAAAGCGATATTTGTATCTTTTGTAAAATGATTACCTAATGACACATGTGGACAAATGGAGTCATTACCAGCCTGCTTGCTGACTTTTTGTGGGCATATGATACAGAGTGCTTTTCTAAAAATAAAAGCCAGGAGCTGGTATTCAGGCATTGATAAATCTGAATTGCCTCTCCCAGCATTGTCTCCCTTGAATATTTGCCTCCTTTATCCACCTGTCTATCATGCTAACATTTCACACGGTTATATCATACAAAATTATAGGAAAATGTCTGTGGGTATCAGTTGGAAAAGTGAGAAAAAAAGAAGGGGGGAAAATAAAGCTTAACACTCAATAAACTAACTCAGCACATGACACATTCTCCACTTTCCAGCAGATGGGTCACCCAACTGGCCCACGTGGGGCAGCTGCCCTTGTTTTTGCTGTCGAGAAAGTCCTTGAGGATAAAAGTGTTAATGAGCTCTAAAATAACAGGCCACTAGTCATTAGCCACTAACCTTTCCAAAGCATTGCTAGGAAAAGGTAGACTTTTAAGCAACATCTAAAGACACATGAACGCTCAGTGGCTAGGCACTGCCGCTGGCTTTATGTGTGCCAGTTACACCATGGTTGTTGTCTCCTTTCAAATTAAGACCAGACCTTTTCCAGTTTTCAGTTTCTAGACACTTGCAGAACTTGCTGGATGTGAATCTTGGGTAGGGAGAACAGTGGTAGTATGTCACCAGGGGGCATGTCTGGGAATAAACAGGGCCAGAAAGAAAATGCGACATCTGGCTGTGAATGTTGCTTTTGTCAAGCTGAGAAAGAGTGAGGAGGCCAAAGCCGAGACCTTGGGAGTGGAGTGAGGCAGGTGTGTGTGATCTGATCCCATGTTGCCACTCCGCTGAGCCACGCTGGGGTGGAGCTGGCTCCGTGGAGGGACCCACTCAGCTGAGCCCCGCCTGGGGTGGAGCTGGCTTCGTGGAGGGGCAGACCAAGCTAACTACTGGCTCCAGCACTGCTGGGGTGCACGGCCATGATGTCAGAGAGCCAGATCTTCCTGCTGGCAGAGGCTACCCCAGGGATGAGGATGCCTTTCATTTTTTCCCACAGACTTCTTTGCAGTCCCTAGCAACGCCTTTTTCTCCTGTCCCACACTGCCAGACAGTTCACACGTGGTTGTCCTGGCCTCGGTCTACCCTGGCTTCGTCTCTCACTCTGAGCTGTTATATAAAGGGAGGAGAAGGTGAGGAGAAAGGGAAATGGAAGCTCCTCTGAAGTACAGCTGGATGCTGGATTCCTTTCTGCTCATCCTTCCTGAGTCCAAAGGGAGCTTCAAGCTGGCCCCAGGAGCAGGCACTGGTCTACTTCCTGCCTACATAAGCGCAGCTGCCTCTGTGCTCAACCAGACAGCAAGTCAGAACTCCGTGGGGCCTGTTTTTCCTCCTGGGGCCGCATCATGGCATCTGCCTTCTTTGAGTTCCAGGGAGCTCCTGGTTTTCTTCTCAGAGGGACTATGTTGAGTCTTCCAAACTCAACTCCAGTGGAAGTGCCACTTGGGGCTGGCAAAGGGGACAAAGAAGGACGAGAGCCCCATTTGTGGATGTAGCACTGGCCCCAGACGTCACCAGCCTTATCTGGGACTCAGTAGGCAGTGGACTTCCTCAGTCTTTTGCCCACACGTTCTAGCAGCCCCCATTATTAATTGTTATTTACATCCACACAGAATGAGCCCCCCTGGTAGAGGCAGCTTCCATAAATATTAGTGTTACTTTTTGGAAACTTGACCTGTCCCAATCTTCCTAAAGAGTCCTGACTTTTCCCCTACTTGGGTATTTGGGAACATAAGACATGGCGCAGCAGTTTGAGGACAGAGACTTGGACCATTTTGTTGAAAGCCACTGGATTTCAAGTGAGGGAAATCACTGTGAAAGCGGGCTGCAGGATTGGGGCTTTGCTTTTGTTCCCTTTTTTAGAATGTCTCAGTTACAAAGCTAACAAAAGCTGTGCTAAACTCAAAGTTGATTCCCCTTTGTGCATTGTAGGTAGCAGTTGTTATTGGCATGGAGTAAATTTCCTTATTAAAAAGGACTTATTTGAAAGGAAGAATGGCAGAGAGAGAGAGAGACACACACACACACACACACAGAGAGAGAGAGAGAGAGAGAGAGAGAGAGAGAGAGAGAATGAGAGACAGCACTATCATTCATGCACTGGCTCACTCCCCAAGGAGCTATAATGGCTGCTTTTGGGCCAAGTCAAAGTCGTGAGCTTGGAACCTCATTGGGCTCCCTTGTGAGCATCAGGTACTCAAGCAGCTGGGCCATCTTCCACTGCTTCCCAGAAGCACTAGCAGAGAGCTGAGTGGAAAGCAGAACAGCCAGAACAAAACCAGCACTGCCATGTGGTATGTTTGTATTACACGCAACAGCTTAAGCTTAGTCTGCCGTGGCACAATGCCAGTCTTAGGGGTGAATTGTAATCTGCATTATCTCCTAGTGCAAGAAATGATTTTTGCTTTGCTTTGTTTTCTAGACTTCAACTTTGAAATCCTATTGCTTTGGGATGTTAGAAATGTAGTCCAGGGTCTGGCACATTGGCTCAGTGGCTAGATCCTTGCTTTGCATGAGCCGAGATACCAAATGGACACCAGTTTGTGTCCCAGCTGCTCCACTTCCCATCCATTTCCCTGCTTGTGGCCTGGGAAAGCAGCAGAGGATGGCTCAAGGCCTTGGGATCCTGCACCCATGTGGGAGACCTAAAGGAGTTCCCTGTTCCTGGCTTCAGATCAGCTTAGCTCTGGCCATTACAGCCACTTGGGGAGTGGACCAACAGTTGGAAGGCCTTCCTTTCTGTATCTCCTCTCTGTAAAATCTACCTTTCTAATAAAAATAAATACATCTTAAAAAAGAAAGAAATGTGGTTCATCGGTTTGGGTTTTCCCAGACTCTCTGGGAGCTGTTTTTGAGTTCCGGGAAAGTTGCACAGTGAGTTGGAAAGCCCTGCTGGTCCTTGCCTGCCTCTTCGGAATTCTGCATCACCCCTTGCTACCCTGGACTCCCAGAATTCCCATGTGTTTCCATCATCTCCCATTTCTGCTTGGCTCATTCAGAGATCTGCCTAATGACTCAGGATTCTTCCTGCCTTTCTCTCCATACCCGCTGGGCCAGGGCAGCCTTTGCGGGCATGTGCTTGCATGCACAGAGCGTTAGCTCTTCCTGTACCTGCCCTGGGACCCCGGGAATGCTGCAAGATGCCTTCTACCAAGAAACCTCATAGCGCTGCTCGTGCTCCAGGCCCTGGCACTTCCTTGCCTCCTCTTCCGGCCAGGTCCCCAAGAATTTCAAAGGCTGCTTGTCTGTACTCCACTAGTCTGACTTGGGGACTGCTATCCTCTTTTGCACGGATCCTCCCCAACCCTAGATCTCAGTTCCCATTTTCAGTCTGATGTCCTTCCTCCCTCTAGTCAGGGTAAATATCTCCTTCCGGGGGGTCAGAGAAGAGTATCCCTTCCCAGGGACATTGGCTTGTGAGCCCCTCCAGCATGATTAGGTGCCTGTGGAACATGGACCACACTAGCCACGGTGAGCCAGTGGCTATGGCGTTTCTGTGGTTTGGTGATCAGCAGCTGTGTGGACCACCTGAGTGACTGAACTGCCTAATATAAGGAGTGCTCCTGGTGATGAAGCAGACTTCCACGAGAAGGAGTGGCTTAGGTGGCAGCCCCTCTGAGCCTGTCGGGGCTGGGCTCCTTTGTATCCACTGAACACAACACTGGGACTTTGAAACAGAAGGGCAGAACCCTGAGGCTACAGCAAGCCCATTTTCTGTGGCCAACAAAGTATGAGTTGGATCCAGGCTGGCTCTGAGGAAGACCTGTCTTCACATGGGTTTACCTACAGACAGGAGTTTTTTTGAAAGAACAAGCAACTTTGGGTGCATCTTCAGTGTTTGCCAGAGGGTCTACATGTGATGATATCCCAGCTCTGGGAAGTGTGGCCCCAAGGCCTCAGCTTAGTGGACCAGGCTCTCATTTCAGATTCTGGACAGAGGCTCCTGAGCATCAAACATGCCCAAGAAATCCTGTGGGTGCTCATGTCCACTGTTTGTTATCTTACCTGCATTGTCGAAGTGCTTCAGCCATTAAGCTTTTTATGATGTAGGTAGGTAACTTCTTTATTTCATCCCTGAATTGTCAGGCTTGGAAGTGACAAGATACTGTGCTGATAGTCATTGTCACCCACAGAGATCTCAGAACACTTACACAGGGAAGCAGACATCCAACAGGTGGTCAGTTAATAAATAGAAGTCATAGTAAAGAGAAAGAAATCACCTGCTTCGGATAAGACTTCCATCAGTTAACTGGCACTACCCCTCCTCTCTGCTTTTACTCCATTGGAGAAACAGTTATGTGACTCATGGGCTCAGAGAAGTCAGGGTGCAGCAGAAAGCACTAAACCTGCTACAGGGCGCACAGGGAGGACTGGGAGAAGCCAGGAAGATCACTTCGTTCCAGCAACCCTTTGGCCAGTGTCAAGGTTCTGCTGCTTTCTTCCTTTATCCTTGGAGTCAGTGGGAAAGCCCATCCCAGGACTAAGGGAGCATAGCGCAGCTAAGAGCACTCTAAGAACAACTGGCTGTTAATGCCGGATCAGTGTCGCTGGGTGAGACAAACATTAGACAGAGCCTGCAAGGGGTGGCTTGCAGGAACAGTGGAGCTGCTGATGGCTCTGAGCTCAAGGCTTGGTGGGAATCCTCCGGGCAGTGATCAGCCAACCCTGGACTGTGGCTGATGGCTGAGCTCCCTGTAGCTGTCCAACCACATGCAGCTGGCCTCTTAAGAGCAAACAGGCAGGATAGGGAGGAAGTGGGGGGAATATGGGCAGAAGTCAAAACATTTTTAGCTCATTTCAGACAGAGCCAGGTACTAGTCCTGCCACCCCCCAGGATGGGGCCTTTGGGAGGCCGTTCAAAAGCTACCTCCCATCGAGCAGGCCTTGTGACTATGAGCATTTCTTTCTTTCCTTTTTTTTTTTTTTGTTTCAATTATTTGAGATAGTTGGGCTGGGGTACAAAGAAGATGGGGAGATCTTCCATTGATGGTCCACTCCCCAGTGACCACAATGGCTGAAGCTGGGGTGATCTGAACCCAGGAGCCGGGAGCTAGGAGCCAGGAGATCCCTTGGGGTCTCCCATGTGGGTGCAGAGGCCCAAGGACTTGGGCCCTCTGCTGCTTTCCCAGCAGATCAGAAGTGGAGCAGCCAGGACCCAGACTGGTACCCATTGGGGAGGCTGGAATTACAGGTAGAGGATTAACCTTTTATGCCACTATGGTGTCTTCTATTATCTCTTCTGATATGGTAATATAAAGACTTAATTACCTGCCAGAGAGACATGTGCCCTGGTGCATTTCCACCAGCGGTGAAGCTTGCCGTTCATTGCACCATTGTGATGACAAAGGGGCCATTGAGCCTCACACCACTTAAGGCCCAGAGAAGGGACTGTTGAGTTGGTACATCTCGAGATGGTGTTACGAGTGATGCTGGGCACATTTACATATGGCCTAAGTCATCATGCATCTCTTTTGGAGAGTGGTTCTTTCATCTCTTAGTCCCTTTTTCTGTAGGGTTTTGGTATTTTAACCATGGATTTGATCAAGTCCTTTACACATTAGTGACATTGGCCTTTCTTTTTAAGATTTATTTATTTCTATTGGAAAGGCAGGTATACAGAAAAGAGAAAGGACAGACAGATATATCTTCCGTCTGCTGATTCATTCCCCAAGTGGCAGCAATGGCCAGAGCCGAGTGGATCTGAAGCCAGGAGCCAGAAACTTCCTCTGGGTCTCCCACGTGGGTGCAGAATCCCAAGGCTTTGGGCCATCCTTGACTGCTTTCCCAGGCCACAGACAGGGAGCTGGATGGGAAGTAGGGATGCTGGGACTAGAACCAGTGTCCATGTGGGATTATAGTGCATGCAAAGTGAGGACTTCAGCCACTTGGCCACCATACCAGGCCCAACGTTAAGACTTTACTTGCAAAAATGCTTTGTCACTTAAAAAATGTTATACTTACAAAGTGGTTATACCCTTCAAACTTGAACTATTTTTGTTACTATACAATTAACATATTTCATTGTATTTGAATTTTAGTCAGAATTGGCTCTTTGCTAAGTACTTGGATTATAGGAGACTTCTCTTACATTCTTCTAGTATGTGCATCTTTGCTACTTACACTTATGTCCCTGATTTACTTGGAGTTCAAATTTCTGTTTGATTTGAGGAATGGATCCAATTACATCTTTTTTGAAAAGCAATTTCTCCATTTTCATCTTTTCTTGGATGTTTAACCCACCATCTCTTCCCCCAGGTCACTTGTACTCTGTTCATTGTAGAGGATTTGTGCTATGGGTAGTGTCTGGTAGCTGATACCCTTCCCTCCACCTCCTTCCCAAGCTCTTCCTTTTAATATCTCCCTAGCCATTCTGTGTGTTGTTTTCTAACTTGTCTATCTCCGTAAAAAGCACCTTAGACTTTTTATTGGAATTGCATCACCTTTATAAATTAACTTAGGGGGAGCTGACTTCTTGAGAGCACCGAGGCAGCCAAACCGAGCACATTTGTTGAAGTCTGCTTTCGCGTGGCAGCAGGACCTCTATCCCCTTCCTTATGTCCTCCTTTGCCTTCACTGCCTCATGTCGGTTGGGCACATCTCAGCACACCAGCAGCTGTCTGGGTCAGTGGATTCCGCAGCTGCACAGTCATCCATCTGTGGGCCAGGCACATGGATGAACTTTATTTGTGTCATCATTCCTTGTTTACATAGCAGTTACAACTCTATTTGGTGTTATAGTCATTTAGAGATGATCTAAAGTCTGTGGATGGTGTGCATGGATTCTATGGACTCACCAGGCCGTTTTATGTATGGGATTTGAACCGTTGAAGATTTTGGTGTCCACAGGGTGGCAGGGCCGTGGAAGTAAGTTCTAGATCTGGAAGGAGGACTCCCTTTGCTAGGGAGAACATCGTTTCTGGACTCCAGATACCCAAGTTCTGACTACTGAGGGAGGCAGGTAGAGTGGCCTTGCATTCCCTGCGTCTGTTCCCCATGTTTCCTTTGGCCCCTGTTTCCTGTGTGCTTTCTCACAGCTCTTTCTTGACTCCCTTTTCTGCACCATGATTTCATGACTACTCTGGCAGCAGGATAAGGTCCAGAATCAGACTTCCCATTGTTTTCCGAACCTGAAGACTTTTATCAGCAAGCTTGACTTCCCACCAGATCTAGAACAGATTTTAAGCCAAAAGCTTATGAGAGATACCTTCAGAGCCTGAGGTACAAGCCTGGAAATCTGTTGGTTCATGCTCCAGTGATTATGAGGAAATAGAGTTTGGAAGTCATTGAAGAGAAAGACTATAAAACATAGGTTGGATGGAAATCTGGATTGACTTACCTAAATTATGTCCTCGGGGTTTTGTCCCATGGTATTGGAGCAACCTCAGCTCCTGCTTGTGGAGTTCTAAAGTAGATGTGATGGTCACAGGTTAGACAAGCAGAGGAGCCTGCTCCCACCAAACCGTGAAAGAGAATCTGGCTTGCAGAATGGATGGTACCATCTTCTGTTTGGAACTTTAAGTTTAGCTAACAATTCACTGTAGCCTCCTAAGTCTTGATTAGGCCTAGAAGAAAAGGCTTTACTTTTTTTTTTTTTTTTACCTCATTTGTGTTTGCAGCTTTGCTATTTGAGATTCCCCTTCCTGTTCACTGACGAGCTTTCAGGCAGGTCTGTAGCCTTCTTAAGGATGTGGCTCCTTGGGTAGCAGAGGGGTTGACTGTCAGCTACTGAAATCTGCTTAGACTCCAAGTGTCAATCTCACACCCACTTGAAGGCTGTTTGATTTCCAGTTTGAGCACAGAAGACTGACGGCAGAGGAACAAGCCTTCAGTGCCTGATGCTGTTACAGTCTGCTGACACTCTGCCTGTGACTGGCCATCTAGAACTGGCGCTCTCTTGGGAACATCTCTGTGGTTGTATGGCAGCCCCACAGAGGCCTCTGCAAATGGCTGATAGAATATATAGAAGACCTTTGGCAATCTTCTCTGATTTTGCTTTGGATGGTGCTGCTCATCATGGGAGGCCCTCATCCCAGTTGGGTGCCCTGCTGGGTCTGATCACCTCCTCTTATATCCCCGAGTGGGTCAACTCCATGACTTTTACGGTCACCACAGCAGCAGGCTTTGCATCTGCAGAGCTGCTCAGAACAGGAGTAGTCATGGTCTTTCCTCCCTGAGCCCTGGCTTCCTGGCCACCCTTATAGTGCTCTGCCTCACATGTGGTGCTCCCGAGTGTCAACCTGTCCCTCTCTCTTAAAATGCATGTAGTTTTTTCTTAAGTTCGTTTTTGTGTTATTGGAAAGGCATGGTGAGAAAGATAAGAGAGATTTGAGGTTTAATCTGTTGGTTTCTTTTCCAAATGACCACAAGAGCCAGGATGGAGCCAGGCTGCAGCCAAGTGCTGAGAACTCCATCAAGATCTCCATCCGGATCCAAGCACCTGAGTCATCGCCTGCTGCTGTCCAGGATGTACATCCGCAGGTAGCTGGACAGGCAACAGCTAGGACTCGAACTCCGGCCCTCTGGTACAGAGGCAGGCTGCCTCCGGGCGCACATAACTGCTGTACCCAGTGCCCTTCTTGATGTTTCGGCCTTTTGGAGAGTCTAACGGGATGTGTTCAGTGCTATGTTTTGGCGCATGAAGGGCTTGTCTTCTATTCTCAGCTAGAATCTTAGCTCAACTGGACTAGTACCAAACATTCTGCCTGCCATTGCCGGTTCCCTCTTAGTGCCAGTCCATATTCCAAATGCTTGAATGGGCAGTACCTGCTCTCCACATTGCCTTTCCAGGGAGATGTTTCTGTACATCCTGTGAGAGTGGAGACTCTGAGGTCAGTGAGCTCAAGCACATCTGCCAAGAACACACACACAGCTAGGCTAACCTTGGCTATGGATGGGACCGTGGGGGATGCTGAAACTGTGCTCTGCGCTTCGTCACAGCCCTGAATGGTTTGATAGCATCAAACACATCTGTTAAACTGAAACAGACTCAGTTCTCCCCAAAGCACAGATCACAAAGTTCAGTGGGGACATTGTGTTTAGTTATCATGAACACTGATGTGGATAACTCTGTATTCCCTGGAAGCCAAGGAGATGTTATCTACACCCCACTTACAGATGCAATGCCGAATGAAAAATGCAAACTATCACCCTGCATGGAGGACAGTCTGTCAACCTGTTGTTAGGGACCTGGTCTTTCAGTGAATGTTGATTTTTGATGTGAGGCCTTTCATGGAGGAGGATATTGTAGGAGACATTTGTATCTGCTGCAGGCAGGGCGCCAGGCATGTGAGAAATGATTGAAGGTACACATGAGCCATTCAGAGGGCAGAGCCCATGCCACCTTTGCTTTTATACAATGACACCCAAGTAGGGTTCCATCAGCCTTCAGTGAAATAATTTTTAAGCAAATAATTATATTTACAAGAAGGGAACAAAAGGCATTCTGCTTACATGGTTCATTGCCTGCTCTAGCTGTTTGCAACTCTCAGCAGGGCCTGGCTCTTAGCTGGAACAGATGACAGCCGTGTCCACTGGCCACAGAGGTTATCAGTGATCAATTTCCCCTCGTACTTGAATTCCTCTATCTCTCCTAACTGAACCACGTGCGTTCTCCCTCACTGACCTTCTCATGCGTTTTCAGCTTTCATGAGCTTTGTACTTTAGTTCTTAAATTACAAAAGAAATAGAGCAAAAAGACTAAAATATATTTCTCAGTAATGCAGCTGTGCAAGCCACGGGCGGCCCTCGTGAAGAATGTCTCTTATCCCACTTCTCCTTGTCACATTTCAGCAAATAAATCCAAGTCTCTGTGGAACAATTGTGGTGTTAGCACAGAGTAATTCAGCACAGGGCAGGGCGTGGGGTGGGAGGCGCGTCATTACGGCCAGGAGAAGAAGCATCTGCAAAAGCTGCGCCTGGAATGATTTAGTGGGGAGAAGCTTTGCCAGAAGCCCAGAAAATCCTTCTGTTTCACCCTAAATTACCAAGCACTTATTCTATTCAATAGTGATTTACATGATAATTCTATGAAAGCACTTTCGTTTGAGACCATGCTCTGTCCTCTCCAGCAATAATAGGTTAGAATTCATCCATTCATTCATGCATTCAGCCGAGGAGCACAGAGGCCGACCCTGGTGGGGTGGGCACCACGTAAGGGAAGTCATCTTATTGCACAGTGACATGAGGATTGAGACAGGGCTGCACCTGTACGCAGTGCCAGGGAGTGAGAAGTGTTCCAGTTTATACGATCCCAGAGAGCTTCCTGGAGGAGGTGATGGCTGAGTCTCTCAGGAGTGGGCACTGGGAGACAAGGTCCTTGTGGAAGGGGCTGATGTGGCTAGACAGGGGCATGCCTAATTGCAGGAGGGACAGAAACAATGTGTGTACGGGCTGCTGGTGGTGGGTCCGCAGAGGCATGCCTAAGTGCAGGAGGGACAGAAACAATGTGTGCAC
Organism: Ochotona princeps; assembly: GCF_030435755.1. NCBI lineage: Eukaryota > Metazoa > Chordata > Mammalia > Lagomorpha > Ochotonidae > Ochotona > Ochotona princeps. The sequence goes on from NC_080854.1 coordinate 35,190,950, forward strand.
GGGCTGCTGGCGGTGGGTCCGCAGAGGCAGCACAGGGTTCTGGCATGAACACAATGAAACGCTCGTGGATGTTCTTGTGAACCGAGTTCTCCTGAGCTTTAGAACCAGGGGTATATGGAAAAGCTTTGTGAGTGTGTGTGTAACCTACTAACACACATGTTTGTACACAGACAGAACATGTATTTTAAGGAATTAATTCACATATGTGGAGGTGGGAAGTCCAGAATCCACCAGGCCGACCAACAGGCTGGCAATTGGAGCAGGTTTGTGGGAGAACTTCTGTCTTTGCTCACCAGGCCTTCACTGGATGAGACCCACCTGCATCAGGGAGCGTTGTCTTGCTGATACACGTGTTAGTCCTTCCTGAGACGTAATCTACTTGGAACTTTTATTCTTTTGCTTCTCTGTCTTCAAACATGCTTCTGATCAGCCCAGGATCTCCTAAACTCAACGCCTCCACAACTGAGAGTCTACTTTGGTTTTTGAAGGTGTTTCTTTTGTAATGTGGAAGATGGTTTTCCCCACATGCTCCTGGTCTCAAAGCACAGACTCCTGTGAAACCATACCGGCTCAGGTCCCCACCAGTGCTCTGGATTCTGCTCAGAATATTGTAGAACAACTGGAACCATGGATGGTACTATGGCCTCTGTGACCCTAGGAACTGCCTAGACATCTGCTTCTAGCCCCTGGATGGTCCCTTCTTGTACGTGTCTTGGCCCCGGGGGAACCCGACTTCTGGGTTGGAGTTGCTAGCACTGAAGTTCACATCCATTCCCCTGGCCCTGACAAGGTCTCTAGCTTGGCTTCCTCCCTTGTCCTGTTGACCCAAGGTGGCCTAAAAGCAGAGGTGTGAACACTGAAATTTTTACTATGAAAAAAAAAAATAAAGCTAGTTTTCAGTGAAAGGCCCTGAATGAATCATTAGCACTTTGAGGAAGGCTTGAACAACAGTTATCTTTCCAGACCTAAGTTCTGATAGGATCAAAAATAGTACATTGATTTCTAGTACAGGTGATTTCGGAGACCATGGCATACATGTGAGAGCCAAAGGGATTTGCTACATTTTCCCTACAAGTAAGGATTGGATCTTCAGGAAGTACACTCGAGAGGAATTTGGTTTCTGTAGAGGAGACTCTACCTAGGTCCCTGTTTGTGGGTGTCTTGGTTTCAACACTAAATGTCCTGCACTCCAGAAACTTCTCAGTCCTGTTCATATCATGACAGTTGGTCACCCTGCACTCCCTTAAACTCAGAAGTAAATTGCTGAAAGTGTTTATCTCTATGACTCATATGACTTGTTTTCATCAGAAAGTTCACTGATTATGAAAGCAATGTGCATGCTCAAAAGAAGTAATTTAAGCAGACAAAAAGCACACTTTAGAAATTAAAAATCAGCCTCTATTCCTGCCCCATTTTTTCAGAACATCTAGCATTTTCAATCTTTTTCCTGCCTTGTCTGTTATTGCTCTGTGAAGATCAAATCTTCTTTAGAAACAATCAGGTGTGTATTGCAAGCCACTTTCCAAATGATCATTGTGTTGCTCAAGTTCTAACACCTAGAAAAGCCCTAAACTTCTCTGAAGTGACCATGTGGGTCTCTTCTGCAGAGTCCTGTCTGTGTGGGCCACTAATGAGCATGTAGCTGGTGCTGACTTCTCCACTCTCCCAGATAAGCCTGTGAGGATGAAGCCAGCAGCTCATCTGTGCGTGTGTACCTGTGGGACAGATGGCTGGACTGAGGTGGTCCTCTCCCTGGGGCTGTCCATTTTGCATTCAGGCAGTTACTTGCAAATCCTCCCTCAAGAAGCCTATGTCCAGGTGTGCCCTATTAACAATCTGTGAGCTCTCTTATCACCCTTGAATGTGATCAAACTTCTCAATCTTTGGCAATCTGCTGGTAAAGATGACTCTAGACCTCTCATTTTAGTGGTACATTAGTGTGAATTTCAGTGATATATTAACTGAGTGATTGATATGTTAGAAAATGCAGGTTCTTAACCACATTGGAACTCTTAAAGCTCACTCCTGCTCCTAAGCAGCCAGCCCAGCTCAGTGGATCTCTTTTACAACACTGAATCAGATTTGTAATATCTAAATCCTCTTCTGGGGGCGGGGAGGCTATTGTTTAGGCAATAGATAAAGAACATGGGACAGTTAAAAAGAAGATATTTGGAGGAGGCATATGTTTTTGTAGGAAAAAATGTTCACACAGAGAATTGAAATAAACATAACATTAAAAAATGAAGTCACACTTGAGTTCATGGGTGATAAAACATATGACCGGGTCCGGTGGTGTGGCCTAGCAGCTAAAGTCCTCGCCTTGAACGCGCCAGGATCCCATATGGGCAGGCGCCGGTTCTAATCCCGGCAGCTCCACTTCCCATCCAGCTCCCTGCTTGTGGCCTGGGAAAACAGTCGAGGACGCCTCAATGCTTTGGGACACTGCACCTGCATGGGAGACCCGGAAGAGGTTCCTGGTTCCCGGCTTCGGATCGGCGCAGCACCGGCCGTTGCGGCTCACTTGGGGAGTGAGTCATCGGAGGGAAGATCTTCCTCTCTGTCTCTCCTCCTCTCTGTATATCTGGCTTTCCAATAATAATAAAATCTTTAAAAAAAAAAAGTATGACCTAGATTTGAGTTTCATCCTTTATCTTTCTGGGTTCAGTGATTAACTGTATGTAAGTTTTGGACCCTTCATTTTTCTCTCTATCCTTTTGAATATTGAGTAATATTTCCTGGTTAAATAGAACACTGTCCAATCATGGATTTGCCAGACTAGGGACTTAGGGTAAATGGATATTTTATATGATTTAACTGCAATCCAGCTTTATAGTGTTGGCTACTTTGGAATCAGTTTTCATTACTGTCAAGTTGGAACTCTCATTCCTAAATAAGATCATGGTCTTAAGGGACATAGTTGTTCTCAGAGTATACATGTCATATAGCAGTTAAATACCAAATAAACATCTTCCTCTTAGAAACAAGAGCAAAATTCTTTTTTAAAAAATGAAAAAAAAAACCCCATTGAGTTCTTTATGAGAAAGGCAGACACTAAATATGAAATAGAGACAGAGAAAACCAGCAAAATATTCTATCTGTTGTATTTACTTCCCAAATGGCTGCAATGTTTGGAACTAAGCCAAGTGGAAGGCAGGATCCTGAAATTCCACCCAGGTCTCCTGCATGGATCCAGGGGCCCAAGCACTTGGCCCGTCCTCTGCTGCTTTCCCAGGTGTGTTATTAGGGAAGTGGATTTGAAGGGAAGCAGAAGGAACCCAAACTGGCATGAATATGGAATGTCAGTAGTTGTTTACCTGGCTGTGCCACAAGCCCAGCACAGTCCTCTTCTAACAGCCAAGCCTGCTTCTTCAAACTCTCCTGCTGGCCTGAGGATGGCAGTGGACACTAGGTTATGTGAGCAAGACTGAGTCTTACCGGAAGTTACGGGTTTGCCCCAGATCTTGTCCCTTCATTGATCCGAGGAAAATCACTCAATTTCCTGGTGGCCATGATCACTGGTCACTGGAGTCCCAGGGAAGAGGTATCTTTGCCCTTTGTCATTCTACCAGCTACTCCCTTGTGTACCTTCAGACATTGAGGAGTACTCCTGAAACACCCAGTGCCAACCCCTTCGTCTTGGCTGTCCTCGCTGGTTTGCTCCATGCAGAAAATCAACTACTCAGCCTGGTGCCAACTATTCACCTTGTTGCCAGAAATGTAGAGAAAAAGCAGAAAAAAAAAAGCCAAGGACAGGACCAATGAAAGTCACTGTGAGATGCCCAAGATAATGGACGTTTGCTGTGTTGTTGACACAGTAGGACCATCTTTCAGTAGGAATTGCTCATGCTGCACAGCCAAGGAGTGTCTTCTCCATCACCACTTTTAGGATGCATTGGCCAGTGGTGGTCACAAGGAGAGCAGTGGAAGATGCTCCGAGTCCTTAGGCTCCTGGCACTCATGTGAAAGAACTGGATGGAGCTCCAGGCCCTTGGGTTTAGTGAGCCCCAGCCCTGGCCTTTGTAGTCATTTGGGAGTGACCAGTGGATGGAACATCACTCTGTCTCCCCTTCTATTGCTGTACTCCTGCCTTTCAGACAAATAAATCTCAGCAGAAAAAAGTAAATCCAAGGAGAAAGGCCCCAGCAGAAACTAGCCGTATGAGTTCTATGATCTTAGGTTTCTGGTGACCTGGTCTTGCTGTGGCTGCCCCAACAAACAGACGCAAAGAATTCCAGGTCTGCTGAGCAATTGGGTAGCACAGCTTGGGCTCCTGAGACTAGTCCTCCCGACTGTCTTTTCTTCTGTTTCCCACCCAAGAGCCTGAATAAAAATAAGGACAGGTCCAACGTAGTATCCTAGTGGCTAGAGTTCTCATCTTGCACATTCTGGAATCCCATTTGGGCTCCTGGCCTCGGATTGGCTCAGCTCTAGCTGTTGCGGCCGCTTGGGGAGTGAACCATCATATGGAAGATCTTCCTCTCTGTCTCTCCTCTTCTCTGTATATCCACCTTTCCAATAAAAGTAAATCTTAAAAAAAAAAGTTACCTGCTCTTCTATGTTTATAGCAGCTCAATTCACAACAGCAACCACAGGGAAAGGACCCAGATGCCCATCAATTGATGACTGGATAATGAAAATATATTTATATATGAATATATACCATTACTCAGCCATAAAAAAAGGAATGAAATCCTGAGATTTACAACAAATTGGATGGAACTGGAAATCATTATGCTAAGTGAAATAAACCAGAAAGAAAAATATCATGATTTTTAATTTTTGTGGAAGTTAATATATACAGTATAAAGATTGGGTGAATGCTATATACTTCGATATTTCAAAATACTGCTTCATTGAGTCATACCTGCAAATTACAATCTACTCGTTTTTGCCCATATTAGCATTATTGTCATGAATCCCTCACTCTCTGATATCACTCAATGTTTCTGTTTTCAGGAAAAAGTAATTTACATGTGTTATTTGCACAATGTCTGCATTTGTGGCAAAGGTAGCAAAAAGGTTTAAAAAGTAAAATAAAAAGGAATTCCAAAGGTCATTAACAACTTCAAAACAAAAACTATGTTTTTTTTAAAGAAAATCTTTGAAAACTTGAAACTTATAATGAAAATTCAATAAAATTGACAAGAATGAATCATGAGCTCAGACTCACAAAATAAAACAAATGTTGTAGGCAAGGAGCTTGTTCAGTTCACATAAATAAGACAAAGCATTAAAGAATAACCTCATTAAGAAGCAAAAGTTTTGGGAAAGATAGTATTTGAAAACAAAGAGCAAAATCCATCTTCTCAGATAAGCAGGCAACAAATATTTCTTTCTGTCCATTTTCCTCAGGGAAAAGAGTTCTACTGTAAGTCTAAGCCAAGCCGCTCTGTGTTTCTCCTTGGAATTTCAAAAATGGGATTCAAAAACCAAGAATATATTTGTACAAGGATCTTATTTTGTTTACTATGAATTTCCATGAATATTTTTGTTACTACAATAATATTAAAGTAATAGTCTCAAATATTGCCAATGATAGGTCAAATTCAGAATCTCCAAATCCCTGGGAAATATGGTCCAGTGGTCACAGGAAAATCAACTTTCTGAAAAGCTATAGTAGCTCATTTGGTTTTAGTAAATTTTCTTTAAAAAAAGATTTATTATCTTGTTTGAAAGGCAGACCTGAGAAAGGGAGAGAGAGGAGAATCTTTTGTCCTCTGATTCACTCTGCAAATGGCCACAGCAGCTTGGAATGGGCCAGGCTGCAGCTAGCTAGACAGGGTCTTCTTCCAAGTCTCCTATATGGGTTGCATGGACTCATTCGGACCATCTTCTGCTGCTTGTTCCACCACAATGCTGGCCCCAATAAACATCTTTCCAAGACTTAGTTATTTGAAGAGAAAAATAAAAGAAATAGGTAGGTAGGTAGGCAGGTAGGTAAGGAGAGAGAGTTTCTCTGAGTGGCCTCTTCATGCGATCAGGGGTGTGAGACATGTGACACAGGTGAGCTTAGGGCCAGCACCAAAGACTCGGCAGCTTGTTTTGTAGGTAGAAGGAGCATGCTCTGAAAGAATGCTCAAACACACAGTCAGTTAGCTATCAGTGTCAAGTGTTATGCAGTATTCGTAACGACACGAGGTGCACTAGTGTATAACCAACAGCACAGGCATGTTTCCACTGCATCCTGCAGTGACTGCTGTGTTGCAAGGATGCAGTGACTGCTGTGTTGCAGGATGCAGTGTCAGCTCCTTCAAGCTCTGACACAGCCGTCAGTGAGGAGCAGTCTGTTGACTAAAACATCAGCTGTGCAACCATGGCTTGGTAGTGAGACTGCAGAAGACCTGCTGTGTTTCGATAACAAGTAGGTTGACAAAAAAGGAGGCTGCTTCCTGAAGAATTAAGCCGGATGCAGGTCCAGGCTTACCTCCATGTCTCTGGCACCCAAATGAAGGCATTTCGGGAACATTAATGTCAACCGGCAGAATACAAACAAATCAAGGTAAATTGTGAAGCCAGAGAGAAAAGATCAACCCACACAAGTAGAACTTGGTTCTCACAGTTACTTGCAGACTGCAGAAACAACAACAAGTGAAAGCGTTGTAGTCATGTAAACAGACCAAATGCTCTAACATGTACGTCCAGTTGGAAATGCAATTAGCTCTGTGGATAAAATCAAAGGGCTGAAGCTGGCATCATGGACCGAGTCAGTTCCCTCCAAGGCTTTCATGCTCCCATTAATATGGAGCTCATGCTGTTTTCTGACTTATAAGGATGGCTTATTCCTCTGGGGGAGGTTTATAGGAGCTGAAATGATACAATCCCATTTCATTACTTGTGTTCAGTGCCCTTGATCCGGAACCAAATCACAGAGATTCACATCAAATGCCAACGTCAGATTCTATCACCCAAATTCACATGGTTTCAGGATTCTGTGATTTTTTTTCTTTTGCCTTGCCTTTAAAACTCTGTCTCTAAATATACTTCTCCTATGGACCCTGATTTCTCCTGGGAGGACCAAGTGCCAGCTTTGTAGCATCCCTTAAGTTCCTCCCACTCATGGGCAGTCATGATTAGTACCCGACATCCCGGAAGCTGATGGTCCATTGGCCTTCTGCCTTTCTTCTTTCTCTAAGCCTGTATTCTTTTAATTGCAATCTGCAGCTCCTGATTCTTAACTACTCTGCCCTCTGCAAAGACAGAATTGACCAAAGGCCTGCAGTATCTGTGAATTCATAATGCATTTTTTTCTTCTTTCAACACAAATTTGACCAAGGGCAGGGAGCAAACTCAACCCGAGAAAGAACAGAACAGGAATGGGGCATCCTTCCTCCAAGTTTGCTGCAGGAGGGTACCCGGAGTTTCTTAGGTGAGCTACTCATTCCAAGGTCTTCACAGCACCCCAAAATTTCTGGCATTGAACTAAATCCTACTGTGTGAAAACAGTACTTCAGAAACTCACGGTGCCCTATGCAAACAACAAGAACTCGTAGAGTCACTGCAACACAAAAAGATGTTCTTCTAGTGCTTTCCATCCTTGTCTCATCAAGACTCTGGTATCCAACATGTTTCCTTACAGTCAAGTTGAATCATTCATCAAGGTCACAATTTTAGAATATGAGATTTCCAGACCACTGTGTGTCTACTTTGCTCCATTCTAGATCCTGTGACAGACACTGAATGTTGCGATCCCAGGCAGTGTGGAGTTCTGTGACAAATCATACATAAATTGAGGGACTGTGTCCATGCCTCCAGAGACGTTCTTCACTGTCTTTGTCCCTATTTTTAAAAGATTTATTTATTTTTTTGGAAACTCAGATATACAGAGAGGAGGAGAGACAGAGAGGAAGATCTTCTGTCTGCTGACTCACTCCTTAAGTGGCAGCAATGGCTGGAACTGAGCTGATCCGAAGCCAGGTGTCAGGAGCCTCTTCTGGGTCTCCCACGCGGGTGCAGGGTGCCAACGCTTTGGGCCGTCCTCGACTGCTTTCCCAGGCCACAAGCAGGGAGCTGGATGGGAATTGGGGCTGCAGGGATTAGAACCAGTGCCCATATGGGATCCCGGCGCATTCAAGGTGAGGACTTTAGCTGCTAGGCTACTGCCCAGAGCCCAGGTAACTATTTCATATGCTGATTTCATTTCTTTTGGATATATTCCCAGGAGTGGGATAGCTGAAGCGTAGAGTGAATCTATTTTTATTTTCTCAGGAATCTCCATACTGTCTTCCTTAGTGGTTGTAGCAATTATCATTCCTACCAAACAGTTAAAACCTTTTGTTTTAATTTTCTTAATGGTTAATTTTTGTCCTATGTCTGATTGCACAAACCAGAATTATCTAAAATAATGAGGTTATCTTGTCTCCTTGTGACACTGACCCTGTCGGTGGGTCTTCCTGCGCGCACACACACCCCACTACTATCACAGTCACCCCCACCAGCCTTGGCACCCCTCAACCACTATCTGCTTCTGTGAAGTCACCCTCTTTGGACTCCAGATCCAGTCATATAAATCTGAGTTTCTGTGGAAGGATCTTCATGTTCCATTTTAAAAGAAAACAAAGATGACCCCTTTCCCTCAACTCCCTCGGGTATGGGGAGGAACTGTGACTGTCTTAGGCTCCCTCTGCCTCTGTTAATGTGATCAGAAACTTTCCTAACAGATTATTTTGCACATTAAAATTTTTTTGTATCTTTTATGATGTTTAATTTACATAGTTGATCAAGGTGAGAAGGTTTGAGGGTTAAGGAAAGTGGGTATGAGCATTATTATCAAATTTTCTATTTCTTCTTCCTGTTTCTGGAGGAATGAGGAATGAAGGGGAAGCCATACCCAGCCTCCCAAAATTTTCCAGTACCCTGGGATGGGGAACCACCAGCCAATATCAACCCAGGGTCCTGATGTAATGCATGCTCTAAGGGTTCTGCCCAAATGGTTTGGATAGTTCTAAAATGCTATCATTTTTGCCAATCCTAGGATGAGGAAACCCTCCCAGTGTGCTTTGGCTGACGTAGTCGACCTACGTCTCCATTCACCCAGGGTTTTGCTGTTATCATTTGACTGGGGTAGTTGTCCAGTTTGTTCTGTTCTCCCTCTTCTACTATGGTACCCAATGGGCTGCCACATTCTCTATATGTATCAAGGTCTGCGTCCACTGCTCCCCCTTTTCCCAGAAGAGGCGACCCATTCCCCACTGGACCCCCAACTCCAGGGCTCATGAACTCAGCACCCACTGCACAGACAGGCCCACAGACCTGGGCCAGGCCACCCGGGCCCCACCAGATCCCCAGCCCCTGGCACTCATGGACCCAGCACCCACCATACAGACAGGCCCCAACACCCAGGCCATTCTTACTTGGTTTCATCTGTCTTTCCTTTTGCAGAGTTAGTGCCCCCCTTAAATTGATCTACCATGTTATTTACGCCATTTTCTACCCTGTTGATGTGGCCCTTACTTCTTCTACTTATGTATCACATCAGACATTTGCCTGTACTCTCTCTTTGTGCCACTCAGCTTGGTTCTCCTTCAGCTTCATACTACACCACGATTCCATTTCTGGAGGGCACCTCACTGTGGAACGTCCCTTGGCTCCTGCGCAGGGACTTGTCCCGAGCCTTGTTTGGGTGTGGTGATCACAGCAGGGCATAGCCATGGAGACCAGTGGTGTTAGTGAATTTTCAGTGATTATAGCAAAGTTCCTGCATCTGTCTAACAAATGAAGACAAGAGGTTCACTGAGCAGAGTGTTGGAGGATAAACATCCAGGAGAGGCAGGCCCCAGTGATTGGGTCTCTGGTGAGGGCTCAGTATGGAGGGGACCAAGGTGGGGGTATTGCAATAGGGAGAAAGCACTGGGAGCCATGAAGGCAGAGTGGGGAATGGGCCAGAAAACCCACTGATAAGAACTAACCAGGGTCATGTGAAAAATGCAATCACCCCTTCTGAGGGAAGTGCTCCCTGTGGTCTAGCACCACCTGCCACACCGCTATCCCGAGGGCCAAGCTTCTGGCACGTGAACCTAAGGAGACAGACCACCTGCACTTGCCCTGGGTCAAGTGTCTGGTTCTACCAAAACTTCCCCACCATCTCCCCTGCGGTATCCAAGCGGCTTTGTTGACCATCAAAGGGAAGACCCACTGGGCAATCTTGAGATTCCACATTTAGCATCAAAGCTCTTCTACCCTACTGCTTGGTGCATCCTTCAGGGACTATCATATGCACCCAGCCTTTCCTTAACCCACAGTTTATCGCTAACCACATCCGTCTGCCTCAGAATGGGCACAAACACCTCACAGGAGCATGGCTTGGTTAGAGCTAGTCCGTGGTGTCTCTAGGAATTTTCAGGTTTCTCTGTGTGAGAAAGAAGTGAGGCTGTCTCAGGACTGCAGCAAGGTGACACCAAGAACTACAAAAACAATCATCATGTTACCATTAATGACAACAATGACAGCAGTGAGAGCCACAATTTTGTGAAGAGCTTTCCACGGACTCAGCACAAAGCATGACTTACTCTCTTGTTTCTCTCCATCCCTCTGCTGGTTTTCACACAGGTAAATAGTCAAGGGTTGGTGAGTGGTCTTGCCCAGAGACACAGCAGGTAAACCAATGCACTGCGGATTGACCCAGGCAATAAATGCCAGACTCCAAGCTGCTAGTAACTGTGAACTGGAATGAAAAATGATTTTATAATATTTCTTCATCATCTCCTACAGCTCAAGCGTTAAAGCTCTGGATCATGATACTGGTTTTGGAGAAGTCCTTTAACTGTGAACAAATGAAATAAAATGATGCAAATTAAAAATTCAGTGATTTCTACAGAAATGTGCTAAAACAGGAGGTAGATCTCCATGCTGAGTCTCGTCGTATTTTAATGATCAGAAACTAATTATGCAATGGGGAGAAAAAGCTTGAGAATGATTTTTTTCAACGGTTTTTAAGTTAATTTTCACCTGCCAACCACCTCAATGTTTATGTTGCAATGGTCATGACTTCTTCACACAAAATATTATGACTTATAAAGTTAAATTTAAAATAGGATCATGTAAAATGTCTAGAATTAAGATCAGTCAAAAGAAATCCACTAGAAGGAAAGTGGCCTTGGGAGTGTTTCATGAAGTGATTAAGACACTGTTGGAAAACCTACAACTCAACCAGAGTGCCTGGCTTTGAGTTCTGCTGTTCTGATTGTAGCTCCATGCTGATGTTCACCGTGGGAGGCAGCAGGCCACATCTCAAGGACAGGGTCTCTGCCACCCACATAGAGTAACCCAGTGAAATTCCTGGCTCCTGCTTGTAGCTTGGCTCTGGCTGTAGTAGAGATTTGGCAAGTGAACCTGCATATGGGAGCGTGCTCTCTCGTGCTCTCTGCCTGTAAAATAAAATACGTAAATGAAACGTTTTAATGAAATGACCCTTTAACATTTTCCCTTCACAGATTTATAGGTAGCAGGAGGAAATATACTTCACACACAAAATGACACTAAATTGTTTGAAGTCAAAATTTAAAAAATCTTAGCTTTGTAAGTGGGGTAACATCTCATTTTCTTATTCTTTTACCTTTACTATGGAAGCAAATAATTTTTTTTAGAGGCTTGGGCTTGATAGCCCTTAAGGGGCAGTCGCGTTCATGCTGATTTGGTTTGCAATTCCTGAAATCCCTTCTGATATCCTCTTAATTTCCTCCACATTATGATACATTTTAAAATGTGCTTGATTTTGTTTACTCTGATTATTTTATCATCTGATTTCTTGTTGTCACCAGCTTCATACCTCTTTAATGCCACACTTAGAGGGGTCATTTTTTTTTCCCAAAAGGGAAAATCTTCCAATCTTCCTGTGAAAATTTCTAGGAAGCAGTCTCCCTGTGTGGTCACACCAGACACATAATAAGGTTGTTAGAACTGGATACTGTTCGGGGAAAAAAGCTCATTCTTCTCAATTTACAACTGTGATTTCTTTGAAGATGCACTTGGAGGTGAGAGTTATTGAGTTATACCAGCCAGCTTAATTCTATTGAAATATATTGCATTCTAAATTGTTGCTGAGAATGGCAACAACTGACCAACTGATCCTGTTATTCATACTGCTATGTAAACAGTCCACACTGTATACAAACCAATCTCCGAGTGGAGCCAAGAGATGGTTAACTAAGGTCTGAGTGATAAAATCAAAAGTGGTGCTAGAGAACTCAAGCTTGGGACAGAAGCCTCGTGGTGGCAGTCAGAGAATTACTGAGTCAGGAGTGGAGGAGGGAATTGAAAAAAATGTATTTGGTTACCATAGTTCCCTATAAATTGTTTTTAATATTTGAAAACTAGAGATAGAGAGATCTCATCCACTGATCCATTCCCCCCAGTCACTGTACTGTGGATGGTAGGAACCCACCTAGTTGAGCCATTGTTTGTGCCTCCCTAGCTGTGCAGGAGCCGGCAGGTATGATCTAGAGTGGAGCAGGGATTTGAGCCCAGCCCCTCTAGTATGGGATGTTGGCACCTGAAGTAGCATCTTCACCACTGCACCAACCACATGAGGTCACGCCACATGACACACTCGTGCCTGTATCTTTATAGCTGAAAAAAACATTATGTGAGGTAACTTGCAAAAATGCCCATCAGAATCCAATGTTTTCAGTTCCCCTGCTGTTCATCTATCTGAATTTCACTCACAGGCTGGTGGCAGGGAGCCATCTTTGCAGTGCCATTTGCCTTTGAGAGCGCTCTGTTCGTGCCCAGTAAAGAGGAGCAGCCTTTGAAATTTGTTCTTACTACATGTGTTGGCTGATGGTGTTGGGTGGATCAAAATGAGGACACAAGAGGAAATGGTCCTTGGATTCCACTGGAAATCTCCCTGCAGATAAAGCAGAGGGTTCTCCCTAAGCAAGGATCCCAGATGTCCCGAGGTAATGTCATCCTCCTTCGTGAAAAAGTTTGTGGAAACATCAAGTAAATAAACAAACATGGCTGAGCCGGGGGAAGCTCATGTACAAAAGGGCAGCAACGAAGCCAGCTTCACATCACTCAGATGCAAGCATGCCGAGTCCTGGAGCCCCCAGCTTCACGTCACTCAGATGCAAGCATGCTGAGTCCTGGAGCCCCCAGCTTCACATCACTCAGATGCAAGCATGCCGAGTCCTGGAGCCCCCAGCTTCACGTCACTCAGATGCAAGCATGCCGAGTCCTGGAGCCCCCCGCTTCACATCACTCAGATGCAAGCATGCCGAGTCCTGGAGCCCCCGGCTTCACATCACTCAGATGCAAGCATGCCGAGTCCTGGAGCCCCCATGGCCCCATGGTGTATGTCCCCTTAGCTTCCGGAAGATGACGTGCTGTGGCCTCAAAGCAGTGTTTTCTGCCATACACAAAGTGAGAAATCACAGATCACGTATATTCTGGATTTCTGACCTGATGTGGCTGGTGACAACAGCCACATGAGAACATGTGAACATTTTCACAGGTAACCAAATCAGGTGACCAGGCAGGTGGTTCTTCATTGGTCTGACCAGTTTCAGCAATTAAAAGCTTAATAACAAGAATCCCCGGGTTTTATAGGAATCAGCTTTGAAGGGGTAGTATCATAAAATTCTACAGAAGATGTGACTATGTAGGCCGTGATTGAAAAATCACAATTTCATCAGACTTTGAAAGAGTGGGAGACCCTGCTTGTTAAGGGACATCAGCCTGGAGCATTGCTGATGTGACACCTGGGAGCCCGGGGCTGATCATAGGTTTCAGGTGTGCTCCGACAGGCCCCTGGAATGCAGATGTGCTTGACACCCTCCAAGGGAACAGCATAGTCTTTCCCATCACTGGATCTGGGTCAGCATGAGCTGTCCACTTGGGGTAGCTAGCACCTTTTTGTGGGTGGGAAGGGTCAGGGCAGAGCCCAGATCTCTTGGGGGTGAGGAATGGCAACAATACTGAAGTCTAACGTGAAAGGGGAAAAGGATGGCTGTACACTACTTCTGTTTCATCCTTTACTGTTTTTGCTAAATTCTTTTATCTGCAGAAGGTGAGCAGCTTTTATGTGCTTCACAACACAGACTTGAAGCCTACACACCCTTCCTTCTACCTCCTTCCTTATTTTCTTTTTAACTTTTACAATGACATACTTTGATTTCGCTTCACAATAGCATGCTTAACCCTCCATTAGGTGAAGAATTCAACAAATAGCACATGGAAAGACCACTATTCTCGAGAGTATAGACAAAGACTCTAACAATAGTCAAATCTCACAATATCAATTTTATTCATATAGATTACATTTTTGTTCCCTGTGTCTTAGCTACCACAAATCAGGGAAAACTTGGTATTTGTTTTTTGGAACTGACTTATTGACTGACTTATTTCACTAAATATAATGGTTTCCAGTTGCATCCATTTTGTTACAAAAGTCAGAATTTTATTTTTTAAATGGCCGAATAATATTCTATAGTGTATATATACATTTTCTTTATCCAGTCATCCATTGATGGGCATCTGTGTTGATTAACTGAGCTGCTGGAACATGGGAGTACAGGTCACGATTTCATTTCATTTGGGTAAAATCCCAGGAATGGGATGGTTGAATCATACGGCGGATCTCTCTCCAGATCCCTGAGGACTCTCCACACTGTCTTCCACTGTGGTTGTGCTCACGAACGTTACCACCAGCTGTGGGCGAGGGTCCCGTTTTTCCCACATTCTCGCCTGCATTTATTGTTTTCAGACATCTGTATGCTAGTCATTCTAACTGGAGTGAAGAAAAACCTTATTGTGGTTTTTATTTGCCTTTTCCTGAGCACGTTTTTCCCATGTGTCTATTGAACATCTGAATTTCATCCTTTGGGAAATACCTACCCGTGCCCTTCGCCCATTTCTTAACTGGATTGTTTTGTTGTTGTTGAGCATTTTATAGATTCTGTATATTAATGTTTTATTAGTTGCATAGTTTGTAAATATTTTCTTCCATTCTACAAGTTGCTCCCTGTTGAGGTTACCTTTGTTGTGCAAAAACTTCTTATCTGGATGTCATCCCATTTGTCTTTCTTTGCTTTTATTGTCTGTGCTTCTGGGGACTTTCCCGAGGAATCGCAGTGTATTTTAATGTCTTGAAGCATTTCTGCAGTGTTTCTTCTAGAAAGTTGATTCATCAATTGTTTATTTAGTTCCTCGGTTCATTTTGGGCTCTTTTTGTTTCCTGCTTTTGCACAAGGAGATCTAGTTGTTGAGGAGACTGTTCCGGGGGTTGATCTTAGTTCATTGATGCCTAGGATTTCTGTTCTGTGCCACTGGTGCACAGGCGTGTTTCTGTGCCATTTCCAGGCTGTTGTGATCATTACTGCATCCCCCTAGTATGTCTTTCAATCTTGCATTCTGATGCCTTCACTTCGTTTTTTGGTTTTTTTTTTTTTTTTTTAAGATTGCATTAGCTGTTCAGGGTCTCTTGTGTATCTATATCAGGTCTAGGAAAAAAACAATATCCTTTAAGGTCAAGGAATGAATACTTTAGAGAGTTTTCTAAAGTTTAAAATAAGTTGCCAATAATAAAATTATAAACTAAGATTTCAAAGTACTAACTATCTTTTTTTTTTTAAGATTTACTTTTATTGGAAGGGCAGACTTACAGACAGAGGGATATACAGAGAGAAAGATCTTCCATCCACTGGTTCACTCCCCAAGTGGCCGCAACGGCCAGAGCTGAGCCAATCCAAAACCAGAAGCCAGGAGCTTCTTCTGGGTCTCCTACACAGGTGCAGGGTTCCAAGGATTTGAGTCATACTTCCCAGGCCACAAGCAGGGAACTCATTGGGAAGAGCAGCAGGGGCATGAACCAGCATCGAAATGGGATCCCGGGCACTTGCATGGTGAGGATTTAGTCACTGGACACGGCACCAGGCCCCAAAGTGTCTTACTTCTTTTCCCAAGTGACAAACACATGCCTTCTGTCTGTCCTCCCCTGATGCGTTGTCCCACCCGGCCAGTTTAGCACACACAAGCACTTCAGTTTTTCAATTCCAGGCAGATTAATTTTCCTCTTTGACAATCACCTTTTCCCTGTGTTAGAAAATCCAGGTTCCCTTCTGACTCACGAGGACCTTCTGAGTGGCTTAGAGGCAGCACATGTCACAAGGTTAGTAAGAATGGCTCCTGGAGGCCTCATTATGCCAGAGTGCATGTGTTTCTCTCAGGGCTACTGACTCAAGATGCCACGAGCTGGGTGGCTCTGACCAACAGGCAGGGACTTACAAGGGATCTGGAGTCTTGTACTGCTAAGAGAAGGCATGGCCAGGACCACACTCCTTCCAGGGATTCCAACAAGGGATCCTTCCTTTCTTCTGAGTTCTCAAGGCTCCAAGTATCCCTTGGCTGTGTCTCTTTAGTCTTCCCTCCAGCGACCTTGTGGTCTGCACCCCGAGTGTCTGCCTCTGGGTCTTGTCAGGGCTCCTTGTGACCAGAAATAGGGGCCACCGCATGCTCCCTGGTGGCCTTACCTCAAGATGTCCACCTGAATGACATCTGCAAGTATGGTCAGGTTCACAGCACCATGAGGTGTCTCTCTGGGTGACTCACAGCTTTGCAGTGGGTGACATGATGGTTACAAGAGGCACAGCAGCCTGCGGGCAAATGGTCTGGCCCCAGGCACACAGTATAACTGGGAGCCAGGGGTGGGTGGTTTTGTTATGTTATTCTGTTCTGTGTCTGCTGTCGGCTCCCTCAGGAGGTGGAGTCTCAGGACCAGGCCTGAAGGCAGTTGCCCTGCTTCCCTGAGGTGGCTGCCTACCGTGCAGCCCAACCTTATTTGTCTCCCTTCTCCAGGTGGAATTCAGAAGTGAAAAGGCAGGTCCCGGTGGTGTCAACACTCCTCATTAACAAGGAAGTCAGGTATTTTTTTTTCCCTCCCTGACAGAAATTAAGGTTGACTTGATTGGGTTGACAATGATGACTCATTTTGCTAATTAGATAACGTGAAGGTTATTTTCCATGAACTGAGTTACGCCTTTCATTTTAATGAGAATAGACTCAAAGTTCCTGATAAGACAATTTTTAAAGAGGGAAGTGGAACCACAGAGAACTCCCATCTGCTTGTTCATTCCCCATTGCCCATAATGACCAGGGCTAACCAAGGGCAGGAGCCAGGAGCTGGGAACACAACCAGATTCGTGCCTAACTCGTGGGCCATGCTGGCTGCTGCTCAGAACCAACAGCAGAAGGGAGCTGGGGGCAGGACCCGCAGCTGGGACCCGAACCCAGGATCCCGATTGGAATGTGCACATCCTACTTGTAGGCTTCACGCCAACTCCCAAAACAAAAGGACCTTAGGGCCACCGTGCTTTGTATATCCTGGTTATGCATTTGTATTAGTCTGTGTGCAAGCACAGTCTCCCGGAGCTGAGTAGTGCACATAAGCTGGGCAGCCACTGAATATTTGTCAGTACATCAAACTAATCAAGTATCTCTTCAGGAAAGTCAGCTGACAGTTCTTGGTAAATATTTTGGTGGGAAATTATATATACATATATTTATTTCTTATATATATTGTATACTTATTTGAACATATAAATCTTTTTTTTTTTAAGATTTATTCATTTTATTACAGCCAGATATACAGAGAGGAGGAGAGACAGAGAGGAAGATCCTCCGTCCGATGATTCACTCCCCAAGTGAGCCGCAACAGGCCGATGCTGCGCCAATCCGAAGCCGGGAACCAGGAACCTCTTCCGGGTCTCCCACGCGGATGCAGTGTTCCAATGCATTGGGCCGTCCTCGACTGCTTTCCCAGGCCACAAACAGGGAGCTGGATGGGAAGTGGAGCTGCCGGGATTAGAACCGGCACCCATATGGGATCCTGGTGCGTTCAAGGCGAGGACTTTAGCTGCTAGGCCACACCGCCGGGCCCTGAACATATAAATCTTATATACATATATATTCCAGATATTGCAAAAATGCTTTTTATTAAACAAATAAATCTTGTTGCCATTCAGATAAATTCTAATGTTTTGCCCCGAACAAAATAAAAGGATGTCCTAGCCATATGCTTTTAAAAATCATTTTTGGTGCTCAATTACTTTGATTTTGGTCATATGATTTAGAAGACATTTAATTTTTTAATGTGGGTTTTTTTTTTTTTTTTTGAAAGGCAGAGTTACAGAGAGAGGAGAGACTTGAGCCTGGGTCTCCCGTTGGGTGGAGTGGTGTGAGCACTCTGGCCGTCCTCCGCTGCTTTCCGCATCCACGTAAAGGGAGTGGGGTGGACAGCGCAGCAGCCAGGAACTAGAACCGGCACCCGTGGGGAAAGCCGGTGCCGCAGGTGGAGGATGAGCCTGCTGAGTCACCACCCAGCCCGGAGTAGAAAATATTTAACAAAACTGTTTTTTGTGCATTCTACTTATGTATGCGGACGTCTTTTGTCAACAGTTAGTAGTGAACAGGAACAGGGCCGGTTCTGAGTCGTAGCTCATTCATGAAGTAAACAGTAGGACTCGGCCACCAAGGCATTATGCCAGCTCACTAGGAGATGCATCTATAATACTGTAGTCGGCAGAACACTGTTTATAAACATTGTATCATGTTATTTGTATCCACTCATTGTAATAATGCAATTGTAAGAACTCAACTAAAGGAATTGTTTGATACCTAGAACCACATAGGAAGGAATTTTTCTACAATGCCAATTTATATATGAGTATGGGCTTCAAAAAGATTATGGAAAATGGTATTAAAACATAAGTTTATTTTGGCAAAAAAATTATTGGACTTCACAACTAATTGTTTGATAGATGCATTTATTTTGAACTGTCTCAAGATCCCCTATTTATGAATTTTAGAATTTTTACATGAAATAGATTTATCTCTTAATTCCATTTTCCACCGATGTTTGAAGCACCCTTGTGTATATGACTTCACTCTAGAAAAGTATGATTGAGTAACCAGTCAAAAGCTCTTAGGCCTGAGAGATTTTTTTACATGAAGATAAAAAGTTGTAGAAGAAAAGCCCAAGAAATAAAAACTATAAATCTTTCAATAGTTAAAAAGCATACACCTTTTGTGTAAGCGTGTTCCATAGATGTAGATCTGTGTATCTCTTCAATCAGAATCTCTGAAAAATAGATAAGTCGAGCAAGTGTTTCTCAAATTGAATAGACTTCAAGGATTTCGGTGTTGAGAAAAACACCACATGGGACTTCACTTCATCTGCTGAAGTTTCAGTAAATGCCTCTGCTACCAGCAAGTTCATCCACACCACTGCAGCATAATAAACTCCAAGGTGCCCGGGTATCTGTTGACACGTAAATAAGTTAGCATGGGTAAGTGCCATGGAAGGTTTCTAGCTCTCAGATCTCCTATGGGTGAGGCAGCCCCTAGGTGTGCAGCTTCTGGTCTTTGGTGACCCACTAAGTCCTAGAGCAGTCTGCATGGCCTCCTCTTAGCTGGGAATTTGGCACCTCCAGCCCTGCTGGATCCATGGGCTCCCAGTGTCTACTTCATTCCATCAGGGCTGCACAGAGCCAACACCAACTAAGGGGTGCTGCAGCAGACGTGGGGTCAGGTGCAGTGGGGCCACCGACACAACCTCTGCAGGCTCAGTGCTCCAGAGAGCATGGGAGACAGAGCAGGCACCTCACAAACAGACTGGCCAATACACTGTCCTCTGGCCAGCACTGGCACCCTTCTCTCTGCTCTCTGGGGATTCAGTTAGGGCACGGGGAGTGGGGTGATAGGCAGCAGGCACCTGAGGGCCTTTAACTCTTAGTCTGACATACAGCAAGGCTTTGTCTGACTCTCCTGCTAGTAGACCACAACCCTCCATCTATCTGCCAGTTCTGCGGGGCTGCCTCCCTCAGGGAAATAGAGGGGTGATAAAATGAAGAGGATGGATTCCAGCATTACCCCCAGAGTCACCAGCATTTGCCAGGAAGCCTAAAATCTTCTGGGTTTCCTTTCCAAGGTGGCCCTTGCTGTGCACAGCAGTGGCTTCCTGCAATGACAAACACAGCAATAGAACTGTCGGAGACCTGTGGATGTTTGCTTTTCTCAAGCTCATTTTCAAAGATGTTTTCTGCTAGTAGTCTTAGCATGCTAGATTCCAAGGATCCATCACATATGCTCAGCTCTTGGCAAACTCCTCAGGTCTGTGAATACTATTGAAAATATGTTAGATATTGACTCCTTATTAGAATATACCATATACATAAGGATGTTTCCTGAGTTATATAATCAAGCTGTCTTTTTGTTGTCAAAGAAACATTGTAATTCTTAATCTTGCATTTTATGTGTATTTAAAATACACTTGCACAAGTACTAAGATATTTTCAGAAGATATAACATTTGTCATTTTGCTTTTTAAAGTAATAACACATTTACTTGGCAAGTAAGGCAGAACAACATATTCAGCAAGACACATAGAGAGAAATTTTAACAATCCATAAGTACCACTACAAGATATAATTCCTCTGCTTCAGTTTTACATTAAATATTTTGTACATTAAATATTTTAAAACAAAATTGCAGTTACCAGATATATACTACTTTACATTCTGATTTTTTTAAATTAATATTGTATTAGAAGGCTTTCCCTGTAATGTTGAGTTTTTTGAAAAGCATATGTTAACAGGCATGCAGTATCTGTCGCATGGATAGAATGTAATTGGGCCATTTCCCCACCACCCTTTTGCTGTCTTTTCTTCCTCTCTGCTTTGTTTTGTAGCCTGATTCTCTTCCCTCCCACCTCCCCTCCCGCCTCCTCCCTGCCCTTTCCCCTGCCCTTCTCTTCCCCTCCTTCCCCTCCTCTGACTCTCCTGCTGCTCTTCCCTCCTGCTCTCTCTCCTCCTATTCTGGGAAGGTTCCCTGAGCGCCAGGCTGCAGGCCTAGGGTGTGATTAATGACCTGTCAGAGCACATGTCCCAAGGAGATTCCTGGGAGTAAGGGCCACCAGAAAAGATTTTGCCAGGGCCCAGGCTTCCATTCTGGGGTGCCAGTCCCTCAGAGATGCCCACAGGGACACCCTGGTTGCTCCACTGACAGTTTTATCTTGCTCGCCAGTGACACCTTCTTTGGAAGTTATGTTTTCCCCAGTAATGACAGCCTTGTCTTGTTGGTGACACACTACCATGCAGGACCACCTATTTTTAGGGGCTAGTCAGGAATTAGGAATTTAAGTGTCTGTCACAAACCCATCTAATTTTAGCTCAAAGGATATGCTCAAATTGGTGTGAACTGTCTAAGAGATTTGCCCACATAGTAGCTTTTCTTCTGTATATGGTACAATGCACCATTACTTTCTAGCAGATGGCTTAGGATGAATGTCTGTCATAGTGTTGAGGATACTATTTTGGATGCAGGCATGCAAAAAAAATTTTTTTTAATTCAATAGGCAGAGTGACAGAGAGCAAAGGAAAGACTGAGACAAAGACCTTCTGTCTGCTGGTCAGGACCAGGTTGAAGACAGAAACCAGGAGCTCTGTCGCTCCTTCACAGGTGGCAGGGGCCCAAGCATGTGGGTCATCTCTTGCTGTCTTCCGAAGCACAGGAGGCAGGAAGCTGGATCAGAAGCAAAGCAGCCAAGACTTGAGCTAACACTCAAGTGCGGGAGGCTGGTGAGACAAGCAGTGGCTTCATCCACTCAGACAGAATGAGACCTCGTAATTTTGAAAGAGTAAATTTTTTTAAGATTTATTTATTTTTATTGCAAAGTCAGATATGCAGAGAGGAGGAGAGACAGAGAGGAAGATCTTCCATCCGATGATTCACTCCCCAAGTGAGTGTAATGGCCGGTTCTGTGCCGATCCAAAGCCAGGAGCCAGGAACTTCCTCCGGGTCTCCACATAGGTTCAGGGTCCCAAAGCTTTGGGCCATCCTCGACTGTTTTCCCAGGCCACAAGCAGGGAGCTGGATGGGAAGTACAGCTGCCAGGATTAGAACTGGTGCCCATATGGGATCCTGGCGTGTTGAAGGCAAGGACTTTAGCTGCTAGGCCACCGTGCCTGGCCCAAGAGTAAATTATTAAGAAATATGATTCATTTAGAAACTCAAGATCTTATGATTATTATTTGAGAGGAGAAAGAGGGAGTATGGGATGGAGAGACATGGAGGAGAGATAAAGGGAAATCAAGATTTCCCATTTGCTGACGCACTCGGCCATTGCCTACAAACAACCAAGGCAGGGCCAGCTGCACCTGGGACTCAGGAACTTAGCCCAGATCTGCTACTCGGGTGGCACTACTTGAGCTACCCCTCCCAGTGTGCCCACTTGAGAGTGGCACTTGCCCTCAGACCTCTGCTAGGGAATGTGGACTCTGGGTCTTCACCTCTGTGCGCAGTGCCTGCCCTATGTTACAGGGTCTGTGCACACTGCACACAGCTTCTCTCAGTGCTGAGTGTTTGCACTGACCCGGTGGGTTTAGGATACCACCTGGTTTCATGTTGTACAATGTCCTAGTCAACATAGAACCAGGAAGAGGCAGGGCACTGGGCTGGCTCCTGAGCTCTGCGGGGTGGGAGAGCCTCCCCAGGGCTCTGGGCTGAGGTCGGCACTTCCGACATCTCCATGCCGCAGGGACCATTCAGAACCGCTCTGGGCCACGCTGTGTCGGCAGGTGTCTTCCTGGGTTGGCAACTCCAGTTTCCTTGAGCGGCCTTCATTGCGTCTGTCTCTGGGCAGCTGCGTGATCCTCCCCAGGAGATTTCCGCCCTCCAACGTTGTAAATGCCTCACTTCCCCCTTCTTCCTGCAGAAAGCAAATTTCTGTGCTTCTGGTCTCAGAGCAG
The DNA here is from genome assembly GCF_030435755.1 of Ochotona princeps. Taxonomy (NCBI): domain Eukaryota; kingdom Metazoa; phylum Chordata; class Mammalia; order Lagomorpha; family Ochotonidae; genus Ochotona; species Ochotona princeps. The sequence goes on from NC_080854.1 coordinate 35,213,686, forward strand.
CATTAGACCAGCATGCCCCACTCCCGAAGGGGACAGTCTGGGGACAGCTTTTTGTCCACCTAATTCTGGAACATTGCAAAGACGCTGTTGAGTTGTGCGAAGAGGCTGTCCTACCAACGCAGCCATCTCAGCAGTAAGTGTGAGGTTCCGTACTTTGTCTTCTAGCACTTGCTTATTTCTCAGTTCTCAAATATTGGCAAGGGAAAAGGAAGGTTTAGGTATTAACCCATAGAAGTGTTACAGTTCTTCAATTTAGCCTCTCATTAAATGTGTTCTTGAGCCAATCATTAACTCTGTCTTATCCCCATGGTCATCTCGCAGAAGGAGAAACCAAAACAGCAAAGAAGCACAGCCCTTTGGTCTGTGAGTTCAAACCTTGGTGAGGACACAGGCAGCGTTCACAATCAGTCGGGTGAAAGGGCTGGGGAGAACTCATTTCAGATAGCAGCGCTTTTCCCTTGTGCTGGGGCTGCACAGCCATCTGCAGATCGGCGTTGGCTCTGTAGGTGGGTGCCTGTGTGCTGGCCCATGGACCACACCGAGTAGCAGGGTCAGGGGCTCAGGGACACTCCCCAAAAAGCAGCGGAGAGAGAAGGGCCGTCGCCAGGGAAGCCAGGAGAGGCGTCTGAGTAGGACACAGCTCCACTGCATCTTCAAGGAGGGCCCACTGACCGGCAAGGCCCCGGGGTTGCAGTATGGCAGGCAGGAGAAGGACCCGAACAGTGAGGCATTATGGGAGGGCATCCCCTGTTCTCATGATCTGGGGAGACCTGCGGGAAAGGAAGAGAGTGCTGCAGCAGGGGCGGGAGGAAAGGCAGGGCGTGCCCGCTAGGATGGAGCTCCGCCTTTGCCCACCAGGACTTGAGGAAGGCTGACATCATCTAACTTTACGTTCCACTCATCTGTATTTTTCAGAACACTTTTAGGTTTCCATAATTGCTCAGAGGGAACCACAGAGAAGTCCCCATGGACTCCACATAGACTTCCCCTTACTGATTAACAGCATTGGCTAAAATGCACTTTTTTCAGATATTTTACTGTGTGTCCTTTTCCCCCCATTACGTCTCCAGAGATTACTCCTGACTGACTGTGGAAGTTCCTGACACAGTCCTTGTTTTGATGACCTGGTCAGTTTTGAGCCGGGTTTTTCATAAGGCATCCCTCTACAAGTGTGTGTGGTTTGTCCAGCCTCTCATCCAATGGTTTTCTCATGCTAAGTCTGGGGTCACGGTCATCTGAAGCATGAGAGGTGGTCAAGCGTCTTTCCCTCCACACGGCATCAAAGACACAGCCTATCGACAAGACCAATGCCATCCCATCGAGATTGCCCTTGATCGCCTGGCCTGAGGTAGAACCTTCCAGAATTCTTCTCTATACCCCTCCCCTCCCTTGTTGATACTCAGCAGTATATAATGCCAATACTACAAGCATCTCACTCCTAAGGAGCTGGCCTTCGGCCCCCACCCTCACCCTGAGGGAAGAGCAGCTGCACAGGTTTCTCTCCGTTTCTGTTTGTTTTGTTGTTACATCTTCATGGACTCATGGTGTTTATTATATGCATCCCATCATAATCCCCAGTGAGTTTCGCAGTGGGAACTCTGGCTTCCTCCCCAGCACCATGCTAACTGTCCTCGCCAGCACCAAGAAAGCCCGCATGTGTGTAGTGGCATCAGCATTGTCATCCCACACCCATTGCAAATAACTCACCAACTGGGGTATGGTGATCATGTGTGCAGACTTCACTCATTCCCAGAGTTCCTACAATCTCCTCACTTGCTGTCTAATGCTTGTTTAATATGTTTGTATGTCAGTTAAATTCTCTAATTTTAATACAGGTAGATTCTTTCCTGAGATCACCTTAACTCCTAAATGATTTTTATCAACTTTACAAATGTTTCATTTTAAAGCTTTGTTCTTTGAGCTATAAAACTCGGAGTTGACAAATGGACAGTGCTGTTTATTTGCAACCTATAGCACAGCACAGCTTGGAAGCCCTGGGTGGCCACCAGGCTTCCTGCATGCACCTTATCTTTCGCTCCTAATAACTTCATGGTCTTTACAGAACATCATGTGTTTTTGATCGTAGAGTATCTAACTTTCTCAGATTGGCTTATTTCACTTAGAATGTGTGTTTAAGATCATTTATTAGCTCATTTATTTGTGTTTTTGAATAGGATTTTTTGTGTGAGGCTCCTGAGTTTATCCATACCTCAGCTAAAGCACCTAGTTTTTCATGATTAGGAGTAAGACAGCTATGTGCAAATGTTTTTATGTGGACCTAACTTTTATAATTAGCTGGGTTAATAACTAGGATCACCATGGTGTCACATGAGAAAAATAACTTTGTGAGAAAGTTTCAAACTATCTTCCAAAATGTGTATCATTTTCATTTCCACCAGTAACAAATCGAAGTTCCCGTTTTTCCACAGCCTTGTCAGCATTTAGTAGCAGCATTTTGAATTTTACCATTCTGGTAGGTGTGTGCTGGAAACTCATCGCTTTGCAGTTTCCTAATGATATATGGTATGGGGCATCTTTGCATATGCTTGCACATCTTAGGTGAGATGTTGGTCCTGATTCTCTACTCACTTCTGTTTTATTTCTTTAAAAGATCTATTTACTTGAAAGGCAGAGTGACAGGGAGGGGTCATAGAGAGAGATCTTGTTGTTTTATACCCAAATGTCTTTCACAGCTGGGACTAGGCCAAAACTGGGAGCCTGGAAGTCTGTCTACATCTTTTCATTAGGGTCCTAGGAATCCAGGCACAGCAGAGAAAGCTAGGTTGGAAGCAGAGCGGCTAGGACTCGAGCTTACACTCTGATATGGGATACTGGCATCACAGGAGCTGTTTAACTTGCTACACCATGCCACCAGCCTCTCTGCTAACCTTTACATCAGACGACCTGTTTTCCTATTATTGAATTTTAGAATTATTTGTGTGATTTGAATATAAGCACTTCACATGAGATATGCCCATGTTTTCTGTGTTTATAATTTGTTTTTTGATATTTCTAACTCTATTCTGCAAAGCCAAAGTATTTTATTATAATGAAGTCTAATTTCAAGATTTTTCTTCTGGTATTATATCTAAAACTCTCATCACTAAATCTAAGATTACATAGATTTTTCTGCTAAGTTTCTTCTGGAGTTTTTATGGAATTATATTTTATATTAAAACTTGTGAGGTCTATGTCTAGGCTATTTTTCTTCATAGCTTACCTGTGTATATATTTTAAAACATACATGGATAAGTTTATTGATGTCCACCAAAAAGCTTTCTAAGATTTTAATGGGAATTAGATTAAATCTATAGATTAAGTTGGGAAATATTGGCATCTTGACAATATTAAATCTTGTAATCTCTGTACATTGAACATCTCTCCATTTAATTCAGATGTCTTGCTTTGGTGGTGGTGGTTTGTATGTTTCATTTTTGGTACTCTTACAGTTAGAATTTTGTTTTTGTTTTCACATTTCATCATTTATTGCTGAAATTCAAATTGAAGCCCTTGACTTCTGAATGTTAACCTTGCATCCTGCAGCTTCACTCTAACCGGTTTCTAAGTTCCAGGAATTTTTGTAGTTTTTGCTGTTAATGTTTTATGATTTTCTACAGAAGCAGGCATGTCAGCAGCAAGCAAAGTCTGTTATCTTTTGTTTCCTTTGCTTGTGTTATTGCCCTATTTAGACTTCCCACTGTGAACTTGGAAAGGAGTGATGGGAAGAATTGGCTTTCCTTAGTCCTATAATTTAATTTTTAAATGATAAATCTCAGGCTTATATGTGCAATGAAAGGGAAATGGCAGAATTATTAAGTATACAAAGAAATGATTTGCAAAGCTGTAGAATGGAGGGTTTGTTGTTTTAGACTTATATGTTTATTACTTTGACAGAGTAACAGAGGCAAGAGAGAGAGAGCTTCTCTCTGTTACTTCGCTCCGCAATTGGGTTCAGAAGAGAAGACTTGCCTAAAGGGAATTCAGGAGACCGGAACTCCATCCTCATCTCGCCGATGGATTGCAAGGGCCCAGGCACTCTTCTGCTTTCACGGGTGAGTTATCAAGACGCTACATGGGATGTGGAACAGCCAGAACTCAGACTGGCACTCTGACATGGGAAACTGCCGTGACGTGATGTGCTGTGCCACAATGCGGCCTCTTAGAATCTAAGAAAAGGAGATGGATTCACAAGAAATGACTAATCTGTAGAACCACTGGGGCAATGGAGAGGAAACATACGAAAGTCCAAGGTGGCCCCATGTGGTCACCGCTGGCAGTGAGCAAGGAGAAAGCCACCACTCGCAAGAGATGAAACCCTTTCAGATGTTAATAGTTATACAGGATGCAAAAATAACCTACACTAGTTGAATTCTGTGCGAAGTAGATCCTGTTATCTGCCTCAGATTATGGGTGAAGGCCAGTGGTTAGGCTAGTGTCTTTAAGGTATTCAGGCTATGCAATAGGAGATACATTTCAAACCCAGACCATCTGGCCCAGAATCCAGGTTCCCAACCATCCATGATTCTTCTATGATTTTTACGCTGGAGAAGATTAATGCAGTTTTGCATATTTGATATTCTAAGATTATGTGGGATATTTGTGTTTGTTTTTTACGCCAAATGAGAGTACTGACCTCCCTGTAGGTTCTTACATGGTCAACAAATGCAGTAGATACTGGGATTATTCCACATTTATGTGACATGTGCATTCTCGCTCAAATTCTGCATCATCATTGGTAACCAGGGCATAAAACTACCCAGAGGTCAGCACTTCGATAGGTCCATTTTGTTTCATAAAGAAATCCCAGCAAAATTCACCACCATCCCTTTCATTGGCTGAGAGGAAGGGAAATGAAGCCAGGAGGCTATCAGTTGGGGGAGTGTGTGGGTGGCCCCCTCTTGGGTGGGCTTCATTCTGCTCACACTGAGGGAGGAGAGCGGGGAGCAGTCAGAGTTGCCCCAGGACTGCAGTGCTGAGCAGGGTGTGAGGCAGCTTTTTGGGGCACAGGCTACATCCCTGCCTCCTGGATGACTGAGTGCTGGACCTGGAACTGGAACATGAACCTCAGGCAACACCTAGCTTTGCCATCTCCATTTATCCTGAACTGAGATATTCTAATGGAGCTTATGAACCTTTTTCAATTCTTATTGGTCACGAAATGAAAAAAAAATGTGATTAAAAAAAGATTTATTTATTATTATTGGAAAGTCAGATCCACAGAGAGGAGGAAAGACAGAGAGGAAGATCTTCCTTCTGTGGATTCACTCCCCAAGTGGCCACAATGGCCATAGCCGAGCCAATCCGATGGCAGGAGTCACTTCCGGGTCTCCCACACAGGTAAAGGGTCCCAAGGCTTTGGGCCGACCCCTTCTGTCTTACTTTCTGTTCCTTTTCATTTCCCCATCAGCTGCTGCTCTGGTTTTTGTTTCCAGTGTCCCCATGCCACCTTTTCCCTTGCAGATCTCCAAATGATATTTATTCTACCCAACCCTGTGTCAGCAATTGAAATCTGCTTTCTGTAAGCTTCGGTGCCAAGAAGGAACTCATCCTCCCATTCTCTCGGTCTTGTCATAAATTACTGAGTCCTGTTTTATGGAGGTGACCCCCAGTTTCTCCCAGATAGCATGAATATTAATGAAGGTATTTTGTCAATGCTGAGCGTGGTTCTGGTGGGCCAGGAACACATCGTGTAAGGGGCAGATGGAGCTTTGTAGCTCCGCGAGTCAGCCATCCATTGATGTGTCAGCTACGATGCTGTGGTTCCGTGGGGGATCTTCCCAACACAGACTGTTGCAGCTGATTCTTCATTCTGTTGTGATCTTGCTTTCAGTTATGGCAGATGCTCTGAGAGGTAGAAATGCCTTCAAAATTTTTTTTCAAAGCAAATTCTTCTTTAAAAAATAGAAACGTCTGGAAATATTCTTTTTTAGAATTATTTTTCCACATAATAACCTTTCAGGAAGTGGATAACATTAGGGGGAAAAACGCATGAAATCTGTTTATGTAATTTTTTGGAGTCCAAGCCAACCCTTGCTTGATTGTGAGCATCTGACATGTCAGTTACATCCCCAACCCGAGCTGACTGAAGCCAGAGGAGGACAGATCTGACAGAATTAGCTGGCAAGCAGGGCAATGGTAAAGTTCCTTTGTTTTCCAGGAGTTATGGGGTTTTGTGGTATAAGGAAGTGTGAGCTGTGTCTTCTCAGACTCCCTCTTTCAACCTATCTTTTATTTTTACTTATTTAAAAATCACTTTTGTTCTATTTACCATGTGCCAGATGATGTGCTGTGTGAGTCATTTGATTCTTATCAAAGCCTTCAGACAGACCTTGATGAGATGCACATTCTACAGATGAGAAAGTTGAGACCTTGACTCCAGCCGAATCCTCCAAGACTATTACTTGACGCTGTCTTGCCAGCCTCCTTAAGGCAGTGCAGGGTGCAAAACACTGAGGCAAGTGTGAGTTTAAAAGATATGGTCTGCCCCTTAACATCCCCAAATGGTTTTGGTGAAAAGAAGGTTCCACACCTCAATCACTGCGACCCTGAAGATGACGAGACACCACCCTGGTGAACGTGTTTCCTTACAGGGCAAGAAGGGGCACTGCAGATCCAGTTAGGGCTATGAATCCACTGGCTTTAGTGTGAGGAGATTATACTGGATTTCCAAGGAGGGGGTGTCCAGTGTCATCAAGGAACCCTTAAAAGCAGAGGCAAGAGAAGAAGCCGGCAGGATCCGAACCCAAGAGGCTTATGGAACACATTTGCTGGGGATGGAAGAGATGTCAGGAAAGGCGCCCCAGGACTGCCGCTGCAAGGAAGGGCTTTCTTGCCTGTGGTGACAATGCCCTTTGCTGTGGTTTGAACAAGAAGGTCTCTCCACCATGCTCCCTTTCATCTCACCTTGCCTCTATCCTGAATTCTTGCAGTGGTTAATCCCCACAGCACCGTAAATGATCACGGTGATAGGAAGCTGCATGCCTAATTCAGTTGCATTAGGTGATTAGCATTAGGTGACGACATTGGGGTGGAGCCACTATGATTGGATGCTGGTGGCTCCATTAGAGGGAGTCACATCAGAAACACACACACACACACACACACACACACACACACACACACACACACACAGCTCCTCATGGTTCTGCCAGCAAGGAGCCCAAATGAGGTCTAAAGATCTTACACCTACAGACCATGAGCCTTTTCTGAACAAAGTTGCTTTAGGCATCTCACTGCAGTCATGGAGAATGGACTCACATAAGCTTGGCAACAAATTCTTCTCCTGACCTTCCTGAAGGAATGCAAGCCCAGTGGACACCTTGTAAGATCCTGAACAAAGAATCTAGTCATCTCTGTTGGGACATGTGGCCTGTGGGACAGGGAGAGCACACGTTGGTGTGTTGTGACGCACCAAGAGACTGTCCAGTAGTGGAAGGCCAGGCTCATCTCCTCTTGTCTAAGCAGGGCCAGTGGTCAGTGCATTCCCCGAGAATTAGATGGAATCCTAGTTGTGACTGGAGCATAGAAGGGATTCCATACATGCAGTCAACACTCTGCAGCCATAGCAGAGTGGAGAGAACAAAAAGACAACTGCCTTTATCTGAACTGCAAGGAATAGGCTGATTTTGATAGTCAACCCAGACTAAAAGTTGCCTAAAAAATATTGAGTGAAGGAAGTCATGGTTTACCCGAATTTGTCAGCCATTGCATTGAAACATGAATTTGCGTTGTAACAGGTGGGAGAAAGTTAACTACTACCAAGCTCACACCTTTTCCAGAGGCAACTCTCAATCCTGGAAAACAAAGCAGGAGGGAAGAGAATGACAAACAGCACAGGATATACACATGGGTCTCCTGCTGAATGTTCACACACGTGCCTGTCAGGGCGTTACCAGGGCATGGTGTGTTTGTCTCCCAGCTCTGGGGCTGGGACATCTCTGGAAGCACACATTACAAACTTGTACTTGTAACTGACATGGGATATATTTGACATAATAACCTCTGCCTTTCTCCTGAACTGTTTCATAATGCCCCTGTTATTTTTACAACTGTGCTGAGATTACAGCTCTGTTGGCTCTTTGAGAAATGCTGAAATAGAAGAGGAAGCGGGGATGCAGGCCAGAGGTGTGGGGTCAGGGTTAGCAGTGGATGGGGTCGTTAAGGTGGAGCTCATTGTGGAGGGACAATTTGCTTTCCTAGTTTGGCCACAGGAACCACCACAAATGGAACAGTCCAAACCCATGGGAGTGTCTTCTCTCACCTAAGACCAAGGTGGAAGTGTTGGCAGAGTCAGCTTTTCCTGGAGGATACCTGGAAAAGCTGATGGACACATCTTCCAGGCTGCAGGCACCTGCTGGCTGTCTCGGAATTTCTTGGCTTATGCCTGCCTCATCTATTCCCAGCAAAGACACTGCCAGTGGATGTAATACATGGTCATCTCATCTCAGAATCCTTAATTACACTTGAAAACACTTGATCCACAGAAAGTCACCTTCTCAAGATTGCTGAGGTCAAGACTTTTCCCAGATGTCACCATTCCACTCTTTCCACTGCTGGTTAACCCCAAAACTGTGAGAAACTATACTGTAGGATCACATGAAAAAATAAGCAAGCAACCTCAGTATGACTAATTTATGTGGTTAGCTTAGTATACAACAACCAAAAGACTTCCCAAATTTGTGTTCAAAGTAAATGTCTGTTTAACATTCTACATGAAGAAAGAGGTTCATTCTTAGAGAAAAGGCTAACTCCCTGGAAAAGTTGATCTATTGTGGACAGCTGGAATTCATCAATCCCTCCTTCTACTACTTTATAGACTTGTAAAGATTCTAACAAGAAAAATAAGAATAGCTCAAAAAAAATAATGCAACAGAAATTTTCTACCTTGATTTTAAATTTTAAGAATTATTGCCATTTGTTGGATTCAAAATTCTATTTGGTGATTGTGATTAAGTCTTCTTTGTGGGTTTTTTTTTTATTACATGGTTGTTTATAGGGGCATTTTCATTTAGCAAGGATTGCATGTGATTTAGATTATTTCTGGGGGTCCAGTGTTATGGCTTTTAAGGTTAGTCTGCCACCTACAACAGTGGCCCCCGTTGGAGCCCTGGCTGCTGCACCTCCTTTTCATCTTTCTGTTAGAGCGCACTGGAAAGCAGCAAAAATGGTCCAGGCGCTGGAGCCCCCGCTGTGACATGGGAGATGCAGACGAAGTTGCAGGCTCCTGGCTCCAGCCTGGCCCTGCTCTGGCCATTGCTGCCATTCAGGGATGAAACAGTGGGTGGGAAAGATCCACCTGTGCTCTCTCTCCCTTTCCAATAAATATTTTTTGAAATGATTTCTAATTATCTTGATAATTTTGCTATTAATATATGTAATACTGTTGTATAATGTAGACTAACATGCAAATATGAAGTAACATTTCACTGACTTTTTTCTACCCACTATCACATTATCACATTTCATTTTAAGTGGGTAATAGTGTAACTCGTGTTCATTAAAAGCCAGAAGAAAAACTAGATAATTTATGAGCAACCCTAACTTCCACAACTTGGAATTCCACGTTCTATATGTAAATACATGCTAAAGTAATAACTACATGATAGAAATAGATTTTAAATTCATTTTAAAGGTTTATTTATTTGTTTGAGAGGCACAGTCCAGAGAGAGAGCTAATTAGCTTCCAGGTAGCAGTTCACTAGTTCACTCCCAAATGGCTGCAGTAGCCAGAGCTGCTCAGTCTGAAACCATGAGACAGGAGCTTCTTCTGGATCTCCCGCATGGGTTTAGGGACCCAAGCAAGTGGGACTCAAACTGGTGCTCATAAAGGATACTAGCGCTACAGACAGAAGCTTAACTTGCTATGCCCCCCAAATTCATTTTATGCATAAATCCCCCCCATATCTGAGCAAAGATATTTGGTTATTCATACTGGTTACTCAAAACCATGTCAATTCCATAATGTTGCAAATTGCTGTTGATGTTATATTGAGACTCTTAATTGACTGGGATGATATTCTACCAGCTCTAACTTCGGACCAGAAATAGTCTCCCCAAGAAACTGTTCAACCCATCTGGACAATAAGTAGCTGGACTCTATGCTTGGTATATGTTTGCAAGGAAAGAATTTGATTGAATTTGAACTGTGATACTGCATCAAGGTGGAGGAATCCACCCGGGGGGAGGGGAGAGGGAACGGTGGGGGGATTCCCAGAGCCTATGAAACTGTCACATAATGCAAAATAATTAATAAAAAAAGATATTTGGTTATTTACATGTAAATCCTATTTACATCAGTAACTCTAGAAAACTAAGATACTTCATATCCAAGTATTTTATGGAAGTGAAAAAAGTATTATTGATTTTGTCCTTTGTTAACTGATACGTAAATACGCTGATTGGGGCACAGATCAAGTTATATCAGCAGGTTGGATCAGAAATGTGATTCACTTTTCATTTCCTAAGAAAGAAAATTCAGATGTTACTGAAATCTCCTTGACTCGTATCAAGATAAATTTAGCAAGACCCACATTGAAGAGGTGTGAGAGGGCAGATGGGAGGAAATTGGTCTGTAATAGCCGATTCTGTGGCAGACAGACGGTATTAAAGCCAGACTGCAACCTAAGGAATCAGCATCTTTGCTTTTGCTACTCCATGCTGCTGCGTCCCAGAACACAGCACAGTCAGTGCCAGACCTGACAGAGACTGCGTTTGGGGTCAGAGCAGCCAGCACCCATTTCCCCTAGAAGTCTGGGGTTACCTCACTGCTCACTAACCCTTCTGGGCTTAGTCAGATCCAACCGATTTGCACTGAAATGCAGCCCAGAACTCCACAGGTGCTTTTAATAAACAAGGTTTAGTGTACAAAAAGTGATGAGGAACCTTCTAAATTATTTCATCTGAGGAGGACGAAGAAACCAGGATTCATGCTGATTATATGCTATACCAAGAAACAGCAGCATTGGCTTAAGCAGGAAGATTTTGATTAAGAGGGAAATTTGGGTAAATGCCACATGCTGGTTTTATGTTTCTGCTGCAACGAATGACCAAAAACTTGGCAGTTTAAAACAACACAAGTGTATGATCTTGCAGCTCTCCATGTCAGAAGTCAGGTACGAATCTCACCAGGCTGGAGTGAAGGGCGAAGTACAAGTCCCTTCCTGGGGGCAGTGAGGGAGAAACCATTTCCTTGCTCACTGGGCCATGGTGAGGGTCGGTGCAGCCCTGAAAGTCCCATGTCCTCACTGGCCACCATGGAGAGATGCCCCCAGCTCCTGCAGCCTTTCCAGACCCGGCATATCTCTCCCACATCTTTGCCAGTGGCCAGAGCCAAACGCTTCCTCTGCTTCCCTCTGCCATCCACTTTCCTACTTTTCTCTTCCAATGTTGAGAATTCAGGCAGCGGGTTTGGACCCATAGGGATAATCCAGGGTAATTTTCCCATTTCACAGTCTGCGATCTGCAAAGTCCTGTCTTGTAAGGGTTAGGATTAGGGTTAGGATTAGGATTAGGGTTAGGATTAGGGTTAGGTGGTGCCTTATAAGATGGCACAATTTTTGCCTCCAGGAATTAGGTCACAGACATTCTGGGATAGCTGGAAGCATGGGATGACATATGAAGAACATCATGACCACCTGGTCACACTTTGAGATTAGTCAACATGCGCTTTGAGCTTCCACCTGCTGGTTCACTCCCCAAGTGGCCACAATGGCCAGAGCTGAACCTATCTCAAGCCAGGAATCAGGAGCTTCTTCTGGGTCTCCCAAGCAGGTGCAGGTCCCAAGGCCCTGGGCTGTCCTCTTCTGTTTTCTCAGGCCATAAGCAGGGAGCAGGGTGAGAAATGGAGCAGCCAGGACACCAACCAGCACCCATATGGGACCCCAGCAGTTGCATGGCGAGGATTTAGCCACTGAGCCATTGCACCAGGCCCCTCACAAGGTATTTTAACTGTCTCTTCTTAAGATTCTTTCATGAGTGAATACTGACCTTGGCTCATGTCTTGGCCATCAGAGACTCACAGTGAATCCTGCATCCAGGGAGTGTGGACCTCTGTACTGCGAGGTCACCCTCTCCCCTGGGAGTTCTCGTGGTTCTTGACTGTTCCTGGGGAATGGTCCTGGCCCAGGAGACGCTTCTGTCTGGCCAAGGAGAGGTGGCTGGGGAGGACCGACATCAGGAGATTTCATTGAAGCCCAGCCATGATTAGCTCTTGAGTTTCATTCAAAGCAAGTTCAGATAAAAGAGAAGCTGCTAACTCAGTTTTAACATGATCCGTAGAACCTAGTAATAATGACTGTACTTTGTGTTTTCCCTTCTACTGTTTACAGGGGTGGTATCACCCTTGGGTGTGCCCAACCCCCTTCTTCCATAGACCTAACAGAGGAGCTGGGGGACAGCCTGGGACCATGCCTATGGCTCCCACTGGCATGTTCTCCGCATGGCCTTTTATGGCTAAGTGACAGCCCATGATTTGTCAATGGATCCCACTGGCATGCTCTCCGCATTGCCTCTTACAGCTGGAGGACAGCCCAGGACAGTGTCCGTGGCTCCCACCAGCATGCTGTCCACAAGGCCTCTTACAGCTGCAAGATGGGGGCTAAGTCTTCCAAGTGAGAGGTTAGGCTGCACCTGCTACCAAGTGTGACACCAAGATGCTTCTCCAGAGCCAACTGAGGTAGGTTCAGAGTGGAAGTCAGAATGAAAGACATTGAGCTGGCTTTTCAGAACCCATCCTCACCCCTGGAGGCCCCATGACTCCCAAGAAAGGGGTGCTCTCTCTCCCCCTGGAGCTGGAGTTCCTGAGGTCCCTGTGCCCCTCTGACTTGCATGACTCTGGCATTCAGTTGTGAGGCCAGAAACCACTCAGATGTCATCAATCTTTGGGGGTATGAGCCATGCTAGAAAATTAATAGCAGACAGATTGTTGGTCCTGGATGCCAATTTGCTAAGTTGCCAGCCGGGGTAGACTGCAGGCAAGGGCATACTCGTATCCTAGGCAACTTCCCCTGGAAAAGCAGCATGTGGCCTGAGTTAGGGAGTGCTGTGGTGCTACTGCAGCTTCAGCAATTTCTGAAAACGACCAGAAGACCATGTGGTGCTGTTGAGTTGGTTTTATAGTCTAAGAGACTTCCTGGATCCTGCATTGCTCTCAATTCCCAGCAGGCTTGTTGGCAGACACATTACTTCATACTTACTTCAGTAGAGTTGAGTAAGTAACAGCCTCTGCATTGGATTGGCAACCAGTGTGGCTACCAACTACTGGCATATCAATGGTGAGTGATTTGGGGGTAAATTAATTTGATCTGTGGGTGACTCACACATGATTGATTGCTCAGTAGATTTAGTTTCAAGAGCTGATGTATGTTTTTGCAGCACTTCCACTCTCCACAGCACTGCTCCACATGCCCTTTCTGGCATCTGGGAGCTGGTTAGAGACACAAGCTGGGGCCTGATCCCGATTCCCCAGCCAGAGTCTCAAGGGACAGGACTCAGGGAACAGCTTTAAAAAACTCCTCCGTAGTGACTCTTCACAGGCGAGTGTGAGAAGCAAAGCAGTTGTGGCTCAGAGTGTGGGTCCTAGGGTTGAGCTGCCCGGGTTTGAGTTCTGTCTGTTCCCTTGCCAACTGGGTGCTTTGGGAACTGACTGAAAATGACCAAGCCTCGCTGAGAGGCAAATTCCACATCGACACAGGAGGCTTAGCCATGCCTCTTACCTCACAGTCACTTAAAAGCCAGGTGTGCATATGTCTTGCTTTCACTCCATGGATGGTAGAGTGATGTTGAGGTGTCTAGGTAAATGCATGTGCTGTGCCCAGATGTCAGCATCTGCATGGTGCAAGGGTGGAGGGAAGGAGCGCTGGGCTTGCCACCAGACAACAGGGACAACAGGGACAACAGGGACAACAGGGACAACAGGGACAACGAGGCAGGCATTTCAGCCAGTCCTGCCTCAGCTCCACAACCTCAAGCACGTCCAGCCAGCCAGGCCCCTTTGCTGAGTCACATGATCTGATGTCTATTTCTTTCAGCTATAGAAGAGTGCCCATAGCATAAACTGTGCCATTGTCACTGACACAGGAAATGTTGGAGTCACTCTTCACTGTTGCTAACTGCACTCTCATTGGTGTACAACCAGTCTCCAGAACCCTTACCACCTTGCAAAACTAAAACCCTGTCTCCATTAAATGATGACTTTCCAATCTCTCTCCCCTCCCTGACCCCTGCAAACCATCATTCTCTTCTCTGTAGGAACCCAACCCAACACATTTTAAGGTTTCATATTAGTGAAATCATCAACTATTTGTATGTGTCTTGTCTGTTTCGCTGAGCATATCATCTTCAGGGTTCATCTGTGTTGTAGCATATTGGAACTTTCTTCCTTTCTCAGGTTACATGGTATTCCACTGCACAGACGTTAACAGTCCAGAGCTGGAACAATGGCTTAACTGGCCTATCCTCCACCGGCAAGTGTGGATTCTAGGCAATTTCCATGTGAGAGCAACCATCTGTGGATTTTGGTACTGGGGAGAACGTGCCTTGAATAAATGCCCTAAGATACCAAGTGACAACAGTCATTACATTTGTTGATATTTCCCTTTAAATGTTAGGTCCTGCCTCTGTAATACATGAGAATATGGTAAGATTTGTACTCTGATGAGCTGTGGCAAACATGTTGTGTAACCACCGCTACAATCTGTATGTAGGCTATTTCTCTTTCCTGTGCCCCATCCCTGGCCATTCACCCCTCCTCTGGGCCAGGCCACAGCCCAGTGCAGCTCAGGTGCCATCCTGTGGGTTAATTTCCCTGTTCTGACACCTCCCATGCACACTGCCATGAGGCATGTACCCCTCTCTGTCTGGCTTTTCCCTTTGTGCTTCACACATGTGTTTACATCTTTGGGCAGTTGTGAATAGAGATTCTTGCATACATCTTCTTGTGGCCCTGGCTGTCATTTATCTTGGGTTACTAGCCATGCATGTGCTGGGTCAATACTAAGCTGAAACATTGTTTCCAGACCAGCTGAATCACTTGCTCTGTCACCAGCAAGGATTGAGCCGTCCAGGTGCTTGCTGCCTTCACCTGCTTTGGCGTCTACTTATTTCCTGTGGAAGCCCTGAAACAATCAAAATCTAATTTTATCTTCCATTGATTTTTGCCACTGGTCCCAATAATACCCATGAAACAGTCCACAACTGCTCCATTACTTTATACCAAAACCATTTCATACACATTTTTGTGTGGACCGTCCATGTGTCTTTCTGGTTTTCTTGGGTCCATGTGTTAGTCATGGTTGCATCATAATATGCCTGAATATCTGAGAGAAGAAGGGTGTTTACCTTTTTTTGTACCTATATTTTCTTACCATTATCTTCTATTTAATCTCACATAGAGTTCAAAATTATTCTACAAATTTGATTCATATAAACCAAAAAATGATAGAGGAGCAGAAAATAAAATTAACATTAAAATAAAATAAAATAAAATAAAATAAAATAAAATAAAATAAAATAAAATAAAATTAAAATATGCAGCCAGCAAAAGTTTTTCACCTGAGGGATTTTTTAAAAAATTTTTTACCATGTAACCTGAGAAAAAATTTTTTTTTTAATTTTTTTAAAGCCTTAGGTATTAGTCTTAAACAGAACATGTAGGAAGCATTTTTCAAATGCCTAGCTGGAATTCAGAAATCTTTCTAATTAGAGCTTCAGGCATCATCAAAATTCCTGCAGAAAGTGATTTCAGGATCCACAACCTCCTGGAGGGGAGTGGATGTTTGGCGTTAAGCTGCTCTTGCCACAGCCAGTGTACTCTTAAGTCACATCAGAAAACCTACTCAGCTGTCACACTCTGACCTCAGATGATGCCACTAAGCCACCTCCTGATCACACAAGTTTGTTCCCCACAAATCTGTCACCTTATGATTGGAGAGCACAGTTCTAGGATAGAGACATAGTTACAGCTCATGTGCAGGCAAGAATAATAGTCTTAGTGTTCGAAAAAGCTCTTGGTACAGGGCTCATTTTTACGGCAGTTGATTAAAATGTGACAGTAATTGATGCGGTGTCATGTGGCTTGTTTTTTAAGACTTAACATCCTTTCCATTATTTCTTTTTTTTTAATATTCATTTATTCATTAATTACATTGCATTACATGACACAATTTCATAGGTACTGGGATTCCCCCCCCTTGTCCATTATTTCTTGAGAGCATAGTTTTAATTTATTTTTTGTGGCTTCTTTTGATGTTTTCTGGAATTCTAGGAAATACAAACAGGAAATGACAAGTGTGGCCAGGGTGTGGACAGAGTGGAATATACATGCACATTGGGGAATGCACAATAGTACAAGGGCAAAACCATATGACGATCCTCAGCAGTTACAGCTGGAAATACCTTGTAATCCCACAGCAGTAGATATCTGTACATCCATGTTCATAGCAGCATTATTTACAACAGCCAAAAGGCCAAGAAATCCTGGTGTGCATGGATGTCTGACTGGATAAACATAGGTTTTACATCCCATCTCCTAACATAACAATATGCAGTCATAAGAATATCATTATTGCCGTTTCAGCCCGTCCATTGGCAGACCTGAACGTGCAGGACTTAAGTGTGGGCCTTGGGTACAGCAGGCAGACCACTGCTTTGCCAGGGTCTGTGTCCACTTCCTGCTGATGAGCAGCCTTGGGGCAGCAGGGGAAGGTTTAGTGGCTTGCATCCCTCCCACCCAGATGAGAGACCTGGAGTGAATCCTAGATTCCTGATTTCGGACTGGGTCCATCTCTAGCTGTTCCAGGTGTGTGGCAAATACACCAGTGCGGGGAAGACCTCCAACTGTATCTGTTTAAGTAAGTGAATAAATGAAACAATAATTTTAAAAGATTTAGAAGCAAGAAATAAAATGTACTGCTTCGGCAGCAAACATCTAAATTCCCTCCTGATGTTCAGGGGAACAGTGACTATTTTTATGAGGCAGAGAAACAAAATAGGAGGAGATAGAGAGGGAGATGGAGAGGCAGGGGGAAGAACTCTTTTTTAAATTCAATTTTTAAATTTTATTAATTTGAATGCCAGGGTTACAGAGAAAGAAAAAGGAAGGCTTGTTATCCCTGGATTCTCTGAACGTCCACAATGGCGAGGGCTGTTAGAGCTGGGCAGATGCTAGCGCCGAGAACTGGCAAGTCCAGCCAGGTCTCCCACACAGGTGGAAGGAACCATGTCCCACGAGCCATCACCTCTGCCTGCCAGGGTGCCAGTTAGCAGGAAACTGGAGTCAGGAACTGCATGCAGGTCCTCAGATAGGGGATGGTTTCTCTCCTGCTAGACTGTGCACTGGCACCCGAAGGGACTGGCCGTGACTGTTGGGATGAGTGTGAGCTAGGACCAGCTCAGGTTCACAGATGGGGTAGGGTTCACAGCACTGCCTCCCAGGAGCCTTCTGTCAGCCTTTGGCCCCAGGACAACTTTCTGTTCTTAAGTCTTCCGTGGTGGCTGTACACTGAGGCACTCCACCCGCACAGTCACTGTGATGCCCTGAGATGTGTACTTACCTGCACTGCTCGCTGCTATCCCACAGCTCTTCAGAGAAACTGGGGTAGGAGCTGTAATCTTTCAAAAAAGTGAAACCTTTAAAATCCATTACAGATTGCTCCTTTAAATCTGCTTATCTTACCAATAAAATACTTAGGATGAAAATCCTTACTTCCCTGTATTTTTCTTGGTTCACGTTATTGAGGTGTGCCTCGATTTTCTGCTGGAGACGCTTGTTCCTAGCGTGTGTTGCCTGTTCCTAGTTCGCATGTCTGTGACAAGCTTGGGTTTCTTATTCCTCTCTGTGCAGATATCTATCCATTAGAGTAATTATGCACCCATTGCTGAAGTGCCAGCACAGATTCGTGTCGGATTTAACGAACACATTGGGCATTGATTCTGTGCTGTGCAAGGGGCCTTGCAACGGTTCATGTAGAATACATTACATTTGAAATCCCTTGTACACCTGAAGCTGGTGACATCCTTCCTGTGGGTGAGCAGGTGGACCATCTATGGAGCATCCTTTCGATAGGATTTGAAGATGGATGGTGCCTACTGTTTCCATTTATATTTGTTTCAACATTCCAGTGTACTGTGAGTTCATCAGAAGCACAGAGAAGAAATCTTGATATTCCCCAAGTGTCAAAGTAATACCTATCACAAGAACTGTGTTCTCTAATGAAACCACTGGGCAATGTCACCTGTGAGAAAACATACTTGTAGTATAGCCTTTTATTTACATGTTCGCCCCAAAAAACTTTGTTTTCACCTCTTGTGTACCAAGCACTGTTTATTGAGGTTCTGTCTGTAAATAACAGTGCCCCGTGTCCTGTGGGAATTTGTTACTCTCAGAACAGGGACTGATAATAAGGAAGATTCGTCAGCACCAATGAAAGAGGAGCCTGTTGGAGGTTGATGGGACAGTGTTGGTGACGCAGGGCAGGGCGGTCAGCTGAGGGCTTTGGCATGAATAACATCTGAACAGACATATGACTTAGGGGAAGATCCAAATCTCCCAGGTGTGGAAAAGGAGGGTTCCAGTGGGTTAGACTTCAAGCATCACACACAGAGTGGTGGGCACACCTGCTCCAGCTTGGGCATTGGGGCATTGCACCCACCAGGGCCCAGTGTGAAATCAGAGCTGAGGGCTGTGTAGCCCGAGGGTGATGCATCCGTGGCTCCAGGGGAAGGCTGAGGTTGGCTGTGGAAGTGGATCCCTCCAGCAGCATGGCCAGTGTTCCCTGGAGAAGGCACCTCATTTTTCCTTCCAACTTGGATTCAGTGCTTTGAGATGTTCAATCAGATGCCGATATTGAGAAAAACTAATTTCTTTAATATGGAAAAAGTTTCTTTGGTGGAGCAGCCATAAAATAGTCTAGCATGTGTTGAAGATAATTCCTAAGCAGTGTTAGAACAGATTTATTGTTCCTGTCATCTTAACTTAGAACACAGACATTCTTTTACTGTCGTACTTATTTGTAGATCTTGAGCAAGAGTTGGCTGTCTTTGAAACTGCTTCCTAGAAATCATAAAAACTCTTTTATTCCTCTATCACTGACTAATTTTATTTTTCATATAACATTGTCAAGGCCAATTGCAGACTGAATAACTTTCTCCATTTGGTCTGCGCACTGCTTATAATTAGGTTTGCTTTTTAATTGCATATTTATATGCAGGTCATTATACCTAGTTTAAAACAAACAGACACATTTGTTAAGTATTCTCTGTCTTAGATAAGAAATAAATGCCTCTTATTTTAAGAAGAATGGAGCCTCTGAAAACCTCTTTCGGGAGCAAAGGGTACTGGCCACTGTTTTGGTTGTGCCTCTGACGTAAGACAGTTTTTCCTGCTTGAAAGTTTTGACAATAGTGGATGCAGTTTGCACATTTTGACCTCTTAAATAAAAAACACAAAACAAATGTAAATGCGATTCCACTTTTAATACACATTTGGATGGTGCAGAACGACTTGATAGAGCATGCCTGGGCATATTTAAATTTCATTTAAAAATCCACGTTTAAGATAAACACTTGTCCTGGGTGTGCTATTGGTGATTTTTGATTGCATTAAAGGAGATTGGGGGGAAAGAAAATGTGAGAAGTTATACTCCAGAGAGGTGGTGGGAAAGGCACCTTGCAGGTGTATTCTGGAAAGGTAAAACGTAGCTAGAGTCTTCCTGAGGAACTACAATGAGGTCAGACAATTTGAGCCAGCAAATATCTGTAGCCCTCTTTGCAAATGCTCGAGGTTCTTGCTGCGGGCTGTGCCTCTCTCCCTCCCCCTGGAACAGTGGCAGGAAAGGTATTTCAGACGCAGTTGCAATTGGCTCTTTGAAGAGATGCAAGGACCTTGGAGTCCTTGTACTGCTCCCGCACGCTGCAGGAGGCGCACGTGAATTCCACGCAGCTGCCTGATGTGTGCCCAGTGGACACACAGACACTTCGAGTGCCAAGGAGCTGGGTGGGAAATGAAGCACAGGGTGCCTGCTGTCTCCTTGAGGCTGTTTTGTTGAAGGATAGTCCCTGTACTCTTCTGGGCAGGTCAGTTTTTTTTGCTTTGACCCTTGGAATTGAGCAAATATTTCTAGCTGTTTTGTAAAAACAGGAAATTGTAGACTTCAGATGAAGCTCACTCAAAGAACTGCCAGATCAAAGAGTGTGAAACCTGATTTAGCAAAGAGCTGCAGGAAGAGGAAATTTCCAGATGGGAGAAGTTGGACAGAACTGCTTCAAGGAGGCCTGGGTGCTGGCCCTGCCCCTTCCATCTGCCTGAGCGTGTGGCCTTGCCAGGAGTGAGTCTGACTTGAAATCCAAACAGGTTCAAGATGCCACTGGCTGGTGATGAGCAAAGGCTGATAGGTGGACTCTGTCCATGTCTTGATGCGACTTCCTAGCAAAGAAAAATGCAAGATGCCACGAGCAACTGAGCTCTTTTCTTTGCAGGACCCGCTTTACAAAGGATGTGCCATTACATCCTGGCTTCTGTTCCGCAGTGCTAGCAAGTGTGGGGACACTGAAAACTTAGCTGATGTATGAGGCCCCTGTGTCTGCTTGGGAGCAACTGTGTCAAGTCCCTCAGGCTTCAGGAGCCTTGGCTCAGTGCCTTGGGCTCCTTACCCAGTCAGGCAGGATGCATCGCGTCAAACATCAGCAGACCAGCAGACCTCAAAGGATGCGGGATTGATGCTTGGCAGATTGGGAACCACTAACTGGCCTGAGGGCCGGGCTTGGTGTGGTGTGGAAGCCACTGCTGGGGTGCCTGTGTCCGCATCTTGGAGCCTGGTTTGTGTCTTGGCTTCTCTTATTCAGATCCAGCTCCCTGCTAAGGCACATCTGAGGACACAGCAGGTGATGGTTAGTACTTGGGTCCCTTTCACGCATTGGGGAGATACAGATCAAGTCCTGACTGTGAACTTTTGACCTGCCCAGCCTCAAGAATTGTAGGCATTTAAGGAGTAAACCAGAAGAATCCGTCTTCCTTTCCAATTCATTCTCTCTCCGTGTTCCCCTCTCATTCCCTCAAATAAATAGAAACTTAAAAAAAAAAAAGCTAGGGAGTGGTATTGAGGCTGAGCTGGCACCTGCAGCATTGGCATCCCATATGGGTTGGAGTCCTGGCTGTTCCATTTCTGATCCAGCCCCTGAGCAAGACTGGACCCCTGCTGCCCTCCGGGGAGGCCTGGAAGGACCTGCCGGCCCAGCTCAGGCTTCAGCCGGCCCAGCTCAGGCTTTCGTGGCCATGTGAGAAGTGAACCAGAGAATGGAAGATCTTTCCGTGTGTGTTTCCTTCTCTTCCTCTAGAACACCGCCTTTCAGAGAAGGTAGATTTTTTTTTTGAAATTAAGAAGACCTGGGAACAATTTTCTTAAATCAGTTTTTAAAGTGGTTAGAAATTAAAACGAGGCCTACATGTCTCTTCCCATTAATCAGGGTCAATGCATGACGTTTGCAATGCATCAATTACAGCCCATGTGATTAAGATCACATTTTTCTATAGTGTGGTGGACTGCTCTTGCCCCCTCCGTATGTTGTGTATCCCCAGCTATGTTTGCTTTCTCTGGTTTAGATCAAAGAATGATGCATTTTGTGTATATCTGACAATAATTACATCTGAAATGCCTTTGATCTCCTCCTGGTTTTAGGGCCAAGTGTACTTAGTTCATGGTTGTGAGACTCCTTTGCAGGAAGTAAGCTTTGCAAACACTACGGTACATCACAAGCCGAGATAAAAACAAAGACCTGATTGCTTAATTGCTAACATTATCCAAAGTTCTACAGTAGAAGCTGCTATTATCTCAATTATGCTTTGTGCCAGGCAGGGAGAACAGATTACAAAAAATTGATGGTATCTGCTTAACTAAGACAAAACACCATTCAGATTTGTGAGTAATTGAAAAAGTATTTTTATAAAATTAAACTTCTATATTATCATGTAATGCATCTGAGTTTTCAGGGTGTTGGAAATATGTAATAAAAAGTAGTAATGACTACAAAATTATGTGAAAGGTTTGCTCTCAGCATCTCTGGTATGTTACTGTTGCAGATTAAAGTGTGCGGTGCTCGTTCACTCCATACAGCGTCTGCCAGCTGCCCAGGCACTGAGCAGGAAGCTTGTGCTGCACACTTTAAAAAAGATTTATTTATTTATTTTTTTTGTAAAGGCAGATTTACAGAGAGAAGTATCTTCAATCACTGATTCACTCCCCAAATGACCACCAGGGTTGGAGCTGAGCTGATCTGAAGCCAGGAGCCTCTTACAGATACCCCAGTGGGTGCAGGACTTCAAGACATCCTCTGGCACAAGCAGAAAGCTGGATTAGAAGTGGAGTAGCCAGGGCACAAGCCGGTACCCAAATGGGGTGTTGGTGCTTGCAGCTGAAAGATTAGCCTGTTGAAGCACCACACTGGCCACGATTGCACACTTGTGTGTCCAAGCATGGAGCTAACAGTGTTGGGGCTGTGTGTGTGTGTGTGTGTGTGTGCGTGTACAGCTCCTCCCAGAAGCTTTGGGAGGTTAGTAGGGGCCGCTGTGCCAGCCAGCCAACATGCTTCTCTAGATTGACCTTGACTCGGGTGTGTTTTTTGTAACACTGCTCTGACTTTTAATACACAGTGAAGAGTTGGCACAGGTCATCTCCAACAACCTCTTCAAATCTGGTGTAATGTGGTTCTGTATTAAGTTTGCTGAATTGACTCACTCAAGTTCATGATTTCCATCCCATCTGAATCGACAAGACCTACTCTGCAAGTTGGGCATAGATTTTATCCTTCACTCTGCTGAAAGTGGAAATTCAGTTTCTGCTGCTATAATAGAACCTCTGAGACTGTCATACGTGGCGGGAAGAAGCTTGCTCATCTCATGGCACCAAGATGCCATAACTGTGTCAGGCAAGGGCCTCCTGAGTGAACCGCACGTGGTGGAGAAGCAGGATGCCAGGTGTGGACAAAACAAGCCGGGGACAAGTCTTACTTCCTGGCAAAGGCCTTGAGCCCTCCTACCAACTGCCACTTCTTGAGGTCTCTGCCATGTCTCCCTGGAGCTCAAGTTTCCACAGGAGTTCCAGAGGGGACATGCTGTGTTGAAACCCAGCAGATGGGAATATAGAATAGTGTATTATACCCTGGAGGGGGAGAACATTACAACATGTATGTAATGCTGAAGCGTGGCTCTCAGTGCCTTCCTGTAAAGTGAAAACCCCTATTCCTTTCTTTCTCTTGTTGCTGTGTTTAGAAGCGTCCTGCGTTTATCCACACAGCCACATCTGTCCCTAACTGCAAGGGATGCCATCACAGCTCCACCTGCCAGAGGGAGTAACCATGAAGCCTGGGCCCGGCCTCTGGGAAGACAGCTAGAGGTGAACACCTGGATGTCCCAAGAGCTCACAAAATGGTGGAAGGCTGCTAGCAGAGCCGGCCCCAGGCAGGGGAACGTTGGCATTCCCAGCGTTGGTGATACCCAAGTCATGGCTCCATCTCTAAGAGGCAGGACACATCAGTTTGGTTCCTGAGACTATTTGTATTGGATCAGGACAGAAAAGATGTTACAGGTTTTGAGAGAGCACATAGATCTTTTTCTTCCATGTGTCTAATTTAGTGACTGCAACCTGCATGTATGCAGAGATATATATAAAAAACAGTATTGCTTCTGGACCAAGGATCACCATTCAGTATCAAAGATATTCTGTGTACCTTGGAGTGAGCAAAATTCGGGTGCCCATATGGTAACCTTATGATTTGCAAACTCTGATTATTGCATGGTACAAATGTAAGGTGTCAGGTGAAGTATACGATAGCAAAGAAGTAATTAACTTATAGAGCAGGACTCCAAAAATGAATTAGATTCATTTTTTTCTCAGTAATTTTTCTACAGATACACATACACCTGGATTTTGTAAAGAAAAAAATTGGTATCTAGATAGGAGTATCTTTTAGCTCCCTGTCTGTATTTTGAAGTATTTTTGTATTTGAGAACACTCTAATGATTTAGTGGCTAGAACATTCAATTATAATTTAATGATCATTGGTTTGGCCCCTATGTTTGTGTCTAATTGACAGACTTTGGGCAGATAATTCCTCCAGTTCCACTTGCTAGATGTGAAAAGAAAGCACATCCTTGCTTTTCTATAGAAACTGAAGATACAAGAATCAGACAATTTGGGGGAAAACTCTCAAACCAGTTTCGCTAAAAATTAGAAATGCATGGATTCACCCCAAGATCAAGGCCAGCAGAAAGTGAGGGTTGCTTCTAGGGCAGAAATGTCCTGGGCAAGGTCTGGATTTGTTGTCTCTTTTCTGGGTGCTTCTGTTCTCTGGGAGGAACACACACTTACACAGGTTTCCATCCCTCTTGCCTGTTGACCACTCAGTTGCCAACAGCTATGGGGGACCACCTAATGTGAGATTAGTTCTTACTTCACAAGTCTGGGCCTCATGTTCATCCCTGAGTGGATGCACCCCAGCTCAGGGGAGTGGTTTTGTTGATGGCCACACCTGGGTCTTGTGCTGCCTCCTGAATATAGCAGTGCAGCTGGACCTAGATGAGACCAGGAACAAAAGTAGAGGAGAGGTGGTCCCTCCAAAGAAAGTCAGAGGAGAAACAGGCAGGAGTGCTTGGCAGGCATATGCCTGCACCGCCAATATCAATCGTTAGGATCATCAGATGCACATGGGTGGCAGGAGAGCCTCATGGTTAAGCGTACCCATAGGGTAAAAGTCAGCTTGGTGTCCACATCCTGAAAGTGCTACTTCGTGTCTGAGTGACAAAGGTGACTCCTAGCCTCTAAGGACCTCCGTTTAGTCATCCTCAACATGGAGAGAATACTGACTCCATGAAGTTGTGAAGAGGGGAAGTTGGTACCCTCTTCTCATTGTTTACCATTATTGAAGGCAGGGGATAAGTAGCCAATATGCTCCCTTATCCCCAAAACCTCTGGCCCTGGATTTTTTCACTGTGATGTCTTCCCATCCCCTGTAACACAGATAATCCCTAATGTTATTTAAATTGTTCTGGTGCATATAAAATTTAATAAAAAGCTTAACAATTTTTGGATAAATTCAGCAGAACCTGGATAATCAAATTATCAAATAAGGTACCGAAATAATCTGCAGACAAATCTTCCTTTGCATAAGGGAACAAAATTTCTAGATGAAAGAGCAAATAGAATCTGCCATACATAATGAGATTAGGGCGCCATGGCTGGTAAGGTTGCTTGCAGGTATTCGAGTGTGACTCATCTGTTCAGCTCTCTTTGGGATTTCTTTCCAGTAGCAGTAACATCCCAGGGGACATTTGGGGTGACATGGATAAACAAAATCTCCTGTTTCTTATTCACAGTGGTAGTTAATCTTTTCTTTGCATGATGTTACCGATCTCATGACTTTAAATATTGTCTGTGCACTAGAGAATTACAAACGCATGCATCCAACTTCAGTGGCTCCCACCAAGTGTCACAGTTACGATCGTGGTGTAGCAGCGATTCTGCCTGCCAGGAAGGATATGTCTTCAGCACATCTTCTGACTTATCCTTCCTCTAGTTGTCCATCCTTTAACAATGGCACAGCCCTTAACCAGGAGAAATGTTTGATTTCTCTTATTTTCTCATCCACCACTACCAAGCCATCTGGAATTCCTGATGATTTCCAAGCCCAGCCTTTTCTTCCCGTTACCGTTCGCCCAATTTCAGCCAACAACATCCCTGACCTCATCTGCTATACCAGCCCTCAGCTCAAATCTTTCTGCGTCCACTCTTGCCCAAGTATTCTCACAGAACAAAGACCCTTCCTTTTCATCAGCAGCCAGAGTAAAGGTTTCAGAGTGTAGATCTGATTATGACAAAGCTTCTCCTTCGCCCATACTTTGCAATGAACACCTAGCATTGAAGAGGAGACTCCTTCAGTCCTGTGGCCCAGGGTCCTCTGTGATTCCGCTGTGCCTGCTCCTCTGGCTTCATCTGCTTACATTCTTCTTGTTCTTGCTGCTTCAGGTATTGCAGAGCTGTGACTTTTGTTTTGGAATTGTCCAAGCCCTTTTTGATATGGTGGGGAAATTTCTCTCTCTCTCGCTGTCTCTCTCTCTCTCTGGAATGTTTATCAGATCTCTGATCTAGGTCCCTCTGGAGGAGTCTCCCCTGACGACTCTAAAATGCTGCCTCTTTCTGCCTACTTGCGATGACATCTGTCATCATCTGTTCATTTATTTCCTCAGCACAGTGGCGTTCCAAAATGGCGACACTCTGTAGCCTTTTGTGCAGGATGTCCCATGCTTAGAAAAGTACCTTGTCTGCAATGTACATGGCAAGCATGCACTGATGGTTGGGAGGGAAGGAGGGATAAGGAGAGGAAGTTAGAGGGAGGAAGAAAGGAGAAAGGAAAGAAAAGATAGGCTAAAAAGAAGACAGGAGGGAAAGAGTTTAGGAAGAAAGAAGTCAGAAGTTATTGGGAAATTTGTGGAGAGTTCAGTTTAGTGCTGGGGACAACACTGTAAGGATGGAAGCTTGTCTTACTGCTCAAGTGCGGTGTCTCTGGCTTCTGCCTGCGCCTTGTGACTAACAGGGATTCTCATTTGCAAAGTACATTGAGTTCTTTCTGTGTAAAATGTAAATTCAAGATGTCACATTACTCCACTATTCTGTTTGCTGCAATGCAAATAAATTTCAGAATATTGAGTGAAATAAAGAAAAGCACAGAAATATATTACTTGGATAAATAGAAGAAGAGAAGGGACAAGTATCTGGAGGTGACCTGAATATTAAAGACAAAAATTTTAGTCCAAGGGATCAACTGCAAATTCAAGTGGAGAGAATCAGAAGAATAGATTTGAAGAATGATCTGTCAGGAAGAGCCCGGTGCTTTTTAACCAAGATGTTGTAAATTCTTGAATGGAGTAGATTCCACGTAGGTTTAGCAAGGATTGAACTCTACTCTGGGAAAGGCTGAGAAAGGCCATCAATGTTGGTTGGCCCTGGGTCTGTTTCTTTCATATTTGAGCCGTCTTACTAACCGCTTGCTTACATGAATATATGCACATGTTGTTTTAAAGCAGACTTGTTTGCTTGATAATCAGGTGGAAAGATGCAGCTGGGAAAAGCGTTAGGATGATCCGTCACTTTCATGATGACTCTTAGACCCAAGTGAATGTTGATGTGCGGCACAGGAAGAGGAGCATGGCAGCCTGCTACCTGCTGCAAAGCCTGCCAACGTCAATCTCATTGCGTGTGAAAAAAATCACACTTTCTTTAGAGGAGCTAAATGATTTGAATCTCAATAAACAACTCTCTCAGCCTGTCAGTTTCTTCAAGAACATTTACTGTTGTCTCCTCTAATGATTGCTGCTTACAGAGGAATGTGAGTGAAGGGATTTAATCAGGGTAATTTGGGGTAATAATCATGTGAATTTCTCCACTCTGGGTCTTGTTCCATCCGTTCCAAGCCATTTGCTCATGGAAAACTGTCAACATTCTGAACCACTGACTGACAGGTGTGGCCAGACATGCACATTTCTCATCTCAGAACCTTAAATTCTCAATGTTTCCTTCTCATCAAAGCAAGCTGACCGAAGGACCCAGAAAGACTCTTTACTTTAAGGATGCTTTTTCTTTATTTGCTTTGTTTTATTGGTCATTTAAATCTGTAGGTTCCCCTCGCTCAGTAACTGGGACAAGGCTACTGTAGGTGGCTGCCTTTGCTGGGGTGGTGGAATCCCAGGTGGACACATCCTGGGAAGGCTTTGCCAGGGTACTGGGGGTGCAGTGAAGTGTTACTTTAGTAAACACAGGAATGTGCACTTGCCATCCTTCAGTGGAAGGTGACAAGGGTCAGGCGAGCAGGTGACACTTGGCCCAGAAACGTGTTGCCTGTGGCTTTGTATGTGCACACTAAAGGGTGACAGAAATTCATTAACAACACCAAAATGTAACTTGAGCTCCCTGAGTGTGTATTTCACAGAATTTCCACATCAGAAGACTATCCTATACTAAGCCCAGTTCTCTGTGTAGAATCGGTCTCTATTCCCTAAGCTGGTTGCCACGAAGTCTAGCAGGTGAAACATCATGTGAGATTCCTTGATCCCAAACTCTAGTACCTAGGTTCAATACCTGGCTCCAGATGCAGGTCCCTCCTCCTGCTAACACAGACCTTGGGGCGCAGTAGTGAGGGCTCAAATAGCCAGGTTCCTGTCACATCTGGAGGACAGGAGTTCATGACTTCTGCTTTGGTTTGGTCCAGCCCCAGTGACTGCAGTCATTTCAGGACTGAACCAGCTAACAGAAGCTCTCTATATGCCAATCAGGCTGTGTCTCAAAAAAAATTTTTTTAAAGATTTGTGATTCAGCAGATTAAGCTTCTATCTATAGTGCTGGTGTCCCATATTGGAGTGCCAATTTTAATTTTAGTTTCTCAACTTTGGAACTTCTTCACGTTAGTTTCCTGCTAATATGCTTGGGAAAGCCATGGAAGGTAGCCTGAGTACTTGGGCCCCTGCCCCACACTTGGGATATGCAGAAGTATTTCCTGGTTCCCGGCTTTAACCTGCCCCAGACCTGGTTGTTGTAGCTATTTGGTGGGGGCTAGCCAGTATATAGAATCTCCTTTCTTTATCCAACTTCCAAATAAATTAACAAAAAAAAAGAAATCTTTTCAAAACTAATGAAAATTTGTGATACAGTATCTAAGAACAAATTCCCCCTCAAAATGCCAGAATTCAAGAACAAATAGCAGGGTGATAAATAGGATTGGATGTGACTATTTTTTCTAAATTTTTCATGTCCTGTGTATTATCTCTGCTAGTTCATATCCAGAATAACATTGCTGTCTTTCAGCTCCAAGTTTCCCATCAGAGCTGAAAGAGTGTATTGTTATCCTGGACTCGACATGTGGACATTTTCTGTTTTCATCTCCTCCCTCAATATTTCCTTTGGTGATATCAAAGCACCCAGGCCTTGCAGAAGGAACACTTAGGACTCCATGCATAAATGTCAGCGCGAGATCGCAGCGAACATGACGGGCTGCATGCTGGTGTCTGACCTGGGTGCTGGGGTGGAGCTGCTTAGAAAACAAAGGCTCTCTTTCAAAGGGACTGTAATACTACATCTTCGTCATTTCTTCCGGAATAAAAGCCTTTATATGGTTGATTTGTTTTCTACTTAACAATTCCACCATTTGCCACACATCAAATGAATAGGTGGGCGGTGAGGAGAAGAAAGCCCAGATCTGCACCCTCCCACCCAGAGTTGAGTCTCCCAGGGCATTGGCAGGTGCCCACAACAGAAGTGACAGGTGCAACGACAGAAGTTTGGCTGAGAAATTGGGGGAGATGTGATAACTACTCTTTTGAGAGCTTCAAGTATCAGCGTTTCATTGGTGGATGCCTGTCCATTGTTGTACTTGAATTCCAGTCTGTGTTGGCGGGGCTACTTATGGACTGCCTGTCTGGAGGAGCATCTCAGCCTGACCCCTCCAGCGCTCACTGAAGCGGTGAGGAATCTGAGTCCTTCATAGCACAGAGAGTGTATCTCAGAGGAGATGATGGAGCCTAGATGGTTTCTCACAACACTGTTTGTGTGGCCACCCTTCCAGTTTCCCACAAATTAGATGCATCCCATATATCTTCCCTGACACTTTAGTCCAAGCAACATGTCCATCGTGACATGGGTGTCATTTTGGGATCTGCAGGGCACATCTGACCATGTGGCATGGTAGAAAAGCTTTTTTCCCTCAGTGTTTGTGAATTGTCTCTTAGTTTATGTTCTGCTTGTGACCACCTGGAGAACAAATATTGTTGACCTCACATCACACACATTGCTCACTCTGCCTTTAATCTCCAAACATCTGAGAGCACATCTATGTTCTATCTACATTTGTCCCCTAGACTCCAGGGCAGTGGCTCTCAGCAGGAAGCGACTCTGCCAATCAGGGCAGTTGACTCTGCCCAACCACAGTTCAGATCATCACAGCCTGGAAGAGAGCGTATTTAGAGCACCTAGTTGACCAACACCAAGAGTGAGTGGGCGTCCTCCATTGCACAAGACAACGCCTTTGACAACATCCCCCTCAAAAAAAAAAAAACAGTATCCAAGCTAACAAAACCTTGTTTAACACAACACTTGGCGCAGTATACATGTTAATAAATGCTAATTTAACTTGTCCATAATCAGTTATAGCAGCAGAGTGAATCATGTACTTTGCTTCCAGAACAGCCAGCTCATGTCATAAATTCTCACGGTTGTAGAAATGTCACGGGGAGACGTCTCAACCCACACGTGGTGCTGAGTGATTCTCTGCATGGTGTCATGCATCACTTTTCCTTAGGAGTTTAAGCTAGTGTACTCAGATCCCTGTGAGCCCAATTACTTTCCCATTAGGCTTTCCGATGCTTTGTGTTCAGTCAGGTATATTTTATTACATGATTATTTTAAATATTAGGTGGCCTTGAAGTGTTCAACCAAAGCACATAGGAAAACTATTACTTAGGGGTTCAAAATTGTTGGTTGTTTGTTATTGTAGAAGTAGTTTCAGAAAACTTTTTTTATTATATGCATTTTTTATTGCATTTCATTTTATGACATCATTTCATAGGCTCTGATGTTCCCCAGACCCCTCCCCGTGTCCCCCCCCCCCATGGTGGATTGCTCCACCTTATTGCAGTATTACAGTTCAAATCCAGTCTTGTTTCTCTCATTGCAAGCATGTACCATGCATAGAGTCCAGCATCTTGTTGTCCAGCTCAATTGAACAGTTTCTTGGGGAGACGAACTCTGGTCTGAAGGCAGAGCTTGCGGAATATCATTCTGACCAATTAAAAGCCATAACATAACATCAACAACAGTTTACAACATTATGGGGTTAATTGACATGGTATTGAGTGATATGTTAGAAAATGCGGGTTCTTAACCACATCCTGTGACTACTTCGTTGACATTTCAATTTTAGTTTATATACAACCAGCTTCTATCCACCTTAGAATGGCTATAGGATACTATTCAGCTGTCTCATGTCTATGTTCATTTTAGTATTTAGCAGTTTATTGTATTGAAGCATAATTTTTACTGAACTTGGCAGATTTTAGGATAATCCAAACTGGCTTATAGCTTTAACAAGGCATATGTCAGCAGTTGAGGCACAGAACAGTTTTAGGAGGGGTGTGCAGAGAAATCTTCCATCTCCCTAGAATGTGTGAGGCAGACGTGAAGTATAACCTATCAAGAACATAACAGGTAACTTATAGACAACAGACTCGAATCAGCATTAGACAATAGTAAAACTACAAAGATATACTGGGGAATCAAGAACGATCCTGACAACCGCTTAACAGAAACCTGTTTTTAAAGGAACAGCTCGGTGCATCACATAGAGTCACATGTGCAGATGTGATGAACTGAGTAGCTTCAGATGATTATTAGTGGCCACACCCTTCTCCCAGCAACCTGAAGGTGTCTGGTCCCACTATTTGCTTGTAATGAATTTGAAATTCATATGTACCTGGAAAATGCAAAAACTCTCACAAGGAAGCAAATTTTTGCTAGAGTATCACTTTCTTATTTGATTATCTCAGAACTCAATTGACGAAGCAGTGATATAAGCAAAAGCATGCTACCTTCCACCCCTTCACCTTCATTGTTGGAGACATCTTCCCCAAAAAGCTCCTAACCCAGTTGAGGAAAAGCACAAAGTGTATGGCCTAAGCCATCTGAACATTCGCACATCATTTTTTAAAGTAACTGAGTTTTCAGTTCTTAAAATGCCAAAGGCCCAGTCAGCTTTGTTTCTTCTGTTTGCGGTGATACAATTTCTTTTGGGGATTTTTGCAAACGGAATCATTTTGGTGGGAAATATCATTGGTTTGGTGAAGGAGAGAAAACTGACTCCACTGGATCTTCTGCTTTCCTGCCTGGCAGGTTCAAGGATTTGTCTGCAATCATTCCTCTTCTATTTTGATCTGCTTGTTTTGTCCTTGACACAAGTACCTGCAAGTTTTGATATTTTTGTGATTATGTTCTTCGTTAATAAACTGGGACTTTGGTTGGCCACGTGGCTTGGTGTTTTCTACTGCATCAAGATTACCACCTTCCGCCACCCACTTTTCTTGTGGCTGAAGAGGAGGATATCTGGGATGGTCCCGTGGCTGGTGGCGAAATCCCTGCTCTACGCGGCCGTCTTTTCTGGGATTTACAGCAAGTACACATGGGTGATTTCCCAAGCATTGCTTCAGAAATTTTCCTCCAAAAATGCAACAGGTCAAATCAAGGAACCATCTGCTTTGTCTTTCTGCCTGCTCATCATCGGGCTCTCATTCCCATTCCTCATCTTCCTTATCGCCTCGCTGCTCTTGATTTTTTCTCTAGCGAGACACACCTGGCACATGGCAACCTCTGTAGCTGGCACCAGAGACCCAGGCCGGAGTGTCCACATCAGTGCGTTGTGGTCAGTCCTGTCCTTCTTCATCCTCTACTTCTGCCATTACTCAGTGGCGCTTCTGCTTTCCTCTTGTATTTTCCCACCAGGAAGCCTCATGTTTCTATTGTGCCTCTTGATTTCTGGCAGTTACTCCTCTGGACACTCTATCATCTTGATTTTGGGGAATCCAAAACTGAAGCGAAATGCTAAGAGGCTTCTCAGCCCCTGCGATCATTTCCAAGAGCCCACAACTGGATGACTTGCCACTGTCTGCCATACCCCACTCAGCCAAGGCAAGCAGCCTTTTTCCTAAACACCCAAGATTTCATCATAGGACTCTGTCTAGCCTGAAGCATGCTTGTAGATTTGTCAGTTTTTCAAAGGGACTGGTTGATTTTCAAACTGCACCACATGCCCATGGATCATATCTGTCAGTAACCCAGTTGTGTTATTACATTGCCATCTTGCAATATAATAAGATTGGGGAAAATCAGGCAAATGATGTGGGCCTAATTCCATATCATTTCCTACAAGTGTATGCAAAACTGCAATACCCTCAAAAGAAAAGGCATAAAGAAGAAGGAAAGCGTACATTTGAACCTCCGTGTTGGAAGGACAAACAGCTGCTGCGGGCTCCCTGTGTGTTGGTCTTGAGAGGAAGGAGGGGTGGCTCAGCCCCTCGTCTGGCTGGGTGCTATCTCTCGTATTTGCCAGCATCACAGGCAATGGGACTGTTCTTCGTCTGCAGAAGAGGAAAGAAGCTGAGGACAGGAAGCGTTGGTCTTAACATGCATGTTCGCCTACTCTGTGCTGCAGGGAACCTACATGCCATGGTGACATGCTCCATGAAGTCATTAGAAAACCAGGCAGATGGAGCTGGAAGAGGGGGAGGAGAAGAGGAGTGGGGGCTGAATGCTCATTTACCTCTGCTCCTAATTGGGCATCTAAGTGGAAAATAGGTGTCAGAAGCTTCATTGGCTTGCTGCACTCAGCTTGGAGACCCTTGCAAGGGATGGTGGTAATTTGGAACTCCCACCACCTTGGCTTTCTTCACGATGAAGCAACATCAGTGGGTGGGTAGGGTGGGGGTGTCTCCATCTGCTTGAAGTCACAAATGTATATTCTGTTTGGTGAATGATTTAGGAAACTAAGATCTCTATACATGTATTTCTAAAACTGTTTCAGAACGTTTGTGCTTCCAGGCAAGGGGGAAAAAAAAGGAAAGGATATTCTTAAAGTATAACTGTAATTTGAGTAAGAAATCTTCACAAAGTTAATGGAAAATGCATGTTATGGAAAAAAATCTGCATGAATTTCCAAAAATTTTCTGCACTGAATACACTTCTTCTAACTCTATTTTCCATTAAGTTTTTGGGTTGTCCTTGTAGAACAGGTGTGTTGAGGCATCATCCCTTCAGGTTAGCCAATCACTAGTACAAGGGGTTCAAATATTGATGTTGTGGTGCAAGACAGGCAGTGAAAGACTTTGTCTCCAAAGCTACGGGTGAAACCCTGAAGATGCCCTCTGCCTCCCCACAGCTCTCATACTTCCTTCCCCAAGGAGCAAAACAGCAGCCTCCCTCTTCCTGTTGTTTGATTTTCATCTTCTCGCTGGCTCTGAAGTTGGTGCACTCTGGTAGGTAGTTCTGAGAAGAGAACTCCTTCCTTGTCGGTAACTCTTGCCTCTGCTAGGGGAAGGAACAGTAAATAACCACTTTTCTTTTTGTCATATCTCAGATTCAGTCCTTCCTGCCCCCTGAATCTGTGATGTGTACACCTGCAGGTGCATAGACGGGAGTTGGAACAGAAACAAACACTAAGGGAAAAGCTTGTGATCATGCAACTCTTGTATGGCTTTTTTCTAAATAACCAATTTTGATTCTACTCCATGCAACTCTTTCCTTAACAGTGCTAGTTAATGAGATGAAAATTAAGATATTACTAAGTTTATATATTTAATGACCACAGCACATATAAAAATTGAAACAGGAAAAAGCAGTGTCATAATAAACTACTCTAAAAACATTTTCAAATCCTATTTCCTAGACATGTCGTTCTTCCAGAAATGTTGCCTCACTGTAGTGCAGATAAGTATGTGTCAGCAATAGTTTGATTTTAGAAGCAAAATAGTCTCTGCCTTCGGTATTTCTGGAGCTCTTTATCTTGACTAATCAAGTGTTACCAGTTGCTTGAAGATAGAGACGGACCTGAAGGTGTTAGAGGGTCCCAGTGTCCAGTGTCCGTCACTGGCCTTCCTCAGGCCAGGGCTGCCTGTCCTGGCTACCCCAGTCAAAGCTTAGGAATTCAGGACAGTCACACTTCTCAGACTAGAAGTATTCTGTTTGGGGGTGTGGTAGAGTTGGTTTCCATAACTTTTGTCTTGTGCAAGCTACACTTTCCTGGGTGAGAAGCGAAACAGGTAGTTGAACATATGTAACAGAGAGAGAAAGAAACCAGCTGGCTCATCCAGACTGATGTTGGCAGTCAATGGAATGACAGACGTCACAGGCAGATGGCACCAATATTGGTGAAAGATCCTATGGCTTGGAAGATGAGGGTCACATGTTTTGAAATAGTTTTGCTAGAGAATGAATTTAGAGTCAGGTTAGATATTGTATTAAACTTAAGATCAGGGATATATTCATTTTTATATCTCCATTGTCTTTTTTTTCCTAATAATGCTAGACTCTCACTGAAACCTTTGTTTCCAGTGAACATAGGGAACATGGTTGGTATCAGGGAATTGTGCTCACTGAACTGACAGCATTAAGCTTTAGGGAATCGATACAAATACAAGATTCCCTGTTGGCATTAGTTTCTCTGGCTTTGTTCTATAAAAACCCAACATATCCCTCTCAATGCATTTTAAACTAGACCGTCTCCATCCATTGCCCCACACCTTTGAAGGATGAACTAATGATTGTTTTTAAGATGTGATGTAAACATTTGGATTCATATCTGTGACATCTGGATCTGCTTAATACTTTTGGCTGGAGATCAGGAGTTGATTTTATCCTATAATTTAAAACATACTAAATCAATTATGTATGGGCTTTCTTTTATTCTTTTTAGTATTTGTTTCCATTTTCAGTGTTTCTTTAGGAGGCCCTCAACATTCTGTAATATTGAATCAAATATCTACTTAAATCTTTTAATACATTTTCATTTTTAAAAATGACCCAAGATTAATTTTATTTAAACTTCAGCATTCCTTGAAAGAAAAGATATAAGTCTGTTTCTGAGGTTTCTGAGGTTGGGGTCATGTTCTTCAGAGAGCTTTAGCTTTGATTGATTAAATTCCCTTCTTCATACAGATATGCATAGGACAATATAAACACACACTCATGTATGGCTGGGTAAAATGTGAATTTGGGAGCAGCGAGGGCTCAAAGCCCTGTTGCTGGCAGTACTTGGATGTCAGTGAGGACTCCCTGGATGAGAGCGCATCGGGCCATTGGAAATCCTTCTGAAGATGAGTGAGTGGCATAGGAGGTAGGAAATAAGTAAGTGGCTAGTAATTGGAAGGACCTAACATTGTTTATGGAATTCCCTCTGGCCAGAAATCCTCCCATTTGTACAGCAAATGCTGTGCTTGTGGTTATGAATTAGTAACTCTTACTTCACTGCAAAACCGGTCCGTCGGCTTCCAGAAACATTGACCTGGTATGATATTTGTTCAAGACATTCAGTTTCTTGGTGAATATTCTGCGAATGTTTGCCACAACCTGCCTGCCTGCTAAAGTCCTGGGAACTCCAGAGGCTAGGGTTTCCTCTCTGACCACAGGGCACGCTGGATGGTGATGAATCCTAAGAACTGTCTTTGTGAGATAAGAGAGTGAAACTTGAATATGGCACTGTAGGTCGTACTGTGGAAGGATTGGGAATTGGCACAAGGCAAGCCAAGCCACTGTGCTTACAAAGCCAATACCCGGTCCCTTTCACTGGCCTCGTTAGATCTGCAGTTACTGACTTGGGTCCTGGAGACAACTTTGGTGCAGCACAATCAGCACTGGATGTACTGACTGTCACTTTCTTCATTTGTCAAATGGAAGTAAAAATGACACCCACCACTTACCCAGCCAAGCTTTGTGTACGTAGCTGTGAGCACAGGGAATGTGCCACATTGTGGGGCTGATGTGATGTGTATTGTCACAGGTGACCACCAGAAGCACAAGAGCATAGGACAGCATGTGGGGAAGTGTGCAGTGAGCAACAGAAGGGCTCAAGCAGGAAGCTGATCAGAAGTCTGTGTGCACCATTGATGAATGAAGCGGCTTGATGTGCCTGAGCCTCCTATTTCCCTGTCTGAAATGGACATAATTCCCAGTTTAATGAGAGGAGTAGATAAATTAGTGGGCCCAGGTTGCTCACCCAATGGCTGGCTGTTGTAACTATTTTCAGTCATCTAAAACTGCAACTTTGATGACCTTTGACCAGTGACAGTTTTGTCTGCTTCACCCTGATGGTCAGTCAAGCATAGGACTTGAAGGAGGACTAAGTCCAGACACACTGAACAGAAGGTAGAGAAGTGGCCGTGCTCAGCCCTGACACTGCAGCTCCTGACAGGGACAGGCTCTTCTCCAGGCCACACCGAGCAGCTGAAGCCTCCCTGTGTGAGCCAGCCACGTCCAGTGTAAAGAAGGGAGAAGAAAACGCTTAGGAATAACTGCCCTCCTTGGGAGTGTAACATGGCAGTTGCTCGAAGAGATAACCCCAGGAATCCCCAGTGACCCAGCAGGTCCAGTCCTGTGCAAATGCAGGAGCCACATGGATGTGCACACTCGGCTCACAGCAGTGTGTTTATACTAGTCCAAAGGTGCACCCCACCTGTGCATCAGCAGAGACCTGGGCTAATGGAAGGTGGCATGTCCGTACAGACGACTCTACTATGGACCTTCCCAATTAAAATCAGCTAGAGTGTGGGCTAAAGACTGAGTGTTGCACAACCATACACTCTTAGTATCTAAACGGATAACCTCTGTTCCAATGTGAACTGCTCCTCCTTCAAAATACACAAACCCGGGACCCCAAGAATGTGTGATGCTTGTGGAAATGATAGCAATAGAAAAATCAAGTTGTGTGATGTCATGTTTAAGAGGGGGTTTCATTTGAAACTCATCTCAAGCCTGAAAGTCTTTCTTTCTGGATGTTTTGAGGGCACTGAGGGCAAGCAGTCTGGTAGTGGATGTCCAGCCCCTTGGGGCATCTGGGTGGTGCTTGATTGCCTGCAGGGAGGAATTTGAAAAACTGATTTGATGGTTTGTAGCTCACTCGCAGGGAATCAACTCTGATTACAGATGGCATGCTTCCAGAGCCTGGGATTGAAAAACCTCCCAGGGTGGCCGGCAAACCCTGCACAGGACCTCCCTCTACGCTTATCTTCAGGAATGGCCGCCCTGGCCCCAAAAGGAGTTGAGCCATGGCTCTGGTTCAGTCAGCTCAGCTGCAGAATTTCATCTGAAAATGTCACACTTTCTGCCGTTGATCAGGCTCTGTGTCTTGGGACAGCTGCGTCATCAGCCATTGCACCCAGATGTGTTCCAGTTTGCTACGAGGTGAGCCTGTCAATGACAGGCTGGGTGCCTCAGCTTCTGCAAAGTCCCCAGAGGGCCTGAAGGGATGAATAGCTCTCTGTGTCCCTGTTTTGACAGGAAGACACTGAATGGACTACTTGTGAAATAATTCTGCGATGTGTTCTCTCTGGGGCATTCAATCATATTTGAGAAAGTAAAACTAAAATCAAGCAGAGAAGTCCAGAGAAGTGAGCAGAGACCTCCTGGGAAGGTCGCCTCTGGCCCACAGGCTGAGCCTTCCCATAGCCAAGGTCAACTGCGAGTCTCTGGTCTTTGCCTCTGCTGTGCAGAGAATCACAATGGGGGAGGGGTGTGAGTCCCAGAGCCGGCCACGTGCCTGCTCACTCTGGGTAGCAAGAATGGCAATGGGACCCTTTAATTAGGTTTTCTCCATTGCAAATAAACTAATCAGACCCCACCATCCTAATTAATCACATTACCATTCAAATGCTGCACCTATAAATATTAAATGTTTGCATCATTATAGTCATGACATAGGTATATTTTTATACATTCTTGTGTTTTTTTCTGTTGATTGTTTTGATGACTACAGATATTTCACTGAGTTAGTGCGGCACAGTACCCAGAAGTCAGAGGCATTTAGTAAATGCTTGTTTAAAAGAAAAATTCATATGTTTACTTAGTGACTTCCTTATACGGGGCATTGAGTTGGAGTCCATCGTGGCTATTATAAATCATGGTTGATGGGGTCCTTTGTGTATTTTTCCTTAATCTGCATGATTCCTCCAGGAAGAGTTCAGAGAGCCAGCGTTGCTGGAGCCACGGATGTGAATGGTGTCCGCAGCTGCTCTCCGAGGGCTCCATCACTGAGACTCTAAGCTGAGTTTCACATCTTGGCCAGGAGTCTGCTTAATGGCTCTTTTTTTTCCCTTTAACCATTTGCGAATTTAATAGGCACCAAGACTTTAACTTGCAAATCTCTCTTTTAAAATAATTATCAAGTTGGTTTTGCTTTTCATTTTCCTTTGTTATCATTTTCCTCTTTGCATGAACAGAACCTAATTAGCTTTTGAGGTTTTTTTTTCCATGTGCCCAAGTTGAGCAAGTGAGAGACCTCCAAAAGGAGCACGAGCAGCGTGTAGACCCTCGGGGTCCTGCACAGGGTCCCCGCATCGCTGAGCTCTGCTGAGCTGCCCTGAGCTGCACAGTGCGGGGTGGCTGTGGAGGGCGACATAGGCACTCCTGGGGCAAGCAGAGGCACAGACTTGGGCAGAGAGGCTCACAGGTGGCTTCACAGGTGTGATGGTCAGTCAGTAATGCTCCTGCAGGGCCTTCCTGGAGCCCAGCAGAAGTTGGCAGTGCCCCTGGAGCCCAGCAGATGTTGGCAGCGCCCCTGGAGCCCAGCAGAGGTTGGCAGTGCCCCTGGAGCTGGCTGTGGCCTGGGCTTTGCCTGCAGCACATCCCCAGGCATGGAAGGCAGCCTCATTTTCCTCCACAGCTTCCACGTTGGGCAGTGGGTGCTGGAGGAAGCTGCCATGTGTCTACAGTTTCTCAGCACATAGAATGCAGGCTCAGGTGATGTATGTGTGACCCACACCTGTGGGGAGGGGCCCTGCTTGCGGGGCTGGAACCCAGGGAGGTGGAGCCTGGACTGTTCACAGGCTCCATGGGAACTGAGTAGGCCTTGCTCTGTATTTGAATCTTTAGAAATTAATATTCATTCATCATTATGTTAAACTACCCATATGATGCTAATCTACATCAATTGACTAGAATCCTGAACTTGTGTGACCTTACACATGAGGACTCTGAGAGCCAGTGAGAGTGATTGGTGCCTCCCCAGCTTGGTGCCTGATCTTCCGGCTCGCCCAGGAACTGGCAGTGCAGCACTTCATCCTAACAGAGGAGCCAGCAAGCTGCTGTGTAAGGAAGGCAAAGGTTAGATGTGGCTCGGCGAGTGATTGGTCATGGGAGACCAGAGGCGAAGGAGCCAGGGGATGGAAGAGGTTGGAGTAACTAGGGAAGTGTTGCTCTGGCCTTCCTGGACCACAGGTGCGTGGACAGAGGATACACTATTGTTCACCTTCACCTGGAGAGAAGAGAAAGGGGCAGTGCCGAGACGGGAGCTGTGGGAAGCACAGCTGAGGGCACTTTGGGAAGACCTACGCGGCACTTGTTGGCAGGAGTACAGTGTGGGGGACACTCGGGTCACCATGTGGAGCTGGCTAGACCCAGCCAAGGGGCTGGCCTGGTGCTAGTGGCGTACAGCTCCCTATCAGCCAGTGCTGGCTGTGCCCCTTGGTCCTGCATTTGCTCTGCGTCGTGTGTGTTTCTCTAGGCTCACCTCCAAGTTTTCTTTTGGGGCTAAACTAGGAGAAAATCTGAGGCCGTGAGAAGGGACCCGTTATTTCTTAAGGCTGAGGATCAGCTTTCTGAGTTTCCTCATTAGGGACGTTTGGGGCTGGGTGGTCTGTTTCCATGCGGGGGAGGGGGACAGAGCTGAGCCTGGTGGGAGGTTGAACAGCACTCTTGGTCTCTTCCCACTGGATGCCAGCAACAAGCCCCTCACTCCTGTTGTTGTCCAATGTCCAAGAGAGGCAAAACTCACTCCAACCATTGACCCTAGAGAGACTGTGCCAGAGGAACTCACTTTACAAAGGAAACTCACTTTACTTTACAAAGCGACTAATAAATAGACTAACAATTGCGCAACTCAAAATAAGCCGTGACCACTGCATTAATCATATCATTAAACAGCGGAACATTGAGTCTCTATGACATGAATTTCCATACAAAACTCAAAGCTTGGTCATCTGAACCAGAATCAAATGCAGTCAATTTCTTTCTCCTAGAGGGCCTCTCCAGGGCATATTCCATCTTGCTTCCTATTGCAAGGCATTGTTTCAGCCCATGGACAAACAGCTGCTGGGTCTAGAACAGACAGCATGCCAGGGGTACTCAGCAGCTCTGTGTGTTCTGGGAGTGGGGTTGAGTTTCTCAGATTTGTGGATCCCAACTTCACAGGGATGCTGGGATAAAGATCCTAGAAGTTTAGAGTCCTTTGGGGTAAGGGAACCCCCTCAACTTGCTTTCCCTGAAGTTGTGCCTGAGAGGGTGTCTGTACCAGGTTCTGCTGCTCTGCAGGGTTTGCTGGCCCCACAGAGACAACATCAGAGGAAGGAGGGAGCTCAGGGCTCTGCTAGCACAGCTGTCATGGGGTGCTTGGAGGGTCCCTGGCAGCCCAGGCTTCGGGGAAGCTTCAGGATGCAGCCAGCACTGCTGGTCCTCACCGCTGTATCAACATGTAGGAAAAGGGCCAGGCAAGCCAAGACAGGCTGCACTTCCACTCCTTCCTCCCTGAGTGTGTGAGAAGCCCCAGGTTGCTCCTCCAGCAGATTGGGTGGCCTTCCACGGAGGACGGGGTGTGCGAGAAGCCCCATGAGGCCCCTCCAGGACACTGGGTGGCCTTCCTTGGAGGACAGCTTGCAGCAAAGGAGCCCTAAGACCTGTGTCTTATCTGATGGGAGCTTGCTGAGTTGGCCAGGGACCCAGGGCATGGTTAATGCTCTGGTCCCACAGGGAATGTTAAAGTAATGAGTGGTGCCTCTCACTTATGGATATTTAGAGAATGAAGCAGTAAAAGGGCAATCATTTTCTATCACCTAATCAAATAAATGACTCTTTTAAAGTGGTAGTATAATGATTACAATGTAAAAAGGAGTGCTGTATACCATGGAATACTAATACACAGAGAAGCCATGTAGCAGAGAGCACTGAGTCCAAAGGCAGTGCAATGAGGAGTGCAGGTGTTGGGCAGTGCTGCTGCTGATGGACAAGGAGTACAGGGATAATGGACAGTGCTGCTGCTGATGGACAAGGAGTGCAGGTGTAACGGGCAGTGCTGCTGGTGGACAAGGAGTGCAGGTGTAACGGGCAGTGCTGCTGCTGATGGACAAGGAGTGCAGGTGTTGGGCAGTGCTACTGCTGGTGGACAAGGAGTGCAGGTGTAACGGGCAGTGCTGCTGCTGATGGACAAGGAGTGCAGGTGTAACGGGCAGTGCTGCTGCTAGTGGACAAGGAGTGCAGGTGTAACGGGCAGTGCTACTGCTGGTGGACAAGGAGTGCAGGGATAACGGGCAGTGCTGCTGCTGATGGACAAGGAGTGCAGGTATTGAGCAGTGCTGACACTCCTCCAAGAGGAGAGAGCACTGTGTAACAACTGACGCCAATCCCACAGGTGACTTTGTTTTTCACATTTTTCGCACTAGAATGCTAGTGGGACTAGGGTAGCCAACTAGACCAGAACGGGGCTGTCGATCTTTACCAGCAGAGTTAGCTGAGTGCTTAGAATTTGCAATGTATGTTGACTGGGAAGAGGTGTTGTGTTCTTCTAAGCTGGACAGAGAAGTCAAAAACTTCATAGATCCAACTAGCTACAAATTTAAAACGACCTGTGCCGGAGAATTCCATGTTAAATAACAGAATCCTGGGAGCCTGCCACACACACAGCCTGTGGGATAGAGCGGATATGAATATAAACATGGTGAGAAGGCTCAGAGGCAATGGTAAGCCAACAAGCTCAGCAGGGTTGGCACAGAGGTGGAGTCGCCAGTGACAGAGACCAGTAAGGATGGGCAGATTAGTGACAGAAAAATCATCAAGCAGTGCCACGATTTAATGGAGACAGAGCAAAATTTGGCAAGAATGAAGAGAGGCACTGGTGAGCTGTGTGAGCCACGGTAGCCCCCTTGCTGCTCTGGGAAAAGCCCAAGTCCATTCCTGCTACAGGGTATGGCACTGCCTCTCCGCTGTCCAGGATGGGCACCCCTGGCTCTCTCCCTGCTTAGATGCCTCTTCCACAGACAGTCCTGGCCCGATCGAGTCCTCTGAAAGAGCTCCTTCCCCATCATCTACTCTCCTGTATTGCTTTACTGTGTGTTACTGCTCTTTGGACAATAACCGTACCTCTAGTTATTTAGATATTACCAATCCTTACCAGAACAAAAGGCTTTAGCCTTTCTCCTTTATGCATCTTGGGTTCTCTTTTTACTTAGAGGTTTGTTTATATATTTTGAAAGTCAAAATTACTGAGAGAAAGTGAGCAGAGAGATTTTCCATCCAGTGGTTTACTCCCGAGATGGCTGCAACAGCCAGTACTGGGCCAAGCTGAAGCCAGGAGCCAGTGGCTTCATCTGGGTCTCCCAAGTGGGGGGGGCAGGGGCCAAACACTTGGGCCATCTTCTGTTGTTGCCTCTTCTGTGGCCGTTAGTGGGGCACTAGATGGGAAATGGAGCAATCAGTAACAAGTAGATGGGATGCCAGCAACACAAGGGGTGGCTTTGCCAGTTACACCACATCAGCACCCCCGAGATCTTAAAACGAATCTGGCTCGTATTTGTTGAAAAATGGGGAAAGGGTTTAAGAGCTAGAAACCAAATCCAAAAAACAAAACCAAATCCACAATTAACTGCATACAAAACTGATCAAGCAAAAAGCAGAAGGCACCGATGTATTGGTTATGACAAAGGAGAGAAACTGGAGAAAGCCAGAAGCTACAAAAGCTGCAAACCACTGACTGCCTGGAGCAACTTTCATAAACGAAGCAAGTCTGCTCCAGGAGCCTCGTCTTGCCCTGGGCCCCCGCAGTGGGTGCTCAGAGGCAGTGGGCACAGCTTTCACAACCTGAGAACTCACTTCAGGGGAAGAGATTACAGAGACAAAGCTGCAGGACAGACGGTTGGCCCAACAGATCAGCTGTGGTGAAGAGGCTGGCAGCCCACATGGAGTGCCCGGGGTCAGTCCCCAGCTCTGTTCCCGACTCCAGATGTGTGCCGGTGCACACCTGGAAGCAGCAGTGGCAACTCAATGATTATCTTCCTGGCTCCTGACGTTGAGTGTCTGACTTCAGTCCTTGGCCTGACCTGGGCTACAGTGGGAATTTGGGGAGTGAACCAGCAGACTGTCGCTTTCTGCTCCCCTCTCTTAAATGAGTAAATACGTTTTAAGTCCAGACATAGCTTTAAGGTTGTTCTTCACAGCAGCTTCTGCTGGCCTCACTCCC
Source organism: Ochotona princeps (assembly GCF_030435755.1). NCBI lineage: Eukaryota > Metazoa > Chordata > Mammalia > Lagomorpha > Ochotonidae > Ochotona > Ochotona princeps. The sequence goes on from NC_080854.1 coordinate 35,257,699, forward strand.
GTACCACCCCATGTCCATGTTGCCTCCTCCATCATTGCCTCTTCTGATGGGAACTGTTTTGCAGTACCACGTTCTGTAGACGGAATCGAGAACTCATTGCACCTCTCTTCTGGCAGAGCTTGCAGAATGTCTGATTGCCGTGGCTGAGAGTTAGGGAAAGCTGCCTGTCTTCTCTGGGAGGCTGCAGAAGTGATTTTATGTGCAGATCCTGGCTCAGTGGATGGTTTTATAAGGGCTGCAGAGGGTTGCAGGGTCTAACAAAGTCTTTGGAGACTTTCTTGGCCTTTCCGGGGGACTGGACTGGGTGTAGAATGAAGTCTCATCCTCAGGGTCTCTAATCCACCCAACTCTGGATGTGACCACCCATAGCTACAGCCACAGAGGCAGGAGTGGCTGCCCACACCCCTCCCCAACCTTTGCACTTTAGCAGGGCTGACACCTCCCCCACTTGCTCAAGTAGGAAGTGATTTCTCCCTGTGAAGGCAGTGGTGGGGTCGGATTGCCCTGTGCATGCACAGAGGGCAGCTATCACTGGGTTGCGAGATGGAAGGCAGAGCCAGGGGCTCCCTGCCCTGGAGTATGTGCACAGTGACGGCATACACGTATCCTTCTGGATACCCCAGGAATGTGTAGGACATTTTCTAGGCTCCTAGGAGTAGCTTAGCTCATGGTTTTCCCCTCTACAGTTTTTCTTGGTGTATTATTTGCTCTAGGTTTTTGTCACCATTGCAGGCAGCTGCAAAATTAAAACATCTGACTATAATTGTTGTCAATAAATTCACCTTGGAGAGAAGCCTTTGTGAGCCAGGCAGTCTTCACTTCTGGTCATGTATAGATAGTCTTCCAAGTGGGAAAACTGCAGGAAGCTGTGAGACAGGCGGAACAGTACTGATTCCTCAGGAGCCTGAGCAAAGATTTGCCCTCTACAACTTCTCATGCCTTCCAGACTGCAAAGGGGACAATGACTTCCGTTTTTAAAAGAGAGAGCAGGGAATGGAATTAGGGCAACTTCAAGTACTCCAAGCTCACTGTCTGGCTAAGATTAAGGCATTTATTCTTGAGTAAATCAGTTTGTTTCAAGTCTTTGGTTGATTATCAGAGTTCTGAAAAAGTTGAGTTTGCCCATTTTCTCATTGTTGTTACAGAGAGGAGAATTTTTGAGGGGTTGTTGTTCCACTGTTTGATGGATGTCATTGAACTTTGTCCAATACCTTTGATTACGCTGCTCGTACTGACTCTTACCCTGCCCTGACAATGCTGCTCCTGAGGGAGTTTGATCCTGACTCCTGGCTCCTGCTTCTTCCTTTAGCCTGTTTTCCCTGCCCCCAAACATTGGCGTTTCGTTAAAAAAAGTTGGAAGGAAACGTGTGTTCACTGATGGCTTCCAATGTGGAGTGTCTATCAGCATCATGTGTTTTTGCATAGAGAAGATACCCAGGCAGCTGTTACTCCTGAAGAGTCTATAACCAGCAACTTGAGACATTGCCTCTCAACTTATAGGAAATGAAACATTTCCACTCCTAACTTGATCATTACATCAGGAGCTGGGAGTAGGACCCAGGTAACTGAGTTAGCCAGTGCTGTTGGTGATACTGATGCTCATTCAAGACCAAGAACTAAGGGGAACATGTGTGATTTACACGGGTGGAGTTTTCTATGATCTAAGCAGCTCATTGGTCACCACCAAATTCAGTGGTCTGGGATGGGCTGCTTATTCTCATGTTTAGGTTTTATATCCTAGTCTGTAATATAGTGGGATTAGTATGTAGTAGGGCACCAGATGCAAACTTGTGTTTAATTCTTTTGCCTCCTCCTCTCTATTCCTCCTCCTTCAGTAAAGCATCTGGGTAACAAGTCTTATTTAGAAGCATCTTCTACAGTCAGCAGTTAAAAAGCAGAAATGTAGCTCCTATATTTTATTAAAACGTTAAATGTAGCTTACTTTTCATCTAAATCTTCAACCCATATAGAAGTAGTTTTGCATACCTGAATATTTCTATTTTTCTTCTGAATTAGTAGACATTAGCCCAGGTATCCTTTATCATGTGAAAATTTGAGTTTGTTTTGGTGTCTAGATTTTGTTTTGATCATCATTTTGCCTATTTTTTTGGAATATCTGGAAAATAAATCTCCTATTCTGGTATTTCAAAACAATTGTCATAAATTATCAAGTTTATCCTTCCCTGTGAAACTCATAGTCAGTTTGTCTAGTTTTAAAAGCAAGATCGAAGAACATAAAGAACCAGCTTGAATTGAGGCTGCAGTTGCATTTGATTGACACACAGACCATGGATTCTTCACATTTAGGTTTGTGATGTATCACCCTGTTAGGAAGTGCTCTGTTTATATCTCCAGGAAAATATTAGCATTGAAATATACTCCAATCATAGGGCTTCACTGGTAAAAATATTTTGGCTATTTGTAGTTTTAGTAGCTGCCATGAACGGGATCTTTTACCATTTCAATTTCTGAGTAGTTTTTACTATTATAGAGGAAGGCTGTTGAATTTTTCAGATACTCATAGAGTGACACCTTCCTAGGATATATTTTTTTAAGAGAATGAGTTCTAAAAGGTTTTCTTTTTGCTATAGCTCCTGAATTTTATAGATATAAAATCGTATTCTCTGCAGAGGGCAACGCTGCGTTCACCTCTTTCTCAGCATTTACGCCAGTCGCTTGATTCTGTTTACTGCAGGAGCTAAAACCTCCCAACCAGGATTGAATTAGAGTGGGGAGATACCCGCACCTTGTCCTACTTTCAACTGTAATAGACATCCCTTTTAGAGTCTATGGTACAGTGTAATGTTTTAGAGCGGTTTCTGATACCATTAAATTTTTTTTTGAGTTTGCTTTGGATTTTATCTAAAATATTGTATCAGATACATTGTTTTACTTAGGACTTTCATTTTTCTTATAAATTAGGTTTTTTCCTCGATCATGTTTCTTACTCAAATTATATGTTAATATACTCTTACTATATGATTAGTAAAGTTGACCCATTCCAACAAATGTGGCATAACATATTTCTTTCAAGGAGGATTTCATAAATAAAATCCATATAAGATAATTGCACCAGAACTGAAGTCCTGTGGGGGCTCCATCCTCGGGCTGATCTTTCCCAAATTGGAGTCTTTGTTTGGGCTTTAGCTTGGGGAACCTAGAAACTCCAGGGACCCAGCTGCTAAGATCTGTGAGTGCATCGTGGTGAGGCAACACTCACAAGGCTAGGATTCCCAATGTGTGCAGGTGTGTGCACGTCTGCTGAGAAGTCAAAGTGGCAATGTGCAAGAGGCAGCTTTCAGCCACCTTTGGCCATTGGCTGCCTCTGAATGGTGAAATTAGAGGGGTTCTTGTGGCAGCCATCCTGGGCTGGCACTCCAGGGAGAAAGGCTAACACAGTGGTAGAGTTTATAATGCGAGGATGCTCCTGGATGAAGGAACATATGCAAGGTGCATGTGCAATGGTGGGACATACATGCAACCTGCAGGTGTGGCTGGAGAAACGTGTGCACCGTGCCAGTGTTGCTGGGGATAGAAGCAGACACAGGTAGGAGGAAATGTGTACTAGGCATGTACTGCTAGAGGAGTATTTGTATCCATTCATGCATTTTAAAAATATTTATTTTATTTATTATTATTATTATTTTTTTTTTGAAAAGTCAGATATACAGAGAGGAGAGACAGAGAGGAAGATCTTCCGTCCATTGATTCACTCCTCAGACGGCCTCAACAGCCGGAGCTGAGCCAATCCAAACCAGGAGCCCAGAGCCTCTTCTGGGTCTCCCACATGGGTGCAGGGTCCCAAGGCTTTGGACCATCCTTGTTTGCTTTCCCAGACCACACTCCGGGAGCTGGATGGCAAGCAGGCCATCAGGAGTAGAGGAGATTAAGATACAGATGAAATTGGACGGTTTGCATCTACACAGAATCTAGCCTTACATGCTCCTAGACTAGGGAGAAGCCCTGGCTTAGTTCTCTGGCCTGCTTTGTGACCAGGAAGGTTCTTTCAGGCTGCGCACTGGCACAGGGAGGGATGAAACCTACACAGACTGAGGGCAGCCTAGCCTAACTCTGACTGTTGGAAGCACATCTGGAGTAAACAAGTAGAAGGGGGTTCTCTATTTCTCTCTCCTTCTCTCCCTGTCTCTCTTTTCCCCTCTCACTACGGCATGCTCTCTGCCTCTCAAGTACTAAAGAAAAAAAATGTTCTAGCTTTCTTAGACTGCAAGTGTAGTCTTTATCACAGCTACTCAATCTCCTCTTGTAACACGAAAGCCACTGTAGTTATTACATGAGCACATGGGTATCTCTAGATGCCAACCCAGCTTCATTTACAAAACAGATGGCAGGCTGCTTTTGGCCCACCAGCCTTGCCCGTACTTTTCCACAGTCTGTCCAGACTTGTACCTTGCGACATTCACTCTCTTATGATGACTAATTTGAAAATCTGGATCTTGTATGCAGCCTCCAAAGTCACATCTCTACCACATGGTAGCTTACAAGGTGCCCACAGAATGGGGTACCACTTGGGGCCCAGGTCCTACAGCTGGCAGAATAGCCATCTCCACTCCTTCCCACCCCAGTTTACCAACCTTTTCACCACAAGGAAGCAGCTCTTTCCCTCCACAAACCTTTTCTCTATTTGGAAAGAACACAGGGCATAAGGTTGTTTTTCCATTCCTGATGAGAGGCCGGGGAAATGCTTACTGCTGTCATTCGGGCTGTCCTGTACTGGCATGTTGTTTACAGTCTGATGGTTGTGTGGTTAGATGGTATCTTACTGTTTGGTGAACTCTCCGTGATTTTCATTCGACCTGGAATGCTCAGTCATTAGCAGTCAGTGCTAGTGTGATCCCAAGACGTCGTAAATTGAGGCAGGCATTTGGCTTCGCAGCTAACACACTACACGTAAAGCCCACATCCCATATCAGACTGCCTGAGTTCAAGTCTTGGCTTTGCTCCTGAATCCAGCTTCCTGCTAACATGCTCGCTGGAAGTCGGTGTGTGATGGCTCCAACGGGAGAGGCCTGGATTGAAATGCCAGCATCTAAACTCAGCCCGGCTCAGCCGCAGCTAGGTGAGGCTGTTTGAAGAGAGAATTGGAAGATGGAAGATCTCTCTCTTTCCCTCTTCTTCTTTTCTCTCTCCTCTTCATCTCTGCCCCTCCCTCTTCCCCTCTCTCCCTCTTTTTCAAATAAATTAAGTGAAATTATTTTTAAAAGTCACCGAGTTGAAGAACCCCACAGATAGCATTACAGTTGAATAGCAAAATGGTGGTAATGTGATAGGAAAATGCAGCTGAAATTCTCCCAGCCATGGTGGAAGGCTGGGAGATGGGCTGTGCTTTTAACAGTCAATTCACAAGGTTTATTCCTGATTCCATGAAACTGTATGTGCTACTTGGTCTCCCACTCTAGCAGCTAGTCCACTGAATTTGAGGACTTGTTTGACCATCAGGTATCAGGATTTCCCACAGTCACTGGTCCAGCAATGCTTACATCTATAGATGCAAAACAAAATAAGTTAAATAAGGCACATCAGGGGACCATGTTGGGTTTGAACCACCTGCCTTTCCTTCCCAGTAAAACCAAACAAAAGCAGGCTTTGGACTCAACGAATCTACATCTGCTCCCTGGCTTCCCCCATTCACACGAGCTTGCAAGCTGATCTTTAGCATTTGGACCAATTGCTTAGTGTGGGGCTTAGCTACAATAAAGATATTTAATGGATTCATCTTGAACAAAGTGATATATTCCTTAGGACAATTTTAACAATATTTATATACTGTGAAGTCTCTTATTAAAAAATGGATTTGTAATCTCAAAAGAACATTTTTTAGAACATTATGGAGCAGTTTTTCATGTTGGGGAGGTGGCAAAGTGTGTTGTCTCTTTTGGTTTTCTAGCTATTCATTCTCCCCCATCTATTCACAAGCACTGAATGTTCTTCCTGACTGACAGGTGGTTACCTGGTTCTCACAAGAGCTAGGAACCCATTGGAAGGAATGTTGGCATATGGAGACAGTTTCTTTCTTTCTTTCTTTCTTTCTTTCTTTCTTTCTTTCTTTCTTTCTTTCTTTCTTTCTTTCTTTCTTTCTTTCTTCTGTTTTTAATTTGAGCTGTTGAGCAATACCAGTTCCGTTCTCCCAGGTTGGTGGAAGGATCTCGACTGTTTGAACCACTACCTGCTGCCTGCTGTGGTCTTCATTCACAAGAAGCTCAAGTCAGGAGCAGGAATGGGCAAATTTACATAATGCTGACAGAGAAAGATTTCCCGCACATTCTCCACGGAAATCCATTTCTGTGAACTCTTCTGGAGAACTGGTGCGTGCACGTGTTTGGATGGAGGGGTGCTAGATTCCTTGAATTCTCTTCCTGCCCAGGTTATAATTTTTCCTCAAAAAAAAAAGTTGAAAACAGAATAATCGAGGGCATGGAGGGTGTCAGACTGGCCCTGCTGATCAACACTGACCAGTTATTTCTGTAAGTTGAGGAGCTGAGTGTTTGATGAGGAAAACTAAGTATTGATCCATAGAAACTAGCTGTAAGTTTCCCAGGAGCATTTGCCAGCTGAAGAAATAAAGATCCTCACTGTCCACCGATTCAGGAACTGTGCTCTGTGACACACATTGTCACCTTCTCAAAAACCTGCAGGCGAGAAAGCAGACACCCGCTAACCCCTGAGGCCTCTACCTGCCCACCTCAGTAAGGGGGCCAATCTACTGAACACTGCTACACTGTGGAGCTTCTCTGTTCCCGTCATACTCACACAATAACCACAGGAGACAATGTAAGGAGCACCCCACACGGGATGCGTGCATCCAAATGTCACATTGGGCATGATAAATATTTACAGATTGAGCAATCCATATTCAAAGTTTTAGAACCAGGGTCAAGCATGGTCAGCATGGTGCTGCACGCTAATACTCTGCCTGCAGCACCAGCATCCCATATGGGTGCCAGTTTGTGTCCTGGCTGCTGAACTTTCAATTCAGCTCTCTGCCAGCGATCTGGGAAGCAGTGGAAAATGGCTTAGGTTCTTGGGCCCCTATACCCTCATGGAAGACCTGGAAGAAGCTCCTGGCTTTTCTCCAGTCATTGCAGCTGTCCGGAAAGTGAACCAATGGATGGAAGAACTCTCTTTCTGTATCTATCTCTTTCTCTCTAAAAAATGTCTTTTAAATAAAAAAAACTAAAGTGCTTGAGCCCAAAAGTGTTTTTGGAGTTTGGATTTTTTAAAAAAATTTGAAATGCTTTCATGCACGTATCTTGGGGATAGGACTCAAGACTAAACACAATATTTATTTATGTCTTTTTTATATATATATATACACATATATATTTATTCTTGGCTGAAACTATTTTATACAATATTATTTTTATTTATTTATTTATTTAAAGATTTTTTTTCTTATTGCAAAGTCATATACAGAGAGGAGGCAAGACAGAGAGAAAGATCTTCCATCCAATGACTCACTCGCTTAGTGACCGCAGTGGCTGGAACTTCACTGATCCAAAGCCAGGAGCCAGGAACTTCCTCCAGGTCTCCCATGCAGGTGCAGGATCCCAAGGCTTTGAGCCATCCTCAACTGTTTTCCCAGGCCACAAGCAGGGAGCTGCATGGGAAGGAGGGCTGCCTGGATTAAAATCGGTACCTACATGGGATCCCGGTGTGAGCAAGGTAAGGACCTTAGCTACTAGGCCACCATGTTGGACCCCACAATATTATTTTTAAAGGAATATGCTCATTTGAAACACAGAATGACAATAATGCAGGCAAGAGGGCAGCGGGGAGGGGTGAGAAGGAGCGTACAGGGCAGGGCACAAGAGCAGAGCTCCATGGGAACTACATTCAGGTTCCTTGGGGCTGCCCCTCCCCACTGCCATGTCCCCCAGGAGTCCTAAGACCTTTCCCTGGACCAGAACATGGCTGATATCTCTCCCAGAGGTCTTCACTCTGCAAAAGCTGGTGTTGCCCTGGCTCTTGGGCTGGGTTCTAGGATTGACATGAGGCTCATGCTGTTGGGAGGTGACACACTAGACTTTTGTCACTATTTCTGTATAAAAGTCTAGAAGTTATATTTTAAAATAGGGGTGTTTGTGTGTTTGTCTTCATCACAACTTGCTTCAGTGTCTGCCTCTGCAAAAGTGCATTTCGTTTCAGGGTTACAGGTTGGCAGAAGTCTCCGTTTGGGAGCATGAATCTGCTTTGATAACTCAAAGCAGCCAAATGGGCTGGTGATTTGATTCCGGAGTTTCCCAGGGAAGGGAAATGAGGGTGTCTGTAATGGGGAGAAATAGGACCCAGTTATTTCGCCCGTTTCAAGGTAACATTGGAAAACACACTCATTCCATTGTTCCCTACAAAATCGAATCCAGATGTGTGCAACTCCTGCAGAGTGTCAGCAAGCAGGGCTGCTGCCCCCGGAGGGCCTGGGATTCAGAGCCTTGAGGTTCAATAAGGGATGGGAATTTAGTTCCAAGCTTTCCCAGTCTGCCCCTCAGCCAGAGGTCAGGCTTCGTTCTGAGACACCCCAGCATACCTCTGGGTGTGGGAGAGGGATCAGATGGTCCCCAGAGTTAGCCAGAAGAGGAGCTGCCGGGCAGTGCGGTGGCTTGTGGGAGGAGGCCCTGGATCTGTCCCTCTGGGATTGCCTGGGACACTCCCTTGGTGGGTAGGCTTGGCGTCATCCTTCACAGCAAGGTGGTGCTGGGCAGGAGTGAGAGCAGGGAAGACCGATTTGATTTGATCCCAGATGGTTGTCATGAGGGAATGGGGACTACGTGGTGGAGACAGGCTCAATTCCAAATACAGCACGCGTCATGTGGGAACTGGTAGCCCAGGAGCAGTATCAGTGGCTGGAAACCTGCAGAGAGGACCTGGGGACACAGGCCAAACCCATATAGCAGGGCCAGATAGGGTGTCAGGCATCACCTGCTGGGCGGTAAGGGGAGGACGGGGAGAGAATGGGGACCTGAGCAAATGCCCCCCATCCCCTGTGGAAGGGAAGAAGGTGGGGCTTCTGGCTAATCTGACCTAGCAGAGATTTTCCTGAAACTGAGTTTTACAAGCAGGTGCTTGGAGGGACCCAGGAGAAGCTTCAGGAACATGACTAACATTTGGCCAAACAAAGACTGTTTCATCCCAGGGGCACCATTTCTGGCTTTGAGCAGAAGCCTCTCCATGGCCCATAGTGGGTAGTGGGTAGGGAATGGGATTTTCAAAGCAAACTTCTTTTACATTCATTGCCTGTCCTCAAACAGTCAGTTTGGCTTTTAAAAAAAGAACTGCATGATAAAATAATTTCAAAACTGATGTTCTTTTTCCATGGGAAGCAAAATCTCTCTAAATTAGGAAACACATATAATTTGATTAAGTTCAGGGACTAGAAGGCAGTGACATTTGCACAATACTTTGTTCTTAATGCTGTTGAATTACACACTTTAAAAGGATGCATTTTATTTTTCTACATTTTAGCAAATAAAGAATACAGTTATATAATTTTATTAGGAAACAAGTTATAGCAATAATTAGGTACCAAGACACCTTTTGTCTCAAATAAAAATAAAATGGAATTTCACCGACTTTGAGAGGAGTTGGTGGGGTGTGTTGCTTGTAGGCTCATGTCTGGTATGCTTTGACAAGAGAAGAAAATGCACATTGCAGACCAATTCCGAACTGTGGCTTCTGATGCAGAGATATTCAAACTAGGAAGAAAACAAAGGGGCAGAAATTGCCAAGAAAACTCCTGAGCTGTGCTTTCTGTCCAGAACTGAAAGGAAAGTAGCTGTGCCTTTGTGAGATGAATGGCACCATTTGGCCAGTGACCACTTTGTTTGGGAAACCTTCTCGCACAGGCAATGATATCTGGCAGGAAAAGCATCCTTCTAATCTTCTCCGCAGCAGCCCGGCACCTGGAGTCAGGAGCTAGACTCCAGCCTTCATTAGAGGCCCACTTCAAAGCCCGTTGGGTCTCCCTCGGAGGAGAAGCACGGCTATTTGCAATCATTTTTCCTCCCTCTGCAAGTGGAGCTAAGTACGCATTGAGAAGCAGTTCTATCAGACCCACAGGCAAAAAGAGGATTTCTAGAAAATGGTTAAAAAATTCAACCAGGATGATCAGCAGTGTGTAGGGAGCCCTTGCTGTCTGCAGCATAAACTTTGTTTTGTTTTCTTGTAAACTTTATAGAACTGTGAATACCCTGCGTGTACCCATTAGACTCTTGCTGTAAACAAGAGGTTGTTTTTGTTTGAATGAGCAAGAGTTTAGTAAATGTTGCCCAATTTGATGGGGGCGTGGCACAGGACTGGGGAAGGAGAGGGAGGGAAGCCAAAATTATTCCAAGGCTATTACATTTGCTAGTGTGTGGACATCTTGCAATCTCCATAGCCCAGTAAATCCTTCCAAACATTCTAATGTGACTCTGCTGTTAAAATAAATAGATTTCCCCCGTCTCACGTCTAGAGAAAGCGAGAAAAGCATTGCTCGGTGATCAACTTTCCCACGCAATGGCCATTGGCAGTTTCTCCAGGTTCCCATCCTAAAGCTGAATGTGAGACTCTCTCATCTCCCCAGAGACAGCATGCTGCCCTCAGCTTTGATGATGTGGTACCCCCTGTGGTATGACACTGGAGCGATGGAAGGAAATGAATGTTAGTCATGGTTTACCACATTTAAGATCCCCTGAGCCTATTGAATGGCAAAGATTCCTTGTTTGACCCAACTTCAGCCCAACTTCTGAGGCTTCTCTTGGGCTCACCTGTGTACTTCCTGTAAAACCCAGGTTAGTAACAAGCCTACTAGGTCAGTGTGCCAGAACCTTCCTTGATGTTGGCTCATGCTTTTCTCCCAGCTCCTGGCCACCCTGGCCACCCTGGCCACCTTGGCCACTCTGGTCACCCTGGCCTGTCTCAACAAGAGGCGTTAGTGCAACCCATCTTTTCACCCAAGATGTCTCCTCTTGTAATTGTCCACCCACTCACCCCAACTCTGCCCCTTGGCCATCAATTCCACCTGCAGGGTTGAGCCCGTATTTCCCTCCTGCAGTGGCCGCTCTACTTCTGGTTATGTTCGTGATGCAAGTTAGTTTATTTGAGAAGCGCAGTGATAGGGGAGGAGGTAGAGAGGGTGGGACAGAGAAAGAGATCTTCCAGTGACTGGTTCTCTCACCAGACACCCTCAACAGCCAAGGATGGACCAGGCTGCAGCTGGAAACCTGGAAGCCTACTGACCTACTGCGCCATCGGCTGGTTCACTCTCCAAATGCACTCAACAGCCAGGGCCAGACCAGGCTGCATCCAGAGGCCCAGAACTGCATTAACTGGCGACACCAAGCATCATCGTTTTTGTTTGTTTGTTTGCTGTTGTTTTGCCTTTCTCTTTTCTCCCCTTATGCAATTGTCCACATGGAATGTCTTCTGCTGTGACCCCTCACAGAGGAACCCCTGGGGTATGGGCTGGGGAGATTCTGCTATTACTGTGTGTACCTTCCCAGTTGTTGCTGAAAGTGCTCTGAGCTCCCCATGCACACCACTCCCCAGGGTGAGTGGTCCAACCTCCAGGGCAGCCAGGAAAACACTAGCATCCCCTATGTACCTCTGAGATGCAGTTCCTTTCCCCAGAAGTGAGGATGGAAGTGGAGCCCCAGGCAGCCCAGGTCCTTGGGTAACTTACGTGAGCAGAGCCCTTAAAAAGTTAGAAATACTCGTGTCATTTTTCCACAAGGTTTTCCAGCCATTCCCACATCCCTACTCTCCAGTTCTCTATTCTGACACCTGTCACTATCAGGAGTATTGATCAGTCTGTCTGTTTGGAAACCCACGGGACAGGGGTGGCAGACAGTGGCCTCAGTAATTATCCATGACCTACTGATTCTGCCAAGAGAGGTCCTGGAGTGTTTGAGATCAGCATGGCTGGTAAACATTCCCGTCAGAATCTAGAGTTTGGACAGAGACTGAGCAGCAGACTCTGTGTGAAAATGACTTGATCATGGCGAGGCTTGGTGTTGGATGAGACAGCCTTGGAGCCACAGGTGCAAGCTGGAGTAGGGGCGACAGCATACAGATGGGATCATGTGTAGCCTCCTAGCTATAGCTGCCACAGAGAAGGACAGCTGTACTAGCAGACATGAACATTTAATTTGAGAAATAGGGCACGAATCCCAAGGATAGACAAATGGTGCCAATCAAAGGACTACAGCTCAAAGAATGCTTCCAAACGTTGTAACCAGTACTCAGAAGAAATGCATACTTCCGGGCCTGGGAACTCCCTGCTGGCCCCACAGCAGCCCACCATCATCTTGCTCTCTTTCTTTACTTGGTGCTGTGTCTGTGACAGGTGTCTGTGTTGGCACGTGTCCCAGCAGTTCCTTCCTTAGCACTGCTAGTAACATCAAATGTCTAGGAACACTGCAATTTAACCTTTACTGCTAATGGGCATTGGAGCGCCTCCCATATTAAAAACAGAAGCTGAGATGCTATGAGCATTTTTGTACATGTCTCTTCAGGGACATTCGTGTCCAATCCTGTTGACTGAAGTTTACCATGGAGGTGCTGGGTCACGGGGTCTGTGGCGTGTTCAGTGTCAGTTTTATGGCCAAGTGTGCTTCTTCTACTCGCAGTGAGAGCTTCCTTTGTTGCATTGCGTTACCAGCCCTGGGTCCTTTTGTCTTCCTCACTCTGTTAGCTTCGTGGGTGTGAGGTGATACCTGATTATGATTTTAGTTCACATTTCCTTTGTGATCATCTTCTCTTTTGTGTGCTTGTAACTCAACATAACTTTTTCTTTATGAAGTACCTTTCCTTGGTTCATTTGTCTGTTGAATTGACTGCCTTTTTATATGATTCACAGAAGTTCTTAAGATATTCTAATACTTTTTCAGATATATTTTTTTCAAAACTGTAGTTAAAAATGTTTCCCAAATTTTAAATGATGTCTTAAAATTTTGTTTGTTCATTTTATTTATGTGAGGCACAAAGGAAAAAGAGTTACAGACATACAGAGAGCTTCCATCCTGTGGTCCATTTTCCAAATGCACATGACAGGCAGGACAGGCCAAAGCCAGGAGCTATGAACTCAACCCAAATCTCATGCATTGGTGGCAAGACCCAGACACTGGAGCCATCACAACTGCCTAACAATCATGCATGTTAGCAGGAAGTTGGCATCCAAAGCGGAGCAGGGATTTGAACCCAGGAACTCTCCTGTGGTCTGTGAGCATCCCAGGAAGTATCTTACCTGCTAGGCCAAACACCTGCCTCTGTGAATGGTATTTGGACACGCAGAATTTCTTCCTTTTAGTGTGGCTCCAATTTACCATCTTCCCCTTTGTGTCAGCATCTTCTGGGGCTTAGTTTTTAAATCTGTGCTTATTTAATGAGCATGTTTGTATCCTCCGGTATTTTCTCTGGGAGGGGATCTCTTGTTTTCTCCATGTCTGGATCTGTGTTCCTCTGGGATGGATTTGTGTGGTGAGTGCAATGCAAAGAGCAGAAGCATCTTTCTGGGCCCAGCACCGTCACCCAAAACCCATGCCTGTGCCACAGGTGTTCACCAGGTGACCATACATGAGACTGCATGGGGCTGTGTCGCGATGCTCACGTTGGGGCCCAGGAAATGACATTGCAAAGCCGAGGCCACAGAGGCAGCATTGCTCTCTGACCTTGAGGAAAGGGAGAGAAACCAGCAGTCTTCCTCAAGCAGGTGTACTTTGTCCAAAGCCAATCACAAACTAAACACACGACAAGTAGGAAATAGTCACCTTCTTTCTGCCCTATGACCCAGTGCCCTCTCTGCTCTTATCACAGGGTCCATGGGAAAAAAATCAGCAGATCAAATGAGAAGGATTGTATCTGAGGCGTCCTCAGCAGGTTCCATCAAAAGCCATGCCATGATGGCACATCCCCTGTCAGCATCTATGATTATTTCTTGCTTGCTTTCCATGTTGCCAGCGCTCAGCACCCCAATTAAAAAACAAACAGCATCAAACAGACAAACACACTGCAGCCCCTGCCACCTGCCATCTCATCCATTTCATGTTAGTCATTCTCTCAGCAGGTCTGCTGTTGGTTAGATGTCCTGCATTGCCTGTGATGAGGGGCTGAGGCTCAGCGAGCTGTCCTGACTGTCACATGGCCGGGGGAGTCTGTCTGGAATGCACTCCCTTCTCCTGCTGCATAGCTGTGTTCACTTTCTAAATTATAAGGCTGATGGACTTGCTTTCTCTGGGGGCCCAGGAGCCTCATTCCTTCCAATGTTATTCTACCTTTGATCTTTGAATCTGCATCTAGAGGAGTGAGAATTTGCCTGGCTTCTCACTGGCTAGAGGGGCCCTGCGTGTTTTATCCTCCACCCCCTACTGCACCTGCCGCCAGGACAGAGCGAGGATAATGATGCCCTTGGCAGAGATACATGCTGCATGAGGGCCAGGGGTCTAAAGGAGCTAGTCAGGCAGAGATTCAGGAAATGATTCATTTGCTGGAGATGAAATTGCCATTCGTATGTGCAGACAAAGAGAAAGGCGGGTGGGTGGCTCGTGTGCAGGATGGCTCCAGGACACAGGAAGGCAGCAGCTGTCAGAGGAGCCCAGGAGCTGCCAAAGCTTCCAGGAGGAGCTGGCTGGCAGTGGGTAGTGAATGACTCAGGAGGGAATTCTCAATGGCCAGCATTCCAATGGGAGGCAGAAGGACTGGAAGGGAGGTGCAGGCTGTTACCGCCTGCCTTAGAAACAGACACAAACCAACACAGGACTCGGTTATTCCTCTAGCAAAGAGATTCGTTCTCTTTCACACCCTCATGCCCACGGATTTCTCCCTGTTGTGTTCCTACACAGTGCCATTTGAGATCACTGCCAGTCTTCTAACAGTGATGTTGGCAAAAGCAGGCTGCTGTGCTTCCATGCCCTGTGACAGGTGCACATTGCTCTGGACTGCACTGGGCAGTGAGTAGACAGAGATGGGTGGAGGCAATGTGCTCTCTGCCACCTGCTGCCTTTCATGTAATTACTGGGGACTTATGCATGTTCTCCAGCAAAACTCACGTCCTTTGTGGGAGAAGAGTTTGAGGTGTAGCTAAGAATATGGGAAGCATGGTTTCTAGATCTGGAAAGAAGACTGGGATTAAGCCCCTGTGCTTGGAGTTGGCTGTAGTGTTCTCTCCTGCTTGGATAAACCCCAGGATCCTGGACTCTCAGGGCCACACTAGTAACATCATCACTCCTCAGGCACGTGGGACCAACCAGTGGAGAAGGAAAGCAGACAACTCCTGGGGTTTCTTCTCACTGTGGCCGGGATGGCTCAGTGTCCACCTTCCTTGGACAAAAGCTGTAGGGTCTCCTGGGAGATGGGAAGTCCAGGCAGCATTCAGAGCCAGTGCAGGCCTGAAGCCTTGAGGGTTGGGGGTCCCCGACACTGTTGTAGAGAAGTTGCAGTCAGCCAGAGGTGCTGTGGCATGGGTCTCTCACAGCCCCGTGTCTCCACACTAGCTGTGCTGGTGAACCTCTTCTATAAAAATACATAATCTAGACAAAAGAAAAAATGCAATTGGACAACAAATACACAATAGTGAGCCATCATTCAGATCAGAGGTACAGTGAGCTGTTACCTCGTTCCTGTTGGAAAGGTCGTTGTCCAAAAGACGGCGTGACAAATTCTGGCAAGGATGGTGGGGAAAGTGGAACTTTTACACACGGTTGGTGGGAAGGGAGTGATTGCCGCTCCTGTGGAAAAGAGCAGAATCTTTTTTACAAGCTAGAAACGGACTCATCATAGGATATAGCAACACCCAAATATAGGAACTTAAAGTATCAGAGATAACTGTCCCAGCCTGTGTGCAGTAACACTGTTCACAGTAGCCAAGATAAGGAACCAATGAAGGTGAGCCTCGTCAGATGAACAGATCAGAAAGACACGGCATGCCCACACTGACTACTACTTAGCCCTAAAAAAAAAGAATGAAACGCTGTCATTTGCAGCAAAGTGGATGGAAGTGGAGGACATTCTGTTGTGTGAAATAGGACACAGGAAGACAAACACCACATGCCCTCATAAGTGGGATCTGAACAAACAGCTCAGTTTGAACACAGTGTTGATGACCATACAGTGATCACCAACATTTCGATTGACAAGTGGTGGCTATGTAGGTTTATGAGGTATATGTGGGATTTGATTGATAGAAATAGTGTGGATGATAAAATCACTGATGAGCGTATCTGTCTCCCCGTGTGTTCTCTCTTATACCCTTGGCGACTGCAGATTTCTCCTGTTGTGTCCCTGCACAGGGAGAAGTGTAAGCACGCACAGGTGTGAATGTAGGCTTGTACACTGAGTGAATTTAAAATCTCCCCCTTTGGCAGTGCCACGCTGTGCTTAGCTGTGCTTGCCAGACTGCAGTAGACCCCTGCAGCAACTTCCTCAAGGCCTGACAGAGAGGTGCTGTCTCAGCAGTGCCATTCCAACACCGCACATGCAAGTGTGGCAATCTCTTAAGTTTCTGGGTGAACCAGGATAGTCCAGCTTATTTTAACCTCAGGAGCTTTATCTTAGAACTTTGTGCAAATAGAGGTGTTGACAATGGCCCCATATGTTCAGAAGTGGCAGGAGATCCATTCGGAATGAGGAGAGAAGGCCCACGGGGCGCCTTTGTGTGGTGGACGACAGGCTTGGTCTGTGTCAGAAACAGCAGATCGCAGATGATCTGGATGCATAGCTGTACTCCCATCTGGGATTCAGAACGGACCCACCCAGAGAATTGCACTAATTGAACTGTCTTCATCTAGTCTCATTCCACAAAAAAATCCAAGAAAATCTGTCACTCCATGCCAGTCTGCCAATGAGTTTCTTATAATTCAAGGCAATGTGAATTCATTCCTTGAAGTTATGAAGCCCATTGAGTCCGTGGTCCCTCTACTATCTGAACAGGAAAGCTTGCCAAGAAAAGCCCACTGCAAGTATGTCGGTGCTATGAAGGGCATTGGGTGGTGTGATGCAGAGGAGGTGTCTACCCGGGGAGCTGAGGAAAGCAGTTGAGAAGCGCAAAGTCTTGCATGGCTCCAACAGCAAACCTCCCAGCTGACTCCTACTGCTGGTGAGGGGTGGGAATCAGATGCAAGCAGCTATGCTTTGTAGAAAGTGGGTACAAAACCAAAGACTGTGAGTAACTAGCCTGTGGCCACGCAGATCAATGCTGGAAGCTGAGAATAGAATGCAGTTCACTGACCTGCCGTCTGGGACTCTATCCATCATCCCTGTCTCCTTGGGACCAAAGCATAGCCTCTTCTTCAAAAAACAAATGAAACCATCATGACCTGGTGAAAGCCAGGGTCAATTTTGTGGTTGTCATAGCAACCAGATTTAGAATTCAGAATACAAAGAGTGTGCGTGCGTGTGTTGAAGCGGGGACTGGACTGCCAAGTGATAACCCTCCCTCCAAGAAAATAATAGAGTTCAGGCCTTCTGTGTCTTGAATCCTAACTGTAGTATAAAGTGCTTTAGTGATTTCAGTTTTAAAACTTTCAGACTGGCAAATGCAATTTTCTCTGATCCATTTTTTTCTGTTTTCTCATTTTTTTTTAACAAAGCAAATTTTAATAATGAAAAATACCTCCATAAAGTTTAGTGAGAAACCTAATTTTAATTTTATTGTTATCTTTATAATATGCAAGATTCTCTAGGAACTTTATGATTCAATATATAATTTGTGCATTTTGTTGGATTTCGAATGATTTCTGGCTAGCATACAATTCAACATATCACCACACTCAACAAGTGTTCTTTATGTGTGATGTCTTTAAAACAATTTTTTTCTCTCTAAAAGTAACTGCTAAATGAGAATCCCACCAGGTCAGAGGTCATAAATACAAGAATACTTTTGAAAGTTCTCAGGCCCAGCATGGTAGCCTAGTGGCTTAAGTCATCGCCTTGCATGCACCCAGTATCCCATATGAGCACTGGTTCTAATCCCGGTGGTCCCACTTCCCATCCAGCTCCCTGCTTTGTGGCCTGGGAAAGCAGTTGAGGACGGCCCAAAGCCTTGGGACCCTGCACCTGCATGGGAGACCCAGAAGAGGCTCCGGGCTCCTGGCTGCGGGTCGGTGCAGCTCCAGTCATGGCAGCCGCTTGGGGAGTGAATCAATGGATGGAAGATCTTTCTGTCTCTATTCTCTATATGGCTGACTTTGCAATACAAATAAAATAAATATTTTTAAAGAAGCTCTCATACGGTATGTTGAATTTGAGTTGTTTGAATATTCTCCATACTGATTTCCATAGAGGCTGTACCAGCCTGCAGCCCCACCAGCAGTGGAGTAGGGATCCCTTTTCCCCGCAACCTCGCCAACAAGTGTTGTTGGTGCTTTTATTCATGTGGGCCAGTCTTACTGGCGTTAGGTGGTACCTCATTGATGTTTTAATTTGGATTTCCCTTATTGCCAGGGAACTTGAGCATTTTTTCATATGTTTATTTGCCATTTGGGTTTGTTCCTTTGTGAAGTGTTTGCCCATTTCCCGTGCCCATTTCTTGAGTGGCTTGTTTGTTTTGACATTTTGGTTGTTTTGTAGCTCTTTGTATATTCTGGAGATCAGCCCTCTATCACCTATGTCGTGTGCAAAGATCTTCTCCCAACTCAAATTCAACATACCGTATGATCCAGCAATAGCACTCCTAGGAATATATCCAGAACAATTGTTTTATGAGAAACCAACATGCACTCCTATGCTCATAGCAGCACAATCAGTAATTGCAAAAACATGGAAGCAACCAAAATGCCCATCAACAGAGGATTGGATAAGAAAGCTATGGTTCATCTACTCCATGGAATACTACTCAGCTATTAAAAAAAACAAAATGCAGTTCTTTGTGGCCAAATGGGCCAAACTGGAAACCATAATGCTAAGGGAAATGAGCCAATCACAAAAGGTTAAATACCACATGTTTGCCTTAATTTAAGATGATATGATGTTATGTATAACATGTTATGTTTTGAATGTTATATGTTGTGTATAAACTAAATTGAAGTATAGGTGAGGTGATCACAGAAGGTGGCTGGGAACTCGCATTTACTTTCAACATGTTGGTTACTCATTACTATGTCAATTAATTCCATAATGATGTAAATTTTTGCTGATGGTACAATGGAGCTTTCAATTGACTGGGTTAATACTCTGCTAGCTCTGTCTTCAGACCAGAGAGGGTATACCTAAGAAGACGTTGAACTTGACTGGACAATAAGATGCTGGACTCTATGTTTGGTGTATGCTTGCAATGGGGGAATCTCAACTGAACTTGAGCTGTGGTTATGCAACAAGGTGGAGGAATCCACCATGGTGGGAGGGTTTGGGGAGGGGTGGGAGAACCCAAGTATCTATGTAACTGTGTCACATAATACAATGTAATTAATGAAGTTAAATAATAAAAAAAAAAAGAAGCTCTCAGAAAATGCAATTACCAGGCACGTCTGTGCGTGTGATGCTAAAATCCATGCCTATCTTGTTCCATGATCGCACTTCCCTTGAACTTCTCCAAGACCTCGTGCAGAAACCCCCGGTTGCCTGTCGGCAGTCCACTGGCTCCTTCCTGCAGAAGTAAGACCCCGGGATTTTCTCAGCTTCTTTACCCACAAGCCAAACAACTGCTCCCCATGTCCTGCAATGTAGCCACATGTTTTGGGTCAAGAAAGTGCAAGCAGGAGTGTTTTATGCAATTTCCAGTGTTTCTAAATGCAGGAGAGGCGCCCTCATCCACTCTGGATCAGGCTGTGATGGCCGGAGCTCCAGTATCCATCAGGGATCCCGTGGACACACTAGACTGAGAAGATCAGATGTGTCAGCTGAGCAGTCTCGTGTCCTGCAGACAGGGCAGCAGGTGCATACGTGTCTCTGGACTGCCTTTACAGGAGGTATCGATGTACTTTCATCTGGTGTCAAGCAGTGCTACTTAGGGCTTCCTGTCACGCAGCTGAACCTGACAGCAACTAATGTAACATGTAAAATGCTACCATCGGCATTGATTGCATTATTCTATTAAAAGCTAACTCTCACGCCTAAAAGAAGAAAAGGGTCCATCCAGTCTTTCTCAGACCCTCCAGCTCTCCATGCACATTGTCCAACAGTTCCCTGCTGGAGTTTACCAGTCTCTATAGCATTCTCCCTTGGGGACATTCACTCATGAAATGGCAAGAGGAGTTTGTGGTCTGCCCTGCAATTTGATGACAAGGACATATTGCTAATCAGCTCGCTGTCCAGGAAGCATGGGCTTGGCCAGCCACTTCATCAAGGTGAAGACTCCAGCCTGGAAAGTAATCTCCCCCTCTGTCTGCCCCACCCCCAAGCCAGCGACACCTTGGTACAATTAATTTATGATCATTACCGACCTTGGCTTTAGACTGGGCCACCTACTGTGAGTGGGCGACATCCAGCCAGTGTACACGCATGCTCTTCGCCTCTACCTCAGCATGGCTCCTTTCAGTCGAGCCCACCTCCTCAGAACAGTGCCCAGAAGGCCAGTTGCTGAGGGCAACGCATCGTGTCTTGGGCTTCAGGAACTGACCAGTTTTTGAAAAGTGAAGGCCATTGCCTGTGTTGAATAACAAGGTGCAAAAGGGCCTCAATTTCCTGAGTAATTTTTGGGCAGAGCTTGTGAGTACGGATGCGTTCACTTCCTGGAGCAGGGGGAGCCTCGCAGCCCTCCGCAGCTATCTGACCTTGGAATGTCAGTGGGGGTGACTGTCCAGGAAGGGTCAGTTATTATTTCTTTTCCATGACTGTTGTTCTCATCCGAGCAATTCGTAGTACAAAGGCTCAGAGACTCCCTTGTCTGCCATGCATGGGAATGCAGAGCCAATGTGAAGATTCCAGAAGATTCCGTATCATAGAAGTCAAGTGGGATGGTGATACATAGGTAGGTAGAAGAATGGGCGGTTGGGAGGTGTTGACCAAAGGATTCACAATGATGATACAGGAGGGCTGCAGTTCAGGAGCTGCACAGTGCCTCAGTGATGGCCAGAGTAAGGGAGGGTGTCTTGAATTCTTGAAAAGCATCAGGAGAGTAGACGCTGTGTGCTCCCAACACAGAAAAGGCTGCTCCATGAAGCGGCTGCATTGGTAAATGATTTAGCCCACAGTGTCTTTGCACCTTAAAACATTACACTGTATGTGATAAGAACCTTTAAAAAGAATTGAAATGTTTGAAAGGGCAGAACAGAGACTGTTGAAAAATTCACACATACCAACGGGCAGGGTGATTTCCCACAACACAGTTTACCTTCTCGGTGAGGAAGTGATAGGCAAGGGGTATGCCAAGGCTTCTCGGCACAGTGAAAATGAACAGCCAACAAACCAATGTTTGCATTTCCGTGGAAAGCTGAATGCATGTCCTCATTCACAATCAAACTTTCAGGAAAAATTATTAGCTATACTACCTGAATTAATGACCTTGTGTGAATCTAAGCATGTTTGGGTCCAGTGCTGGAGTAAATGTTAGCCACTGAAGGGGAAAAATAGACAGTTACAAATGATTCTGTGTACACATAAAAATATTAGCCTTCTATATGTTAACGTGTAAAACCATAAACTGAAGAGTCCAACCTTTAACAGCTTGTATTTAATAATAAAGGGCTGTTGTTCCTTCTCAGTGGCTAAGCTGTCTTGCTTTAAATTCAAGAGGTTGTTAGTAATCATTGTTGTCCATCACTAACCTGGTTGAGGGGCTTTAAGAGGGGGAGAGATTAGCATCATTTTTCTTTGAAATCCCAAAGTAATGTGTAATTGAACCTTTTTTTTTCTGCATCTGATTTGTTGTACATGATTTATCAAGTGGAATGCAGATTTTCTCTAAAGTATTTGCTTGCAAAAGAAGAAGGCCAACAGTTTGTAGTAGGTCCAAAATGCAGATTCTGGAAGTGTTGCCAAGTCATACATCTTTTTAATGGGGCATGTCACAATTTCCAGGCACAACAAATGTATTACATTGGATTGTGTTCACCTGTCAGGAATGCATCCACTTACGTGTACTAAGTGTGTTTGGCTTAGTGGTTTGGACATCCTATCCCCCATCTAAGTCCCTGGCTTTCCCTTCCGCTCCAGCTCTGGCCCCTGACCTCAGATCTGCTTCCCCCATCTAAGTCCATGGCTTTCCCTTCCGCTCCAGCTCTGGCCCCTGACCTCAGATCTGCTTACCCCATCTAAGTCCCTGGCTTCCCCCTTCTCCAGCTCTGGCCCCTGACCTCAGATCCTTGTCATTGCAGAGCTCAGGAGGCAGCAGTGATGGACCAGATCATTGGATTCTTGGCACCCATGTGACTTGAGACCTGGATTGAGTTCATAGCTTCTAGCTTTAGTCCAGGCCAAGCTGTTGTGGACATTGGGGTAGTGAACCAATGGGTAAGACCTCTTTTACTCTCTGTTTCTATGCTCAAATAAATAGGAATTGATTTTAATGTGTTTGCTCTTGCCAATATATAAATGTATAAAGAATTTGGATTCCATAAAAAGCAGGGTTATGAAACAGTAAATTTTGGTACCAGGGGATAGGTTTTTTAGATATCATTTTTTTGCAAGAGTCTATGTTGAGTGTTTCGTACAGTGGATAAGTTGCAGATTGGAATACCTGCATCCCATAATGGAGTACATGGCTCCATTCTCCATTCTGGCTAAGCTGCACCCTGGGAGACAAAGCTGAATTCTGAGAGATTGAACTCCTAAGAAGGTTGAGAAAACAAAAGCTGCAGCTTTCCAAACACCCAGTGTGAGGTCATCCAGTGACCTTCCCACTACCTTCTCATAGTGAAGACCCTGCAATCCAGACCAAGGGCAACAGACTTCACCACTCAATGGTACAAAGAGAAAAGACTCTGTGGCCATTATAATCTGTCCATCTCTATATGACAGAGGCGGTATGTGGCCTTGAGGAAGTTAGGGAAAGATCCCACCTCTTCAAGGCATTCGGATGGAGTAGATCTGTGCGTTGTTGCACTGAGTGTTTATACTGCAGCTTCTTGCCCCTGGGTGTGGAATGTGCCAGTACCATGGCAGGGCTTTTTTCCTAAAAGAAAGTGGAAAAGCATATATCATTTTACATATTTTTATATTAATGTCCAAAATGTCTTATCATAAATCAAAATAACTGTAAGGATATAATTTCTAATGTTTTATAAACACTGTAAATCTTAAATAAATTCCTTATATTTTCTTTCAAAAATATATCCCATAAAAACTAAACCTCCCATTTATTATCCACATCTACTATTTTTAAACTACATGCAAAAATTATTTTATATATTTGCATCATTTGTTTCACTCACTAAATTTGTCTTCCCATTATACTTCTCTGCAATGTGAGTGTTAGCACATATTTAAATCTAATTTTCTAAAATACACGATATTTTAGAGCTCCCACTCTCTACATTCAATAATTACTTTTGTGTTTAGTTACCATTATAATAATTACTATTGTACAAGGGAGCAAAAATGAAAATTTCTTCAAATTTTGGTAATTATACAAAAGAACATAGCATTTTACATTTTAAAAATGCATCCCAGGGAAAAGGAGGGATTTTTTTCTTTTTTTTTTCTTATGACATTTTATTGCCCAAATTTTAAATTTTGGCCCCTGTGTCCCTGAGTGCGTGCCACTTGTTGCTGCAATCAAAAGGGATTCAGCATTACTTCCATTCTTTTTCTGTTTTACAAGTTCGTATACTCAGAAAGTTTATTCATGGAAGTAAATGAAAATAAAATTATTAAAGCAGTGGCACCCTTGCTTCTGAAGAACTCTTTCAAATCATACTCCAAAGATCCTGCTTCAATGTATCAACACATTTTAAATAATAATAGTAAGAATCCAATTAAATACAACATTTTTAATCAAAAACTTGGAAAACAATATGTCTTCATCACTTTTTTCTTCTCAGTATGGATGAACTTCTTTCCCTGTTTCTTGAAGTGTGGCTCTTGGAGAAGGGAGTTCCCTGCATGGTCGGGCGTGGCGCCAGCCGTGCCCTCGCTCAGTCTCTGCTCCCAAAGGACTAAGGAACTGGTGAGTGAGTGGAAAGTACAAGTTGAGAGTTGGGAGATGAGGGGTGGCGAAGGGAGGGAAGGGAGAAGGGTGGAGGTGATTCTGTGGTCTTTGGAGTTGTGACTCAGTGCTCCACACCATGGAAACCAGCTGCTCAGGTCAAGGGTTCACATGTTGAAATGTAATCCTGCTTGTGGAACCTACTCCAGATACAGTATTTAGAGATCAGACCTTGCGGGGCGGGGGGGGGGGGGGCGGTTAGAATCAGCTCTGATTGTCAGGGTAGGGCCTGCATGGTTGCACACTGGTCACAGACCAGAAGACACAGATACATGCCCAGACACTCACTCATGCCCTCCTGACTCTTTGATGCCATACACCGCCATGGACTGGACACACAGGAAAGCCATGGACAGAGATGCCTCACTTGGGACCTCCAGAACATAGGCTAAAATGAGCCTGGGCACAATATGGAAAGGTTTAGGGTCTCTGAACCCAAGTTGTGAAGAATTGTCTGATGGCTGAGAATGTCTCATTGGGCTGTTACAGAAACAGAAATCCATTATATTAAACCCTCTGCTGAATTTGCTAGTTATAGCAGCTAGCTTCTCTCCCCACAAATAGACCAATTAAAATGAGCAGTAGATCTAGACAGATAATTTCCAAAGAAAGACATAGAAATGCCAAAAACTATGTGAAAACTACTCAGTATTACTAAAAATCCTAGCACACTGTTGATGGGAAGGTAAGGTAGAAACAGCTATTGTGGACAGGCATACGGAGGGCCCACAGAAATCTAAATCTACCACTGTCATATGATCTAAGCATCTCACTCCTGAGTGCTTATCCAAAGGAAATGAAACCCAGCTGTTGAGGAGACATCTCCACTCATGTGGAGACTCTAGCACTGTGCACCATAGCCAAGAGATGGAGGCAGCCTACGTGTCCATCTGACGATGACACTGGGGCACACACACAATGGGATGCCACTCAGTTATAAAAGTGGGTGAAACCTTGTCATTTGCGACAATGTGAATGGAATTGGAGGTCGTTATGTTAAATGAAATAAGCCAAGCACACAAAGATGAGTGTCACATGATCTCATTCGCCCATGAGGGCTAGAAATTAGGTGATCTCACACAAGTTAAAAATGCAGTGGTGGCTATTGGAGCTTGTGTAGAGAGGAGGAAGGGGGAGATAAGGAAAGGTGGATTGACAGACACTAGGCAATAGCTAGACAGGAGTGAGAGGTTCTGGGTTTTTACTGCACAGCAAAGGACTATAGATAATGCTCTATGTATTTCTCTATCAAAAAGTGGAAGATTAAACATACAAGTATATATAGACCAAACTGCTACCTCATTGTGGTTTTAATTTACATTTCCCTGATTATTACTGGACAGCAGTGCTATATTTTGTATTCAAGGAATGTAAAATATTTATGTCAAAGAAACCCAGGGTACATGGATACCTAAATTCTTCCTTTGATCCAGGTGACTCTGAACATGCCTGTCTTATGACCAGGGCTCCACTCAGACATGCTGTCTCAATGCCTACAATAAAAAATGCTCAAATTGCACAAATAAACTACGGACTCCAACACTCGGGGATAATTGTTTGGAAAGGATTGACACTCCCGCATGGATCAGACAAGCAACCAAGCAGCAGTATGTTCCATTCGGAAGATGATGAAGCCAGCAACACAGTCAGCCTGATGGCTTTGGGGGAGATGAAGGACAGTGGATCCTGGCCATGGCATCTGTGCTGTGCGCTTGGGGAGTGCCAATCCTGGCATCGGTGGCAGTATCCACAGTTGGCATGGGTGAGTCTGACAGGCCAGAGCCCACTGCCCATCCATCTTCATTCAGCTATCCTTCCCAAAGGCCAAGGTTACAGACCCTCTATCGAGAGCATTCACAGACTGTATCAAATTTGTGTTTGAATCCACCGATTGCAGGAGGGCAGTGTTTTGCCATGCTGTTTTTCTGTGATGTTGAATATAGGAGTGTAATGCTGATTTTTTCCTTTGAAGAGAAGGGAATCCTGTTGATGCTTTAGTATTTTGGAAGGATGAGTGAAAAGAGAGGAAGAGAACAAGGAATACCCATCTGCTAAACCTTCTTTAAAACTAACTCGTACGAAGCAGGAGAGAAATGAAATAACATTTCAGTCCATTGTGATAGATATCCCATTGTAACTCTACAGGTATTCAGCTAACCAAACATCTGAGTTTTGCTTTATCTTTGAAAGAAGTCAGTCTTGAATATTCACTGGGGTAATCAGGTGCAGCACACATCACAGTTAATGTGGAGTGCAAGTAAGTTCTAATTACCAGCCACTCCTAAATTCAAAAGCATTGAGAATTCTCATAACATGATGGTTACAAACAAGGCCAAGGCCATGCCATCATTTCAGTCCCAGGTTTAGGTCTATACTTCACATGCCTTGTTTATATGATGCCTTTGCTTCAGTTTCAAAATATTCGAAGTTTAGACAAAAATCTTTGACCTGACCGGCCTGGCCCTTGGTAGGCATGGCCAAGTTTACCCTTGTCATCTGAGCAATTATTGAGCTAAGGAGTTGGGTTATCCCAGAAGCTGTTCATTTTTCACAGTATTTTGCAGTCATAATAAACTCCCAGATCTCTGCCTTCTCCCACGCACATCTTATGTGATCTGTGGGTCGGCATCACACATCTCGGGACAGTAGTACTTGGATCACACTATGGTGACAGGCACAGGAAGAGAGTAGGAAAGGTGAGGCAGATAGCTCATGGGCCATCAGACTTCTGTTCTGATATGCCTGGTACCTGCTAGCTCCCACCTGACAGCCCGGGGGGAAATCACAAACTTAAGCCTGACATTCTGGAGGAAGGATGACCCTCTTGCAGGAAGAGAGGGCTGTAAGTGAAGACAGTGGCACAATTACCCATTTGGGTCACACATACTCTTTACCTCCATCTGCACGCAATGCCCATTGCCCGCACTGTGGGGTAAGATACTGCCCAGTCCCCATCAACTGAAGCCTGGGGTTTCATGGGGTCCCTCTGTCTGGTCTCTGTGTGACTCTCCTTGACATGGAGGCCCATGAACAGCAACAGGTGTCATTTTTTAGTAAAATGGCACAAAAGGCACTTGCTGAATTATGGTAGTGGGTGGGAGGGGCTCACAGCAGTCACCTTGGTCTTCAGGGGCAAATACGGCCAAGTCTGCCATCTGTGGCAGGGCATTCTGCTTTTAGGCACCTTTGATGATGTTTAGGATATGCCAGAATGCTGGTCTTGTTCTTGCCAGTGTTGTCAGATGGCTTCTGTGGCAAATGTTGCAACTATTTTTTAAAACTCCTGATTTGACTTTGAAACAGTTCCAATTTTCTGCCAAAGATTTTTCTTCTCTTGATAATGTTGTGACTCAAACAGAAGCCTGAAGATTGACATATTATGCACAGTGCAATTTCTAATTATATAACTCAAATTCCAAGGTGAGACTCCATGATCATCCACAGTTGTGTTGTAAGGGATTTCGGTCTCCGGAGTGGAAGCAGAAACCCCCTCCGTGCCTCCCTTCCCAGTTGGTGCAGTGACTGCAGAGGGACTGTCTCACTCTGGGGAGTCAGCTGGAGTAGGGGTGCAGGCAAGGCTTTTCTTCCAGCTGGGGCAACATCTGAATTCCAGAATTCAGTGGATCAAATGAGGGGATGGTTTTATAAGGCTTATGGATAAGGTCTGTGAGTAAGTATAGAATTCAGACAAATGAGCTTTATGTTTTTTTTCTTTCGTTTTTCTCCAGCTTCTTTTTACTCTATTATCTTGCTCCAACAGGCAGTCAGGAGAGCCCCCAAAGCCAAATAGAGGCTTATTCTGTAACCCAGCGCATGGAAGCAACACAAGGAGAGTAGGTGCTACAGGTAGAACTTTCTCAGATGGACCATGAAAGGAGGAGTGGCAGCCCAGCGCGAGCTCCACGGGGAGCCCAGTGTCTGGCTCTCCCCAGTTCTGAAGCACTAACAGGCTGGCTGAGTTGAGACCAAAGTCTTCCACAAGCTTGAAATGAGACCTCAAGTCCAGGCTTCTCAACCACACCTCAGCAAGGCGCTCTGGCTCTCCCAGGGCCTGGGCAAATTAATGAAATCTGATGCTTCCTCCTGTCTACGCCAGTTTGCACACCTTCCCTTGCCACAACCACCTTCCCATCCCCCAGTCACTCTGCCAGCACCCTGAGCCTTCTCAGTGAATCCAGGAGCCTGAGGTGGCCTGGGGAGTGCCAGTCATTCTCTGTCCTGAACAATCAGAGTGAGAACCGCTGGAGCCCCCGGAGCACAGTGGGGCTTTTGGTATTTTTTCCAAGAAGTCTTTCCCCATTCCTGTATCTTGGAGAGTGCTTCCTATGTTTTCCTTGAATAGTTTATGGTTTCTGGACATAGATTTAGGTTCTTGATCCATTTAGAGCTGATTTTTATGTAATGTGACAAATATGGGTCTTGCTTCTTACCTCTGCAAGCTGCTATCGAATTGGCCCAACAGCATTTGTTGAAGAGACCAGGTTTTCCCCCTGGATTCTTTTCTTTTCAGTTTTGTTGTCAAAGGTTAGTTGGCTGTGCATGTGTGGGCTCCCTTCTGGTGTTTCTATTCAGCTCAACTGTACCAGTACCAGACTGTTTTGATGATCACTGCTCTGCGGTATGTCTTAAGGTTTGGAATTGTGATTCCTCCAGCTTGATTTTTATTCTTAGGGGTAGTTTTGGCTCTTCATGGTCTCTTGTGTTTCCAGACAAGCTTCTGTATCTCCTGTTTCTGAGAAGAATGCTGTTGGGATTTCAATTGGGATTATGTTGGATCTATGTATCACTGTTGGTAATATGGACATTTTGAAAATGTTGATCTTGCGAATCCATTTTTCAATGTCTTTTTCTACTTTTTTTTCTTTTTAATGTTTTATAGTTTTCATTATAGAGTTCTTCCACATATTTAATTAGGTTAATTCCTAGGTATTTAATATTCCCCTCCACTATTTTAAAGGGGATTGCACTTAAAATTTCTTTCTCAGCCATGAAATTGTTTGTGTGCACTAGCACCATAGATTTGCGTTCATTAATTTTGGATCCTGTTACCCTACCAAAGTCTCTCATGAGTTGCAATAGTATCTTGACTCAGTCTTTTGGTTCTCCTAAGTAGAGAATCATGTCATCTGCCTTTTATGATTTTTGAACAAGGACCTGGGCCTGTTTCCCGGGCAGTACAGCCCTCTCTCCATTAAGAGAGCAGAGGTCTGAGTTCTAGAATCCAATGCAAACGTGTACTTCCAGGCTCATCGTCGTAACCCTTCACAATGGATAAAACTGTATGATAACTTGTGAAAGTGATTTAGAGATAATTGTTGGGCCACCATGCAGCTGTCAGAGAACCTCGGAAGAGAAGAAGAATTCTGTTCTTACACCCTCTGCCAGTGGCAGTGCCTCACCTCAAAGTGTCTTTTTTTAAGAGCAGACTACATTCTTTCCAAAACAACCTGTTACTTTCTTTTACATTCTGCATGTTTACCTGGGTGGGCCTCTTTTCAGTCCTGGTTTGGACTACAAGTGTTACATTCTGGCCACCAACTCTGCCTCTTTATAGAAATGATTTAACCATTTATTTGAAAGCAGAGTTACAGAGAGAGGGAGAGAAGGATCTTTTATCCACTGGTACACATCCTAGAAGATCCTAAATGGCCAGCACTGTGCCAGGCTGAAGCCAAGAGGTCGGGAGATCCATGGGTGCAGGAGCCAAAGCACCTGGACCAACCTTTGCTACTTTCCCAGGTGCATTATTTGGGAGCTGGACCAGAGGTAGAGCAGCCAAATTTGGAACCAGTGTCTGCTATGGGAGTCTGGTGTCACAGATGGTGGCTTAGCCCCCCCCCCCTTTTTTTTTTTTACCACAATGCCAATCCCAACTCCACCTGCTGTAGCAGAACTATAAAAAAAATCTACTCACCATTTCTTGTCTTACCTTCTCTCAGGGTTGAACTCTAGCAAACCCGCTCTTGGTGAGGGCACCTGTGACCTTGCAGTGGCCAAATCCAGTAGATGATGCTCTGTGTGGCTGAGTTCAGTGGAGTTCAATGCTGCCTCTTCCTATAGTTGCTCTTGCCTGCTGTCTGCTGACCTCCCAGCTTTTCCTCCCACCTGAGGGGACACTGCGCCAGCCTTGGCCGCCTCCTGGGCTTCTGAGATGCAGACACAGTCTCTCTCACTCACACGCCTCATGCAGGCTTGTCTCAATACAGTGAAGACTCCCAGCCCCTCTCTGGAGTTTCAGACAGGTGCATGCAGCTGCCAGCTCAAGGACCTTTGCCTTTTGTGTCACGGCTTTTATGATCTCATTTCCTCAACTAAAAGTGAGGGCTGAATACTCTTCCGGAGACAGTGCCTTGGCATTGGCTGCCCAAGAGCTGCTAGGAATGTTCTACCTTTTTTCTACACTGGATTTTGTGTTACTATTCTACTTTGAGAATTCTTAGAATAATCTGAGGCTCATGTTTCTTCTACTTCCACACGAAATACGCATTTTCAAATTACATTTTCTGTTTTTACATCATTTCCAGTCATCTCTAACTCTCTACATGCTAAATTATATTTTATTTAAAAATACCTCACAAATCCAATCAACTTACAAAATTTTATAAGTCATCTAGCTTTCTCCCCCCTTCCCATGCTTATTCATTCAAATTAAAGCCAGGAGGAAAGTAATCCTTTGTATCTGTGTGAAGCTAATTTCCATGTCACTACTCCAACCTGACCCTTTTATGTGATGACTTAGGTGAGTGGGAAATTATTATTCTAAAAATAGCTCAGTAGAAATCAACCAATCTGGGCCCACTTGAAAGTGTTGCTCAGAGTCCCCGCAGCTCTGCCCAGCACTACTGTCCACATGGGATGAAGAATTAGCTAGAATTTCTAGTCAACTAGAAAGAAGTTTTCCACCAAATAGGTTGCTTAGGTAGAACAGAGGTGAGTTAAAGCAGGTGTGTTTTCTGAGAAGGTTGACAATGATGCTATGTGATTCAGTTACAATGATTCAGCTACTGGGTATGGGGCATGCAACATGGGGAGTGAGTGAGGAGCGTGCTGACCAGCAGAGCCCAGAAAGGGATCTCTGAAAACAAAGGCAAAGCAGACAAGTAAAACCCAACACAGAACACACAGATCTCCCTTAAAGGGGAAAAATCAGGGGACTCTCTCTACCTTAAGTGGGGCTCCTTTAAGCCTGGGCTGACTCCTTCTCTGGTCACCCTCCTTGGTTGTGCCCCTGACAAGGCAGCCCTGCTCACCAGGGACAGTGGGAGTAAGGGCTCTGTAGCCATGGAAAGCCAGCTGATGGAGACAATGTGTCCAACTCAGTCACACTCTGTCCTTGCAGCTGGACACAGAGATAGCTCTCTGTGAAAAAGTAAAAACTGAAGACATTCATAACAAAGAATATGATCCTCATTAGCATGCATACGTGTATAAACACACAATGCTATGATTGGATGTTTTACATGGGTTTTATGTGTGCTGTTCACTTATGTCATAACTAGGTTGTAAATAATTTTTATGGGTATGTCATAAACAATTTTCAATTTTTCCATGCTTTTCCATGGGGCATTGAGAAGAGAGTAAGCTTCAACTGATTTCACTTTAGCCACACAACAAAGCAAGTACCACAGATTTGACTCTTCTCCTCCTATGTGATGTCTGTGGTGGCCCTGTGTTTCACTGCAGTAAGAGCATCACAATGGCGTTTGCTGTCCCCAGCTTCTGAAAACTTATTCTGTTTCTTTCAATTAATTTATAGTGAAATGGTAGAAATATGTTTAGATCCAAGTAAGGATTTGTCTTCGCCATATGCATAGACAAGTAAGAGGGAAATACACATTAGAATGTCTTTGTCAAGTTGGTAGGTGCAGTTGGCATCTCATTGTTATTTTTGCTTTTATCAATTTCTTGGTAAAACTAGTTTTTATGTTTGGTATCTGTTCTGCTGACCCGTCTGTCAATCATCTTGTAGCTTAGAATTTTCTTTTTTTCTAGATACTCTGTGTACTAACTGTCACTCAACTGGTCCACACCCTGGCAGTGCAAAGTGCTGCTCCCTTACAGCCTTGCCCGGTGACCACCAGCCCAGAAATCAGCTCTTTCCTGAAGGACGGAATGCAAGCCAAAACCCCTGTTTTGTGGTCTTTGCTTCCAGATATTTCCTGCTCATTAGCTACTGGGCCATCTACGTGGGCACTTTTCATAACTGGGGTTTGTAAGGCAGAATGAGGC
The DNA here is from genome assembly GCF_030435755.1 of Ochotona princeps. Classification (NCBI taxonomy): domain Eukaryota; kingdom Metazoa; phylum Chordata; class Mammalia; order Lagomorpha; family Ochotonidae; genus Ochotona; species Ochotona princeps. Next base: position 35,289,995 of record NC_080854.1, read on the forward strand.
AGAACCACTGTCCATACCAGAGTGCATCTGAGACCCAGGTCACACAGCCCAAACTGATTTGTTGCACAAACAGACAGACACTTTGTCCCTGACAAATGCTATGGAAATTCTATTCCTTCCATTATAATTGCTTGAAGTATTGGAGCTAGTTTGCATCTTCATGAATGAAATTAGGGGGTTGACTTCTCTTTATGGAAACAGGGTACACTAAGCAATCTAAGCTACTCCCACTACAGCACACCTAAAAAAAGCCATGCAAAAATAAACTAAACCGCTTTAAAATGCATAGCTGAGCTCACCAGAAAGTACAAAGCTTCCAGCAGCCCAAAATAAAAGGAGAATAGAAATCCATTTGATTGGCTTGAGTTGGAGAAGGTGTTAGTCAGGCTTGACTGTCTTAGTAACCATGATCCAAAGGGCTTGGATGTTTGGTAATCATAGAAAAGAAATCCTTGGGACACTCAATAGGATGTGATGAAATTACTCCCATCACTGCAATAAAGCCAGTCCAAAGGATTGACTCTATCCCTGATGCTTAGTGTGGGACATGTCCACTCACCTGGTCAAGAGCTCACCAAGATGTCTTCTTCTTGGATCTTGATGGGAAAATCACTTCTTTTAAAATTATAACAATAATATTTCTTCCTATTTCGGTTCCCTCATTGGAAGAACTCTACAGCAGCAACAGGAGTATAGCCCTCATCTGGTGCCACTTCTAAATACCCAACACGTTCCACAAGCGACAAAATGTTAATCCAGGCCGCTCTGGATTTTCCCAGATAAAGGTGTACATAGCACAAGCTCACAGCGTACTTTTACACATCACAAAAAGACCCAGCAATCATGTGTGAGAGTCAGCAGAAAGCACAAATAGTAGATTCAGATACTGGAATAATAGGATACTGACTATAAACTCAGCATATTTGAGGTGACTAACAACACAATAGGAGACAGAAAATGAATTCAATACTTTGCACAAATATCAAGGACATCCCAGCAATAAAAACGATGTTCATTAAAAATAAAAGCTCCGTGGGAAAGTTCAAGTGAGAAGTTAAGCCAGATATATCCAGGATATGAAAGACTTATTTACCAAATTAATGCCATTTTACATAAAAAAATGTTAATCTGACATCCTCCAGCTAAAATACGTGTTTTTCTGAATTGAGAAACCATGAAGTCACAGGAGAGCATGAGATTTCTCTGAAAGGCTTAGATAAAAAAATCTCCCAAGAAATTTTGTTAGCAGCTTCACCGATATCCTAGATAGACTTAGTGCAGCTAAACTGCAGTACATCTACGATTGAGTCCTGTGTTGTCTTCTGGATATTTAGGTTGGCCGTTACAGATTCTACACTGTTGCCGAGACTGCTTGTATCCTGGGACATGGGCTATCTGTGCTTGGATGGTAACACAGATCCTTGTCCGGGCACCATGGCATTCTACCTGAGCTTAAACCCTGAATGATGGAATGGCAGTATGTTTCTTTAGTGACAGAGCAGTGGGAATCCAGGAATAATTTTTGATAATATGTGTTTCCATAAACTTTTGGAAGATCTATAGATCATATTTAGGTGGTACCTGACTACCCAGAATCTAGGTCTAGCATGTAAGTAAGTTGAGGCCAAGGATATGTGTTTTTTTACTTTTAGGATGTGTCTGCTCAGGAAGAGTGCCCTTCCTTTCCCCCTTCGTCCATCTGCCTTCTCTGGCTGCTGTTTTCAGGGTGTGGAGTAGCCATGTTGGACACGGGCAGCCATAAGGAATGGGGCGGCCATAGGTAGGAGATACAGGAGAGCAAGTTCCTCAAAGAATTCTTTCTGTCTCACACACATAAGCACATGCGTGTGCACACACACACGGAAATGAAGCAGTGGAAGGATTGAAGAGAACAGAGAAGCACTGAAGTGTAAGGATTGAGTGATTTATACACCAGACCAGGCATCAGGTGCAGTTCTGTCCCCAGAAAGTCCAGACCATCCCAGACTCAGTGTCCATATCTGTAAGACAAGGTTTAGGATCAATACTCTTGAAAATCCCTTCTAACTCCCAAATCCTATCTAACATTAACAAAGTAATATTAATTTTTTCAGCTTCATAATCTGCAATTACTCATTCTCGTCTTCAACTCCTTTTGCTTGCTGACCTCAGGAATGGAAGTCATTAAACTTGCACTTAGAAGTTAAGTTTGCTTTTTGGTGATGAAACAAAGTTGAAGTGCTGGAAGTGTGTTGTCATTTCCCATTAGCATTTGGGCATGGGGACGTCTCCCTGCACATGCACAGAAGGAAGTGAGTGAGTTTAGCACTCTGTTGCTTTCACGGTTTCTTAGAATTGGAAAGAAAAAGAGAAGGCATGCTTTGAAACCAAATGGGCTTTGAAAATGCAGAGAGGCTGTTCTCTCAGCCATTTGTCTAAAGGAAATGGAGCCAGGTACTGTAGCCTCCGTGGTCAGCCTTGGAGCTGAGATGAGGAGGAGGCTTCTTGCCTTGCCTCTGGCTGCTCCCCGTGCCCTGCTCCATTACACTGAGACATGAGTGGTCCCTCTGACCCCAGGCTTGGAACTTTGCATTCTGGTATCTCCTGGACTGGTGAAGCCTTTTGCAAACTTTTGGGACCTTCAGCTCCTATGTCCCTCATCTCCACAGGACAGGCAGTATCTTCTGCTGATGTGGAGCCATCATCCTGAGCAGGTACACTGACCATGACTTGGACAAAGCGCAGCACTGTCTTCAAGTGCAGGTTGTCATTGCACGTGTGAGCTGCTGTCCCTTACAGCTGAGCTCACCTGCTAGACCTTGTCCTTCTCCAAGTCAGAGTTATCTACCCAAACCCTTGGTATTTCTGTCACATTTTTAAATGGTCAGAAACCATCTACCCCAGCAGCATAGTGGCTCACTTAATGTTGCTTCCATCAGAGAGCATTTGTGAGCACCTCTATCACAGAGTCACTCTACCAGACACTGTGAATACCAGAAAGGTAAAATACCGTCTCTGGTCGGTAGAACTGGCATTCCTGAAAACCATTTTACATCAAGCACCTGAGGGCAGGGACTGCATGGTGTGATGGCAGAGGGAGTGGTGCTGGCTGAGGCACGGGGAGCTTTGCCACGGATGCTGACTTGCTTTCTGAAGACAACATGTAGGCTGTGCTTGCTGCCAGGCCTCCAGTGGCTGTCCAAGTGTGATCCTCTGCCCCAAAGCAGTGAATTTGGAATGGAGGAGGCTGAAGCTGTGGCTGATTTAAATAGGTTCTCCTGGAGATCTCAGAGAATGCGCAAGATTGAGAATTGCTGGCGTAGAGTGAACCTGGGCTGATTTTTTAAATAATGACTGCAATATAATTCATCTATGTATAGACTCAAGTTGCAGCACAGGCGGAGGTATTCACAATGGCTGAGATGGTCACACCTGGCTCCTTCTGTATAGAGACTGCGTCATGTCAGAGGCCAGCAGGGCTACCATCGGATCCCATCAGTGCCTCTCAACTGTTTAATCGAGGGGGAAGTCACCCAGCCTCGGGGTACTCATTCACAAAGTGGTGGCGGTATAGTCCCCAGCACAGACACTGTGAGAGGTCAGCATGTTAATAATTTCATACCAAACCCTGGTGAGTTGGGCAATGTTCCAACTGCATTCTCTGTCCAGAGATTGAAGACACATGGTGGGCCTCTTCACCAGCCATGGCCTGGGGCCATGGATCTTAATAACTTCCTCAATGCTGGCCGCACACATGGATGACTCTTACATTATGTTCATGAATGTACATTCCTGTGAAGTCCTAAGGGGATGGAAGAGAAGAGAGACCAGCCTGCTCCGAGGGTAGGTGTGCAAACATAGTGCAGAATGGCAGGTGTGGCTGCATTCTGGAACAAGGTGTCTACAGGCCTTTTGCTTACCTACCCAAGATCCTGACATATTTCCTCAGGTTGAGTGGGAATGATATCATCTCCTGGGGTAGGTGAAGGTGAATAAATATTATTGTAGCTCATACACTGGCAGAATTAAATAATCATGTCTCTACCAGTTCAGCTGGGGATTAGGGTGGGGATAGGGCACGGTGAACAGCAGTTCCAGCTTGCTGTTATTTCTCAGCGGGGACTTCTTTCTCAGGTCATCCTCCCTAGAGGGCCCTGGCACACATGTATGCAGCTGTAAAAGCTGGTCCTGGCACAAGAGGGAAGGGAAGAGAGAGCAACCCATAAGGTAGGCGGTCCCTGTAGTAATAGCTTTGGCAATGAACATTTTGCAGAAGATAATACTGAGAAGTAAAACAAACCACTTTGTAAAATCAGCTGATAAAACCCGATCTTTTGTGATTTTTTTTTTTTTGAGCAAGATTAAGCAAGTAGTAAGATTCTATGGTGATTACATAAGACTCTAATAGAGAAACACATCTCCTGATACGGTCCAGTGTGGAACAAATTGCTTTGTAGGACCTTTAGATTCAGAATTCCACAATCTTAGAGGCAGATGGGAAACTCTAACTGCCCACCCCTGTGCCTGGAGATCCACGTTGGTCTTTGCATTCTTGGATTGGTTCTTTCTTGGGAATACCACAACCACAAATGCTTTGAACGTGAGGGAGCTCTAATACTGACTGCTCTGCAGACCGTAGTTCTAACCACACTATGGTTCAGATTTATCCAGAATTTTTCAAAATGACAGTTCTCTTCTCGAGGCCTGGAAACTGTGATTCACTAGGTGTAGGGTCAACCTGGACTTGAGCATGTTAAACAGCTCCCCGGACACTCCTGGCTAAGGGTTAACGCCGTGTCCTCTGAGGACATGTTGGAGATTAACGTCAAATTCCACCATGGAGTTGTTGAAGCTTACTGTGTTGAAACTTGCAGGAGCGGTTGGATACGGTGTAGAGAGTGTGCAGTATGGATTCCACTTCTTTGGGTTGCTCTATGATCTCTTCATAGAGTTTCATGCTTTCCGAACCACTTTAACAGCCTGTGACCTGACTTAGTGCCTGGCTGGTTGCTGCCTCCCCTCTGTCACCTGACCGCCTTGGCTGAGGATTCCTCATGCACTCCCCCATCTCTTGTGATTATAGAAGAACAATGCTGGCCACCTGCTCTGGGAACCATCTGTTGTCCACTTCAAAAAATGTTAGCTCTACGTCTGTCCCACATTGCCACAGACACACCCTGGATCACTGGCTCCACCCCACTGACAGCATCTTCAGTTTTGTCCTTGTACCCTCCTTGATTAGTGCACCCTGCACAATCTTGCTTAAAGTCATGCCTGGCAAGCATGCTCTACTACCTAGCTTCCCCACGCCAGGTGTTCGGGGTTACCTGGATCCAGCATCCCTATGATCCTCCCTTACCTCTGAAGAAATGCCACAAGGTGCTGATGGGCTCATGTTAGGATGCTGACCAGGAGCCCCCACTGGCCTTGCATGGAGCCTGGGAATCCTGCTGTACCCCCTAGAAATGTGTTTGCTTGATTTCCAAGAAGTCAGTTTCTGACATTCTGGCCCCTTCTCTCTATACCTCTCCTAACCTGGCCTTCTACCTCATTGGGAAAACAGCAGTTCTTGGAGGATCTTGTCTGTATTCATGTGACACAAATCCATTTTTGCACGTGCCCGATCTCCCCCTAGTCCTCTCTCTGTGACAGTCCTAGGAGGGCTGTTCTCTCTACAAATGTGAACCCCATGACATCTTACCTTCCCAAGACCTCCATTCTTGGGATTATCCTGGCTCTCTGCCGTCCATGGAGACAGTTCAACAAAAGGGAAAACATGCTTCAAATGACACACTTGGAAAAGAAGCTCTCTGTGCAGCTGTCCTCCACTGCCTGTTCTGCTTCTCTTCGAAATGAGACCGCTCTAATGAGCTTCCTCCACCCACTTGGCACTTCACTCCTTGAGTGGATTATGACAGCTTTTCAACAGACACAAAAGGAGAATCATCTGTGTACATCCCTCAACAGGCTCTTCTTGATCTTAACACTTTTCAGTATCTGCTTCCAAACTTTTTTTTAAAAAAGATTTATTTATTTTTATTGGAAAGGCAGATTTACTGAGAGGAGGAGAGACAGAGGAAGACCACATGGGTGCAGGGTCCTAAGGCTTTAGGCCGTCCTCGACTGCTTTCCCAGGTCACAAGCAGGGAGCTGGATGGGAAGCAGGGCTGCCGAGATTAGAACTGGTGCCCATATGGGATCCTGGCATGTTTAAGACGATAGGCTATCATAAAAGTTGGTGACCCCTATCTCATCTTTCTACTTTCCTTCCTCCCTTCTCCCTCCCACAGACAAAATCCCTGAATTTGTTATTGATCATTTCTGTGCTAGTTAACTACAGTATGTGTACCCATAAATTAGGTAAAAAAGATGTTTGGGTTTAAATACTTTGTATTAACTCCTCATCCTTGCTGTCTCAGTGGCAACATGCTTTCCAGGGTGATTGGTTCAATTCACCCCTCCTACATTCCCCTTGCCAACATGGTTAATAGTCAATATTATCAGAATTTTTCACTATTGCCATTCTGGTTGTTATGAAACTGTGCTTCTGTGTCTAAATTTTATTTCTGTGAACATTGTATTATTTTCTTACACTCCTAACCATGGAGATTTTTGTTTCATTTGCACAGCACGTGTACCTTTTGCTTTGTCCTTTTCCAGTGGATTGGTATGAGTTTGTAAATACATCCTGCCTATCATCTTGGGTTATTTGTAGACACTGAAAATTCCCCTGGGCTAAGTTGTATATTGTCTTATGGAAGTTCTGAATTTTAATGAAGTTTGCAGTACAGATTTTTTTCCTTATTCATGGCTGGTCTTTGTATCTTTTGTGACTTTTTAAAGCAGCATTTTAGCAATTGTTTAATTGGAAAGGCAGATTTGCAGAGAGAAGGAGATACAGTGAGAAAGATCTTTAACCCACTGGTTCACTCCCAAGTGGCCTCAATGACTGAGCCAATCTGAAGCCAGGAGCCAGGAGCTTCTTCTAGGTTTCCCGTGCAGGTACAGGGTTCTAAGGCTTTGGGCCATCCTTCACTGCTTTCCCAGGCCATAAGCAGGAAGCTGGAGGAGAAGTGGAACAGCCAGGACATGAACTGGTGCCTGTATGGGATCCTAACAGGTGCAAGGTAAGGATTTAGTCACTGAGCCATTGTGTGGGTTGGGTGGGGGGGGGGGTCCCTTGAAATGATCTCTGTGGATGGTTTAAGGGAGGTGTCTGATTTCCTATTTCTACATCTGTATAGTTAGATGTTTATTGACTGAGTCTCCAATGGGACCCCATCCACCTTTGCCCAAAGTCAAGGTGGAGTACCTAGGCCAGTTGAACGGTCTGTGTTGTGCTGTTCTCTGTCGATCCCTAAGCCAATATATCAATGTCTTCGTTGTTCTAGCTTTATGAACAACAGTAATAGATGCCCACTGACCTTGTTCATCTTTTACAGGAACTTCCTAACCATTCATGGAGATTTGCTGCTTTTTGGACTGGAACTTGTGACAACTTAAGCTTCATACAAAAGGCACTTGAGATCTTGCTATAAGGTATCCATGAAACATTCCTTGCACAGATGTGGGATAGTATTGGGTATTTCAATCCCTTATTAGGAATTTTGCATTAAATGTTTCAGGATTTTTTGAGTTTTCTCTTTGTTCTAATTGCTGATCAGTAGATTTCGTGTGTTTTTATTTGGGATAATCTTGTCCTCCCCCCCCCCCCCCTTTTTGGTCATTGTTTTAATTTTAAAGAAAAGTATGTGAAGGGAGACACTCCCGATCTTCTCTTTTCCATTGAAATGTCTCCAGCTTTTCGCCACTGACTGTCAGGATTTTTTGGTTGTGGTCGTTGTTGATTTATTTGGCAGACAGTATATCAGATTAGCAAACGGTCTTCCATTAAGTCCATTTTTTTGAAAGCCTAGAGATTTCCAAAAAATACTTAAAGCATATTAAATTCAAAGTATATTTTGCATTTTTGACAAAATCATGTGGTTTTTCTTCTTTGATCTGTTGACGAGGTGATTCCTCTTGGTGCCCTTATGGGATGCAAGCTTCACAGGCAGCGGTTTTTCCTGCTGCACTACAATGCTGGCCCCTGGTGTCCCACGGCAATGCCGGCCCCTGGTGTCCCACGGCAATGCTGGCCCCTGGTGTCCCACGGCAGTGCCGGCCCCTGGTGTCCTACTACAATGCTGTCCCCTGGTGTCCCACGGCAATGCCGGCCCCTGGTGTCCCACAGCAATGCCGGCCCCTGGTGTCCCATGGCAGTGCCAGCCCCCGGTAGGTGAGTTTTCTATTTCCTGAAACGTGTTTCCCACAACGAGTTAATTGTGCCTTAGCTCTTTGGTTGTCTTTTTCAAATGCGTCACATCTGCATTTGCACTCTGCATTTACTTGTTCAGTTTCTTTAGGCTCTGCTTTCAGTCGTGCTTTCAGTATTTCTTCAGTTTTCTAAAGCTAGACGTTTCTAGGAGGCTACCCATCTTTCCAGATGTTTGTTGCTTTATTAATCTTTTAAAAAAAGCTTTGATGGCATTGGCCCTTTCTGTGGGGGCCCATGCGGGATACTTAACCCATTGCACCACAACAGAAGTTTCTGATACACCTGTTAGAATGAAGTTGTTTATTGCTTTTCTCAGGACATATAAATTAGTACTTTATTTTCTTCTCACTTACGATTTACTTAGGAGAAAATGATCCAACTATAGGATTGTGACATTTGGCAATGTTGTTCTAATAATTATGCAAAATTTAAATTAATATTAAATTATACTTGAATTATCGAATTATCACTTGTAGATATTGAATGTTTTTATTTAAAATATTTTAGTTTTACTTATCTGTTTAAATATTTATGTATTTGTTTCTGTAGTTGAAAAGAAGAGTTACCAAGATAGATAGAGGGAGAGAGAGATCTTCCATTCACTGGTTCACTCTCCAAATGGCCATAATAGTTGGATTTGGGCCAGTCCAAATACAGGAGTCTTACCTAGGTGCATTATCAGGGAGCTGGGATGGAAGTGGAGCAGCCAGGATTCAAACTGGTGCCCATATTGGATGCTAGTGCCACAGGTGGAGGCTTAGCCTGCTATGCTACGGCAATGGCCTCAAGATTTCAGTTTTAAAACCTACTTTTCTGATTTTAGCATTTGTTAACAAGCTTCAGCTTTTTTATTTTTATAAAGATTGTATTTATTTTTAAATAAATATACAGAGAGGAAAGAGAAAGAGAAAGATCTGCCATCTGCTGGGACACTCCCCAAGTGGCCGCAATGACGAGAGCTGAGCTAATCCAAAGCCAGGAGCCAGGAGCCTCTTCTGTGTCTCCCACATGGGTGCAGGGTCCCAAGGCCTTGTGCTGTCCTTGACTGCTTTCCTAGACCACAAGCAGGGAGCTGGCTCTTGCCCATATGGGATTCGAGAGAGAGAGACACAGGAAAAATCTTCCATGCACTGGCTCACTCTTCAAAGGTCTCTAACTTGAGCCATTGTCTGTGGCTTTCCAGTTTGCCTGAGCAGGAAGCTGAAGCCGGAGAGTGGGACTCCACCCAGGCACTGGGATATTTGATGTAGGCATCCCAAACAAGGGGCTTAACCCATTGTGCCACAACACCTGTTCCAGTCAGTTTTGTTTTGATCGATATTTGCCTAGTGTGTTATTTTCTGTATTTAAATAATTTGTGAAAGTGAGAGCAAGCTCCCAGCTGCTGCCTCACTCTTCAGCTGCCCCACCTGTGCAGCTGTGGCTCCAGCGGGCCCAGCAGGAGCCTGAAGCTGTCCTGGAAGGTGTAAGTGATGAACCCTGGTGGCATCCTGCACGGGCCAATTCAGCAGTTACAGAGGGCATGCACAGTGGGGCATCACTGCTCTCTGCATCAGGGTCCATGCAGAGCCCTCTGGCCAGGAGCGCCCAGTGTACAAGACCAGCCTTGCGGACTCTCAGGCACTGGACTCTTAACCTTTGAGAGCTCAGGCATGAGCCCAGCATGGCCACGAAGGTTGGGAGGCTGGCAGCATCCCATGGCCCAGGGGTTGGGATGCAGGCACCCAACCCCTGCCTGCCCCAGTGTATGTGGGAGGTGGGACACAGTGCCAAACTTTCTGCTAAAGCTGCAGTGCTAAAGTTTTGTTTGCCTTTTGGGATTCGGGACTTAGCTGGGATCCACTTCCCCTTTTCTTTTTGCCTGCTTTTGTCTTCTGGAATGGAAGTATCTGTCCTGTCCCCTTTGCTGGATCTTGGAAGCTCAGCCACCCCAGCTTGAGCTTACGTCTTGCCCCTGCCCAGAGGAATTACGCCCTGGGCCTCTGCCATATGTGGTGCAGATGATACTTAGCCGAGGCTCTGGACTCACACTTTGAAGTGATGTTTGCACTGCTTAAGACTTGTGAGGCTCCTGGGACAAAGTTAATGGATTTTGCTTGTGAGAAAGACAGGAATTTGGGATGGGGGTAAAGCTGAAGGGGCTGAAGACTGAGGTCTGAATGTCTCAGTCTTCAAAATTCACACTGTCTCTTCAGGCCCTAGTCACAGCGCTCAGAGGTGGGGCCCCTCCAGGGAGGTTAGGCCAGGAAGTCTGACCGTCATGAGCAGGATCAGCAGCCTTATCCAAGGCCCAGCACATTGCCAGCTTGGGAATAGTGGCTGAGTCTGTGCACTGAGACTGTCAGCATCTACAGTGGGCTTCCCAGCTTCCAGAGCTACGAGAAGTCAAACTTCTGTTGCCCCAAAAGGACCCATTTGGGGTATTTGGCTCAGCAGTCCGGAGTGGTTAGTTTGTTGCTCTCCTTTTGCAAGAGGAAGCACTGTGACGTGCATGATTGATCAATACTTCCCCTCTTCCCCGGGGTCTCACTCTTCCTGCCTGCCCCACTCCCCACTCTCTTGTTGGTCCCTTCCCATTATACAGATGTCAGCTGCAATGCCTCGTTTCTGATGCTGACTCTCCTGACCCGTCTGCACTGTAACAGGTGCCCTGTGTCTGTTGATGGTGTTCAGCAGAGCTCAGAAGCCATGCCTGTGTGCTTCACATTGGATCCCCACCTTCCTCCATAGTTTGCAACTCCCTATGGGGCTGAGTGTCCTGCTGCTGCTTGCTTTGCTCTTAGGCAGCTGTATGCCTGGCATGAGCAGGTGGCAAACTTGGCAAAGTGGGGAAGTAGGGCAGAGTAGGGAGGAAGGAGGAGGGAGACTTATCAGAGCAGACCCATGGAAGTGAAAGCTTCAGAAATGCTAGATTGGACACATGAATACCACTATCAACAGCCAACACGTCCTGCTGTAGAGACAGAAGAAAGTGTGATGGCTGAGGGAAGATGAAGGGTTCTCTGCCAAGGTGTGCTCCACAGAGATCAGGGACTTAGGCGTCTGTCCACCACCATCCCTGGCTCCTGGCAAGAATCCCCAAGGTTGTCTCACAGTCCAAGATGGCGCCTGGCATCTTGGCTCAACAAAACACAGCTCCAAGGAGGAATGCAGATGTCAGACTGCAGGGCCTGGAAGACCACACCCCATTAGTCACTTGTAGTCTCTCATTTTACAAAGCTTAAAAAAATCTTTCCCTGGTACATCAGCAGGGCATTGAGTTGAAAGCAGAGAAGCCACTCTCACAGGGGACGCCAGTGTTCCAAATGCTGGCTTCGCTCGTACTCCACAATGTCAGTCCCATTAGGAAGTCTTTCATGGAAGCCCACCCAACTTACCATTTGTCGCTCCTCACGAAGTTTCAAGGCATCAGTCAGCCAACTGCCGTCAAGTTGCTGACGGGGTGGGGATGGTGTGTGTGTGTGCATGCGCACATACTCAAAGCCAGGCAGCTTAGAGTTTACACAAAATCATGCTGTTTTATTGAAGAAGATATTGGGGGGATGCTGTTTGGAGAATGATTCCCAGGCACAGGAAGACCAGAAAGGGGGTGTTGGTACTTTCAGTGAGAGTTGCTGATGTTTCCAATTAACACAGAAATAATGAACATGCAAAGGAGTGGAAATGAGGTTTGACACTGGAGCTGCAGTGTCCTGGAGGCAGCTTCTCCCTGCCGTGCTCCTGGACACTTGACACTGGAGCTGCAGCGTCCTGCAGGCAGCTTCTCCCTGCCGTGCTCCGGGGCACTTGACAGGCTGCTCTGATGACACTTAGTACAAGAAGACATTGATTGGTTTATTTGAAAGGTAGATTTTCCATTGGCTGGTTCTTTTTGCAGATGGCCCCAATGACCAAGGCTGAATCCAGTAAAAGTCAAGCTTCTGGGTCTCCCACATTGGGGGGAGGAGGGGGGCAGGGGACCAAGGATGCTGGGCATCTTCTGTTGCTTTTGGAGTCCATCATTAGCAGCAAGCTGGATGGGAAGTGGAGCAGCCAGAACATGAATAGGCACCTTTGGAGATCCAACGTAACCTTTTGCCCCAACGCTAGTCCCTCATTTTTGGTAAATCTTGAAATTAACTAAGGCATTAGGCATATGGGCCCAGCGCTGTGGCCTAGTGGCTAAAGTTCTCACCTTGAATGTGCTGGGATCCCATATGGGCACCGGTTCTAATCCCGGCAGTCCCACTTCCCATCCAGCTCCCTGCTTGTGGCCTGGGAAAGCAGTCGAGGATGGCCCAAAGCCTTGGGACCCTGCACCCCTGCGGGAGACCTAGAAGAAGCTCCGGGCTCCTGATTGGCTCAGCTGGGCCATTGCGGTCACTTGGGGAGTGAATCTTCGGACAGAAGATCTTCCTCTCTGTATATCTGATGTTGCAATAAAAATAAAATCTTTAAAAAAATTAACCAAGGCATAATATCTTCCTCCATCTAAGCAGGACAAAACACTGTTTCTGAACAGCCATCTCCAAGGTTATACTCTGCTCCCACCCTCCCCTGCTTTACTTGCCAAGATGACAGCATACAGAAGACACTGGTCTGTAATCACCAACCATCCTGTGTCTACACACGGACTTACACTCCGAACCTACACAAGGCTCAGTTCCAGGAAACAGCACTCAGGAAGCCAGACGGATGCTTTATCTCTACGCTGGCAACCATCGGCATTTCCTCTAGGGATCCCGGGGCTGCTGAAAACGTGGGCTTTCCCCTCCTCATATCACACGCACAGAAGACAACACAGCCTGTTTTGAATACATCAACCTTACTTTCAGGAAATTGGATTGCTAGAAAATATAGATCTAGAAATCTAAACCAAAAGCAGAATACTTCAAGATTTCTAGAACATTTGGGCTGTTCTGGGAAGGCAGTGGAGGCAAATGAGAATGTTTTATTAATAGGCCCTTACTGGAAGTTCATCTCCCAACAAAACCATCATCACCCCTCCTCATTGGCTCTCTCTGGTCCCGAGGGTGAAGTTTGAGACTTTGATCCTGGAGTTCTGTGGCTCTCAGGTGCGAAATGAACTCAGCAGCGCTCCAACGGAAGGACTCAGCAGGGCTGGCCAGCTCTTTTGGCATCATCCTCCAGGGACTGTGCACAGTAGGGAAGTGCTCTGCTCTGGCCAGACTCTGGGGACCATGGGTGAAACCCTGCAAAGTGGGGGGTGGTCTCCTGGGCACAGGCCATCTGCTGCGCTTCACACTATGCCCACTTGTGCTCATTCTCCTAGCTGTGATCGTCTTCTTCCTACCTATGTTTCTTGGGATAAGAACCCTAAAGAAATCTGGGCAAAACTCAAGCGATTAAAGATTCAGAACTCAGAGCTGCCTGAAATCTCCCCGATTTAAGGATCTTCAACTGTCAATCCTTGGGAACCCGAAGGGCATCACCTGCAATTACTTTCATGGGTCTTGCTAATACTTTAAATGTAGCACTGGGCCATGCCAAGGAGTGCCACACCTCAAATGTCACATCTTTGTGACAATATTATGCTGTGTTAAAGAAACAACCAATGGGATATCTAGCAGGATTTTCCCCCACTTCTTAAATGCCAGGAGTCTCAAAGAAGGAATAGGGGATAAGAAAGGATGCATGTGGATGTTAACCAGTGTATCTCAGGTGCAGGAAAATGCAGTTAAAACATCACTGTCAGGAGGCTAGGATTTCTGGGCTGAGGTTTCTCAGAATTTCAATCTGATAGGATCACATCTCAGCGCCCACAGCTGGCAGGTTCCCTCGTGCTCTGTGGGGCATCTTCTCTAGTTCCTTCGGCCCCTCTGCTCCAAGACAGCGGCCTGGCGATGCGGTGGACCCCGGCGCTCTAGGGAGGGAAGTGAAGACAAGACAGCATCGCCTGATTAGTTCCGAGACACAAGCCCCTTTGTATTTCCAAACAGAAACTGGGGTGAATCAGGAAATGGATGGCCTTTTTCAAGTCACATGAATCAGTGCCCCAGAAGTCATCATTTTCACCACGAGTTTCCTTTTCCCTCTGGGCCTGGCTTCACCTATAACATGTTAGCAGAAGCAGTGACTTTATTTTGAGAAGAACTAAAGGTGGTTATTTAAAAGCAATCCTCTCCCAATTGGCAGTGCTAGGAACAGACACTTGAATGCAGGTGGCTCTTGGGTGAGCAAGCCCTCTTCCACCAGGGAAAAACCGCTCATTTAGAACATGAAATACTTGTGGGTACTGGTGCAATGGCTCAGTTAATGAGAGCTGACCTGAACGCTGGGTCCAGGGCGAGCGGTTCACCTGTAACACAGCCTTCCTCCTTCACCACACACAGCTGACTCTGCAGCCATGGCTAGAGCAGGCCTCGTTCAAGAAGCTCCTCCCAGATCCAAGGGTGAATTCAAGTCCAGGGTGTGGTGATGCACCCTCCGTTGTGATTTGATTTCATTCCCTGTTTATTAGTAACTGACTGGTGGCTCATTATCACGAAGAATGGCTTTTAATGATGTCCCCAGTGCAGCTGTAAAGAGCAGCGGCACTGAACAAACCGTCTCCCCTCCCAGGTGCTTAACTGATTGAGCTGCCACCTGATCAGCCCTCCTGGGCCATGGCGAACTACTTAGCCTTACAGGCCAAGAGTTGCTGTTTTTTCAAAATTGGTCACTTTACCTTTCACTGTGCGGGTGGGAGACAAGAATAAGGGTCTGCTAAATACAGTTCCGTCGCCCTCCCCCAGTGCGGCACAGGCCTGCACAGGCTAAGCAGCTAACAGTGAGCTGCAGGGTTCCCCGGCCCTCCAGCTGCTCCCAGAAGCCTCCTGTACCACGCTGGCAGTGAGAACTGCAGCTAGCGCCCCGTGGGGGACAGGCACAGAGCGGGGGGATGCTGGGCTTTCCACTGGCGTCTCCAGAGCCAGCAGCACACATCCCCCGCCTCCCAGGGTCCCCAGGAGGACAGCCACCTCTCTTGCCCCTGCATGCCTTCAAGGAAATCCCAGGGAGGACTTTGGTGACCAAGGCAGCTGGCGGTGCCAGAGGCTGGGCATTTGGCTTGCTTCTGTGAAAACCTTCAGAACTTGCACTCAATTGTTTCACTAAAAACACAGCCTCCAGAACATGAAGTCAACTTTGTGTCTGTCTTGGCCCCTTGTATCAGCTCTGGCGCAGGGCAGCCAGCACCTGCTTTGAGCTGGAGGGACCCTCGCTAGGCCAGCGGCCTCGGGGGTACCTGGGCGCATTCCCAGGCCTGGTGAGGACGTGATGGGAGCATGTATGTTTCCTCACGCTGGAGTCCCTGAAAGCCACCCCTGGGGCCCCAAAGGGCTGAGTCTGTTGCGCACCCACATCTAGAGGAGAAGAGTCACGCCAGGCCATCCGGGCACCCAACTCCAGCGTTCCCCACATCTCACATTCCCCGAAGTCCGCCATGGGGCCTCTGCTCATTTTTAAACCGGTGAGGCCTCCCAGCACCCTTCCCCACCCCACAGAAGCCGAGAGTCAAAAGTATCAAACTATTGGCGTCTCCAGAGTTGCTTTATTTGCTTTCCGATGATAAATTTTACATCTGAGTACTTCCTCAATCAGGCCCAAAGATCCAGGCGAAGTGCAACAAGTTACCAGCAGTCCCAGAATCGACTGCAGCCGCAGGTGTGGGACTGTACCTTCACCACTGCCACCCGGGCGCCTGGATCTGCTGATTTAAGTTCTCCACATCTACCCCACACCCTACTGAACCCCACTGAACTCGTTCCAACTTCTCCGCGAGGCTCACCATACACTGCTCCTCCAACAACCCCCGCAGCGACTCCCAGGCCACGGGAAGGGAGTTCCCCGCTCAGCAAGCAAGGCGATGCCACCCAAGCACAAAATCACCAACTCCGAGTTCCCCGGGACCGGCTGGCCCCTGCCCACCCTCCACGCGGCGGGATCCGGTCAAAGGAGGTGCACGTACCTGGAGCCGGGGCAGGCCGGGGAACGCGCCACGTCGCAAGGCTCGGCCTGTGCCGCCGGCGGCCCTTTATACCGCCCCTGCCCCCACCCCATGTGGCCACGTCCGAACGGCGGGACGGTGGGGGGAGGACAGAGGACCACAGGCCGCCTCTGCGGGGCCGGGAGGGTGGTCCCCGGAAAGTGCGACAACTCGAACCATCCAGGCGGACCTGGGGCTCCTGGGGTGCAGAGGGGCGCCCCAGGCGCCCAGGGGTCCCGTTCCGGGCCGAGGCGGGCTCGGGGGAGGGGCCCCGAGGTCGGGTGCGGGGCGGGGCGCTCGGGTTTCGCCCGCGCGGGGCGGAGGCGGCGCGGGGGCGGGCCAGGGGCGGGGCGAGGCGGCCTCGAGCTGCAAGGCCCGCGCTCCCGGCCCGCGCGCCCCGCGCGGCTCTACTCGCCGGGAAGGCGGCGCCGGCGGCGGCTGCTCTCGCTGCGCCCGCTCCGCGCGCTGCCTCCCGCCGCGGGTGGGCTCCGCAGCCCCGGGCCGGCTACCGCGACCCTGTATCTTCGCAACCCGCGGCTCCCCGGTGGAGCTGGCTCGGGCACCCAACTTTTGCCATCTCTCCGGTCGACCCCCGTTGTACACGGACCTGCCCACCCACCGGCTGGCCGCGAGGTCCGGGGCACTGTGCGCCTACAGGCTCAGCCGGTGCCCCCAGCCCGGAACGCTGCGACTAGGGGTCGACTGCTGCCTCGACTCCGAGGGCACTGAAGCTTGCCTCGCCGGGAGCTGCAGACGCTCGGGGCACCTGGGCGCTGATGCCTGGCGCGAGGAGCGCGCCCTGCACCTGGTGAGCGACCTTCCTCCCCGACCCCTCCGGAGGGGAGCGGGAGCCTCTGTCCTCGCCTCGCTGCCGTTCGGAACCCGGGAGGCGGCCGGGGTGGCGGCGATCTCGATTGCAGGCACCTGGGCGGGGGACGGCCCAGAGGGTACGGGTCTCGGATTGGCGCCGTCGGTGCGGGGGCGCCCACAGTGGAGCTGGAGCACGGGTTGGAAGTTTGTGTCCTCGCCCTTGCCGAGCTCTGAGTGAGCTGAGGTAAGGAGCTGGAGCGTCCCTGCGGGCGCCCTGTACCCCGGCCCTGCGCACCCCCCCGAAAGGCCCCCAGTGGAGCTCGGTGCGCGCGCGCGTCCAAGCTCGCGCTGTTGGGAGTCTGGAGCGGAAGGTTGGGCGCGGGGTCTTTGCCTTATGGACAGTGCTACCCCGCAGCCCTGGGGACTTGGGCGACAGTGGGCTTTACGGCTCGCGGCACCAGGCGAGGGCAGAGGGTCTTGGGCTTTACTCTGCCGCGCGCACTTCAGTTGAGCCTGGAGCCTCAGGCGGAGGAGGTCGGATCCTGGGGAGCAGCGTGCCAGGTGAGCTGCATCCCGGCGCCACGCCGCGCTGCTCCGCCGCTTTCACCTCCCGGGCGCGGGATGTCGCGGATCCCGACCACGCCGGGAAGCCTTCCTCTCTGGAGGTCGCGGGGAGCCGTTTCCAGGCGTGGCCTCCCTGCGGCGCCGCGGTGCCCGGCCCAGCGCGGTTCCCGGTGGCTTCCCGGGGCTTTGGCGGGAAGCGCCTGCACCGCGACGCCCTGCGCTCGCTTTGTACCTGCAGCTGCCCAGACTTGGGATTTAACTTTCCTGCCGGCGGCGTCCTAGGGACCCCGGCAGGGGGCGCTGAGAGCGAGCGCTCCTGGGGCCGAGGATGCCACAGGCGGTCACTCCCGCTGGCCGGCTGCGGGGGTCCCGGCTTACACCCAGCTGGACCGGGCGCGTCCCGCAGTAATTCCATAGCCGCGGGTGCTGGGGCTGATCCGACGCCACGCTGGAAGAAGGATTAGCGAAAGGGGCGAGCAAATAGGAGAAGGCCAATTGGATAGGGGCTCCGGTGGAGCTAATGTGTCCACCACGGCGACTGTGGCTCGGCCAGGCTGCCCTGCTTCTATGGCTGTGTGGAGAGATAAGGAGTGCTGTGCGATGCTGACACCCAGATCCAGTCCCCGGGAGGCCCGAGCTGAAACACCAGGAATAGCACATGATTGTTGGTGCCTGATTTTTAAGAAAAGGACTGTGTGCCACCAGACCCCCCAATTTGGGAACAGCAGATGAGGGTTGCTGAGCTGCTAACGAATGCCAATGTCTTCATTCAGGAGAAGTTTTTGAGGTGTTTGAGCCACCACTTCATAATTTGAGTTTATGAGCACCTTGAGTTATGCATGTATCAAGTGACTTCTTGTTCGTGCCAGTACTTACCCCCAAAATAACCTTTTTTTAAAAACCCTAAGGATTTTTCTTTTCATGTTTGCATGAAGCGAGCCTATTTGCAAGACAGGTTTGTGTCATGGTCTGTCTCCCCCCAAGACAGTGTTCCTAGGTGGCTGGTGTCCCCAGCTGCTGCCTGCTGTGGCACCCCGAGTGCTTGTGTTAGATCTGTCTCTGCTTTTGGTCAAGATGGACAATGGTAATAGTTGTGTGCCTTTTTTTTCCTTTTTCAAATATCGCTGTAGCTGACTTGGTTGTTTTAATGGCAAACAGCTGCACGTTCCCTGCGGCGAGCAAAGCCTTTGGTCTCCTGGGTGGTAAAGCTTGCCTCTCCGTCCCAAGGAAGTTTGGGAGATGTTCAGAAGTTGGTAAAAATAAACCTGCCTTCTTTTTCGCCTCTTCCCCAGGGCTGGGGAGTTGGTGCGTAAACACTTCTTAAGGATTTGCATTACTGACACGTGTTGGAACTTCTTGCTCAGGGGCCACACAGAATAGGACCCGGTATTGCAAACTTTAGCTTACATGTTGGATGGTTCATGGCCTTCGGAAGCCCGCGGTGCCTCTGAAATCAGGAGCTTTTTCCAGAGTTTTCTTCAGTCTCTCACCAGAAAATTTAGACCAGACAAATTTTCTCTGGGCTGTACTAGAATGTAAGAGATGGTCGTTCCCTGGGAGTGAAGTCAGCTGTTCCTGATATTAGAGTGATCTGAACCGTTGTGGAGTTCTAACTAGCTCAGATTGCTTGAACAGGTTCCAGCTGTCCGTTCTTACGGGTCGCAGTGTCATTGAAAATGAGGCTTAGCTTCTAGAAGACCCTCTAGCAGGAAGCCAGGGGAGAGGGTTGAGGACTCTGCTGAGTGCCCCTCCAGAGTTATAGCCACGTTCTATTACATAAATGAGTGATTGCATTAGCCAAGATCGGACCTCATGCCAAGGCGGAGGCTTGGATTACACGTCATATGGAATGCAAGACAGAACAAAATAATTCGCAGTCAAGTTATCGATTTTCGTAGTGCCGTTAAGTACAAATATCCAAGGAAAGTGGTCCTACAGCCCGTATTAAATCCTCTGCAATTCTTGATTCTAAAATTGTACCAAGTTTTTCTGTAAAAAAGGCTTCTGAGATTGTTGCCATGGTTACCCTGAAAAATGGCGTAGGGGATAATTGTAATACCAAGGTGAGGGATCTGTATGTTTAGTATTAAATAATGTTTAACATGTAAATTACAGTGTGTAACAAATTTAGTTAGAACAAGGGGCAAAGTGTCTAATGGAGACTGTTGAACTTCTCGGCCTGTGCGGCCTGTGTGTGTGTGTGTGTGTGCCTGATCTGCGTGGAGAATGTGAACTGCTCGTGTTCCGAGCTGCTGGCCTGGATCTGCGGCTGTGACAATGCTGCCCTGACAGCAGAGGCGCGCTCCCAGCAGCCCTGCTCCGTGGCGGGTGGAAGCGTGCGCAATGGCTGGGCTTTGCTTGGCCGTTGTTTGCCCTCCCTCTGCTGCCCTGCAGAAGTGATCTGCTGTAGGTAGGGGCAAGCTGCTGTTCCTGATTTCTGGCTGCGTCAGCCCAGCAGGGCAGAACCAGCTCTTTGAGAGGAGGGTGAATGAAGGAACTTCTAATACACCAAGTAAAAGTATGTTTGGTGAATTTTTGGGTCCCAGTTATCCAGATGCACACAGTTTCTGATAGCAAAAAGAAATAGAAATGAAAAAGGTGAGCAAGAGTGTAAGTCACTTTCTGTGACTTGAGATTTTAAGCCGAACTGAATGGCGTGGATGAAAACCCGATCCAGGATAGACAGTGGGTCACTCTGACATTCCAGCAGGGCCCCAATCGTCTTTGCCAGCACGAGGTTCTGAGCTAAGGAGACCGACTCTTCATTTCAGAGTGCTGTGGAGCCAGGCAATTTCAAAGGCAAGTTATTTCACCTGAGGCATTGCATTTAAAATAGGATTAGCGCAACAGTGGGTTCAAGAAAACAGATTTTTGTTTCCAAAGGAGCTGCTATTGTCATCTCTTTTTTTTTTCCTCCAAGATTAATGGTTGGTTGACAAGAGCAAAGGTGGCCATGCTTTATTTCCCAGGTGTCAGCATGGGATGGTTGCATTTGGAAGAAGTAAAATCATTCCATTTTGTGCTTGTGTTCCCTACTTAAATTGGTTTCGTGAGTAAGGTTTGGAGGAGGGGTGGGAGAAACTAGTTTAAAAGATGATAATACACTTTTCAGAGTTAGAATTTCTCCTATTTTTGGCCACAAGCTCACTGATCTTTTATTTCCCCATCTCTTTGTCATTATTTGTCACTGTGATTCTGACAAATTGGCTAACCTCAAGTTCATGGAGAATCTAGAGGAGCTATAGACTGGGACAATTTCATTGTAGATTGCGTTTTTACGTACATGTGTGAGTAAATCACATTACTGCAATAGGTAATTCCATTACAGATCTGTATGATAAGGAGCTGCGAGAGTGTTGCAGTCAGAAGCGAGACTATGGGAGGAATGATGCTGTATTTGCTGGGATGTAAAATTAGATAAGTTACAAGCAAGTGAGGGCTAGGATCGCACAAGGACAAATGGCTCACAGGAAGTGGAGTCTCTTTCCGTGGCTCACACTCATCCCTGGTTTGGCAAGGATACGTAACCAACTCCTGGAAAGTAACACAGCCAAGGAAGATCACGAGCAAAACTCGACCAAGCTGTTTCCTGGGATTTGCAGACAGAATCGTAAAATAGCAAGTGCTCGGCTCGGTGTGATTCCGTGAGTCACAAACCGACACCACAGAAATAACTTGTAGTGCTGTGGAACAGCCTGGAGGTTGGTCACATCTCCCCGAGATGGCCCTGGGCCAGCTACCCAGTGTCGCAGTGCCCTCTGGTCAGCATAGCCCAAGCAAGGTGTCCAGCATCGTAGAACCAACTGGGTTGTAGAGTCACATCTGGCTTCTTGGATGCTTTTCGTTTTGAAATGTATCTTATTTGATGAAAGGCAAAGAGAATCTTCCCTTCACTTGTCAACTCCCCAAATACTTGTGACAGCGTGGCCGGGGCCAGCTGGAGTTAGAAGCTCCTCTGTGCCTGTGAATGTGGAGGGGTCTGAGGACTTGAGAAGAGCATCAGCAGGAAGCTGGGTTGGAAGCAGAGGCAGGGCTGGGTTTCAGACACTGTGATGTGGGCATCGCTTAGCCCTCTGTGCCCCAGTACCTGCCCAGAACCTGCCACTGCTTTCACCGGGTAACGCCTTGAATTGGTCGTGAGATATTTCACTGATTGTGGAGCAGAGAACATTGTAACTCTAGCAAAAATCATTTATCTGCATGTGAAACTGCTTCTGTCCAGCCAATAGTCGTTAAGCCATTGTTCCTGCTGGCTGACGTGGAAGTATAGGATGAATAAGAATTTGTTTTTTAAGATGAGTGTCATTTTAAGTTTTCTGTGCCCTAGCGGTAGACTGAACTTCAGGAAGAAAGAGTACTGGGACAGTTGCTTAGAATAGCGACCAGGAGTCCATGGTCTAACAGGGCAGGGCCAGGGGAGAGGCTCCACCTTGAATGGAGTGCTGCTGGCAGTGGAGGGCCCCCGGGGTGCCAGCCACCCAGAGCAGTCAGGTAGTAGGAGCAGTGACAACCGCACAGTTGTCCCGGCTGGCCCCTGGTCCTGTGCAGAGTGGCTGCACTCTCCTGGCAGACATGGAGGTGGTGGCGAGCCAACAGTGGCTCAGAAGGCCACAGCTGTGGCAGGCTGGTGGCTCCTTGTAGAGTTCTCAGGACGGGGAGAGGTGGTGAGGACAGGTAGTGAGGGGAGCTTCTCTCTGGGGTGATCAGGTTTTTAACAAAGTAGCGTTCCTGCGGAACCCATCACCACACGAGGTTAGAATGTGCAGTCAGTTGAGCGAGCAAGATGGAGGTCGGTGAATTCGAGTGTGACTGGCTGCTCGGCAGCCTGGGTTCTCAGCCTGTTGGTGTCTCTGCTGGAAGAGGTGTGTGTGGGCCTGGCACCTGCTATGTGTACAGAGGTGCTCCTTGCCAACTCTGGGGAATAGTCATGGGTGATTGTGGTTTTGTGGGCTGACTCCCCCTGGGGCCCTGACCTCTGGGCTCCAGCCCTGACCTCCTTGCCTGTATGGGCCTTTGCAGGGCCCACCTCCTGCTCTGCCACCTTCCCTCCACTTTCCTGGGGAGTCGCTGTCTACAGGGCTGGCTACCTACACTATTACGATGCACAGTGCTTGAAAACCAAGGTGGGAAGGGGAATGAAAGAGTGTGTTGGTTTTTGTGCAGCACAGATTTGAAGCTCAGGCATAGCTTGCTTTGTCATATTTATATCTTGTGAACTTCCTGAAAATATCTGGTTTGTTTGGATTTCAAATCTTTTTGCACCAAGATAAAGTTGACTTTTGGTCCACTTTCCACAATGTTCTTACAATGTCCTCTTAGCATTTTCTTGCCCTCAAGCCTTTCTTCATGCTAACATTTTATATCGCTCCTTATGTAGTATTCATGATCTGAAGTCTGTAACCCACAGGGAATGGACGCCTAGGAGAGAGATGGGCTTGCTGGTCCAGTAGCGACAGGGCCAGTGCCTGGCACACAGCCCATATTGGGCGAGCGCGAATACAGAAGTACCTTTCTATAGTGTATGTGCATGAGGCGCTGCACAGAGTATTGGAGAGAGGTCTGTGCTCGAACAAGAGTTTTGCAGGTGAATCAAGGATGCGATAAACCTCTTTTACGTGCAAAGAAACCTGCATCACACCCCCAGACTGACTTGGTAGCAGCTTCGAAGCATAGACGCCTTTGTAAGCGCTGTGTGTGCGTGTGTGAGAATGTGCTTTCTGTATTTTAATACAGAGCCATTTGCACACATAAGGAGATGCCTGTTAATTGAATTGATGACCTTGCTTGATTTGAAAATTAACATGCAAGCACTTTATGTGGATGGGAACAAAAAAGAAATGTTTCAAGGGTAGTGTTTACTTATTTAAAAACAGCTCCTCCCCCAAAATTCCAGGGAATAAACTATATCCTTGTTATAAATTTTTGCTTGATAGATATGCCAGAGTATTGTAGAAATATGATAGGTTTTGTTTTCTTTCTGAGATCAATGTAGTATGCCTTGTCAGTTAGATTTATGGATTTAATAAGCTGAGGTTGATGAGTGGATAAACTGTGGTATATCCATACAAAGGCTTACTATTCAGCAGCATAACACACGAGTGCTCGGTACGTGCTGTTATATGTGTAGCCAGTCACAGAAGACCATGTGTGTGATTGCTCATAGGACAGACCAGAAAAGGAAAACCAGGGAAGACAGCTAGGTTAATGACTTCTCTGGCTGGCATGTGAACTGGCAGTGAATGCACGGGCAAGCTGGCTATTCTGTGAACTGACAGTGAATGCCGTGGACAGGCTGGCTGCTCTGGGTTGGCAGCGTGAACTGGTAGGGAATGCTGTGGGCAGGCTGAGATGTGAGAGATGGTCTGAAAATGGGGCTGCTGACAGGTGAGTGGTTCACCTAGCAGTTGGACTGGCCACATCCAGATCAGAGTGCTAGGATTTGAATCCTGACTCTGCTGCTGCATCCAGCTTCCTGCTGATGTGTGCCCTGGGACAGCAGCTGGGAACCTGCCACCCTGTTGGAGAAGCGGATGGAGCATGTGGGTAGGTGTTCTTGCTCTGTCTGCCTCTGAGATATGGAAAATATTCAAAATTGGATTGAGTGCTCACAACTCTGAATTGACTGAAAGCTGCGTGCTTAATTTTCAAATATGTGTTTTATACTCCTGTAAAGCAGTTTAAAAAAAATCTGGTCCATGATCCCTAAAGAAACCACAAGGGACCCAGACAGAAATCCAGCTACAAGGCTGGGAGGCGCCCTCTGTGCTAGGATGCCTTGCCCAGCATTGCAGCCACGACCCTGCCGCCCAGGCTGCACGAAGTTCTTGGGTGCTGGCGGCCTCCTTCCCGGGCCTCCAACAAGCTCTGGTCTTTGTTGTGAACATGGCCAACTCAGGTGGTTTCTGGAAGATGCCGCAGGACCAAATCAGGCCAGTCAATTAAACTGATCAGTCTGTGCAGGCACAGTGTTGGGCGCAGCACGATTCTCCGGCGTCTGTCGGAGGGCAGTGTGTCTTGGCTGGCTTGATTGCTTGGGAGGCACTGCTTAGCCACCTCACAGTGCTGCAGGGTTTGCCCCTCGGAGGCTCCTTCCCTGGATGGGAGATGCTTTCAGGGCTGCTGGGGATACCTTCTCCTCTTGCCTTGGGCATGAACCACAGCCAGACCCAGAACACATTGCCTGAGGACTTAGCTTTCTAGATCTGTTCCAGCTCTTCTGCTTTGGCTCAAATTGCAGTCAAAGTGTGGAGTGCAGAATGGGTTATGGCTGAAGGTGCCTAGGAATCACCAACTGCTGTCTCCTGGCGGAAGCGTCATTAGCGGCCCCGTCTTGCTGACCGTGGTTTCCATCTGGCTCTGCCGCCTGCTGGGTGCTTCCTCAGCTGTCTGCTGGGCACCTGGCTGGTCCCACACCGGTTGGCTTCCACATGGCGTCTCTCCGTGGGAGTGTGTGCCTCGGCGTAGGCCGTCCCTGCCCCGATCCAGCCTGCAGTGTGTTCAGGACCTGGCTGAGGTTGGCCAGCCTGGTTCTAACAGGAAAGAAGCATTTTTACCCAACCCTGGGATGTTTCAAGCGGACCTTTTTTTTTTTTTTTTTTTTTGCAGCATCCAATTATTTTAGCCCTTGTAGCAGAGGCTAAAAATGAGATTGACAGAGTTTTAAATCCTACTCAAGTTTTATTGACCTCTTACCAGGGTAATTTCTGACTAGCTCCTTCTGAATTTGCTTCTGCAGAAAGTGTGGCCTGGAAGCAAACATAAAGTAGCATTTGTAAGATGGCTGTTTTGCTAGCACTGAGCCAAAACTGTTACCCTGAGAGAAGGGAATGACTTATTGATGAGATTTCATTCATATTTCCTGCTGCTTATGAAAAGGAAGAAATGTGGGTGACTTTTCTTTTTTAAATCTTTGATCTCTTGCTTGATGGTTTCGGTTGGTCTGTAGAATACCATTAGGTAAGGACATTTTTGTGGTTTGCTTTTGTTTTCTTTGATTTCTAGTCAGTTAATGTTCTCCAGATTTCAAGACTGGCCAGTTAGGCATTTGGTAAATCAGATCTGCTAGCTGCCTGCCTGGGGAATTCCCCATGTTACCAGGGCAGGTACTGGAGCTATGACACAGAAGGCATCATCGCAATAAGATGATGCAGTTTTCTCACTTTAAATCCCCTTTAAGTGTTGGTTAGTATGGGCTGAGAGGACCTAAGTCGACCGTAATTATAGTAACAGACAGTGTGCTGTGTGGAGCCAGGGTGAGAGCGGGCACTTGGCCTTCCCTTTGCTTTTTTCCTAACCATTTAGTTTTCTGAGATGGACACCTGTGACTTTGGGTACTGCAAGCTGCATGAGCTCTTTGCTTTTATTCTGTGTGGCTGGCGGGTAGAGAAGGGGCTGGAATACCACACCACAGCTGGCGGGGTGAGTCAGGGGCGGAGCCCCTCGCATCCATGGGCACTTCCTTTTTTCCCCTCAGTGTTGCCAAGTTTGCAACTGGAGTGTTTACCAAAGTTGCCAGCAAAGGAGACCTTTAAAGTTTGAGTGTGAAGTTGATGGGAGACATTTGGCTGACCTAAGTGTTGTATTTCCAGGCTGTAATCCTAAAAGTAAAATCCTGTTTGGCAGAGAAAGATCCAGTGCCCAGATGTTGAGACATTGCCCAAGGCTAGGTGACCGGAAGTGTACACTGCAAAGCCCAGCTCTGGGTGGCAGTTCCTGTCCCTTCTGGTGGGCGCTGCTTTCCAGTGTTCGTCAATGACTCTTCCTCCCTTTATCAGGGGGGCTGTCCTTGCTTTATCGTTACCCCCAGAACCTCTGCTAAGTGAGCAGTCTTCTATGCACAGTGATCCCACAAGAAGCCTGTAGGCCAATGGAAAAAGTTATGAAATTGTCCTATTTCCCATATTTCATGGACTTCCTAAAGACTCTTGTCGTTTAGCTCCTAAGTCCGACTAAACCGCCTTCCCTGTGTGAGTAGGCCTTGCAGGTGCCGGTCCTGTGTAGGTGTTAGTCTGGCATTTCTTGGCCCCGTCCTTGGCTGTGGGGTTCAGGGCTGCAGCTGCTCTGCCGGGTGGGAGGGCTGAGGTGTTGTTGCTGGCCGGGCCTCTGCGGGAGGGTGGTGCGAGGCTCGCTGGTGCAGTGTGCTCCTGGGGCTGCTCTGCACTTGCTGTAGGTCCCCTGGAGACTGCCTGTGTTCCCCAGTCCTGCCTCTTGGTGGAACGAAGCCAGAACTGCAGGGCTGTGCCTCTCAGGCCCCAGCAGGCCACAGCTCCTTTCTGAGTCATGCCTCAAAAGGTAGGACAGGAAATGAAAGTACACACGGAAGAGTTCTGCGATGTCCAGGTCACAGTAGTCCTAATGTCCATCAACTGATGATAGTGTAAAGAAAATGTGGTAAATATGTACCGTGGAGTACTACTCAGTCATGAAAAGTGAATTCTCACTTTTGCAGCAAAACAGAAGCAGTTGAAGATCATTATGCCTAGTGACATAAGCTAGACCCCAGAGGGTTGAGGTGGCTGGTTTGTAGAGAAGGTAAGAGTTTTACGTGTGTGAGTGAAATGGACGTCTTGAGTTGTTGGGTATAGCTCTTGTCTCCATGCCTGCTAACATTGATCTTCTGCTTTTCACTTGAGCTCCTGATTTAGTGGAGAATTGAGTCTTTGACTAAATTAAAAATGAGTTTCTACTAAAATTAAAGAAAAGGAGAAGGAGAGAGAAGCTTCATGATCGTCTTAGAATTGTATCCTTAAAGCACATGGAATCCGTTTATTTCAGTAACAGTAGAAAGGTGTTACAGGCTAGGTGACTGGCTCTGAGCCCGAGTATCTGGAACATTCCACTGCACCTCTCTACCCTCCTTTTTGAAGAATGGACACTGTGCTCTTCTGGGGCATTCTGAGTGTGGACTGTGCAGTGACCAGTGGGCTGGATTGGGGGGTGCAGGAGCAGGGCCTGGCACTCGGGGCTCGGGTAAAAGGTGAGAGTCCAGGCGGTGTATTTTGGCTGTCACAGCATTCCAAGCAGCCGCCGGCGTCAGGACTTGAGCCAAATTTACTTTCCATCTGCCAGCCGTGGTGGAAATCCTGGGCCCTATTACTAGCTTGTGGAAAGAAATCATTCAGGAACTGCAGGCTGGCAAGGAAGGATTAGGAAGATTCATTCACTGGAACGCTGACACTGCCCCCTGGCAAGTGGTATGTAAGGTCCAACAGCTTGGCGGGGCCCCCTGCTGAGGTTCAGCCTCCTGCAGACTCTCTGGGTCCAGAGGAAAGCCTGTGAAGGGTACTGCTTTGGGGATCTTCGGGGATAGCACAAGGGCCTTCCTCAGCATCCTGTCCTGACCCAGGAATATGTGTGGTCAGATTCGTTTCTAGAACTCTCTGGAATAAGTAATTGTGTGGACTTGAGTCATTGACGCTATAGACAAGCTAGCATGTGGCCTGTCTTCACTCTAGTCGTGCACAAGTATCCATGAGGACCCGTGAAACATTGGGAAGAGGAGTAGCTGTTGGTGAGTGCATTGGTTATGGGAGGTCAACTCAAGGGCATTAATGCTTGAACTTGGCCATGGCTTCCTGCACATGGTGGTACAGCTCTTTTCCCAGTTCTTAACGCGGAGAAAAGATGTATTTCCATATCTTTGCAGCACTCAGGGAATCCTACCTTAGCTGCAGACTCACAATTCTGAGGCTGATCTGTGGGCTGGGGAAGAAGTAGCAGAGGCTTGGGGGTGAGTTTGGGAAGGAGAAAGACTGCCAACATTCGTCACTTGATCTTCATGAGTGACCCTGAATTCCTTGATAATTTTTCAGGAAATGGCAATTTTTTTTCTTAGCGGTGAATTGCCTTTTGGGGAGAGGATGTTTATGAGCTCCCAGCCAGTGTGAGGGCTGTGGAGGGTACGGGGGTGGGGCTTGCATCTCCAGGAACCACACCATGCTTGGAATGGAGGGTGCTCTCCCTCTGTCAGTGCCTGCCTGCCTGGGAGCTGGTGGGAGTCCACAGGGCCCGGGGCAGCGAGGGAGAGAGCCGCCCCAGTTGGCTGAGGGGAGCCCATGTGGGCTGCTCTGGCTGTGTTTTCCTGTCCAACTTCCAAGACAGTGGTCCTGGCTCCAGGAGTGAGTGTGGCTTTGAAGTTTCTCGTCCCCAGGGCTCACCGCGGTACAGTTCCACACAGAATGGGCTCCATTAGATCCCTGCACCAGGATACAAGTTCACCCCCACCATCTGTAATTAAGAGTTCCTTTAATTAATGACGGTTACTCATGGGACCTTAAAGCACTTCTGAATTTGCTAAGTACCTTTCAATGGGCCTTTAATTTTTTGTCTTTTAATTAAAAAATGTATACATTCCACGAAGAACTGGTTTTGGGGGCGCTGATGCCCTGCCTTGAGGTTGTGGGAGACAGCTCCAAGTGGAGGGAGCCGCATCATCTCCATGGGGCCTGGACCGAAGGGCGCAGTTAGTGGGCTGTGCCTATGAGACCTCACAGCAGGCCGGGGGCCAAGTGGCCTTCCTGGTGTCTTCCTTAATTGTACCTTTGAGCGCAGCCAGATTTGGCTACTGGGTTTAATTAAGCCTGCAGGGCTAAACTTGTGAAAACAAATCAAAAGCCCATTAGGAGGCCTGCTTCTGTTGAATTTCTTTGTTCCCCCTCAGGTGGGGTTAGGGTGCTGTAGTTGGCTTTGACTTCTGCCCGATAATTGCAGTGTGACCCAAATAGGTTAATGTCCAATAGTAAAAAAAAAAAAAAAAGTCTGTGCTGAAGGTGACTTTCCTTGCTGTGGGAATGGTTTCTGTAGGTGCATTTACACGCAAAACTTCGGCAACTTCTAAGAACTGCTAGAAAGTTGAAGGGCGTTTTGTAAAGTATTTTGATACACGGTTGAATAATGTAGACTATATGTTTGAAATAATTGACCTTGCTGAGTGGGAGTCTGTTAGCTGTTTCCTTTCCCTGCATTAGCTTCCAAATGATTAACTGGAGTTGTTTAATCAAGGACTCCACATTTGAGTTGAGTAGAGACCCAGGGAGTATTCCAAAAATAGTATTGATTGTTTTACATTGCACATTTTAGATGAATACCTAAAATAAACAATATGGCCTGCTTATCTTTAGTAAAAAAAACTATTTTTAATCATTTGTATTTAATGTGTAGTTCTAGGGTAAACAAAATAATCTATTTAGTCTTGTGGACAACCTTAGGCATTCCCTATCGCTGACTCCTGCTTTCTTGCATTCCAGAGGGCCAGCCAGCACTCTAAGTGTACAGGCCTGCTGATGGCCAGCACGCAGAAATGTTCAAGGGGTGGTTGGGCTATTTCTGTCTAGCTCAAACACATCCTGTGGTGGATGATGTCCAGTGATCCAGAATTGGTAGTTGTATCTCAGATGCCACAGTGACAAGGACCCAGCGGAAGCCTCCTGCTCCACCTCTCTGCCTTGTCCACCCAAATCTTGCCCATGGCACACTGGGCAAGTAGAGAGCCTGACCTCCGGTCCTGCATGGAGAGGTCAGGGGCTTTGGAAGCTTTGGAATGGAGGTGCTCCACCTAGTGGACCTGGCATGATTTGTGGGAGGTCACTTCTGGCAGGAGACCGGGGCAGGCTGTGGGTGATATTGGCCTTAGGTGGCTCTTGGGGACAGCTGAGATCAGAGGATGGTCATAGGAGAAGCCAGCTGGAGGTCCAGGACCAGAAGGGCTGAGAACTCACAGGCACCTTCAGGTTGTGAGAGGTGTGGTCCCTCACAGCATAGATCTGTGGTGACACCTGTCACTTCCAACCACATGGGCCACTAAAGATGGGTTCCTTTCCAAAGCACAGCATTTGCATGTGCCCGGGCCTAAGGCACTGCTTGCACTGCTCTACTAAACACACAGGCTGCACACCATCGTCCACTGGGCTGCTCATGGGTTGCTGTCTTTTCCTGCAGGGTGTCTGCTGTTTGCATAGTTTCCATGCAAATGAACTCATTTTGATAGTATCTTTTAAAATCCTCTTCTGTGGGGGCTGGTGCATTGGCTCAACTAACTAATCCTCCTTCCATGCACCTGGATCCTATGGGCACCAGTTCATGTCCCGGCGGCCTTGCTTCTGATCCAGCTCCCTGCTCATTGCCTGGGAGAGCGGTGGAAGATGGTGTAAAGCCTTGGGACCCTACACCCAGGTGGCAGACCCAGAAGAAGCTCCTGGCTTCAGATTAGCTCAAGTTCCGGCTGTCACGGCCACTTGGGGAGTGAACCAGCAGACAGAAGATATTTCTGTCTTCCCTTCTCTCTGCAAGTTTGCCTTTCGAATAAACATAACTAAATCTAACAAATTCTCTTCTGTGATCCTCATTTGCACTGACTCTGGAACATCAGAGTCTCCTCTCAAGCACCATGGCTGGGTGTGAACATGGCAGGGTTTTTTTTTTTTTTTCCTTTTTAAGCACATGGTGTGTCCATTTGAGGTGTGACCCAGCAGACAGTTTCCAGCATTACTTGTGGATACTCTCAAAGCTAGGAAGGGTGGAGAAGGCAGATGCCAGGAGCAAAGGTGCCTTGTCCCCACAAATGCCCCCACACTTCCTCCACCTCGTCAGCCACCTCCTGTGACACTGACGTCTCAGTGGTGTTGGATATTGGCTATCGTGTGGCATAGCTACTGTCTCAGTGTGGCACCTTCTAGAGTTTAAGGGGCTTAGCTTTCAGATTCCTATTCTAGAGGTTGCTGTCTTCTTCCTTTCTGTGATTTTGACGACTCCTGAGCCTGGATGATGTGTAGAGGCGAGGTTTGTTTTGGTTGATGCTCTGCAAGTCTGAGAACTTGGTGCCGGTGCCTGCCTGGGGCCGGCCTGGGGCCTGCCTCATGGTGCCTTACTCGTGGTGCCTCAGCTCCTATCAGAAAGAAAGAGGGCAGTGCACTGAGGTGATGGATGCTCTGTAGCAACTCAATCTGCCTTGCTGAGCTACATCCATTTCCCTTAAATCCCTGCCACCTGCTGGTGCCATTGCACTGCCAAGTCACCTCTGAGCCATAGCCTTTCCAAATAATGCAAGGGAGGATAAAAGCAAAGAGAACTGGAGTATTTAAGAAGCAGATAGAAGCTTTAGCAACAGCTCCGGTTACTCAAAAAGTCTTATTCCATAATTCTGACCCCTCCTGTGACCCATGCCTGCTACCCCATGCTGGGGTACTTTAAACAGAATGAGTGAGTAACAGGAAGTTAAGGTCATGGTTAATTTCAAATATATCCATGGACTTGTGTAAGGATTTAAGTGCTGGGAGGAGGGTGGTGGTTGACAGCATGTTTCTGGTTTATACTGTGAAAAGTCACTTCCATTTCTGTTGCATGCCTTCACGCTGCTGGCAGAGGCTGGCAGGTTAATACCTGAAATACTTGTGGTGTGAAGGGCAGCCTATATGTTTTCTGTGAGGAGTGGGCTTGGGTCTGCAGCTCAGTCTGAAATAAAGACCACAGTGCTGCATCCTGGAGCTGCCAGCAGGTGCTGTGCAGCTGAGGGGGTGACCTGGCTGCCTCTCAGGCAGTGGCAGGTTGCCCGCCAGAACTGTCCAGATGGGGCACTCACCTCTGGGGAAGCAGCTGACAAGCCTGGCAGCCAAGGACGAGGATGTGGGGATTTAGACTTCGGTAATGCACGCAGAAGCAGTGTAAAGTTTGTAGACTGAGCAGGCTGAGCTAGGGGGGATGGGGCTCTTTCTCACCCAAGTCTTGGCCACCGTCCATGGAGTGGATGGTCATGGGCGAGCATTGGCTTCTGTGTAGGAGGTATTGCTGATGGTTGGTTAGGCCTTCAGAACTGGAAGCAATGCATTGTTACGATGACCAGAGCTTTCTGGCTCAGAATTCTATGGTCTTTGAATAGTTACCAACTCTTGGAATTAAAGCCACTGGCGCTTAATGGGTTACTTGTGAGGAGCGATTCGTAGGTCATCACGGATAACCTGGACCCGGCGCCATTCCTTCTTCCTCACAGCTCACGAAATTCCCGCTACCTGAATCCCACCCCCCATCTTCCAGCCCCTTCCCCAGCCCCGCCCACTCACCAATCATCCCCAGGCACTAATCCCCTGGGGCCTGCCCACAAGACCTCCCAATCCCCGCCCCCCACACCTTGCGGGCCCACCTGCATAAAAAGGCCCCAGGTGCTACCTCTTTCCCTTTTTTCTCCTCCAGACTTTCACCACCTCTACCCGTTCCTGCCCCGTTGGAATAAACCTCCTAAGATACCTCGTTGCGTCTGGTGTGTTTCAGCTCACGGTAAAGAACCAGGTTGTGGGAATTAGCTGTGCATAATAATATCGTAATAATATCGTAATATCGTATGAACTAGAACTCTCCAAATCTTTTTAAATAACTAACATTACTTAAGCCTAAAGCTTGCCAGATTTTGGGAGACTTACTCACTTGAGACCTCTTTGATTCCTAGCTCCTGGGTGAAGCCTGGGAATGTAGACACCAAGTAGGTCTTACTTTCAGCTCAAGACCTTGTTGCTGTTGTCACAAGGAAGCACATTAAGTTGATACACTTATTTCAGGTATCAATGGCTACTTACCCCATCATGTAGTAGCTGAAAGCAGGTGTATTGCTACTGTGTTTCTTGGTTCTTTGAGTGGACTGGGCTCAGCTGGGTGGTTCTCCCTGCTGCCTCCCAGTCCATGGGGTGCCTGGTGCTGAAGGCTTTTCCAACACAATTGCTAGACGATGCAAAAGTGGTTATGAGAGTGGATTTCCAGCTTGGGTTGCTGGGTTTGTAATCTGGTCCTGACAGTGAGTTAAGAGAGACTGAAGATTGTCCCTAATCTCACTATCTTCCATTCTTACATACCAGTAGATTGTGATCTCCCAGGAGTTGGGTGAGCATTAGAAATTTACTGTGAGGGATCTTCAGAAAGTGTATGTTTTTGGGGAAAAAAATTCTGCATGGATTTCAAAATCATTTTGCATGAAAGCAGACTTACCTTTTAATTGTATTTTCTAAAGGTGTTGTCCACTTCACATTGCCTGTCCTACACTGAGTGCTCTGTGCCGCCAGCCAGTCTGGCTGTTATGGCGGTTCAGTGGATGGACGTTGTCGTTCAGGCCGAGGTGTGGTTTAATGTCTGTCTACCTAAAGCACTCTGCACCTTGCAGTTGGAGTTCTCCTCTGTTAGGTCACCTGCACAGAGTGAGGGCAGTGGGAGTTATGAACTGTATCCCTGATGAGAACTGCTCTTCCCTTTGCCTAGGAGTGAGCATCCCTAGATGGTGGGAGAGAATTGTGAGGTCCCATTGGGCCTCAGTCTGCACTCTGTGTGAGGGCCCTTTCTGTTTGACGCCTTCCAGCATTCTTCAAGTTTCACATCTGGCTCGCAGGTGAATGCTGCTCAGAACTCATTTTTTGCTTTTTAGGGATTTCACTCAAGTGTCTGAAAGGAAGTGCTAGAGGTGGGGAGGGCTCCAAAACTCTAACTCTGATCTGACCTGTTGCTGAGGTTCTCTGGTCCTTCCTATTGCTGTGGGTCATGTGATGTACAGGAAGGACAAATTTAGAGGTCAGAGAATCATGTAAGGTTTTCAGGCTTTGAGGGTCATGTGCTGCTTGTCAGGACTGTTCAGCTTTGTTCTTGTAGCATGAACGAAGCTGTTGGCAGCATGCAAAGGTGTGGTTCTGGCTGTGGCCCAGAGTTGGCAGATAGGGCAGACTGTGAGCCTGGCTGGGTCTGCCTCTGGGCTGTAATTTTCAACCCGACTGAAAGCATTTGAAGTAACTGCTTTTGTAGTTCAGCAGTGGTCCCTGGTGGCAATGGCCAGTGCCCCAGATGGAGGTGTTGTGACTGTTCTGTTGTAGACACGAGGCTGTCTGAAACATATCTGTCACATCTCTTCCTCTCAGGCCATTCTCCCTTGCTGTTTCTTGACTTGGCCTTAGCCTCTGGTGTTATTCATGTCACAGGGTTTTTGAGTGTTCAGTATGTGTAGGGGTGTCCCCTGATGAGTGTGGCTGTAGATTACAGGGCCTGCCCTGTTGCATGCTTGTGCTGACATTGGCATGGAGCTCTGGCCACTGTGCTGTCGAAGGAGTCACTGAGGGACCCTGTTGTCAGTCTCTCTGCTCAGTTGATGGTCTCAAGTTTGTAGCCCTGGAGGTGGGCGTACTGGTGGCTGGGGCCTTGGGAGCTCAGGGTTCTAGCTTTCTCTCTGGCCTTCCTCGGTGGGACTTGGCTCAGGCAACCGCACTCCTATCTCAGAGTTTGCATGGGACTTGCTTAGAGGGATACTTGTCCCTGAAATAGGAAACACGCTGGTGCAGTGAGACTCCATGTTGACAAAGCACATCACAGAAAACCCACACCCAAAGCAGGCAGCTCTGTGAAGCTCCCCCTGTGCGTGGGTTTTGGGGGACATGATTCGACAGCTTCCACACTGAGTGAGTGAGTGATTCATAGTACTTGGGGTGGCAGTGGCAGCTCTGTGTGGGCGTGCTGGCAAAGCTGCATGAAGCAGTTTGCTGCCCCAGGGATTGTCCTGGCTTGTTTGCCTTGGACACAGTGCAGAGAATTGAGTGCATAATAAGCATCACTAATTTTTGAGTATTGCCTTCCTCTAGACCAACTGTTGACAGAAGCGATGCCATCCCTGAAGGTGGGGCTGTGGCCCCAAGGAGTCCTTGATGAAGATACAAGTTACCTTTCCAGCAGCCCGCTGCGTCTTTCTGTACGTTTGTACGGATTGATACCTGGAGCGTGTTTAACGTTTTATTTTTGATGTTTTAAAAAGTCTTGCACAATGCGCAGCAGCCAAAGTGAACAGCTGAGATGTCAGACATGCCATGGAGGCTTTGCAAATGTTTACTATCCCTGTATTTTTAAATAAATAAATGCATACCTAAATAAAAAATAACCTCTCATAATGTCTGAGTTGTCAAGTGAGGGGTAGAGACAGAGAGGAGAGCCGCTGGTGGATTCACATCCCAAATGCCTGCGGTAGCCAGGACTGGTGCCGACCAAGGCTGGGGGCCAGGAGCTCCATCCAGGTCTCCCATGCAGGTGGCAGCGACCCAAGCACTTGGACCGTCCTCTGCTCTCCCAGGTGCGTTTGTAGCAGAGCTTGTGCTAAACTGAGAGAGAAGTAGATCTGTAAACACAAATGAGTGAGCCATTGGCCAAGGGCTTGGCTATGCTTTTCTGCAGCCACACACTGTGTAGGGTGACCGGATGGCCATTACACAGTGTGTACCATTTCTTGATTGCACTTTTTTCTTATTTAGATGTCTTAATTAACATTTTATCTAAATATGGGATAAATTTCTTCAGCCAATATTAGAGCTTTAAACCCTTGCTAGCTATGTAACTCAAATCTTCATTCTCCAGTCTGTTTGTCTTGTTAAAAAACAAACACGGGTGCTCAAAATAGACATGTCTACAGATGTGCAGAAAAGCAGAATGGTCCCTGAGAAGCTTTCAAACCTCAGGAGAGGCAATGGGAAGGGGGCTGTTCTCCCCTGACAGAAGGCTACCGGGATTCAGCTCCTACCTGTGAAGGCTGAAGAAGGGTTTGAGCAGGTGTCCAAACCCAAGCTTGTCAAGGAGACTTAAAATGTGGCCTCCACAGTCGGGGTGTTTCCCTTTCTGTTCAGTGTGGCCAACTCGTTGCTAACACGGGGCCAGTCCATATGGCCAGGCAGGCCAGGTGAGGTGGTCCAGGTTACCAGCCGTGGGATTGGATATGAGTAGGAGATGCAGGAGCTGTTTTGTGCACCTGCCTCCTATTTTTCCCCCACTGGCTTGTCCTCCCTTGTCCCTCCTGTACACACCACCTGGCTGGTCCTGAGCTGGACACTGGCTCTGATGTTGACCCAACCTTGCATTTCCCTGTGCCTGTGGGAAGTGATTGGGTGTGCCCAGTGCTAGATGTTGCAGGGGTGAAGGGGCAGTGAGGGCCGCCTTGCTCTCCTGTACTGAAACCAGGAAACAGCCCCTTAGGGACATCTGGATGCCTAGAAACTGGGAGCGAAGGGCCGGCGGACAGATGCGGCAGCCAACCCCAAGTGTGTCCTCTGGGTGGACATCCGGGGGATGTTGTTTCCCCTTGGAGATGCTAAGCTGGAGCTGGCAAGGATCAGGGGTGCTCCTAGGGGACACAGGGCAGCCCAGGACACCATCAGGGAGGAGGTGTGTGAGCTGAACAACTCTCCTGCTGACTCAGAGGAAGTGCTGTAATGTGTAACCCAAGGAGACAGAACCAGCAGTGATGGGGACAGCACGTTTGCATCACAGGGTGCTGGGGAAATCCTGAATAGTTAGCTCCTAGAGTGGCTCCTCGTCCATCTTTTCTGTATGTTACAATTTTACTTCTGGAATTATTGTTTCTAGACAGAGGGCTTTTGTGTTAACACACTTTGTGTAATTTTAAATGTACGGACAAGTTGCAGGATTGGTAGAGAGCCTGTGTGCCCTGTGGGCAGCCCCTCCTTCTGTGAACCCTCAATTTCATGCAGCATGTTGGCCACGGCTAAGGAATTGGTACTGGCTGGTTCGTTTCCACAAACGCCCATCTGCCCAGACTTGCTCAGCTTTCGCTTGATCCTTTGCTGTGGCCCAGGGTCCCAGCTCTGACATTGCATTTGGCCATGGATCTCTCGAGAATGCTCTTGACCATCAGGCTTCTGATGGCTTGGCTAGTTTGGAGGGGGGCTGGTGGGGTTCCCTGTAGATACCCCCTCAGTTTGATCTTGGCGCTGGCTGGTTTAGGGGAGGAGGTGCGTGAGTTCCAGTTTCCACATCATAGGAAAGTGTGAGTTCCAGTTTCCACATCATAGGAAAGGTGCATGCTGTTCACCTGCCTTCCCATGGAGGGTGGTGGTGACCCTGTCACCTGGCGGAGGTGCAAGGCAGCAGACTCACAGAGGGACCCTGAGTTCCTGCCAGGCCCCTGGCTGGAGGTGGGTGGCACCTGCTTTGCTACCCTTCCTGGTGCCCATCTTCCCCCCTCATCCTGTGCTCTGTCCTGTACTCACCGCCCCTCTGCCCAGGGCTATTTGTCCATTGGGTTGTCTCGTCCCCTGGAGTGTAGTCCTAGGATGTTGAAAATCTTGCATGCCTCACCGAATGCACAGCCCTGACTAGCACAGAGCAGGTGCTATACCTACAATGAAAGAATGAATGAATGAATGAATGAGCGATTGATGGGAGGAACCATCACAGCATCTGGAGCTCCATTGCCAGCCCTGAGGTTGTGATGGACTGGGGCCGACGTTACTGTGCATGAGGAACTCCCCGGTGCTGCCGGGGTTTCATATCCCTGAGCTTTTTCTAACCAACATGCTGGGGCTGTGGGTCGGTCACACCTCAATTTTCCTTCTTTTCTCTGTACAGGTTTGAACTTGGGGCAGCTGGAGAAGTTGCAGTATGCTGACCAAGAGTGTTTTGGTCATTGTGCAGTTGCCTGGGGTATCAAATGATCGCATGGTACCATGTAAATGTACAGTTGTTATATTTCTATGGAAGCATTCCCTGGAAGAAAAGGGGGGATGCAGTTTGGTCAGTGAATAATGTCAGGATCTGTGGGAAGCAGCACTGTGGCCAGAGGAAGGGATGGTCCTCCCAGGGGCCCAGAGTGAGCTGTCCTGGCTGCTCCGCACAAATTCTTGGCCTCCCTGGCTGCTCTGTGCAGGGTCTCAGTTGACCTGGCTGCTCTGTGCGGGGGTCTTGCCTGCTCTGGCTGCTCTGCACCAGGTCTTGGCAGGCCTGGCTGCTCTGGCTGCTTTAAGTGGGGTCCTGGCTGCTAAGTGCAGGGTCTAGGCTCGCCTGGCTGCTTTAAGTGGGGTCTTGGGTGCTCTGCACAGAGTCCTGGCCTCTCTGACTGCTCCGTGCGGGGTCCTGGGCGCTCTGCACAGGGTCCTGGCCTCTCTGGCTGCCCCAAGCGGGGTCCTGGCCTCTATGTGGGGTCCTGGGTGCTCTGCACAGGGTCCTGGCCCTCTGGCTGCTTCGTGCGGGGTCCTGGGTGCTCTCTGCGGGGTCCTGGCCTTTCTGGCTGCTCCGCGCGGGGTCTTGGGCGCTCTGCGTGGGGTCTTAGGCGCTCTGCACAGGGTCCTGGCCCCTCTGGCTGCTTCATGCGGGGTCCTGGGTGCTCTGCACAGGGTCCTGGCCTCTTTGGCTGCTCCAAGCGGGGTCCTGGGTGCTCTGCAC
Organism: Ochotona princeps; assembly: GCF_030435755.1. Taxonomy (NCBI): domain Eukaryota; kingdom Metazoa; phylum Chordata; class Mammalia; order Lagomorpha; family Ochotonidae; genus Ochotona; species Ochotona princeps. The sequence continues at coordinate 35,328,808 of NC_080854.1, forward strand.
AGGGTCCTGGGCTCTCTGACTGCTCCGTGCTGGGTCCTGGGTGCTCTGCACAGGGTCCTGGCCCCTCTGGGTGCTCCGTGCGGGGTCCTGGGTGCTCTGCCCAGGGTCCTGGCTTCTCTGGCTGCTCCGTGCTGGGTCCTGAGTGCTCTGCACAGGGTCCTGGCTCCTCTGGCTGCTCCGCACGGGGTCCTGGGTGCTTTGCACAGGGTCCTGGCCTCTATGCGGGGTCTTGCCTGGGCTGGTGCCGACTACTGCTACAGAGTTAAGTGCGTTTTGCCATAGTTAGCAGTGTTGTGCATCTTGGCTTTGCTGCACGCGTAGTGATTGAAAACATATCTAAGGAATTTTTCATTCTGCTGAGACAGAGTTGCAAGCTTGTAAAAGACTTCCTTCAGCATTAATTACGTGGTTAGAGCAAATGTGTGAGCAAATTAGAGAATGAAAACCAAATTAGAACAAGGCAGGAATGGACACAGCAGTTAGCTCAGACTGTTTTTGCATTTCGGTGATGAAAAGTTTGTTCTCACTTTGTCAACTCACTTTGAACAGTGCAAAGTTTAGGGGCTTTTAGTTATTTTTTATTTATTTACTTTTTTAACCATGGTGTTAGGAAAACAGTATTAAACTTTTATTTTTAAAGGATTTAATTGTTTTGGAAAGGCAGATCAGATTTACAGAGAGAAAGAGATACAGAGAGAAAGATCTTCCATCTACTGATTCATTCCTTAAATGGGTGCCAAGGTCAAACGGATCAGTCTGAAGCCAGGAGCTTCTTCTGGATGTTGTGTGCAGGTGCAGGGTCCCAAGGCCTAGGCCATTTGCCACATCTTTCCCAGGCCACAAGCAGGAAGCTGGCTGGGAAGTGGAGCAGCTGGGGTACGAACCGGTGCCCATATGGGATCTCGGCGCTTGCAAGGTCAGGATTTAAACACTGATCATTGTGCTGAGCCCAAAACTAACTTTTCTTAAAAAAAAAAAATCAGTTTATGTGTTAGCTTTCTATGTATATAGTAGAATTCCAACATTTTTTTAACAGATTTATTTATTTGAAAGGTAGAGAAACATGGTACAGTGTGAGAAGAGAAGGACGGAGCTTCCATTTGCTGGTTCACTCCCTGAGTGGCTTCAACAGTTAGGAGCCAGGAATACCACGTATTTCACTCCCATGTGGAAGGCAGTGGCCTCAGCACTTGGCCATCCACCGTTGCCTTTGCAGGGGCATTATCGAGGAACTGGGATGGAAGCCAGACAGCTGGGACTCGAACTGGGGTTTGCGATGCAATGCTGCCAGCACCACAAGTTGCAGAATAGTCTACTGCACCACAATGCCAGTTCGCCAACATTAAGTTTTTTAGATTGTTTTTATTGAAAAGGTAGATTTTACATAGAGGAGGAGAGAGGAGGAGAGAGATCTTCCATCTGCTGGCTCACTCCTGAAATGGCTGCCATGGCCAGAGCTGAGTTGATCTGAAGCCAAGAGCCAGAAGGCTCTTCCTGATCTCCCACGAAGGTTCAGGGTCTTAAGGTTTTGGAACATCCTCCACTGCTTTCCCAGGCCACAACAGGCAGCTGAATGAGAAGTGGAGCACCCTCATTTATCACACTGAAGACTGTTTTCTCCTCTGTTGTGGAATGAGACAAGCAGAAGGAAAATAAACACCTCGCTCCAGGTTGAGATGTCATTTGTGGTTCTTTGTTATTTTGAGAGGCAAAAAAAAAAAAAATGTGTTCTCATCTACTGGTTGGCTCTCCAGACACCAGAAATGGGCTTGAGGCTGCAGCCTGGAGCTGGTACCACCCCAGGGTGTCCTGGGGAGAGGGGTCGGGACGGAGATCCGACTGCTTTCCCCCTGTAGCACACTCGGCCTGGAGTTGGCCTGGTCAGCTGCTGTATTCCTCCTTCATTTTCTTCTTTAACTACTGTGTTAGCTCAGGTCAGAAATCTGTGGCACAGCAGTGTGGTGAGTGGCAGCCAGGAGCCTTGCTTGCGGTCATTCATGTTGCTTGGGTGCGAAGGACACCCTGTGGCCATGACGTCTGCCTCCTCCCTGTTGGCTCGGTGCGATGCGGTGCGGTTCTCATCCTTGCACATTCCTGCCCACCCAGCCCACCTCTCTCTAGGAGACCAGGCCATCTCTGGGGCCTCCTTGGTCTTCCTAATACATGAAAATGTGCACATTGAGTCCCAATTCCCTAATATTGCTGCAGACATGCACAGTTTAGAACGAGTCTGCAGGCCTGGCATGGTGGCCTAGTGGCTCAAGTTCTCTCCTTGCAGGCACCGGGATCCCATTACGGGCGCCGGTTCGTATCCTGGCAGCCCTGCTTTCTATCCAGCTCCCTGCCTGTGGCCTGGGAAAGACGTTGCAAATGGCCCAAGGCCTTGGGACCCTGCACCTGCATGGGAGACCCAGAGGAGCTCCTGGCTCCTGGTTTTAGATCAGCACAACTTTGGCTGTTGTGGCTGCTTGGGGAGTGAATCTTCAGACAGAAGATCTTCCTCTCTTTCTCCTTCTCTCTGTATATCTGACTTTTCAGTAAAAATAAATAAAATTTTTAAAAAGAACAATACATAAAAAAAGAATAAATAAATAAATCTTAAAAAGAGTCTCCAGCAAATCAGCCCTCCTGAGAGGGGCGTGGGCAGGACGCCTCTGTTCCCTTCTGGACAGCCAGCTCATCCATTGGTGTATTTGCCATTGGTTACTTTTGTGTGTGTGTGAAATAGTATTTCTCTGCTTGGCCCTTCACTAATAACAAGACGTTTTTGTTTTTCGTCTTTTTGGTTTAACTTGTTTCCGTGGCTATTACTGATGCTTTTGGAAGCAGCAGCGAACATTTCCTGTTAATCTGTTGGTGTGAGTTGGACCTTCTCCTGCCTTTTCTCACCTGCTGCTCCTGCCTGACAGTGACCCTTCTTTCATAAGTTTGCTGCTTGCTGGTGTTCTAACTTGGATGATTGACTTTTGTTACAGGGAGTTGGCTGGTGGGTGAAGCCCAGGCCCCGCATTCCTTTGGTGATGTTTACTTTGTAACAGGCAGGTTGATGATCCCTGCAGAGTCTATGGTGTTCATGCTGCACACAGCTGATCAGTAGGAGGATTCGTTACGTTCAAAACCTTTCTGTTAGCACTGGAAACACAGGCTGCATCAGGGAGTCACTTTCCAGAGCCTGCTGGGTATGGCACTGCGTCTTCTATGCAGAGGGACAGGAGTGACTGCCAGTGCTGTGAAAAGGCAGCTTCTGACCCAGCAGGTGCCATCGGGCCCGAGGTTCTGTATTTGTAAGAAGTTTCCAGGGACTGGCGAGGCTGCTGGGAGCCCATGAGGAAACGTGGGCTGCTGTGACATAGGTTTCAGCTAAACACCTTGAGGAAAATTCCCTGTTCTTCCCGTGTAGATGTTTTATAAACAGGATGCATGAAAGGTAGACTTTATGGGACATGTGGCCCTATTAGTACGTGCAATGCGATGTCACAGGAGTTTGCTACCTGAGTTTAGGGAAGCAGTGGTGGGCGTTCTGACACACCCTAGATTTGAGATGTTTTGGAAAGAAGAGATTTGAAATTTCTTGACATGGGAGTTCCTGTGAACACCTTGGGAAGAGAACAATCAGGTGCAGACTGAGTTGTGTTCATTACATGTCTACTTCCTTCTAAAGAAGGCAGCAACTGGCTCCTGGGCTTTTGATTGAAGATTGATTTCTCATTTGAAAGCTTTGTGTCTGGCCAACCTCCAGTTGTAGGCATTTGGGGAGTAACAATCTCCATTGTTCTTTTTACCTCTTACAAGTATAAAAAAGTGATCTAAGGTAGGACTTGAGTGTGTTTTAAAAAGAGAAAATTGGCTTCATTTTATTCATTTTTTAACTGCTGTTTGGCTCAGAGCACTCATCGGTTCACCAGCACTCTAGGAAAGATGCGCAATTATGGAAAAACTTTGAAATTCAGGAAGAACATGTGAAGGAACTTGTTTTTTTCGGATTACGTTCATTTGACTTTCAGGTAAGAGTCCTCGGCAGCTAAGCCGCACTGCCCGTTTGTTAGAGTGGTAATGAGGAAGTGGGCAGGGCCGTTCCACCTGCCGATGTCCAGCTGACTCCTGCCTGTGGTGGGGAGTGGCTTCATGAGGAAGAGAAAGGTGTATTCCCTGGTTTTCAAGGAAAGGATTTGGTTATCTGTGGGACTGAGGAGGCTTCTGTGTAAGACTTCCTCCAACTAAAATGTCTTAACAGGAGAAGGCAGGTTGCATATCCATTGCTACTGGAAAGGGACCAGGTAGATGGTCCTTGATGTGTTTTCCAGAATGTTCTGCACAGTGTAGCAGAATTGAACATGATTGTTCCTTTGGAAGACTACTCTGAGAGTGTGTGAAGAGATTGCTCATTCTTACAAATAGCTGATTAACGGTAACGGAAGGAAGCGTCAGTCTGTCAGACACTCTGTCACTGGTAGGAGTGGAGAGTCCTGGATTGCCTCACTGTCAGTCTGTCCCTTGTCGGAAATTCACTTTGAGCTTTGTAAGTATTTGCTCAGTAACAGGTGCTGGGATTGTGGCAAGGCAGGAGGTGGGCAGATGGGCAGATAGAAGCTCGCGGAAGATCCCTGTGTCCAGAAGGCGTGGTGTTGCAGAGTGATGGCAGCAGTGCGAGAGAAGGGAGACAGAAGTTTGGCTGCCTGATAAAGGGAGATATCCTACGTGGATGCTGAGGACGATGTTCCAGGCAGGGTGGGGAGGCAGGAATCCAGAGGCATCTCAGAGCTGCTGATGGCATGGGGGCTTCTGTTGAGGTGGTGCCGGTCCTGAAGGTGCTCTGTGCATCTATGGGAATGTTACAAACTGCCCATTCTGCATCATGGAGAGTGGCCTGGAGCACAGCCTGGCCAGTGCAGGGATGCCTGGAGGGAGCCCCTGCGGTAGCTCAAGGGACAGGCAGGAAGTGGGAAGGGCCATTGCACCTGGCCCTTGTCCAGCTGCTCCATGAGCAGGTATAGGTGACTCCTGTCTGGTACGGGAGTGGCTTCCTGAAGAAGAGTGGTGTACATTCCCTGCTTGCTTTCTTGCTCCTTAGGAGAGCAGGTGTTCCAGTTGCCATGGAGGAGTGCAGAAGGAGTGTTAGTAGAGTGTGGGGTGATGAAGTCAAGGCCTTGTGCTGTGTCTTAAGACTGCACTCTCAGGGCCCCATGTCTCCGAACGGCTTCATGCCTTCTCGCCAGACTCTGGAAACACCTCCCCGTGTTGCTTGCTGAAGTTGTCTGTTTATGCTCTTGGGAAAGCCTGCCAAGGTGGGTACTATGATGGTAGAACTGAATTTTTCTGGCATCCCTTTTGGCATTAGCATTTTCAGGGTTCTGGTTCCTTCCTTTGTCAAGTGAGTGTTTCTCTCAAAGGTTCTGTAGAGTTGCATCAACCCCAGAAGATGCAAAATGAAGAAAGACCTCGGGCATGTGTCCTGTAGAGTGCCAAGCACTTAGAACCACATTGTGTAGAATATGGAAAAGCTCGTTGGACAAGGGAGCTGATTGGTTCCCAAAGAAGGTGATGAAGGCATGTGTGGCAAAAACATGACCGCATCCCTACCAACTGTGAACAGGAAGTTGTACTGTACCAGGTGGCCTTTTCTTTCCAAGACTGCTCGCGTTCTGAGGAATTAGTTAAATGCACACTGTGTGTTCTTGGAAGGTTTTGACCTGAAAATGACTTGCAGATGAAAAGAAATCAGCAACTTCAGTGTCAGGGCTAAAGTTATTCCATTTATGTGGATTCAGGTGGTAAGACATGATTTACCCTAATTGTAATAGACCACGACCATGCAATTTGTTACAATTATTTTGCTTCTAGGATGATAACCTTTGTGCTATCTCCCTAATTTCATCTCTTCTAGCAAGAATAAGCATTGTTCTATGAGGCATTGACAACCACTTGATTGTATTATTGATTGCAGCAAATGTAGAATCAGACCAGTCTTCACCCAATAGTGACTGTTTACTTTTAGCTGTCATCTGGGCCCAGGCTTGTACATCTGGGTAGTTACGGGGCAGACTGAGTTGTGTGCCGTGAGATTGGACTCGGGGGAGCTTATGTTGATGGTGTAGCAGATCCCAAGGGGCTGCATTCCATTGTGCACTAAATATGGCCGTCTGTTCAGCAGGAGTTGGCAGTTATGTCTGCAGCAGATCAACTGCAAGACTGTCTGGTTGGTTATTTGCATGCCCAATTAAAGTGTTCCTTAAAATTCTCATATTAATCCTTCTGAGTAACAGAGAAGTTCCCCCGAACAGCGGAGCTGTTGGGCAGTTTTTAGAAACCTAATGTATACATTTTGTAAAAGCCAAACGTAGATAGGAACAAACTAAGAGATTGGAGGATTTTAGCAGCTTCAAGTCTAGAGTGTAATGTTACAACAGTCTACGCTGCCTGTTACTAGTGTCCCTGTTAGAGCTAATATAAAATCAGAAGTCACCAATGAAATTGGTCCTTGTCTAAGGCTAAATCCATCTTCACATGATTGTATAAGAAAGCCTGAATTATCTGCTTTCTGTTCCTTTCTTTTGCTGCAGATTATGCTGTGAGTGTGTGTGAGAGAGAATGAGTGAGTGAATGAATGAATATGTCCCGCTGTCCATTTTTGATGTTTTTTCTTATGCATTCTAGTTTTATTTTTGGCAGATTTCATCTAGCTGGGTGCTTGGTAAATGTGACACTAGGCGCTTGTCTGTCAGCTCACCTACCAGGGCACATTTCTGATAGCTCGCTTGAGGAGAGTTTTCATCATTGATCGCTGAAATGAGAAACCAACATCGGAACAATTGAGAAAACCCCTGCTTCCCCACGCACAAGGCTGCAGTTAGAAAGTCATGCCCTGTGTATTTGCTTTGGCCACAAGATTCCCTTCTAGGAAGAGCTGCTGGCCGATGTGTGCTGGTGGCACCTGCCAGGGCTCTCCCAGGCCAGCGTCCTCGTGTCCTGGGAACTGTTCTGGAAGAGGGAGATTAAGGAAGTCTTGCCCAAGTAAAGTTGGAATCAGATGGACTCGAGGGGAGAATGCTGATTGACAGCTATGGACCCAGCCCTGGTACACACGTCCGTGTTCCCTAGCGGTCGTGCTGGGTCTGAGCTCATCCACTGGGAGCAGTGAACGTGATGAAGGCTGGCCGTAATTTGAAAGATTGAGTCACAGGCGTGATCATGTCCAACATGATGCTAAGCTCATTTCCTCATTGGATAACTCGAGCCCCAAGGAGCTCTCTGTTGAAAGCAAACTGAGTGCCGAATCAAGGACAAGCGGAAACTGAGTGTTACATCCTCAGTCCCCCTGAAGGGAAATTGGTTATAATCATTACTGTGGCAAAGCTAATTTTTTTTTTCAGAAGTTGTATTTTTCAGCCTACGTGGCATATGCATAGTCAAATTCAATTTGCAGTTTTTCAGTGTTCCGAACTTGTAAAAACTGTGAAACTTTTTGTAAAAAAAAAAAATGTAAACTTGTAAAAAATTGTGTTGATTTCCTTCAGATGCCCACAACAGGTGGAGTTGTCCCGGTAACTGCACTTGGGTTCCCCACAGGGGAAGCTGATTTGAAAGCAGAGTAGCCAGTACTTGAAACCAGACATTCTGATGTGGGCATCCCGAGTGACTTTCTGATCAAGAGTAATGACTAGGTGAGGAGTTTTTGGGTCAAGATTGGTCCTGAGACCCTTAGAATGATTGGATACCATGTGTTAAACCGAGTGCAGAAGACCCTGAACGTGGAAAAGTTGAAGCCTTTGGAAGATGGGATAGATTAGAAAGTGAGAATGTGGCATTAGGGGAGTTGACTTAATTGCCTGGTCATTGTTGACATGATGATGCAATCCACTGATGTCATCAAAATCTTGGTGACCTCTCTGGGACCCAGGGTGGCGGGGCCACACATGATCCAGCCCTCAGTTCCTTCCTTGCCCTCATTTGTTGATGTCTCCTTTATGTCCTCCAGCTACACCCTCAGGCATGCTCTTCCTGGTAGCTACCCTTCCTGCTGCTGAATGGTCCCTGTGGCTTTCTTCCCTTTGAGAACAACCCTGCCTTGCTGTCCCCTGCTCCCAGGAAGCACTCTGTGTGCATCCCTGAGGTCACACCTGGCATTCCTCTCCCTCCTCTTGCTGCTGTGTTCTCCATGGCCACATTTACTGTCACCACGTTACGTTGTGGGTTTCTGTCCTTCCTGCTTCCCTAACCCACATGATTCCCTGCCTTCTGATAACAGGGACTGCAGCCTACTCCTGCAACTCCCACCAGCAGCAGGCTCTGACACACAACAGATGCTCAACGCTTGGGAAACATTTTGATGGAAAGAATTCAGGTTGTGTCTTGTGGAAACTATTTGTGAAAATAAACATTTGTGTTTTCTGGTTTTCCAACCGTGAGTAGGGAGAAGGTTGCCATGTACAGTCTGTGCTTGGAGATAGAGGATCCTTAATAATGGTGAAGGGGGGAGGCTCATGGTGGGTGCTGTGTACTGAGTACCTGTTCCTCTGCTGGGCAGAATTCTGGACACTTGTGGTCTGATGTGATGCCAGGTGTCTGGATCTGAAAGACATCTGTGCCTTTCGTCCCTTGCCAGCAGAGTTGGGCAGTGAGCCCCATTCTGACGCTCACTGTTACCCCAACTTCTCGCTGTTGCCTGATGTCAATGTAGGCAGTGTTTCTAGCACTGAATGCACATAGCTTTAGCATGTTATTTATACTGTGTAGAGATGGCCCCTTGTGAACTTCCAGCCGTTCAGATTTCACCCAGCAGGTGCAGGCATGTGTCTGGTAGAATGTGGTCATGGGATGGACACAGGTGTTGGGCCCCAGCCTCCTGTAGTTGGCTGTGAAATGCACCCGCTAGAAGCTTGTCAAGGAAAGTGCAGTTTCCCAGGACACCAGGTACAGGGTAGGCTTTGCCGTCCGTCCATGATGAGAAGCCAAGAAACGGCCTGCATGTGAGGGCCAGGGGGTTCTGTTAGCATCCTCCTCTCAGCTGAAACCCTCACTCTCCCTCACTCTGTAGTCTCAGAACAAGAACCCTTGTCCACCAGGAGAGTGAAGATCCTTAGAATCACATGCAGTTCTGCAAATGGGCATGGGCCTCATGAAGAGCGCAAGAGAATGAGAGAGAGAGAGATGTGTGCTTGTGTGCCTGCATGGGTGCACACATTTATTTATTTGAAAGTCAGAATTACCAACAAAGAAAGATCTTCCATCCAGGGGTTCATTGAGTGAGTGGCTACTGTGGCCAGGCTAGGCTCTGGGTCTGCAGCTTCATCTGGTCTCCCATGTAAGTGATGGGGCCCAGACACTTGGACTGTCTTCTGCTCTTCTCAGGCCACTAGCAGGTGGCTGGATGGGAATTGGAGCATTTGGGACATAAACCAGCACCCATATGAAATGCTGCTAGCACAGGCAGTGGCTTCACTTGCTAAGCCACAAAGCAAGCTCCCATATACTCTCTTGCCTCTGTTGGCTTGAAATGCTGGATGGGTTCTGTTTGCTTTCATTGACAGCTTTCTTCCTGTTATCCAGGAATCCCCCATACTACCATTACTTGGTAGTACAAAATGATCAAGAAAATGTCTTCTGTAGAATAGAACTTAAAAGCCTGCTTGTGTCAGGGTTTAACGTTGCAGTGTCCCTCTGGGACACCAAAGAACAAAACAAAATCTGTTGGCCTCTGTGTCTTCCCATGGTTGCGTGGATTCCCCCGACCTCCCGTGTTAGAGCCTTTGGGCCTGGGTATTGACTTATTGAGCCTTGGTCTCACGACTTTGTCTGCTGGAGGTGAGTGTCCCCTTCCGCTCCTTGAGGCCAAGGGATGTGGGGCTGAGGGCCTCCCTCCTGGCAGCCACCCTCTCAGGTTTCTCTGAGGAAGGCAAAGCTAACAGCCTCCCCCCTTAGCCGCCTTCCTTCCTCTTGGCTTTCTTTGAGAATGTGCCAAGTGCCACGCTCAATGCAGGAGGCGGCTAACTGGCTGGCATGCACCTGCGGAAGCCTGGGCAGCTTGGGAAGCCCGCAGCAGGGTATTCAGATAACCTGTCCCTCTAGACAGCCCCTGTCCCTGACATCACGTCAGGCTGGGATCTGTCATCTCATGCTAGCTCTCTTGTTACTTGGTATCACGAGGCTGCAAGCCATGACTGCTGTCGGCCATTGCTGCTTCCTCTGCGCCGAGCCTCTGAGTTATCAGTGAGCTGGTTCCTCGGTCGGATGGCACCTTAGTCCCTTCCCTGCCCTTCCCTGCCTCCTCCTCTGCCTCTCCCTCCCTTTTCCTTCCCTCTCCTTCTCTGCTTTCTCTTTTTCAAGGTACATGGTTTTAAAGCTAGAGGATCAAAGAGCAAGGAGGAAGAACAAGAACAAGTCTTCCACCTACTGAGTAATTCCCCTAATGGCCACAGCATCTAGGTCTGGACCAGGCCGAAGCCAGGGACCAGGTACTAGCTGCCTCATTTGAGTCTCCCACATGGGTATCCGGAACTCAAGGACTTGGGCCCTCTTCTGCTATTTCCCAGGCACATTAGCAAGGAGCTGGGTGAAGTGGAGCTGCTGGGACTCAGACTAGTGCTGCTGTATGGATTGGCGTTCCAAGCAGCAGCTTAACGCACTGTGCCCAGCAATCATCTGCTTCTGCTTTTATTTAAACTCCAGCTGGGCTTGCAGGTTGTTCCTGTCCTGAAGCTTCAGTGCAGTGGAGTGGGAGTGTGCCCGTCATGGCAGTGCAGGCGTGGGCTGACTCACTCCGTCTTAGTTCTCGGCCACCTCCTCTGTGTCGTTACCGTTATCTAAAGTGTATTTAGAGTCAGTGAGCATTGACTCGGGGAACTTTACTGGAGGCAGATCTGTCTATTTTGGTTTCTGTGCTAGATTCTGTCTCTTTAAATGCTGTCCCTACGCCCTGTTAAAAACCCCATCAATACCTCCATTCTATCTTAGCTTTGGTCATTACGGGGAAACAGTCCAGAATCGGAGCAAGTTACACTTTTTTCTATTCAGGGGTTAGGCATTAGGCTTCTCGTTTTGTAGCAGGAACAGTGTTCAGCTGCATGGACTTGACAACCCAGGGATGGCGCATCAGCCAATCAGTAGCTGCGTGTTTGTCAGGCAGCAGATCATGGCTGGAGCCCACGGAGCAATGTTGTGCTGCTCCGTGGGTTGCAGGCTTCTCTGCCATATTATGGCTCTGCCTTGTGGCTTTTTTCTCCTTTAGGGAAGGTGCTAGGCTGTCATTGAGCTGCTCCACCTCCAGGCAGGAGGCAGCAGGGCCCCGAGGAGCTGGGCGTGCTGGCTTGACCTGCTCTTTTGGAGTCTGGGGTGCAGGCGCCGAGAGCACTGTCCACATCTGTCCGTGTGGTGGTTCTCTCCGCACAGTCGACTGGGTCCCTGGTCACATTCCTTTGCTGGCAGAATATTTTTCTTAAATTCTGTACTTGAAAAGCAAGCCCCTAGTGAGTGAGTGACAGAGAGAGACAGAGAGAGAGAGAGAGAGAGAGAGAGAAAAGAGAGGGTACTGAATAGGATGTTTTATGTAAGCACACATGTTCTTGTATGAACTCATCCATAGATACAGGTGTGTGTGTTCCCATGCTTGTCTTAATTTCTTGGTTCTTTCCTCTCAACCTTCTGCATTTAAAAACATAAGTAAGCATAGATTTTGTTGCTTTATGTTATATTAAAATTTCAGTAAGATTAGGGGACCAAGTTGTGAAATTACTAATGTTTTGTGACTCAAGTGTGTTGTAATGGAAAAAAGTCTAATTCAGAATGTTGTTGATTTTTTTTGTTGTCTTTGTGCTGTTGTCATTATGGATATGAAGAAAATCAGTGTACTGACTATTAAATAAGCATTTTTTTTCTCATAAAGGCAGGAATAGTTTATTGTTTGACCAGAGCATTAACTTAGCTTGACCTTTAATTGGCAGCTTAGCTTCTAAAGATTTTGATGAGTGAGTCTTGGAGAGGAATAAGGGCCCAGCCAAGAGAAGGTTGCTGGCAAGCCGGGAGGGCAGGTGTCCTTGCAACACTGCTGTCGGCCCTTTTCTCTCCTGAAATATGGACTCTGTGGTCAGGTGCCAAGTAGAGACCACAGCCTGATGCTCTGCACGTAGGGTTGCCAGAGTTGAAAGTTTCTACAGCACGTCCCATGTGCTTCAGCGCAGGCTGGGAAGTGCGGCCCACAGATCTCAGGTCGTGGTCATGGCTGGATCCACAGTCGTGTGAATGGCTGCAGAGGTCATGCCGTGTTGTCTTATAGAAATATCCAGCAGTTTTCAAAATCTGTTTCTGAACTGGAATTAAGACTTGACAAAATTAGGTATCATAATCTCCAGTGAGCTGGCTGGGCGGTGAATGGAAGTCACTCCCTCTCCTTCATAGCAACCTTACTGTATTTTAGACTAATTGTGTTTATTCAGGAAAACGATGTGCTGGAATACACTGACATAGATGTGTTACTCTAGGCGCTCTCTTTGGTGTGATCATAAGCAAATGCATCATTGAGAGTGGACCCAGGATTCCTACCCTGTGGACAGTGATTGCATCAGGTGGCAAGGAATGGCTTCTCAGTTCCACGTGAATGGCGAAGGTGTTTCTCCAGGCTCAGTTTTCTGTTCTTAATTGTGAAATGCGTTGGTCGATGGCAGGGAGCTTGGGCGACCAGTCCTTTTGCTCAACACCTCCTGTCTGCCTTCCTGCAGGGAAATGAGGTATCATTGCTTTGCCCAGGGAGGCTGAGCAGCATCCAGATTCCACATGAGCCCCTTCCCTCCTCCAACCTCTCCATTTCCTCTCCTCCTTCCTCTCCATGAGACACGAGACAAAGTTACCTGGAAGAACATGTTTTTCTGGGTCAGGAAGCACTGGATCCCAAAGCAGACCAGGCCTATCCCTTCAGCTTCTGTCCCTTGTTTCCCTGAACACTTCTGCCTGCTCCTGACTAGCCCCTTCCTTGTTGAGAAAGGCTGATTCAAAGAGAAATCTATCCAGCCTAAGGAGAGAAGGAAAGACAGCGCACCCAGGGGAGGCAGACTGGCAGTGCCCGACTGCTCAGGGTTTCTCAGATGCAGCCTTTTCAGGTGGCAGCTGGTGCCACCCATTTTGGTGCCAGAGAAGGGTGAGTGATTTGGGGACCAAGCTTATACTCAAATTGCATCACTGGAGTAATGCAATATTCACCATCAAACCTCCGGCAGCTCAAGGTATGTTCAAAGGGGTCTCTCCAGAGGTGAGCACGTCCATATGTGGTTTCTAAGTTTGAAGGTTTCTTAGAAAGATTGCAGGCATGTAGAATGACATAGGATTTATTTTTTAGTTCAATGAAAAGCAAATACTGGAGCATAGCTATTGAAGCAGTAAGAGTGATGGGAAGACCACCAGAGAAAGCAACCAAGTGAAATATGTATGTATGTGTTAATCTGGGAAGGTCCTTCTGTACCTGCCATGAAAGCCAATTGTGTCCACGTCCTGTTGGCTTCAGCAGCTCCCAGGTTTCCAGGAGAAATGTCACGCTCCTGTAAGTGTCACAGACTAAAAGGCGGGAGATAAGTGCTAGCACATGATACTCCCCATAATAAGGCATTACATTTGGAAGGCCATACCAGATTAACCAATTTAAAAGACAAATATTGGATTCATTTGCAAGGCTATTTTAAACCTCCTTGTTCATACATATTAAAAGACAAAATGTTCAGCGATGACCTCGAAGAGCTTTGTCACTCTTGGTAGCAGGGAGGAAGGTTGTACGCATGGTTTGGTGAGCTTTTAAAGTCTTCCTACTCACTTTCCTATAGATGATGGACATGAATACCCAGAATGCCGAGGTGGAGGGTCCTGCGGTTCTTGTGCAGCCTCGTTAGGTTTCAGACCCAGCTGTCCTGTACAGTGGTTGTGCCTTGACTCCAGGCAGGTGGGCAGGTGGCACAGTGGATGGCGCATAGAACTCGGGTCCTGCCGACTCAATTCCAAGCTTGATTCCTTGATCCTGCCGCTCCCTAAGTGGGTGCAGGTGGACATCTGGTGTCATCTTGTGGTCTGAAACACGGGAGTGGTGGTATTTCTGTCTCTGTTCATTGTAATTCCCCCATAGCAGCAGCTGCGTTGGAACAGTTTGGTGGCTTTAAGACTGTTTAGGTACACTCATGAATTACATGAGTGTATTTTTTAGCTTCTTTGGAAATACATTCTATCTGGATGTGCAATTATGTTCTTCATTGAGAGCGTTTATGCTAAGGTTCATTGAGAACATATTGAGTGCTCACGATGTGCCAGGCACCCAGAAGATGCTGTAGTGACTACATCTGTGCTGATGATGCTTAAGTTTTGGTTTGTGTGGTTGAGGGTGGGGTGGGGAAGTAGCTGAGTGTTCAGAGTGAGCGCCTGGATAGCCATCTGGTCTGTCAGGTGACAACATGTTCCCCATACAAAAGGAAAGCAAGCCACAGTCAGGCTGTTGCCTAATAACATTCCAAAGTAGCTAGAGACATTGATGTAGAGTTTGCATCTCATCTGAGGGTCCCCAGACCAGAAAGCCCACATCTTTCATGATTTCTCCAAACAGTGTTTGCCCCAGAGTTAGCTTTTTCTTTTACTATCTTGTAGAGTTGAAACAAAAGCTCTTCCCCTTTCTCAGGATGGAGGAACAAACTCTATCCAGGATAAAAGCAGTGGGGCCTCTGCACACAGAGACCTGCAGAAATATAAGTTGTCCTTGGAAGAGTACTTTGCAAGGTCAGTATCTGTGTTTACTAGGTATCAAATAATCCAAAGATAAGTGAAAGTCTACTTGAGGATGTGTGAAGGGACTTGAACATGTGTGGATTTTAGTGTCCCAATCCCCCATGGAGCCTAAGGGATGAGTCACAAACAGGAGAGCTCGGAAGAAATTGCTGGCAGGGATTAGCACGCATTTCTAAGAAACGAAAAAGCAATATTGATTTAACTTTACATATGTGTCTTTGGGAAGAAAATAACTATAATCCTATTATCAAGTGCTGTCAGGCCCTAATTAGATTTTTTTTTCTGAGTATTCCCTTGTCCCGTGGCTTTCAATTCTGGTTTATAAATAGGAAAACTGTACTGGCATTCTCCGTATAGAAATAAGTAGGTTAATAATTAACCAGTAATGGCAGTGGGCACTACTCTTGCGGAGTCTTGCAGTAGTAATCACAATAGGTGTAAGGGTGTAAGATACGGGGAAGCAGTTTTGAAAAAATATTAAGGTTATGCTTTCATCCCTTTTGAATAAACACCAATATTTGGTGATGACCTATGCTTTTTGTGTTGGGCAGCTGTGTTTATATTTGCATTAATGCCAAGATGTTAGTTTGTAGAGCTATTTAGATTCATAATAAAATTGACCAGAAAGTGCCAAGGATTTTCTCTCCCACAGTCTCGATCCTCCTTGTCCACGTCTCCCACCACAGAGGTGGATGTGTGACCACTGAGAAGCCTGCGCTGACAGTTACAACCCAGAGTCTGTGTACATCAGAGTTCACTCGGATTGCTAGAACGTTCATTCTTTGTTTCCAGAATGTCAGCTGGCAGGAATCAGAAAGTGGTCGGCCTTTTCAGATTGCCTCTTTCTCTGAGCAATAGACGTGAAAGGTCACTTCATGTCTTCTCGTGGCCTCAAAGCTCATTTCTTCTCACTGTAAATGTATGTAATTTTATTGCCTTCTCCATTGTTTGGATGCACCATACTTGACCCATTCACTTACTGAAGGATGTCTTGCTTGTTTGGCAATTATGAGAAAGATTGCTCTAAGTAGAAGAGTTTTTTTTCAAGATTCATTTTCATTGGAAAGGCAGATTTACAGAGAGAAGGTCTCACACAATGTCATATTGAGTATTTGCTCCAACTGCGGTGGACATGGCTGGACGTGGGCTGTTGGCCCTTCCATTTTTCTTGGGATCCCTGAAGGGGCGAGCGCTAGTGTGGCCCAGAGTCCCCATGTGGGAATTCAGGGAAGCTCTTCCTGAGGGCTAGGTGGTACCACACTGCTCATGTGGGTGTTCTGGCACAGAACAAGTGGCTAGTATGTCGCTGTCATTTTTCAGGAAGCGTCACCCTCCAGCTAATGGCTTCTGTTGCTCTTGGAAATGTGTTAATTTTCTTTCTCTCTGACAAAGATGTGAGCCTTGCTGAGGGAACAGGTGCTTCTCTGACTAGCTCACCCAGAAGTTCCCTTGCCCTGGGAAGTGTTCAGCTCACCCCAGCTGCTTAGTTAAGGGTGGCTGAACTCAGTTTTTCCAAGTACAAAAAGGACACTGTAGATGCTTGGTGGCTTCCGTTCAGATTGGCCTAGGTGGAAAGAATTGTAGCAAGTGGTGTTGGTTGGCAAGTCAGTTAATTTTGTGTTTAGTTCTTTCTCTCAATGGATACACTATTTAAGGATGTCCTTACATGGGTCTAAGGACCACCTCATTCACCCTGAAGGTGTTGGGGCTTTGGCTCTCATGCAAGCTGTCCTGTGTGATACCAGCACCAGCCCTTCTGTAGAGCTGCACTTGAAGCTATCATGTGTGACCCATGGCCGTGTGTCATCCAGGGATGGCACTGCATGAGGGGCTCCTGCCTGATTCCTGCTGACATGCCTCTGTGGCTTAGCAGCTGCTCCAGGAAGCAGGGAGAGGAGAAGCTGATGGCCCCTTGCATCCCTTTAGTCCACTGAAAACGGTACTCTCAGAAGACACTGTGTGTGTGCTTGTGTGTGTGTATGTGTGTGTGTGTGTGCATGCACGTGGTAGAGGGGACACTTTAATTCAGGCCTTAGACTGTTTTCCACCTCTGGGAGAGAATTTTTTTTTTTTTTTAAGTCAGCTTGAAGCCTGCATGAGCTCTGAGGTTATGGTCGAGGACAATGTGCTCCTGGGCGGTCCTTAGGGCCTGTCTGGGTCGGTGTGCTGTGAGGGTCCATGGGAGCAGGGGCAGCCTCGTGGACAGAGCAGTCTTTGGAGCAGATCAAGTGTTGGGTTTGGTGCCAGCTGTCTGCTTTCTGAGCTGGGTGTAACCTGTATTGGCCCCTCTGAGCATCTGATGCTGTCCTCAGCAACCCCTATGTTGATACACTGTCTCAATGATTATCTGAGTATCATAGGAAATAATGCATTGATGGCCGAGGCACAGTGTTACCATTAAGTTTTTAAATGGTTCTTCTAATACCAGAGGCAAATCTGTGATGGATCCTGTACAAGAAGAAAGCTGGTTCCCGCCCACCTGCTTGTTCCTCAAGATCAGAAGTTGCATGCCTTTAAGGAAGGGTTGGTGCTAATTTAGATAAGATCCCTTATGCTCACATGTGGGTCTGTCTCTGCTTCCTGAAGCTCTTTGTAAACTCAGATGGGACCTTTTATAATGTTCCCCAGTTGCAAACATTGCTTTCGTGCAGATTAAACAAGCAGGGGATGTTGACACTCTGAAGTGCAGTTATTTGGAAAGGGTTTGCTGCTTTTCCACATTTTGGTTCTTGTACCGGCTCTTCTTTCCGAGGGATCCCACATGGAGAAGAGCTGAGACCCACTGATGACAAACCCCCAGCTCTTTTTCCAGGGTCCCAGAGCAGCAAGAGAGACACCAAGGCGACATGGAGCCACAGGCATATGAAAGGAGGTGATGCCAATGCAAATTTAGCATTGCAGAGCCAAAATTTAGAACTTTTGGATGGTACTTGAGGGCAGTGCACTTAAAGCAATCCTGATTTTAGGTAACCTATTGGTTCGAAATCTGCATTTTGAGAGTAGTGATGGTAACAACAGACATGGTCCACCCATCCATCTCAGCTGATAATAGCCATCCCCATGTCGAGGGCCTCCTGGCCACCCCAAGCTCTGCTTCAAGAGCACTTTCACTTCGTAAGTGTTAAATACCTACTTCACTTTTTAAAATTCTATTTGGGTCCTTTTAACCATGGTGTTCAAAGAGTGGTTGGACTCAATTTCTGATACTTGAAGTGAGCCCGACAGATTAGACATGTTCTCAGTATTTGGCCTTTATTGTTACTGGAAAATCAGATACTACAGAGAGAAGGAGAAACAGAAAGGCCTTCTGTCTGCTAGTTCAGCCCCTGCAATGGCTGGAGCTGAGCTGATCCAAAGCCAGGAGCTTCTTCCAGGTCTCCCACAAGGGTGCAGGGTCCCAAGGGCTTGGACCATCCTCTACTGCTTTTCCAGTCCACAACCAGGGAGCTGGATGGTAAGTGGAGCAGCACCCATATGGGATCCTGGTGCGTGCAAGCTGAGGACTTTAGCTTCTAGGCTACCACTCTGGTGCCCACTTAGTAGGATCTTTAAAGTGAATATTTCATGGAAAGGCTGAAATTTGTGTGTGTGTGTGTATGTGTATGTATGTATATATATATATACATATATATATATATATATATATATATATATATATAATTGCATTTCATTTTATGACATTGTTTCATAGGCTCTGATGTTCCCCAGACCCCTCCCCGTGTCCCCCCCCCCCCATGGTGGATTGCTCCACCTTATTGCAGTATTACAGTTCAAATCCAGTCTTGTTTCTTTCATTGAAAGCATGTGCCATGCCTAGAGTCCAGCATCTTATTGTCCAGCTCAATTCAACAGTTTCTTGGGGAGACCAACTCTGGTCTGAAGGCATAGCTGGCAGAATATCTTTCTGATCAATTAAAAGCCGTAACTTAACATCAACAACAGTTTCCAACATTATGGGATTAATTAACATTGTATTGAGTGACTGATATGTTAGAAAATGCGGGTTCTTAACCACATCCTGTGACTACTTCATTAACATTTCAATTATAGTTTTATACAACTGGCTTCTATCCACCTTAAAATGACTATAGGATACTATTCAGCTGGCTCATGTCTGTTTTCATTTTAGTATTTGGAAAGGCTGAAATTTGATTCCTTTTCTGCAGTTGTCAATCATTCTTAGTTTTCGGCAGAGAAGCAGGGTCTGAGCTCCCTGAGCCATCGTCTGCTACTCTCAGTGCATGTGACCAGGAAGCTGATATGGGAACTTTTACAACGAAAGAAACCCATCATTCTCCAGGCTTAGTACCTGCTGTTTAGTAAGCATTCTGAAAACAGATTTTATGGATGGAAAAAGATTTTGTTCTTCTTTGACCAGTTTTGGTTAGAAATTTAAAAAAAAAGCAGTTGTTAGTTCTCACTGCCTTCAAACCTTTGTTTCTTCTGATTGTGTCAGAGATGCTGAGGAAGGCTTTGGGGTATGAGGAAATAGGAGTTACTTGGAAGTGACAACCCTACCCAGGACTTGAGGTTATTCAAAGAGGCCTGGTATTATTGAAAATGTGATTTCTCCCTGGAGCTACAGTAAACAACAACCAGAACCCAACCCAACCTGAGCCAACTCAACCCAACACAGGAGCCACTTACTGTTTGGAAAGATGCTTTGAGAAGCCTATCTTGCCTTAAAAGGCTGAAGAACACATAGCTTCTCAAATTACACTATTCAAAGGGAACTTCATAGATGTCTAGCATTCTTTTTTCCATGGTGTTTTTAACCCAGTGGTGGTTTTTGAATCGGTTTTGCATACCTTTTGGCTTCAGAAAAGACCTCAGAAAAAACCTCATGTTTTATTCCAGAGTATGACAAGTTAATATTATAAGTGTGTGAGATCTGGGGACCTACAGGCAGCACTTTAGAGGGTATAGATGACATCAAGTTAGGAATTCATTAACTTGAAGATGAAATCTTATGTAGTGGGTAAGGGCAGACACCAGATGCCAATGTCAGTATATAATTGATACAGGTTTGAGATTGGTCATTGATTTTCCTGACCTGTGGGCTGTAGTGAGTAAATATGCTAGCAGACAGTGTATGATAGGGCAGTGTTAGAATATGCCAAGTTGAAATGAGTGTCCAGTGTTCTTTCGCAAGGAACTGACCTGAGCAGGGCAGCCTGTTTTGTGTTGGGGTCTTTTTATGAATGCCATTATCCATTGCGTGCGTCACTGCGCGCCCACTGGTGTGAGCTGTGAGTGTGGCCATTCTGCGTTGCTCCCGACTCATGTGCATCTGATATTCAGGCTGACTCCCAGATTCTCTCTGCTCAAGGAAGCCTGGAAGCATGAGTGATTGAACTGGAAGAGCAAGAGGCTAAAATGACCCAGGCTCCCCATGAGCCATTGATGGAGAGTGCTGAGCTCCTGTGTTGCCTGTTGCCTCAGCATCTAAACTACCCTGCCTGTGCCAGGTGGAACATATGGAGTCATAGATAATCCCATTAAAGCTGAAGAAAACAGGGAGGTTAGCTATCCCACTATGATATAATGCTGCACAGGAAGTTCTAAGCAATGCATGTGGATAAAAAAGGGAGTTAAAAAATATGCCTTTTAAAAGGTGAAAAACAAGGAATTCTTTCCTATTTTTGGCCCCCAATTATAGAACCATCAAGTATAAGTACTAGAATAAATAAGATTAGAAAGCTTGCATGTTGCGGAGTAGTGTTTTGGATAAAGGGTATCTTCCCAAGTGTTTCAGTCCGTGTTTGCACGTGCAATTCCCTCTGGTAAGGCGGCCCAATTTCCTTTCTGTCTTCCAGAGTCTTAAGATTTCTTCCTCAAGGCTTCTGAGCCACATTACACGTTCTCCTTGTCTTCTAGCACTTTCATGAACATTCTGCTTTGTACCTTGTCATTTCCAGGGCCTGCTGATGAGGGTAAAACAGGTCATGAACTCAGATGGCCACTCTAACTCCTTACCACAGTGGGTGGGCAAGGGTCTGGGCTAGAGGCATCCTGCTTGGGGTTGCCTGATATAACACAATTACACTTATATCTCACATAAACCAGGAATAATTATGGTCTTACAACAAATCTGACCTATGTTTATGCTAAATAAAACATGCTTTTGTATGAAATTTATATTTGACATAACAGAAACTCATTGTTTATCTGAAATTCATATCGGCTTGGCACACTCTGCATTTTTATTGGCTAAATCTTAGAACTCCACCCAGGGGTAGCTGTCGAGCAGATGCCGGTTTCAGAAGTGCCGGTGGCGCAGGGTGGTGGGCGCAGGGCAGGATCCAGGGGACACCAGAACTGTAGGTGCACTGGGTTTCATCCATCTGGAAACTAACTGATGAAATGAAATCCTAGTTGAATTGCTGCTGATTTGGTTGGTATTGGTTAGGTTTGTTCTTAATACCAACTTCAGAATTATGCGAATGGTTCAAATAATAATTCGCTGAGTATCAAATGATAAACATACAGATATGTGGCAATGAATAGAACCTCAAGTGTGTCATCATAGTTTGTGGAGTTATTTCTGGTACTTTGTAATGTGTCATGGTTCTTGGGTCGCATCATTGAAACACTCCGCTCTTTCATTACACATCCAGCATTTCCATTTAGTGTGATTAGTTTCAGGGCTGTGGAATGTGGGCCAACCTCCTGGTAACCAGCGAAATAAGAACCAGTGCACTGTAATGAAGGGATCACATACGGATTTTTTTTTAATATTGTCCTGACTGTGGGAGGCCAATGAATAATGTTAGCCACTAATTACTGTTGTTTTTTGTCAAAGAACAGTTTGAAGGATAAGCATAGCTTTCTTTTTACTTAGTAGGGGAGCAGGGAGCACACATCTTGCCTGCATTTTTGGGAAACAGTTACTTGAAAGTTGTCTGCGTTTCAGTGGTTTCAAGTTGGGGATCTGCCCTTTTGTCTTCTGGAAAATCTGTGGATAGCAACTATTTAATATACATGGCACAATGTAGTTTGGTGTTTCCTGGGGACCTCAGCCTTACAGAACATGGCTCTGTGGATCAAGAGATAACCCCTTACCCGAGATTGTCACAATTACAACCCCATGGCTTCCTGTCTGTTCAGGCACACATGGATCACAGAGTCTGTGCCAGATAGAAATAATTGATCCTGACATTATCTATATCGATCATAAATTTTTAATTCTGTGATCCCCTCACAGCTCTTTGTTGCTTCTCCTCTAGGCTTGGTATATTTGTTTAATTTCATTAATTTTGTAACTTATGCTGCTTCAGTCTTTGGATCTGATTAATGTTTCTGCACCTTTTGATGTGTAAGTGTGTTGTTCAAGGGCTTGTCTAGCATGCAGAAAGGCACGTGGCAATCAGGGAAGGAAGAGGAGCAACACTGGAACTTGCCTTAGCAGGTTTTCAGCTGTTGACACGGCTAGCCATTTACTCCCTGTGTTGGCATGCTCTTTTTGCATTGCTGCGCTTGCTTTATTGTAATGTTAAGCCTGTGTGGGCAGTGTGGGTGGTTTTATGCCCCCAGAGCTTGTGCAAGCCCTTATGGTTGGTGATATTTTGGCGTGCTTGCATTCATTTCCTCTTCCTGTCAGCTCTGAAATCCGGCACATCACTTTGTTCGTTATGCTTGGAAACCAGCTTCATGGCCTTAACAAGGAGAAAGCTGGAACCAATTTTCTTACTGGGAACTTGAGAGAAGAGAAAGGAAGTAGGGCAGGGAGTGGGAAGGGAGAGAAGTAAAGGAAGCTGGGGAGATTGAGACCGAAGTGTAAGGAGAAGTGCAGGAGAGATGGAGAGAGCCCTTAAGGGAGAACCTAATGGCCAAGAGAGAAGGGAGAGCTGGTGGGAGACGGAATTTGCGCACTGCGAAGCTGAACATCCTGTCAAGCCAGCACTTAGCAGGAAGTGGCTGGAGAACTGCGGTGCTTCCCAGTCCAATCGCTAACATCACAACTTCCCACAATAGATTCACCACAGGTAAAGAACACAGTCCTATAAGATGGGAAGCCCCTGTGCTTTCTTCAGGGATCTGAATTGTTCAGTGTCACGGGGAGAGAAAGGTGTGATAAGCTCCCATAGGTTTCCCAAAATAAGCACCCAGGAAAGTCCAGTGTGTCCTGGCCTGGGATCTCCACCCTGTTTGTTACCCTGCAGCTCCCATCTGCTAAGCTGCCATGGGCCCTCTTCCCTCTGTGTCCCCAGGCAGCCTGCAGCTGGTGTGAGGTGAACCAGGAGGCAGTGTTTACATCATGGGTAAGAGTGGACAGCACAAGCCATGGTTCCTGATTGCCAGGGCACTGCACACTACTGGGTGTCCCTCATTCCCTAGTGGTGACACGTCTCAGTGTGATTTGTCTCAGTTGTTTCCCATCCCCGTCCTCAGGGGATGCCCACTCCAAGAAATGTTTTGTGCTTCAGGTTTTCTCCTGCTCTGGTGTCAGAATTCATTTGCCCTGTGTTCTGTTTTTGTAAGCGGCTGTGTGTGAGGTGGAGCCTCCTATGCTCCTGGTAGGAGACCTCCTGATTTTCTGACTGTGTTGATTTGCAGGGTATTTTCCCTGAAACTAAGACGAAGATTAGCACTTCTGAGGTCAAGCAGATGAATGGTATCAGTGCATGAGCGATCCCCTGGCAGGCTCACTGGTGTCCTGCTTGTGCTGGTCTTGACCGACATGGCCAGACTCACATGAGCAGAGGGCAGACGTGTGTGTGGGTTGACCCAGTGAGCTCTCTTGGCTGAGCAGTTACTCAATGATTTGCAGACATTTCTAGTTTACACTGTCCTTGGGATGGAGCTGGTCCAGGACCTTCGTAGCTGAGCAAAGTGTGTGGGTGCATGTCACGTCCTCTTTGAGGCAGTGGGGCCACATCCTGTGTTGGGGCAGAAGGACAGGCCTGCAGCAAAGGATGTGTTCTGCTTGGTGTCTTGCCGCTGGCCTTTGCGACAGTCCCTGATCTCTTTGAAGTGTGACCTTTCGTGTAGCCTCAGAGCACTTTCAGTGAGGATGAACTGTTTTCTAAAGAAAAAAAAAATGAGTGGAGCCAAGACAGAAAAAGGAGAGAATGGCAAGCAGTGTCTAGAGCAGAAGAGGCAAGGATATAACCAAGAGAAACTCCCCAGCAGTTAGAATCCCTGTGGTTGGTGCCAGGGAAATGAGACAGGTAGGATCAGCTGCTTCTCTTCCTACTGACTTCCCTTTTTTTTCTCCTCTGGCCCTTGCACCTTGTAGGACTAGGCTGTGATTCCCTGTTGGCCCCCAGAGCCTGCCAAGGGTGCTTTCCCTATTGTGGTGAGAACCCCAGGCCTTCACACAACCAGCTCCACGTCAGGAACCTGAAAGGCGTTGCCGTAGGTGCCCTGTCAGGACAGCCCAGTGCAAGCAGGGACCTTGTTGAATGTCTTATTAACCTATTAGAGAGCTAGAGACCAAGTGAGATTCTCCCCAAGCTGGTTCACTCCCCACATACCTGCAACAGGTGGGCCAGGTTAAAGCCAGTAGCCTAGACCTCAAAGCATGTCTCCCATGGGGGTGGCAGGAACTCAGGTAGCTGAGTCATTGCACAGACTTCCAGCAGGCACACTAACAGGAAGCTGCATTGGGAAGCAGAGCTGAGACTGCATCGCAGGCCCTGTGAGTGAGATGGGCAAGTCCCAAAGATATCATCATTACCGTGCCAAGTGACCATCCTGGTCCTGTGGATTGTAGAGCGTCTCCTGCGTGCTGGGAGGTCAGGAGCTGATTGTGCCTGAGTGCCAGGCATGTGCACAGCCACTGCTGTGGGTTGGACCTGGTCTGCTTCCACTGCTCTTGCACAGGCTCAAGGCGAGGGAGTTAGGAGTGGGGCAGCACAGATTTCACTGTTGTGCTGATTCCCCCAGCTCTCCCTGTGCTGCTCTGCGTGAGGTGGTGAGTGATCACTCTGCCACCCTCACCAGCCGGTCTCCTCCCTGGGCTGGCTTGGGTGGTGTTCTTTCCCGCCCACCTTGCAGCTGCAAGACATGAGGGCAGATTTGCAATGTACAATTTTCCTGATAAATTGAGGAATGCACATAGCTGCTTCCTACTCCCAAAAGCAGGGTTGCCACCAAAAATGAATCTAATTGGTTAAATAAATAACTCTAAGCTTTCATTGCCTGCAGCCTTTCCTTTATTGAATTATTAATGCTCTACCCCCTCCACCCCTGCAGCAGCTAATGACTGATTAGCCTCGGGCGGTTAATATTCCCCCATCACTTGTAAATTGCCCTGATGACTTACTCTGCTAACTTACAGCTTGCATTATTGGCTCAGCTTTCCAAACAGCTTTGAGTTTAGGAACATAGTAAAAACTGAACTATTTTCAGTGCAAGATGGTCTTGGTTGTCACCACCAGTGGGTATGTGTGCTACTAGTGTCTCATGAGTGGAGCCCATGGTAATGCTAACCTACAGTTCACAGGGAGAGGCCTCCGCAGAGAGAATGAGCTAGTCTTAAATGTCAATCATACTGGGTTGGAACTCCTGGCTTCAAGTTTCCAAGACAGAGGTGACTTCAGAGAGCCACAGGTGTGGGCAATTCCTTCTTTTGCTCAGGGTGCATTTGTGAGCCATGCAGGGTGCAAGTAGCCATTTCTGCACTGAAGATAGACATGGGACACGCTCCAAGACAATGGGCAAAAGCCCGTGGACCTAGAGGCAGAAGTAGAAAGATGAATTCTCTGAAACCTTGCTCACGGGGTAATTCCTCTCCTGTTTCCTTAGTGGATGGCTAAGTCTTTAAGCCACAGGTAGACGCCTGTAGATGAGATATCAGCACGTTGTAAAAATGAGAAAACTAACAAAAAGCATGCTTTATTGAAGTGTCTGTTGATGACTGTGTCAAGCCAGCCTCCTGCTCCCTGGGGCGTAGGTTTTGTCCTTGGCTCTGATTTGTGGCCATCACTGCTGATATCCCTCTGTGTGGTCTGGCTCCTCTCCGAGGCCTCTGGCTCAGCCCTGCTCTGACTCCACATGCTGTGACACACTTGTCTTGGGTCAGACAGACAGAGTCGCCTTTCTTGAGATGCTTGAACTCGGGACGTGGGGACTTTGGGATCAAGAACTCTGGCTAATGGGATGAAGTCTTCTCCCGGGGGATCATCTTTCAGCATCCACAGCATCTGTTGGCACCTGCTCTGCTATCATCCTGGTGTTACTGCTTGGCTGTGATTTCCAAGGATGGCATTCATGCTGTATATCCACCTGGTATGTTTCGTGGAGTTAGCATTTAATGCCCGTCTGTTGAATGATCTTGTTTTACCGTTAAGCATGTCACTGAACGACTCCTCACCCTGTTGCCCTGTCCTTTGGTTACTGATTCTCAGTTCTGAAACTCCAGTCTCTAGTGTTCACCTGTCTGCCCCAAGCTCATGGAAGTATACCCATCCTCCAGTACTCGGATGCTGATTGGCCAGGACACTTATGTCCAAGTCCTTGGCTGATTCTCAATGTGCTTGCAGTAGCTGGGACTGGGTTGGATCTGAAGCCAAGAACTGGGGACTCAATCCAGATCTGGCCTGGAGGTGACAGGGACAGCAGTCACTGCTGTCTTTGATGGTAGGTGGTATTGCCTGGACCTGGGAATCTAACACAGGTGGCTGCATTGTGTGAAATGGGCATCTTAATTGCTAGGCCCAGCGTCTGCCCCTTACAGTGCAGAATGTATGCCCTGCCTGCTCTCTGGCTTTCAGTGACCATTTGGTCTTGGCAGCTGATCCTCTAGTATGGGCCCCTCCAGGGTCAACCCAAGGCCACAGCAACCTATTGTATTTATTCACTGACCCTATTGGTTAGTTGCCAATTCTTGTTTTCACTACTGAGTTTGTTTAGTTCAGTAGGCTGTGTTCATTAAAGGTATGTAATTCACCAATAGGGTTTTAATTTCTTGTTATTTTAATCATGCATGTAAATACCTCAATCTGGTAGAACTTTCTCCTGCTGACTAGTATCATTCTTGTTTCTTTGAAGAATAGATTGAGTGTGAACAAAGGAGCACACAAGCAGAGAAGGAGACACTGGTGAGGGAGTGTTGTAAGTCACTCGCGTGCAATGCGGTGGCCGTTTAAGAGAGTTCACTTCCTATACATGCGCCTATGCCCTGTCCATCTTCCACTGTGCTATGCTAATGTGTGCATCTTCTGTATTGTCTGCAAGGTATGTCAGCAAGGTCATGGGAATAATGGAAGGGATAGATAGGAAAGTAAAACTTACGTGGATACAGATTTTTCCTAGTACACATTGTCGGTGATCTTTTTGAAGAGATCTGTTTTCTGAAGTGCCTGTAGATAGAAGATAGGAAAGAAATGCAACAAAATGATGCAGCGACTATCTCCCGAGGACCAGAATATAAGTGATTTTTTTTCCTTTTCTATTTTTCTAACTTTTCTACCTAAATGTACATGCTCACACAGCACAGAAAAGTCAAGCATGGCGGCAGAGGCTGGAAGTAAACAAAGCGGCTCTTGGGGCTGCTCCCCCTTGCCTCCAGGATGTGCTGTCCTCCGGCTGCTGCTGGAGCCTGCGCGGAAGGGTTCCTGGGCTGGGGAGAACCTGCGGAGCCTCATTAGAAAGAACTCAGTGAAGGAATCTGCCATCACGCCCTGTATTCTCACAGCACAGAATGAATTGCCAAAGTCACATACTGCTGTTGGTGGGGGGGTGCCACAAAAGAACAAAGATTCAAAACACAAAAAAATTTCCCCAAGTGCAAGTGAAGTCTTTTCCATTCTCAGGAGTAGCAGGAGGCAGTGTGAAGAAAAACACAAACACAGCCGAGCTTTTAGAGAAAAAGCTGAGGGAAATTTCCCGTAGGGATAGTCGCCTTTAGAAAACCTAGAAGTGGCTAGATAGGTTTTGAGAGACAAAAACCAAGAGTTTGCAACTGAACTTGAACTGTGGTTATGCAACAAGGTGGAGGACTCCACCATGGTGGGAGGGTTTGGGGAGGGGTGGGAGAACCCAAGTACCTATGAAACTGTGTCACATAATACAATGTAATTAATGAATTAAAAATAATAAATAATAAAAAAGTAAAAAAAACAAGAGTTTGGTCGTGCTTTCTAAACTTATAAAAATGTATAATTCTGTTTTAAAGATAATTTGCACTATAGATATTACATTATAAAGAGTCTCTGATCATTTTATGAGGAATGCAGGTTATTTTTAACTTTTCTGGCTTTCCCCTCCCTCCAATAAGATGGGACATCCCAGCATAGGGCAGAGCACTGTATTTTGCATGAACGAGTGTTCTGGCACCTGCATCAGCCAGCCAGGTGTGCAGTGGGGCTTCTTACAAGGCTTGGGTTCAGACCCACTGGTCGAGAGGCTGGGTCATGACAGCGGATACTGAGCCTACGGCTAGGGTGTGTGAAGCGTGGTTAGGGGGTGTGTTTGGATGCTTTGCACAGAATCTCTGCTTGCTTTTTTCTCCAAGCCCAAGGCCAGTTGCTTCAGCAGTGGTTGTTTCGAACTTTACGAGGTCATCTCTAGCCCTCTGTCAAGGCTGCTGCGTCTCCTGACAATGTTCTGCTCTGCTGAGTTTTTGGGAAGACCCCACACTGCTGACTGCAGAGGCTTGGGAAGGCAGGGTGTGCACTGGGCAGGTACAGCTCTCTGCACCTTTCCATGACTGCTCAGTATGCGCTGAGGGCATGGTATCTAGGCAGAACCACAGCGCTCACTCGTCCTCAGATCACTCAGTCACCATTCACGTGGATACAGGAGTGTGACTGATGTGTGAGCTTGGGCAAGACTGTGCCCTCCTGGCTCATAAATTAAATCTGGATCTCTAAGGGAGAGAGCAGAGCCGGCCTCCAGGAATTCTGGAACGCTGCCTCTTTCCGTTGATGTCCTCTTCAGCGACCTACTTTAGTTGGCAATGGCCCCCTCATCATAGCTGTTAATGTTCTCGTCAAAAACTGGGATCCTTTTTTAGCTTTGGGCTCACTACTCCTGACACCTCCATCAGTAACCATAGTCCAGGGTATGTGCCTAACCCATTCCCCAACTGCAGAGGTGCACTCCCAGTGGTTGAGGCTCTGGGTGACAGCTTTCTTCTGGCCATTGCCACTCCTGGCCCAGTGACTTGCAGGGCTTCCACCAGGGGGCACCAGCTCTCCCACATGCACCTCATTGGGATGGCAAGACCACATGACTACGGTCACATTCAAGGAGGTGGGGATGGGGAGGAAGACAGTGACTGGGGCTTCATGGTAACAGTGACACGCAGTTAGATTTCTGGTTTTCTGTGACAGGCATGGCTATACCCTTGATGTTGAAAATGTATTTTTTCTCAGTTTCACAGCTCATTTAGACAATGAGGATCCTCATTTGGCACACACATCATGCAGAGGGTGAGCATGTGCTCAAGGCCTCAGTAGTTTGGACAAAGTTGGATGTCTTATCTAGAGACCAAAGCTCCTAGGCATTGTGTGGCTTCAGGGACAACGGATTTGCTACTCGTGCAGTTTCTCTGTTTCTCTCCCTGTGCCTGTCTGGGTAACGTGACCCAGCCAGAAGCCTGAAATCCATGGAGATAGACTGTACTCTATGTGGGAGCTGCCTTATGGCTGTGATCCTGTTGAGTTGGAACGGATGTTGCGTCTTTATTCCCCTGACACGCCCCACTAGAGAGCTGCGCTTTCTTGAGGTTGTGCTCCGTGGAGGCTCCAGGGAGGAACCCTCTGGCATGCATTGTCTCTGATTCTCACCTCTGGTTCACCAGTGAACAGTGGGTGGATAGTTCAAGGTCACACACAGCTTAATCTGTAGTCACGATTACCACTTACTCTATGCATCCACGTTCTGAGATTTCATGAGAAATCCTCCAAAGGCCCAGGGTTCTTCCAGGGTTCCTTCAGGATGTGCCTGTATGGAGTTGATTGCAGTGGGGAGGTTGTTGTAGGTCCAGCATTTAATAATTTTCCTGCCTTTGGTGGTTTGTGAGGAGAATAGGAAAAACAGTTGTGAATTAAGCAATCTCTTGTTCACCATGTTCATTGGGGGTGTCAGCACTTTCAGGGTCCCCATTTATGTCCTAGGGGATGGGACAGGCAGCCACAATGACATCCTGGCTCAGACTCCAAGGAACAGGGACCTGGGTAAGTTCTTGGGTGCGTTTGAGCCTCATTTCTTTATCAATTCTGAAATGGGTCAAGGATCTTAGGAATTTGGGTTTTTATAGTTTTATATAGGTGGTGGGGCTACTTCAGGGAAATGCTGCACTTCTCTGTTTGGCAGTTCCCAGCACCCATGCCAAGTAAACATTTCATCAGAGTAAAACCTCGGCTGCCTTTGTGCACCATCGCCTTCTGTCAGATGCTCAGGCCACAAATGACTGACGACTGTGACTCATGCTACCAAGACAGAAACCTTGGAGGGCTCAAAAAAAAAAAACTGATTTTTTTTAAGATTTTCTTTATTTATTTGGGAAGGCAAATATGCAGAGAGGAGATACAGAGAGAAAGATCTTCCATCTGCTGGTTCACTCCTCAAATGGCCTCAACAGCCCGAGTTGAGCTGACCCAAAGCCAGGAACCAGGAGTTTCTTCCGGATCTCCCATATGGATGTAGAGTCCCAAGGCTTTGGGCCATACACTACTGCTTTCCCAGGCCACAAGCAGGGAGCTATAAGGCAAGTGAAGCAGCTGGGATGCGAACCAGTGCCCATATTGGATCCCAGTGGGTGTAAGGCAAGGATTTAACCACTAGGCCTAAAATACTAATTCTTGAAAGATTTATTGACTTGTTATCTGAAAGGCTGTCTTGCAGAGAGACTTTGAGATCTTAACATGGTTTGGTTCATTGCTCACATGGCTACTATGGTATGGTACTATGGTACCAGCGAGGGCTGGTCCTGGAAGTCAGGAAGCTGGACCTCCGTCTTGGTCATCCTCATGGGTGCAGCGGCCTCATCACTTGGGCCATTCTCTGCTGCATTCTCAGGTGCCTTAACAGGAAGCTAAATCAGAAGTGCAGTAGTTGGGATTTGAACGAGCACCCATATGGGATATTAGTGTTGTTGGTGGCTTAATAATCCACTCTGCCACAGCACCAGCTCATCAAAATGAAAGTAGGACAGAGTAGAAACTGCCAGAACATTCTGGAGAACAATGTAACAGTATCTGTTAAACATTTTAAATAGTTGCGAGTTCTTTGACTTTGTTGTTGACCTTATTTAAATTGTATCCTGAGGAAATTATCTGAAAGAGCTCAGAGGGAGGCAGGTGCTACTATGCAGAGGGTTAGTTTGCTGCAAGGAGCGCCCACCTACCACAGTGAGGTGCCTATTGCTGACCTCACTGCTGGTCTCAAGTCACTGAGTCCCAGCTGCTCTACATGTGGGAAGCATGGAGCCTCCTGGCTTTGGTCTGGTCTAGCCCTGACTGTTGCAGGAATTTGTATAGTGAACCAGAGATATATTTGTGTGTATGTGTGCACACGTGTCCCTCTCTGTCATTTTGCCTTTCAAATAATTAAAAAGAAATATTAGGAAAAAGGGGAGAAAAAAATATTTCAGAGGAAAAATGTTTGCATGATGCCAGGATTGCAGTGACTAGAAACTACCAGCATATCCAGTGGCTGGGGATTAGCTAAAAATCAGTGGATACCACTGGCAGATAAATTGCTGTCCAGCCATTTAAACCAGGTTGTTGTATACTTTTCAAAAATGCTGGTTAAAAAATGTGTAACATGTGTAGGAAAGTGTGTTTACAACTGCAAAATGTCTACGTAGAATACACCTGCGCCCAGATGCTACCAGGACTCATTTATAGTCTCCCGTGTAGTGATCACCCACTGCTATTATCTTTTCACCTTACAAAATTTTCTTATAATAAACAGATGTTCAGAAAACAATTGCAATTTGTGTAGAAGAGGATTGAGAATACACTGTAGGGTGAAGGGTTGGATGTAGTGGTAAGACACTGCTCCGCTGCATCCCACACAGGAGTGCTGGCTCCACCCCGGAAGGCAGCCAGGGATGGCTCACGTACTTGGCCTTCTGCCACCTGGGTGGGCAACCTGGATCAAGTCTTGGCTCCTGGAGTCAGCCTGGTCCAGCCTTATTTGTCACAGGCATTTGGGGAATGGACCGATGGATGGATGATTTCGGTCTCTGGATCTCTGCCTGTGGAATAAATTGCCATTCCTGCAATTTTCCGTGACCCTGCAAGGCCTTCCTGGAGGCGCCCGATGAGGCTTGTGAAAATCATACGGTCTGTCTTCCAGAAACAGAGGCGTCTGTCCCGCCTCTCAAGGCAGGCTGTTCTAATTTGGCAAAATTACTGTCATTTACAGTTATTAAAGCTGCACCAAAAAAAAAAAAAAATGTTTGCTGCTTTCACAAGTCCCAGTTCAAATAATGAAAGGTTCTTTGCCTAGCCCTCCCTGCTCTCTGAGTACCCTGGTATTCCCAGTCTACTCGGGGCTGTTCCACAAGATGGAAGTAGCATTGAGCCCACAGCCCTGAGCCAAGTGACTGCCCCTCTGTAGTCCTCCCTGTTCTCTATGGAGTGTGTGTGTGTGTGTGTAATCACACCTGCTTGGCGCTGTGCTTCTTGGGCTGTTGGAAGAAACAGTTCACTTTTTTGCTAGTAAATGACTTTGAAATTTCAGTACCGTGGATGGGGTTATTACTAAAACCTGTTAAACTTTCATCTGCAGTGTTTCCTTATTTGTAGCATTTAGTAATTCTTCCCTAGGAAGCAGCCTCCCTCAGGCAGGATGCCAGCACCACGCTGAGCTAGGGCCCGCCTGGGCCTGCCCTGGACCCTCCGCCCACCTCAGCTCCCACCTCCAGGCGCCAAGCTGCACTGCCTGCCTCGGCTTGAAGCTGGCTTAGTGGCTACTGGGGCTTATTTTCCAACTTCTATCAAGCTGGAGAACCGCCCATGCTTACAGGAAACAAAAGCTTCTCCCAGGTAGGCCCTCCTGGCCAGCACTACAGGTGCTCAGGAGGCATGGCCAAGTGGGACTGCTTGGGAGTCCTCTGGCAAGTGTCCCAGCACTCCCATGTTTGCAAATGGAAAGTGCCGGGGGTCACAGGCTGGGGATAAGTTGGTGCTCAGCCAGCCTGGCACCAGTTCCCCGTGCTGGTGAGAGGAGCAGGGCTGGGATTTCGTCTCTGGGGAAGGAAGTTGGTTTGGATGGCAGATGATAAGAATGCCTCTCTGTCCACTGGCGGGGAAGACGCTCGCCTGGGCCTTCTCATCTCCCAGCCCTGCCACCCTCTTCCCTCTGCCACTCCTGTGGCTGATCGGAGACACACCATTCTGAAGACTCATTCTCTTTGGCGGTGACTTTGAAGAGGGTTTCAGAAATGCTCCTTGGGACTGGATGCCAGGAGTTTAACGCTGAGTGGGAAGAAGCAGAATGAGGAGTATCGGCCAACTTTCCGGGTGAAATTAATCCCAGATCATTAGCCCTGAAGCATTCGTGATAAACACTGCTATCTCCAGCTTCATTGTAACCAAAGAGCAGAGTTAGTGCATCCAGTGACTCCTGGGTGATTGGATTTCCTTCTCTCTGCCCATGAACAGACAGGTCTGGTTGTCCAGGCTTGACTTGGCAGGATCTTTCTAAATTCCACTTTCCATTGAATGCCTTCTCTAGAAGTTCCCAATTCCATGTCATAAGTAACCCTCTCCACTAAGTATTTTATTATTTCATTTCCCTCTTTAGAAAGATTGATAGTGGAAGGCGTAATTCCTTTCTTGGCCGCTAACTCCTTCATCCTGTCTCCCAGTGGCCTCCACTCAAATTGGTCTCATGCAAATCCTCGTACCTCTTACTCCCACACCTTGAGAGGAAGAGAGAAATAGACCTTCTCTGCAAATCCCTTCCAGAATGTTAAAATGAACTTGGGCTTGATGAGTCAGGAGTGGTAAGAGGCTAGGCTGTCGCAGCAGGGCAGAATAAGAAGATGGAGCTCTGTGTCACTGCAGCGGAAATGGGGAGTGTTTGAAGTGCTGGCGTGGGGTGCTGCTGCCCTGGAAGATGTCGCTGGGCACTCTGGTGAATGCGGGCAGGCTCTCTGTGTTCGCTAGTTTGTGCCTACTGGAGTTGGGTTCCTGCTCACCCACAGAGTCTGGGAGCAGGGGAACTGCATCCTCCTGGGGGCTCCCTTTTGGAGAGCTGATTACCACGTCTTTATGGTTCTGAGGTTGGAAGAAGGTTTACGTCTCAAAAGGGTAGAGCAAAAAAGTAAGACAATACTAAGATTTCTAAGCCCATGAAGGAGAAGAAGGGAAGTCAGGAGGCAGCCACATGGAGGGGGAGTTAGACACTTGTTGGTCAGTGATTAGAAGTGTAACTTGTGGCTTTGCTCTGGATTGCCTGCTGGGGTTCTCTGTGTTGGAGGATCCTCTCCTGGTGTTTTGAGAACCTGTTTTGATGTCACCTTGTCAGACTGGCGATGACTGGTTTTTGTTCCATAAAGTCATGAGGTGTCTGCACAGCCGTCAACCCAATGCGCTCCAGTGGAGTAGTCTGTGGGTCTCAGCACACCGGGGTAGCACCTAACACTTCTTTGGATGAGTAAGTTTCTCACTGTTGTTTGCAAATTGATACCTTGAGGCTCTTTTTGGGACAGTCCTTAAGTTTCAGCCCTTGGGACAGTCATTCCCTTTCTTTGTAAACTTCTGATTTGAACCTGGAAATCAAAGAGATTCGCCAATGTCTCCTCAGAGAAGTGGTGTTGTCTGGCCCTCAGCGTGACTTGGGTTGTTTCTAGAAATCTTGATTCAGGGAGCTGGGGGCAGTCTTGGGACTGCATTTGGGCATCTCCTCAGTGATTCCTATGGTGTCTACACAGTAAAGAGACTCCTCCAGACAGCTCCGAGCCCCTTCTGGATCACGGGCCTTGGGCTCCTGCGTCTAGCTGTGCAGAGGGCATTTATGGAGGTTGCCGGGGTGCTCATGGACTGTGGGCACACGCCCGGGCCATCTGCATTGAACTGATGTGGTGATGCAGTGCCCTCATTTCTCAGGTGGCTACAGAGTGATGGGCGGGACTCGCCATCAGCATCTGTTTTAGAGGACACCCAAGTTCGTTAGGACCAAGAGCCCTGTCCTGGAGCACAGCAGGTGGATGCTGGTGGGTTCACTCATGTTTCCCACTGGTTTCCCCTCCAGACAAATGATGACAGCCACGGGTTTCAGTGCAGGTACTGAGGCTGCAGCTAGCCTGAGGTCATCGGTGCCTTTGGGCTTCCTTGATGGATGCTGTGAGAGTTCCCATTCTAACTCTAATTTGACAAAAAAGGCACAATTTTAATAGAACATCTTTTAAAAAGATCCATTTGATTGAAAGGCAAACAGGCAACATAGAGAAAATGAACAAGCTAGAGATTTGCTTCCCAAATGCCTGCAGTGGTCAGGGCTGCATCAGGCCAAGGTCAGGTAACCCAGGACTCCATTGAGGTCTCATGCAGGTGTTAGGTTCCCGTGCACTTGACCCTCCTCTGTCATCTTTCCAGGTGTATCAGTAGGGAGGTGGATTGGAAGTAGAGCAGCTGCAACCCAGCCATTGCTGTGACATAGGATACCAGCAGTGCGTGCTGTGCTACAACCCTGTGGAACGCCTGGTGTTATTAAGAACTATATCAAACAGTACTTCTGCAAACATGGAACAGCTATTAAAATTATTTTTAAAACGTGGTTTCAAGGGGTGGATGCGCAGGGCACACAGTTCACAGTGGAGACGTGTGAAGAGGTGTGGGCCATGACGAGGACTGGTTTCTCCACAGGCTCTTTATCAGCAGGTGCAAACTCGCACATGCTCTTACTTCCCCTCTGTGTTATACCAGAGCTCTGATGCTGTTCTGGCACCTGGGTTTTTTTTTTTTTCCCAATGACTGTTTTTCTCCCAGATAATTCCAGGATGCAGTAATCAGGGCTTGCGTTTAAAAGTTTGTGCTGTTGTATGGTTCCCGCCCAGAGGCAGTTTTGTTTGCTAAGGATGCTTGGCAGTGTCTGATATTTGTGTTGTCCTAGTTGAGGGTGGGGAGAAATGTAGTGGCATCCACCGAGTGGAGACCAGGACTGCTGCTTCACATCCGGCAGTGTCAGGCCAGTCTCCCGCGTCAGCAAGTGCCTGCACTGCTGCTCCTGAGAAGCCTTGCTGGAGCATCACTGAGTCCATTTGGAGTGCACCGGCCACTATCAACAACGTAGATGACGCACAGGGAAAACCGCTCCTGTGGTGGTGAGAGCTGCTTTTCAAAGAGGTGGGAACAAATTTCAGGGTAGGTGTGATGGTAGCAACCATTGGTGGATTTTGTTGGTCTTAGCGTCTGTCACCAGAATAGTAAGCACACCTTGCCATGGAAAAAGAGCGAGGGCTTTGGAACAGAGGAAAGCCACATTGGCCGTGGAGGTCTTGGTGGCTGGGAGCACCTGCCAAACCTACAATTTTGCAGCAAAATGATGATATCCATTTTTAGCCCTGGCTCCCCCCAACCCCATGCTTTATATTTTGGCTTCCTTGTTTTTGTTGAGACTCTACTGTGTTTATTTCGGGCCCAGGATAAAGGATCTCATGGTTAAAGAATGATTGCAACTAAGTTTAGGGGGAAAAATAAAAAAAGAGAACTGACTTGCTCAGAAGGTAATAATTAGTAGTGCTGCCCGATTTCCTCTCCTGGAGCTGCTGTCGGAAGCCTCCACTTCCCAGCCAGCCCCAGGAGTGTTGGTCGGGTTTCTAAATCACAAAATCCCTCGCTCATTGTGTTTTCAAAGAGCAGTTTTGTTTTGCCATTGCATCATAATCCTTACATCCCATTTAAGAATCTGCCCCCACTTTTTAAAAAAATAGTTACCCACCATATGAATCTTTATGAGACTCTAGATTTAAGGTGCATATTTAAGAGTTGGTTTTGGGAAAGACTGGAAAGTTTCTTGTCTGTTCCTAGCCCAAGGGTAGGAGAGGGGGTTAGTACTTTTTTTTTAATAGTCAGAGACATGGAGTGATCTTCCATCCACTTGTTCACTTCTCAGATGCCCACAGTAGCTGCAGCTTCAGTGGGTCAGTCAGTCAGTCAGATTCTTCCATGGAAGTGGGCGAGATCCAGCGCCCTGACCATCAGCTGCTGCCTGCAGGGCTACTGCCTGGCAAGGGGCTGGACTCAGGAGCAGAGCCAGGATTTGAACAGACATTGTGGTATGTACAGGTTCCCCACCTGTCATGCTAACTGCGCTGCTGGATCCAGGTTTTAATTTTTAGGTGAGCACTGCAGAGAGCCATGCAAATATATCAAACAATGATGAAGATTTTTTTCTTTATGGCATCTTATTTTTATATTCTTGATACCACAATTTCCTGGTTGGGAAAAAATATCTTAGAGATATGCAGACTGAGAGAAGTCCCTGTAAGCACACAGGAAGGGAGGTGCCCTTTGGCCCTTGGGTTCACCATGGTTGGGCAGATGAGAACTGATTGGTTTCTAACTAGAGACCTTGCCTGTCCACCGGGTGTCGGCCAAGCCGGCTCGGGTGCTCCTTTTACCTTGTCCTCACTGATAATCACAGGTTCGTCCACTGAGGGAGAGTCTCTCCAAGGTGGGAGCATTCATTATATGACCTTGAATTGGATGGAACTGAGTCTGAAATAGCACCTGGACTTCAGCGTGTCCACTTTTCTGCTTTCCCAGAATAGTTGCTGACCCGCCTTAGCCCACACAGACAGCTATAATGAAATACCATACTGGGCCACAGCAGAAAGTATTTCC
Source organism: Ochotona princeps (assembly GCF_030435755.1). Lineage (NCBI taxonomy): Eukaryota > Metazoa > Chordata > Mammalia > Lagomorpha > Ochotonidae > Ochotona > Ochotona princeps. Next base: position 35,366,307 of record NC_080854.1, read on the forward strand.
TCCATTCTAGAGGCTGGGGAGTTTAAGGACAGTGTCTGGTTGGGGCCTGTACTGTTTCCTAGGTGGGCCCTGCGGGGTGGGAGGGACAAATATGCTGCTTTGGGCCTAATGCCAGGCAGGAAGGTTCCCACTCGTGGCCCCTTCCCACTCAAAAGCCCCACCTCTTCATGCTGTGGCTGAAGATGAAATTTCCTCATGAGAGCTGAAAGAAAAATATTCTTTCTCCAGGAGAGGAAGTGTGATTGAAAAAGTTTTTTCCTTGAGTAGCTAAGTTTTACTAATAGAGCATCCAGCGTGTTTTGTTTTGTGCCTGGTCGGAGTCTGTCAGAGCCCATTGAAATGGACTGCGTCTAAACAGACCAGACCCAGTTACTTGAACCGATGAACATGCTTCTAAAAGAAATACTTTTAACACCTACACAGACTCTTATGTTTAGGGGCTTTTTCAGCTGAAATAGACCTTTTTTTTTTTTTTTGCCTTTTTTTAAGGTTGTTTCATTCTATGTCAAACTTCATAAGTTTAATGCTATCTGGTTGATCCCTGGTCAGGTTTTGCATTTATACCACTGTTAATTTCAAAATTTATACTCTGGGGTGGCTTACCTGAACAGTCAGAATGTTTAAAAATGAGCTGTGACACTAGCTAGTGTGGTATTTTATAATCATGGGTTCACCCCCTTTTTTTCTCTTTAAATTTAAGAAACATTTGCTAGTGTGCCCCCCAAAAGCCTGCCTCGGGCAAGGCTGGGTCCATCAGAAGCCAGGAGGCAGAACCCATGTCAGCTCTCCTGCGTGGGCAGCAGGGGCCCAAGTACTGAGTCATCATGTGTGTGTTGCTGCAAGCTGGACTCAGGAAGAGAGCCAAGACTGAGGCGAGACACTCCAGTTTCTGAACTCACAAGTTTGCCTGCCAGGCCAAATGACCTCCGCCTATATGGCAATTTTAGAAGTGACATCTCCATGGAGAGTACTTGATCACCAAGTGTTGACATTATTTTAGTTTCCTTGTTTGGTTTAGAATTTGCTGCCTTCAGAACTACTGAAGGATCATGAATGCCGTTAGTATTGTCTGCTTGTATGTTGCAATAACAAAGAATCTTACTAAAATCAGGTATTTTTCAGTCACAGATTCTGCGTTGATTTATTGAAAGGCGGAGTTAGAGACAAGAAGATAAGAGGAGGAGAGAAGGGGAAAGGGAGAGGTCTCGTGTCCAGGGGAAGGAGGGCCTTAGCTCTTTCGCTGGTAGTGTTTTGGAAAGTTGTTGGATTCCTTTGCACTTCAAGAAATTGAATGTGTAAGCATATGGGTTCTAGCACACAGCGAGGCCAGTTCCGTCCACAGAACCCTGTTCCCACCTTGTTTCTGGGCGGCTGTTGTGAGGATGCATGTGGAACATTTAGGGGGTGGTGGCATTAAGCCCTGGAAGTGTGGAATCCTGGGATTTCTGAGGCGCGGGTGTCACGGAGCACCCACTCATGGGGAACTAGAAGGCAAGCATCAGCCCTGTGAGCAGGGCCATGGGCCCCCCAAGATCTGTGTGATCCTGCTGGCTTTAGGGAAGGCTAGCCTCTCTTGCATAATCGAAGATGTGGGGGATACAAGGCAATATATATCCCTGCTTCCAAATCAAAGATGGACTTCCGATGAAACCATTGGAAATGTGTAGACAGTGGGATACTGGAGTGTCTGACGTTGTGTGTACCAGCAATGTTGGAGCACACTTAAACAACAGTTATGACTCCTTATGAAGGATATACTATTGTAGCAACGTGGGGACCATCTGTCAGGGGGTGGGAGTTTGGGGGGAATCCCAGTCTATATAAAATTGTACTACAGAAGTCAAAAATTCAAAATAAAAATTTAACGAAGCATCTCCTTAAATTGCAGTTTGTAAAGCACTATAAAAGTGTGCCTGGAAAGGGCCAGGACCTGTTGGCCCTCTTCCCTCAGCCGCCCCGTGCGGGGTCCTGCTGCCTTGTCTGGGGTCCCAGTGTTTATTTCTGACTGCTATTGTGAGTCTGTTCTTCTACCTTTGTTATTGCAGCTGGGCCACCTCAGGTCTCTGTCCTGTGCTCCAGTCCCTCTGTGGTCGGGGCCCAGCTGGGCTGAGTGTTGGACTGAAGTGATGGCTGTCTGCTATGTGGTAGTGCCTGAAGTATCTCAACTGTGCTCTGCCTGCCTGCCAAAACTGTCCTCTCCTCTCCTTGCCCACCCTTCCCCGCCTTTTCCCTGTTTGCTTCTTGAATTCTGCCTTGAATTCCCTTGAAGGTTAAAGCTTGCCTTTTTCTGGTGTCCTCATGTGTTGCCTTCTGCTTCGCAAGTGCCCCCAGCCCAGCCCTGATTCTGACCTGCACCCACAGCCACGTGTATTGGTGGTTCTGACCTGCGCCCACAGCCACATGTGTTGGTGGTTCTGACCTGCACCCACAGCCACGTGTATTGGTGGTTCTGACCTGCGCCCACAGCCACGTGTATTGGTGGTTCTGACCTATGCCCACAGCCACGTGTATTGGCCCAGACACAGTTGCTCACAGGCAGTTGCAGCAGAGGCTGAACTGCACAGAGGCCACGGGAGCCACAGCCCCATGGCGCTGCCTGCCTGGGGTGGGGATGGAGCAGCTCTGAGTCCTGCGGTATCACCAGGAGCCCATGTCCTGTCCACCAGAGGAGGCCTGTGAATGGAGACACTGTAGGGAACCCGGAAGTGCTTCTTTGAAGTGGAGTGTGTGCCTGAAGCACAGAGCTGGCTCCTGCTATCAGCGGCGGAGGCGGGGTTGCCTTCAGGTCCCCTCTCGGGGTGGCTCTCACCCACATTTGAGCCTTCCTACCTCTGAGTGAGCCCTATAGGCTCTGAGAACAGATGTCTCCCGTCACATTCATTTCCTGGAGGAAGTCTTCTGCAAAATTTCAATAAAATAGTGAGCCACTTCTCTCTGCTGGTTCAACATTTTAGTGGGCCTTAATTCTTCCTTTGCTGCTGCCACAGGATCTCCCTAAGCTCCGAGGGAACACACTTCTGTGCACACCCATGCTCTGATATTCCGAGAAATCTGGATTCCTGAGAGCCAGTTTTGGTTGAAAAGTCGAATAGAAAAATTCTCCTGTATCTTTTAATTCTCTTGATTTCTTGAGACAGAGTTGCTTGATCCGGCCTAGTGCTGGTGGTTATTCCTGCCCGATCGTCATGCTTTCTTTGGAAATCAGCTGGCGATATGCAGATGGGCTGGAAACACTGGGAGGCTTGTGGTCAGTTGGCTGAGTCTACAGCCTCGGGTCGGGCTGGGTACAGCCCTGCCTGATGCTGGTGGGGCAGAAAATATGGCGCTGGATCCTTGTCCAGATCTCAGGTTTGCTGCTCTTATGGGTCATCCTGATTTTCCTTTGCAATAGTTGTGGCGCTCACCCACTTCCATTTTGGTGGTCACAGTAGGAACTGCTTTGCTGAATTTGGAAGCTGTGTGTGTCTTTCGCTGTCAGTGCCTCAGTTAACCTGTGCACTCCTGGAGCAGTCTCTCTCTCTCAAAGACTTATCTGTTTTTATTGCAAGGTCAGATATACAGAGAGGAGGAGAGACAGAAAGATCTTCTGTCTGAAGATTCACCCCCAAGTGACCTCAATGGCCGGTGCTGTGCCAATCTGAAGCCAGGAGCCAGGAGCTCCTGCGGGTCTCCCATGTGGGTGCAGGGTCGCAAGGCTTTGGGCCATTCTCAGCTGCCTTCCCAGGCCACAAGCAGGGAGCTGGATGGGAAGCGGGGATTAGAACTGGTGCCCATATGGGATCCTGCGCTGGGCCAGGAGCAGTTTCTCTATTTTTCCATTTTGACAATCAAGATGTAGCCTGCAGGTGGAGGAAGAGACTCGCTTGTTGTCATTGTAGAGAGGAATGTGGTTGAAAAGGAAGTCAGTTCCATTCAAAGGGGGGGGCATGGTGATATTTTTGCAGATTTTAATGTGGGCAGTGGATGGGACTGGAGGAGAAGGTGGGGACCCTGAGGCACCGCACACAATTAGGGTATTGGCTATCTGTTCTGTGACCTTTGCCAATGTTTTGCTTTGGTGGTGAAGATTAGACTGTCCTGGGCTGGAAAACCCAGATGTGCTGTTCCTGTTTGGTTGCACCAGTTTCAGGTTTTCCTGCTTGATTCCTGCCTGTGGTGAGGCACAGAAGCTCCTTTCTGTTTAGCACCTAACAGATGAGAACAGGGGAGAGGGACGTGTGTGCCCTGTGTTAACAGCCTCGGTCATCAGCACTGTATTATCTGAGGCTAACAAGCGCAGTTGGCTCTGCGGACAGCAATCATCCCCTCATCCTGAGGGCACAGCTTGTGTTCGGAGGTGGTGAGGCTCTCGCTCGTGCTGCATGATGAGTGCAGGAAAAAGCCCTGCGAGCCTCCCATTCAGCCGGTGACCTTGGCCACCCGTCTCTCATCCTTCATGCCCATACATTGTGCAGGTGTCTGTCTGAGAGAGATCTGCTTTGCATTGAGAATAGCATGAAGAAGGGGAGCTCATGGTGGTTATTGCCAGATGTGCAGGCACCTGGCACACCCTGCTTGCTCAGGGCACAGGGCCAGTGTTCTGTCCATGGGCTTCTTGGGGGAGCTGGTGACTCCTGTGCAATTGCATGCTGTGTGCACAGCCTCTTGGTCTTGGCCCTCCTCTCCAGTGTTCCCAGGGTCAGAAGGGACACTGCTTTGGGGTCCCTGTGCTGTTCTTGCCCTTCAGTATTCACCACCGTTCTTCTCCATGGTCGCTATGCACCTCTAAGTTGCTGCAAATATTGAATTAGCAATGCTGAGCTTTGCTCCTGGATGAAGGCTTCGGTCGGACTCCTGTAAACTGACAAACTGTATTTTATGTGTGTTTTTGTCCAATACACTTAATTTGATTAATGTATACTGTTGGGTTGTTAGCAATGAACTTATGACCAATAGTTGTATAATTGATGCCTGAACTAGGCTTATGGAGCCTGTGTGTTTTCTTTGTAAGGTTGGATAGCCGCCTTGCGTCTCAGCACTGTGTGTGAGATGGTTGTCGGCAGAGGAATGGCCAGCAGAAGTACTTAAGAGCAGAAGAGACTAAATGGCAGGCGCTAGGAGCTGAGACTGTCGGCAGAGAGCTGTCCTGCTGAGGGGTCCCTTCAGCAGGGGGTGTGTGCACTGGGAGACTTAGCTCCCCTTCTGTCCCATGGATGCCTGGGATTACTGGGAGGTGGTCCTCCTGTCCCATAGAGGTGGGTATGAGTGAGATCACACCAGACATGTCTAAGGTTTATTAAGGAATCTTTATTAACCAAGCTTTGTGATAACAGAGCCCACTAGAAATAGCAAATCACAAGTCCATATGGCAGTTCAATCATAACCCAAGAGAAACAAATGGTCATTTCCCTCAAGTCCATCCGCTAAGCTAAAGACCTATGTCCCAGCTTCCCCAACAAAACAAGAGACATGCAACAAATAACCTGAACACACTTGCAAAGCTGCAGACATTCGACCCTGCCCAGCCTCTCTGCCCGCATTCCACTACTGCAAGGCCTCGCCTCTGCTGGAACTCCCAAGAACACACAAACCAGAAATAACATTGCTATCTTCATTGTCCCACCTAAGCACAGACAGGGTGAGGAATACAGACGCACAGGGGCTATACTCAGGGGATACTTGTCCTTGGGCTGCCATTGTGGTCACTTGGGGAGTGAATCAGCGGACAGAAGATCCTTCTGTCTCCTTCTCTCTGTATATCTGACTTTGCAATGAAAATAAGTAAGTTTTTAAACAAAGAAATTTGTAATAAATTTTTGTCAACTGTAGTTCCTTAGTGTGCTATCTAGAACACTAAGAGGGTACCCTGCTAATTTCATTTTGCTCCCTGATAACCAGACTGTCTCTCCATACCTCTCAGCCTTTTCAGTCTATAATCACTACTCTTTACTCATTCCAATGCCAGCTTTTTTTTGATTCCCCGTGATTGACAGATGTGTTGTTGTCTTTGCACTGAACGTCACTCTAATGTAATGTCCTCTAGTTCCACCCGTGTTGCCACACATGACACATTTGCGTATTTTGGATGCCACAGTGGTAGTCTGTTGTGTATGATGGACACTTAGGCTGACGGTGACTTAGCTGTTGTGAATAGTATTATGGTGACAAGGCTGAGAGTTTGCCTTTGACCCCAGGCCCTGTGATGGGATTGCTGGCTTTAGTGGTAGCTGTGTGTCTACCTGTGTGGTGGCTGTTGGAGCTGCCTCTGGGCTGTTTTGGGGCGTCATCTGAAGGAGGCAGAAAGGCTGTGAGCCCAGCTGGTAGAGCCCCGCTTCTCCAGCAGCTTTGCGTCAGGACGTGCCTGGCTTTAAGTCCTTCTCAGGGTGTGGAGTTTGCCCCCAGTCCCTCTGGAGGTGGTTGCGGGGTGGGTGGCTGGAGTGGGACTGCGCTGCAGTCACAGTACAGCCTGTGCTGGAATGGACAGCGTGACTCACTGCCAAATGTAAACAGCACAGCCTCCCTGCTCCACTGCATATGTAAACACTCTCAACACAGCACTGTGTACTGGGAGGTGAGACACCCTCTGGTTCGTGGCACAGCAGCCTAGTTCTTATTTTTGTCATTAAATTATGCTGAGAGGATGACACATGGAAGAGAAACACATTTTTTGGTTCTGCAGCACAGCCAGGGATTCCTGTAGTCTTAAGTCTTCTCTAACGCATGAAACAGATCTCCAAGTGGGATGACCCCAACTCTGGTACAAGACATCTGCCTGCTGAGAGGTGAAAATGAGGCGCGCTCTCTGCCTGGGGCCTTGTCGCCCACGCTGAGGATGAGAGATCAGCAGGTCTTGCTGCTTTCAGAAGGGTTTGCAAGTCTTTTACGCTTACTGTCTTCAGAGAAAAGAACATACTGAGTGACTTCAGAGCCTGTGAAGGGTTGAGGCCAGAAGAGAACATCCTAATGTGTGTTGTGAAGCAAGGCACAGTTTGCCTGTCCGGAATTGTGTGTGCCCAGATGCCCAGAGTGAGTGGTGCGACACTGCCCAGAGGCACGCATGGGATTGGCTCCCGTGGGGTTGTCCTACTCTGCATTCCCATATGGGATTAATGGAGACTCTTTTCTCTGTATGAGCTTATAGGTAGGAACTTCCCCAAACTGCTGCCTCTCCATTTCTTAGGCAAACACTTTGCTGAATGGTGGTGTTGCAGTCCCAGTTCTAGCAGCCCCTCTTCTATTCTGCTTGGCTCAGCCTGGTTTTCAGGAGGCTTTAGTGCTACTGGTGGGTTTGCTCTGTGGCAGGTGCACAGTTCCCTCTTAGGGCTGGTCTCAGAGCCAACCCAGGGCCTTTGTTTGTTCTGTAGCACACCTAAAATAACAATGGGTATTTCAGACATTTGTAAAAGCACTGATTTTAGGATGATGCAAAGTTACATTAGAATTAAAATTTTAAAAGATTGATTGCTATCATCTCATCTTTATTTGTTACACAGAGAGGAGTGACAGGTCTTCCATCTGCTGGTTCACTCCCAAAATGCCTTCAATGACTGGAGTTGAGCCAATATAAAGCCATGGACTTCTTCCAGATTTCCCATATGGGTGCAGGTCCCAAGAACTTGGACCATCCTTTACTGCTCTCCCAGGCCATAAGAAGGGAGCTGGATTGGCAAGTGGAGCAGTTGGGACATGAACTGGTGCACAGATGGGACGCTGAACGTGTACAAGAAGGCAACGCGTGCCTTTTGTGGTTTGCTGTTGCCGTATTGTTATGGCTCTCAAGATTCCAGATGGAATGTCTTTTCTCTCCGTGCATTTTGTGTATCATGTTTTTGCCTGAGATCTCTGGCTTTTGGAAGCCGATGCTGTGTATGTTTTCACCCCTAGAGGAAGAGTGCTCTTCCATGCAGCCCTTCTTCCATGCAGCTAGTGGGGATGAACCCTGGGGCAAATGAACACCGTGTGAGCAGCGAGCCCACTCCGTTCCATGCTGTTGTGGCTCTGCTTCCAGCATTTGAACCTCATAGCCCATGGTGATGTGCAGTGGCGAGAAGCCAGGGGTGGACAAATCCAGGCATCTAAGTTTTCCGTTTGCATTCCAGCCAGGCTTGGTGTATTGTGGTCAGTAAAGGGGGGCGGGGAGGAGGGGATCAAAACAAGCCCGCCTCATGGAGCAGCTTAGGCCGCCCCACTGTCCGCTTGAGGGGAGGGCAGGGCGGGCAGCTGCTTGTCAGTGCGTGTTTGGAATGGCGTGGGACAGGCTGGTGCCTGTTAACAGTAAGCTTCTTTATCACCTCAAGTGCTTTCTGCTTTTTCTCTCCAGATTGTTTTCTGGAATGCTGGAATATTTGCTCAGGAATGCGAAGGCTGCTGGTGGTGGAGATTTTGCTAGCACCAGGGAAAGGTGGGGAGGAGCCTGCTCCCTGTCAGCCTAGCCTGACTGCAGGTGGTGGGCAACAGGGGGCTGTAATTAATAAAATGCCTGAGATTTGGGATTTGTGTCCAATGAGCAGACACTCGGTGCTCTTGTCACAGAGATAAGTGGATTATGATAGATGTGCTTAATTTTTTGCCTGTAGTAGGCATTTTACTGTCTGTGCAACCCGTTGCATTCTGTTATAATCTGGTGTGGGATATTTAAGAGAAACCCACAGTGCTCGCAGCATATGGATGTCTGTCGGAGGGCTCAATGTGTCTCCATCTCCTCTCCCTCCCCCTCCATGTGTACCTCTCATCTTGGATGTTGTTTTTGTCTTCGAGCCTCTCTCTGGCACCAGCTTTCCCCTTCCCTCCTGGTGATCTGCAGCTCTTGGGAGCTCCTCTCTCAGAGGTCCTGTGTGGATCTGGCCCAGAGCTCTCAGGCACGGCACCTGTTTTTTTTTTTTTTTTAATGGGGATTATAGGCTGTCCGAATTGGCCTGATGCAGGCTTGGGCATCCAGGTTGGGCACAGAACAGACTGACGTGAGGGGCCAGCCCAAGGCTAGTAGATTTCCTCCCATCCTTATCCCTCCAACCACCAACTGATGGATTCTCCAGAGAGTTGTTCTTGGCTAACCCTGTGGCCAGACTAGTGGGCTGTTACACATAATGCTGTTTATTCATTTTGTATTCTCATTCCTGAATAGAAAATTCTGTTTCTCATTATTTACATTTTTCTCTTAAGCTCAAGGATATTCATCCCTCCATCAGTAGTAGCTGATCTTGTAGACTGACATTTCCTACAACAAATGTTTTTCAAAAACAGACCATGATGCAATCAGCCTGTTTATTTGGCAGATTTGAAAAATATTTATTTTTATTAGAAAAGCAGATTTACAGAAAGAAGGAGATACAAAGATCTTCCATCCACTGGTTCACTCTCCAAGTAGCCACAACTGCTGGGGCTGAGCTGATCTGAAGCCAGGAACCAGGAACCTCTTCCTGGTCTCCCACGTGTGTGCAGAGTCCCAAGGCTTTGGGCCGTCCTCTACTGCTTTCCGCCACACACATGGAGCTGAATGGGAAGTGAAAGAGCTGGGGCACAAACTGGCACCCATGGGATTCTGGACATGCAAGGTGATGATTTAGCCACTGAGCCATCGTGCTGGGCCTTATTTAGCAGATTTAGAATCTGTTTGTTCTAATATGGTGCATTGGATTAAGCTGCTGTTAGTGTCACTGGGATCCCATATCATAAAGCCAGTCTGAGACCCAGCAGGTGCACTTCCAATCCAGGTCCCTGCTAATGCATTTCAGACAGCAGTGGGTGATGGGGCAAGTACCTGGGTCCCTGTCTCCTGGTAGGAGCCCCAGATGGAGCTCCCGGCTTTGGTCTACCCAGTCCTGAGCACTGTGGCCAGTTAGAGAGGGAACCAGTGGATGAGAGAAACCTTTCTCCTTCTGTCTCTCTTGTCACTGTACTTTCAAATACATAAAATCTTAATTAAAAAAAAAAGAAGTGAAGAACCCTCTTAGATAGTTAATGTTCCCATGGTAGTGTGGGCTATGATTTCTTTGTGAATCACCCAAAAGCTGTGTGCCATCTATGACTTTTGGGTCCCACCTGCACACCCAGCACATGGGCACCCTGATTGTTGGCCGTGAAGCTTGTAACCAGTCCTGCAAGACCTGCAGGCTCACAGCTTGAGCTTCAGCTGTGGTTCTTTCATTTCTGCTTTGTCCAGGAGTTCCAGCCATCATTTCTCACCTCTTACATTGTTCACGAATTCAATTTTCCTTTGTCCTTATTCAGGGATGCTCAAGATTTATCTGAGTTCTGTGATTTTGAAAGTAGGACTCACAGAACTTTGGAAAACCTGATTTTAGGATACGGATTAAAGCCAGTGATGGAACAGGTGGGGAGCTGGAGTCTGGGAGAGAGTGGGAATGGCCTTCCCATTAGTTCACTTCCACATGGTCACAGGGACGGTGATGAATTCCCCCTGCTGGGATATGTGACAATGATGGGGCATTTCCTGGGAGGGAAATTTAGGGTTGTTACTTGGGGTTGGACACATAGACATGCCCAGTGAGGAGGTCCACGGGACCCTGGTGTTCAGTATTGCCTTTGGGACTTGAACATGTAGACTTGCCTGATTGCCTGTGTGTCTGTCTTTGGTCTCCAGCCCTCTTCAGAGTCAGACAGCATCGCCCAAGGTGGCAACCATCGAATGCCTGGTTGGATAGGCCATCGGCTGTAACCCACAGCTCCTGGGGCAGGACATTTCGCGGGTGTAGAGATTGCCCCGGATGGCTATGCTAGCAATTTCTGACCCCATTTTCTCACTGTCTGGTCTGTTCATCTTCTTTCCTAGGTGGTTTCAGTGTCCCAAACATTACTCTCCTCTATTCCACTGGACCCTCAGTGACCCTCCCTTTTTGGAAGATGTCTCCTTTCTTTCTTATGGAGATAATCCCTGAAGGCCTTGTGTTCCCTCCTTTTCCTGTCTGGTGCCCGGAGTGCCTCATTTAGGCCTTCTGCCCACTCCCGTGTGTGGCAGTGGCATGGCTCCCTGCCGGCGATGCTCTGCAGGAAGTCTCTCTCAGCTCCTTGGCTCAATTTTCCTGTTGACTTTTCCTCCCCAGACTTGAGCATAGGTCTGGCTTCCTGCCAGCCATCAATCACCCATTTCACGTGTCCCTGTTCAGTCAGCTTTCCTGCAAATGCCTGCCTCCGGTGGCCTCCTGGTTGGGCTTCCTAGTGATTCAGGTAGCCTGGGGAGGAGTGCCAGGCTCTCTGACCCTGAACCCCCATGGCTTTGGCTGGTACAGCCCCTCACTTAGACCCGTCCCTGCCGTTTGCTGCTTCTGGGATTCATTCACTCCAGCACATTTCCTGCCCTACTGTCTGCTCCTCCCACAAGCTGTGATCGTGCTCCCCTCCTTCGGAGGAGGTTTCTTGGCTCTCCTTCCCGGCGGTAGCTTTTTTACTGCAGCATCACAGGATTCACTGTATTAGATGACAGAGAAAGCACGGAGTACCCGAGTGACCTCCTGAGAGCAGAATTGGTTCTCGCTTTATCTTCCTAGCCTTTGGTGCCTGACCCTGGGCTGTGCACAGCCGCGGGTAACTGAAGGACAGATTGTTAACAGGATACCTATCAGTTGCACCCCACAGCGGCTGTCAAGTATGATGGGGCCACCCCTTGATAGATTTCCGGTGCTCATACATGGTGGGGCGGCTTTCCATCTCTTCATGATCAGTGCGATGGTTGGCTGTGTTGCCCGTCTTTGATCTCAAGTTAGAGCTGCTGTTTAGTCTCCAGGCTGAGCTAAGAAGGGCCTCACATGTTAATTTCTCTCTGGTGTTTGTAGGATAGGGTGACTGTTGTGTGCTACAAGAATGTTACACATTTTACCTTATGCTGAATGGGCTGGGTCGGGTGACAAGAGGAGTGTTTGAGCCAAAAGCTAGGTGCTGATGGGCACTTCATCGTAACTGATGTCTACAGTTACTGATACAGCTCCATTCAGAGACAACTTTTTTTAAGATTTTTAAATTTTTATTTGAAAGACAGAGATTTTACTCAGAAGGAGAGACAGAGATATTCCATCCACTGGTTCACTCTCCAGGTGTCCACAGTAGCCTGAGCTGATCCTATCTGAAGCCAGGAACTTCTTCTGGGTCTCCCGCATGGGTGCAGGGGCCCAAGGACTGGGGCCATCCTCCACTGCTTTCCCAGTCTGTGAACAAGGAGCTGGATCAGAAATGGAGCAGCCGGGGCTGCTGACACCAGTGTAGGGTGCAACAGGTGGAAAATTAGCTTGCTGAGACTACCATGCCGGCCTCTAGAGAGAATTTCCAGAGTCGCTGAAGGTGGCTGTGGGGTAAAGTTTCTGGAGATGTCTTAGTAAGTCCACGAGTGTGGAAGGGGAGTTGTGCTCAGAGCAGGACTATACAGAGGGGTTGGGAGGTTGTTTATACCAAAGCTGATGCTGACCTAAGAAGATGAATCAAATCAAGAAAGAGGCTCAGGTGAGCCTCTGGAACTTGTTCTCAGCTTTCTAGGAGACACAGCAGTGCCTTGTGAATACCACACAGGCTGATTTTCAACCCCTCGAAAGAGGGCAGGAATGAGGAGCCCACTCCTGCAGGGCTGTCATCTTCTTTGGCCCTAGCTTGGAGCCAACTCCTGCCACGTTGAGGCTGTTGAGGTTGGCTCTGGGTCTGTATTCCGTGGACCTGTGGGAGTCCCTTTGAGCCACATGTGCTCTTTGAGTTGGCAGAGCTTCTGCCAGGCCAGGACTGAGGTTCAGCACTAGCAGATCTTCATGCTGCTCTCTGGGCCTCGGTGGCCGAGTTGGTAATGTGCTTAGGCATCGAGGAGACCTCTTTAGGTGGCCCCTGCTGCTGGGATTGACTTGCTTGGTGGACTGCTAACTGTGAAGGTGTTTGTCACCCCAATAGCTCTCCGTTGCAGGGGTGTCACAGCTTGGGCACCACGCCTTGGCATCTGAGGAAGGTGCGCACTGTCCGGTTGTGCAGGCTGGGGGTCTCCCTCGGTGTTCTCTTCCTGCACCTCTGGTAGTCTTGTCATGCTCTTTATGCCCCCTGCCGCTCTTGCTGATGAAGAGAAAGGCTTTCTGTCCAGCTGAGGGGCCAAAGCTGTGACGTCACTAGGGAGTGACAGGGCACCTAGGAGCACTGTTGGTTGTTGAACTGTGACACGCGTAGCTTTGTATAATGTGGTACTTACCTGTGGAGCTGACCAGCTTCATGACTTCAACCCTGATTTTGAGCAACCATCGTAGTCATCGTTGATGGAAAATGCTCTTAAGACTGGATAGGAAGTTCATGAATTCGGGCTTATCTTTAATAAGGAAATTCCAAGTAACATATTTGTGGTGCCACACCTAGTGCAGATATTACTGTTGCTGTTAAAATTGGCAAATCTTAGGAATTTTTCCCAGAGGGAGTCCGCTGCTGACCTTTGGGGATGGCTCCCTGTCTTCTCTTGTTCTCCAGGATTTGCACCTGCACTTCGTCTTTTTCCAAGGGTGATGTCACCGCTGAAGACCCAGCTGGGACCTTAGAGTTGGACATGCTGCACAGTGTGAATGTTCCTGGGACACTTGGGCACTTTTAGGGCAGGCACTTCAACTGCATGGCTTGGGGCCACCTCCTCACATCCCATTGCACTGAGCCTAAGACACTTCCTGGGGAAAGGAAGCCTCAGAGAGGCAGCGCCATCTTACCCTTGGTTGCTCTCTGACCTCTGAACCCTGGATTTCTAAAATTTTATTTCAATAGATATAAACTTACATTCCAACTGGTGTTCATTTTCTGTAAGCAGATGGCTTTTGAGGTTCCCACTTAAATAGACAACGAGGGACTCATGAACCAGTGATAGCCAGAATATTCTGGAAAACTCTTCAGTTCTCCATACCATTCCTGGCTGTTCCCAGAGTGGCTTCAGTGTGCTTCATGAGCCAAGGAGTGCTGGACTTGAAGTAGCGAGAACAGTCATTGATGGAGACCTTGGTTCCTTTATGGATGATAAATGGAAAGCCAGCCATTTCTACACATTCTGAAATCTGAGACACTAGATGCCAGTGTTTTGGGTTGTTCAGTTTTCAAGATTTTTGTTAACATGAGGAAATGGGTCAGCCTTACCTGGTTTTGGTAGAATGTATTGTGTTTATGACTTACAGGTTTTCGAGGGTAAAGTCTCATAATTGTACATCAAGTAAATCGGTAGGTAACAAAAATGCAAGCTGAAAATTTGGGTGTTGTTTCTTCTACGCCTGCCTTCTATCCCTTCCCATTTCTGAAATGCATGGCTTAAGGAAGTACATATTCCAAAACAAGCACAAAGAACTTTGCCAAAATCTGTAAATGCACACTGTCCTGAATGCTATTTTCAAACTGTGTAATTAGAAAGGCCTTAGAATATGGTTTTCCCCCAGGTATTTCATATATTAATAGCATTTCAGTGTTTGTTTCTCAAAATTCTGAGGACAGAAGTCCATTGGTGCATAAGACACTGTGAGGGAGCTGTGTTGGTTGTGGGGATGAAGCCATTCTGTGTCCTGCAGGTTATGCTAATTGGGCAGGACATAGATGGAATATTCTAGAACTGTTTTTTTTCAATGACCACAATTCCTTTTTAAATGAGTGAATTGCATCTTTCTTTTTCTGTTTTGAGGTGTTGCTGTCCGTGTAAGTTGGGCTGACATGCCCTGGTGGCCGCGACATTGTCGCCCGATTCATGAGTGAAGAAAGGTGGCCTCCGCCCTCTGTCTCCTTGGTAAGCACAACCACGTGGGAAGCAAGGGTTGCACACCTTGAGTAGGTTGAGATGGATTGGTAGCTCTCAAGCTTTACTTACTCCCTGCTGTTAGGGGTGGTGGTGAGCAACCACATTTTGCGAAGGAGCAGTATTCATGAATGTGGAACAACTGGGGCAGACCCAACCGTGGAATCACCCAGGGAGCCTCAGGATCTAAGGGTGCCATGGATCCGTATTAGAGTGCAGTGTATCTTTGAAAGGTTCCTTTTTTGCTTCGCCCCGATTGCCTCTGTGATGTGCTTCATTGTCCTCTCACCATGCTGGCTCAGAAAGGTCCGGCCTGCTGGATTAAGGCTCAGACACCTTGCGCTGTCCTCAGGGATTACCTGGCCTGGGCTCCGCATCTGGCCTTTGGGCCAAGGGGGCACAGACCCACATCGCTTGGTCTTGCACTTACACTGGGGTGGGTTGAGTATCCCAAAGGCCAGTGTCTGCAAAGCCTCTGCTAAGCTCCCCAGCCTGGGCCTCCTCTTCCTCCCCTGTCTTTGGGTGGAACTAGATGAGAGGATGGGACAAGCAAATCAGGCCTCTTGGCACACGTGTCATTGAGTGATACAACCTCATTTCTCTGAGTTTTCCTCCCCAGGAATATCACATGTCCTTGTGGCAGGTGAGTGGTCAGTGTCCAGCAGGTGTGAGTCCCTCAACAGAATTTAACATGGATCATAAATGGGTCGTAACAGAATTTACTGTCGCTGCCAAAGCTCACCTGGGGAGTAAGTGTCCTGCTGCCCCATTGCTGCACGGTCCATGTGCCCTGAGTACATTTGTCTCGGCTGTGTATAGACATTGGCCTAACTCCATGTACAGCTGATCAACAGGCATCTGTGGGTTTTCTAATCTAGCATACATCTATTATTTAAGAAATCGGTGCAGATGGCACCTGCTTGGCTTTCAAAGAAGTTCTTTATGGACGTTTCAGTTGTATGTCCTCTTATATATGAGAGGAAACCTGCCGTTGTCCTGGATGGTCTGATAACTATGTCGAATAATGATAGTTCTGGTGTCAAATTCTCTTCTTTATCATGAGCAAAGATGTGTACAGAGGTTGAACAGGACAGATGCGCTTGCATTGTAAAATAACAAGATACTGCTCTGTCACAGCATCAAAGGGATTGTCACTTTTAAACTTTTCTCTTATAAAAGTGCTTTAATACTTCCTGTTGTGTTCAAGTTGTTACTATACAGGCTTCTAACAGGTGACGTCAAACAACTGCAAGGACCAGCTGATGTGCTGCTTTAGGGAGCTGAACTAGGATTCAAACCGATGCGTGGTCACAAGCCCTGGTGTCGGCTTCACTAAAGCCTCTGAAGACTTCTCTTTCCCAGGGTGTCCCTAGGTCCTGGACACTTACTGCAAGCACAGTGGGAAAGTTCCTTGATTTTAATAACAATGAGATAAAACCAGAGAGCATTGTAAAGCTATCTGGAATATCTTGCTAATTGAAAAAGACTTGAACAAAGAATATGTTTAACAGAATTCTAGTCCTGTTAAAATTACCCAAGCACATACACTCAGATACACACTTAACTCGTTTGCACGATAGAGTCGGCCAGAATGTACATTCACGTAGACCACGCAGTCCGGGAGGGAGGGTGCCTCTGCGATTGATGGTGTTTGCACCTTGTGAACTTGCGTTTATTGTCTAAAATTTTCAGAAACAATGTTTTGAACATCAGTTTGAAATTTAAAAAGGAATGAGGAAACGGGTCAGTGTAGAGAATGCCGATGACGGAAACAGGGAGAGGCAGGAAATAATGGAGCCCTCCTGCCTCCGGCTGCCAGTCACCGCAGTCCGAAGTACAGGGCACAGTAAGCAGCTCATGGAGCTGAAATAATGCCAGACATATTTTTTACTTATTACTTCTCCAGTTACATGGATCATCATATTACTAAAATTTTAACGTACCTCTTTAATGAATACTTAATTTTCCAAATTGTAAAGGCCCCATCATGTGATGTCCTGGCTCTCTTCAGTTGGATGTGTACCTTGCTCCACAGATGTTGCGGAGTGGGGCATGGAAGTGCTGGTGGCACCCAGCTGCGTGCCCAGGTTCCTGTCCTCTCTTCTAACCTGCCGCACATCACAGTGTCTGGAGAAACTTGGGAAAGCATGCATGGATTTCATAGAGCTGTTTTTGTAGGGAAGGATCATTCATTAGGTCAGAATAGTTTCAAAACCAAAGAATTTTGAGAATGCTTCCAGTTGGCTTTGTGAGGGGACTGCAGGTGTTTGTGCTTTGCTGGCAGGGTGTCAGAAATGCAAAAAACTTTCCTCTCATTGATCAACCCTCTTTATTGTCAGTTGAGTAATATTCAATACTTTTTATGTGTTTCATTGTTTGTTATTCTGTGATCTGATTAACTGTTTCCCAAGTGGCAATTAGCCTTGGCTCTCAGAGGCTGAGGAGGCAGAGGGCGACCATGGGAGAGAGCAAGATGGATGAGTTATGGTCCGTATTTTACACCTGTCAGCTAGCTTTCAGTCTGCGTCGTGGAGGATAGTGACTTTCTCCTGTCGTTCATTTTTGTTTCATTTACTCATTAATGTCATATTTTTTTGCATTACAAGATGTTAGTATTTACTGGTTGATTTTGAAAGAGTTATGGAGAGACAGGGAGAGAGTGCTAGTGAGAATCATCTTTCAGCGGTATCATTGCCAGGCTGAGCCAGAGCAGGGCCAGGAGCCCAGACACTTGGCCTGTCGCTGGCTGCTGCCCTGCCTATCCTCTGTCAGGGAGGAGCTGGACTGGAGGTGGAGCAGCCGGGATACGAACCGGCAATCGGAAGGGATGACGGCTCCAGCGGCTTCGCTTGCCACACAACGTGCTGCTCCCACGCTGCTCCTTCAAAGACGATTCTTGAAGTGATGTCAGATTTCTCCACATGATCAGTTAGTGCTTAGAAATTTAATAAAAAGTTTCCTTTTATTATTAAAATTACTGAACTGTTTGGTGTAGATGTTGTGAGGCAGCTGACTGAGGGCTGCTTTCCATACGGGTCCATGTCCAGGCTGACTGTGAGAGCTGCTTTCCGCATGGGTCGGTGTCCCAGCTGCTCCACTTCCAGCCAGGATCCTGCTAATGTGCCGAGCATTCAAGTCCCTGCCAGGTGTGTTACTGCACTGCTGGCGGGCTTCCCCTGTCTCTGCTGAGCTGGGCTCTATTTGGGGCCATTTGCATATTACTGACATGAGGTGCATCCTTGGCTTATGCATACCAAAGGATTGGATGCTGGAATAAGGATTTAATCTGTCACTCTGCATAATGTCAGATGTCCTAAAGCTGCAGCCCCTACTGCTTGTCCTCACTGCCCCATTGTCTAGTCAGGATGGCGGCAGTGGCTGAGACCGTCCACGCGGGCAGCGTGGCCTCGGTAGTTGCTCATGTGCTGTGCCCTTTGTAGCGCCCAAGTCCGCTGCCAGGAGAGTTGTCTGCTGCTGTTATCCTCAGCAGGATGCGTTGGAACTCCCATGGTGGGATTGGACAGCGTTGTGTCTCCTTGTGGCCTTGCTGTTTGCGATTTTGGCCTCTTCCTTCTGTTTAGGCGAGTGCCTGCCTGCTAGTGCTCCGAAGGTCACCAGCTTTAGGACGTGTTGTGAAGTTACGGCCATGTTTTTCGGTTTTGTGATTGTGTCAGGCTGTGGATGGTGTCCGGGTGTTTGTTTATTCTCAGAGACCCATTGGAGGGGCAGATGCTTGTGGGCCTAATTGCTTGGATTTGAAGATTTCTGGGTGTGTAAGGAGATGCCCTCTGGATCTCCCTGTGTGGGGATGTCTTCTCTGGCAGGTCTTACCTAAGGGGTGGTGTTTGTAACTTACAGTTCATGGACTTTGCTGTGGTAGAGCTCTGCTGCTTAGGGCTTGGGGTGGCCCCCAGGGCTGCGTGCCTGATCCTTTCACCCTCACCCGCAGTGGCTCGTCCTGTGCTGTGTGGGTGTCTCCGTCCTTTCCAGGCCTCTGGGGGAATTGGACCACTCTGCTTGCTGTTTTTCCGCCTGAGGCCTGAGCAAAGCCATAGAAGGCAAAGCAGAGGTCGGAAAGACGGGTGTGAGATTCTGGGAAGTGAATGCCGCCGTGTTTTCCGAAGATTGTGTCTAAGAATAGTGGGTGGTGCTGGTGTTTCCCAGCCAGCCCGAGGGATTAGGCGGGTGGCTCTGGTTGTGGCTGGGGAGCACAACTCTGATTTATTTTTAGAATACTTCAGTTGGGGTTGCTGCCCTGCTCCATGCTCAGCAGCCACATCCCTCTGGGAACCGTCTCCTGTTTGCCTTACAGGCAACACTGCTGGCCTCAGTGGTGGTTTGAAGGTCCCGTACCTGCACACACCGTCCACTCACAGTGTCCCACCTGCACGCACTGTCTGCTCAGTGTCCCACCTGCATACTCTGTCCGCTCACAGTGTCCCACCTGCATGCATTGTCCGCTCAGTGTCACACCTGCACGCACCGTCCGCTCACAGTGTCCCACCTGCACGCACTGTCCGCTCAGTGTCCCACCTGCACGCACTGTCCGCTCAGTGTCCCACCTGCACACACTGTCCACTCAGTGTCCCACCTGCTGCCCACTCTCTGTTCCATGGCTCAGGTTTGACCAACCTGTCATCTGTTCATTTACTCCTCCAGCACTGCAGACCTCTGCCTGTTGTTGACAAAACATAATCAGTGAGGCAGCTGCTGCAGAGGGAAGATGTTGACTCACGATTGGAAGGGCTTGAGTGAGGCCATGTGTACAGAGCAAGGACCTCAGAAACCACATAGTGAGGCCAGGAGTGGAGGGAAGCTTGAGCCCGAACCCAGCTTTTATGACAGCTGTAGCATGGTAGCAGACTCCCTGGCCTAATGGCTTTTTACAAAGACCTCCCTACAGGTTCTGTCACCATCCTGGGGCCAAGCCCTTCCTACCCAGGCCTTGGGAGCAGTGATTAGCATTGCGAGCATCGTAAGGCCTTAAGCAGTTCCTCCAGTTTCTCCTACTTTATCATGTTTTTTTAAAAAAATTTTTTTTAATTTTGTTCTCTCCTGCGGCTTCTCAGTAAGAAAGAATCCATCTTCCGTGTTAAAAGGCTTCCTGGCCTTTTGGCTAAGATCAACAACAATGTTGATCTGCAAACTCTGGTTTATTCTCCAGCTCTGACCCTCTTCTACCCCTCCCTCTGGCCTGTAGACCTGTAACTGTGGTCCTCAGGTGTGGGCTTTCTGGGTTCTGTCTGAGCTCGCTGTGATTACAGACGGGATGCCTGGACATGGCCACCAGCACTGCCGTGGCGCAGCCTGCGTTAGACGAGCCCCAGTGGCTGGCCTAGTGCGTGAGCAGTCAGCAGTGCTGGAGCTCTCAGTCTCCCTCAGCTTCTTGAAGAACTCTCTGCCTCTGATTTCTGGCCACATTTTCTGACCTGGCCCCTAAATCTCTGCTTATTCCATCTAAATCTCACCGCTTATCTCCCTGCCAGTGACCACTCTATGCTGTAGGCTTCCTGGACTGGTCCATGTGCCCGGCTCACGTCTCTCTACCTGCCATTCTCAGCATCTGGATGGTTTATGTGGGCTGTTGGCTTTAGTGCCACTGAATGCCAGTTACTCCTTCAGTCTACCTGGTCAGGACCCATCCTCTAAGCCTCAGAGTTTATTAAACTATGTCTGGCTTCATGACTTGGCTCTCTCGTTTGTGTTCAAATTGAAGGGTTCAGGCCAAGCTCTCCGCCTCTCCCGTGATCTGCTAGGCATGCTGCTCTGTAGTGATGCTCTTTTTTTGTGGTCGCAGAAAGGCAAATCCACTTTTCCTGTTGTTCAGGCCAGAAAAAGTGGGATGGTACTTGATTCCTTTCTTTCTCCCACACTCCAAATCTGAGCTGTCTAGAAATTTAATTATGATGTATTTTTCAAAACCCATTGAAAA
This sequence comes from Ochotona princeps, assembly GCF_030435755.1. NCBI lineage: Eukaryota > Metazoa > Chordata > Mammalia > Lagomorpha > Ochotonidae > Ochotona > Ochotona princeps. Next base: position 35,386,952 of record NC_080854.1, read on the forward strand.
GCTGCCGCTTGCAGCACCCTCCCTGTTGGTTCTGTAGTGCTAGCTCCCAGCACCTTGCCTTTGGTGACTGTACTCGCCACGCAGTGGTCTCTGCTTTGTGCCGTGCCTCTGCAGTGCTGTGTGCACACATTGGCTCTGTGCCCCCGTGGCTGCCTGAGCCACAGGGAACCATTATCCTCTGTGGCTCTGGAGCCTGTCCCTTCTTCCTTCTCGTTCTCCTTAAACTGGCCTCGTGGTTCTCTCTCCGACATGGCAGCCACATTGCTTCCTCTGCGGTTTTGGAGCTCCTTGATGTTCCTGTAGCGTTCTGCTGGAGAATCCCTCATCCTTGTTCCTGCTACTTCAGGTTCATTCACTGTTATTAGATCAAGTTGTTAAAATTGATGCAGTACCCCTAATAAGTTCTCTTTTCCTTCTCAGTGTCATTTTTTTTTCTCCAAAGAACTGAAAAATGTGTTGCTTACCCATTTTTAAAAAAATTTTGTGTGGTTTAAGCTATTTCTGCAATGTACCCTCAACCAGAGCAGGAGTTTTTATCTTATTTTGGCTTGTTTGGGATCACTGCTTCAACCCAAGGCATAGAAAAGACTGTAAGGTGTAATTAATTGTTCGTAACTATTTGTAGAATGAATGGCTTGATTGTTGATGGAATTTTGTGACTGAAACCCCATTTGTAATTTGGACAGAGCTACAAGTCTGTGAGCTTGCCTGCAGGAAGATCAGTGGAATTTGTTTCTATCCGGTCACAGCTAGAGCTTGGCACATGACGTGTAATTTCACCTGTATTGTCCAGAAGATGAATATTTGGTTGCTAACCAATCTTAGCTCGTAAGAATCCTGCTCTGTGGACCCTTACTGCTGTCTCCATGAGCTGGTAGATCAGGTCACCTGCTATCTATCCACACATTCATTGCATGTCTGTACAATGTGAATTTACAGTTTGGCTCATGGAGCTATTTGATATGTACCCAAGCTCTAAGTCCCCTGACTTGGTTATCACATTCATCTTCATCTCAGACTTAACTCTGGCACATAATGTCTAAAAGCGTATGTGTTACTTAATGAAGTCATTCATATTGAAATTGTTGTAACCCATAACTTTCTAATGGTCCTTAGGAGTGCGATAAAATGTGCCGATGTGCTGCATTTCATTTCAGATGCTTACGACATGAGCTTGCAATGGCTATAATTGGGCTTGCTATTGCCGTTATGGACAATTCCTGTGTTGTCCAGCTGGGGTCATGGGCTTCTCTGCTTTCCCGAGTGGTCTTCACTGCTTTTTAGCACCGGTGAGTTCATTCACAGGTTACCAGGTGAGGGAAGAATGTGAAATCCTTCTGGAGCCTGTCTTGCTGATGGTTGCCTGAGTTGTAAAGAGACGTGAAAACCGAGTATCCAGAGGGCACCGAGGGCAAAGCCAGGGCCATGGCTCTCCTGCACGGGAGGATCAGATTTCAGTTCCGTCCTGACATTTGACATTTCCTCAGCCAAGCATGTGGACTACTCTCAGTGTCACAGAGAAATCGTATCAGGATCATCTTCAAGGAGTATGTACTATTCAGCATAAAAATAGCACAGTGTGGCACGGCTGTCAGGTCGTGGGGCAAGCCAGGCACAGGATTCTCAAGCTGTATTTGCTGTATCATGATTATCTGGTGCCCCGAGTCCAGAAAAGTAAGAGTTTGTGTTCCCTGCTGTACTGGGAGACAGTTCTGGCCAGTTGAGTGGATAGAATACGTCCGGAGTTGGGCTGTCTGCCCATCTGTCTGCCTGCCTATCTGTCCCTAAAGCAATTTCCACAGAAGGATTCATGGAATTGGATGCACGCGCGCACACACACACACACACACACACACACACATATTCACAGGACACATGGAATAGAGGGACTAAAAGCTAAGTTTGTTGCATTATGAAAATCTTTAAAATTTTGCATATTTTCATAATACATATTTTTCATAAAATTGTAAAGATACCTTATTTTAATGGATTTCAGGATTTTCTTTTGCGAATAAGCTTATCTTTTAGGTTCAGTTTACACCAACCCTTTGAAATAGCCTTGTAGATAGAGTTGATGATAGAGAGGAATGTAGCTGACTAAATATATAGAACTTATTTATGGAATAGGAAACTGTGTAGGCACCATTGGATACTTTGCCTGTAGATTTGTAGTAGATACGATTGGTACAGAGATTGACAGAAGCAGAGCTAAAGGTCACAGCTTTGTTGGGATGTGATGTGTGCTGGTGAAGGCTTTTGGTCCGTGAAATCAGAGTCTAACAGTGTGCCAGTGTGGAGAGTTGTAGCTTACTTAGGACATTGTGCTAAGTGAGTTGACTGGCTGCAGAAGACTCTTCCTATTGGAAGAAAGTATGGCTGGGGAGCACCTTGCATAGAGTCTGGGAACTTAGTGCTAGCTACCTGGCTACCATGTATGTTTCAAATAAGCTACTTTCTTCCAGCGGAAATACATGCTTTTTGCTGAGTTTGTGTTCTGTGCACACCCGCTGTGTGTACAGTTGCAGCCCTCCCTGAAGGCATGCTGGTGCCTTGCCGCTGGTTGCTTCCATGAATGTGAGCAGCACACATGGTGTGTTCCCTGGCTTGGTGTGTAGCAGGTGCCGAACAATAGGAGCAACATCAGGGAAACAGGTGGAAGATGGCCTGTTTCCTTTAGCAGCGCTCATTCTAAAATGCCACCACCTGTTTAGGGATCCCCCTACCTGTTTCTTTTCTATATTTTTGTGGAGTACCCTCCTTATTTCTCAGTTTGGTGCCTAGTTAGGGTTAGGGGAAACTGTAAGCATTTCATAATCTCTAATAGTAACCTAATAATAATCCAAAACAGTGGCTCCAGTTATCTGCCTGCATCCCAGGAAGTGGCACAGTTGCTTTCCATACATCCTGTTGTCTTCTCAACAATCATACGGAGAAACTCTAATAATATTGGTTTAAAGATGAGTGAACGAAAGTGTAGAGAAGCTAATGAACTCTTCAAGGTCACGGATGAGTGAGCCTGGTGGGTAATGCACAGTGTCTTAATCCAATGTATCATGCCCTTTACTTGTCCCAAGGGGACTTTTGGGCCAGATATTGCATTGAAGGATTACAAACTAATAAACCTGCCTATTTAAAATGTTTTTGAAAATACTGTGGTTGTAGGTTTCTATAAATAATGTTCTGGTTTTATTTTACTGAACTAGCAACAACTTTGAGGGTTGGAAGATGGCCTTACTATGCAAGTTTGTTGTAAAAAACACATGATTAGTGGTTGATCTCAACCCCAAGACCCTCATGGACGTACATCTGTACAAACACACAATGCCTTCTTCCTGTACATATGGACACCACAGACTCACTGGCATCAGTTCATGTTTGATTGGAAATTGTATTTCTCTTACTGGTGGAGCCCACTAGCAACTTTTCTTTTTAAAGATGTGTGTGTCTATGTGAAAGAAGAGAAAAAGAAATCCTCCATTTGCTGTTTGGCTACCCCCTCTCCTCACAAAATGGCCACAGCAGCCAGCTCTGGGTGAGGGTGATGTCAGAAAACCCAAACCCCATCCGCATCTCCTGCATTGGTGACAGGGGCCTCGGTGCTTAAGTAGGAAGCTGGATTGAATGGGCATTAGCCAGTGATTAAACCAGCACTCCAACATGAGATGCCAGCACCTGAAGCAGCCTAATTGGTTGTGCCACAAACCTGGTGTTAGCATACATTTTTGGTGGAGAGTTAACCACCAGTGATCGCATTCATGATAATAAAAATGGCATACCATTGCAAGTGCTGTGCCAAATGCTGTGCAGATAGCATTTAGTGATAAAGCATGAGGAGGAAGCAGCATTTGGTGGCTGGGTGAAGAGAGGAGAGCAGTATTGTGGGTTGGGATAAAGCGGTGGGCAGGAATGAGAGCATGGAGAGGATTCCAAGCTGGAACATGGAATGTTAGGGTTTGTTATGGGTGGGGGAAGTGTTTGCAGAGGCAGTGATGGGGAAGGACTTCTAACTCATCAGTTACGTCATTAGGATCACTTAGAACATATTGTGAGGTAGCCAGAGGAAAAGCAGAAGAGCCCGTTAGGAGGCTGTCACAGGTGACTGGGTAAGCCATGTTGGTGGCAGGAAGTGTGTTGGGTTTAAAGTTTGGTTACTAGAGTGACCCTGTACTGCTGTGATGAATTGAGTATTGTAGGCAAGAGAGGTGCATTGAAAATGAATCAGGAGTCCTGGGTTTGAGTACTTGAATGAGTGGTGTTCAACCTCCTGAGACAGAGAAGTATTGGGGAATTGTAGTTTTTGGAGGGAAAATCAAGAATTCCCCTAGGGTCCTATTGATGTTGAGTTGAAAGCTTCCATTTCTTACCCAGGCGGAGCGAATAGGAGTCTCCCATGTGAGTCTAGGCTGTTGGAACATCGTTGGGGTGTCTACATATTTGGGAGTCATTGCTGTAAGTCCAGGACCTCTCACCCTAAGAGGACTGCACAGAGGAATATACGGTCTTAGTCACTAATGCTGATAGGTTTCAAGAAGCTGTCAGTATCTGTTGCAAAGCTCTTCACAATACTTGATTTGATGTAGGCATGTTTTGATATTTGGGAAGTGACCTCAGGAGTAGCACTGAACCTAGGGATTCGAGCTGATCCACATCCCTTTTTGGAGTTCCTGGGTTCAGTTCATGGCTCCTGCATCCGGGAGGCAGCAGGGGTGGTTTACCTCACTGGGGAGGCCAGGACTGGGGAGTCAACTGCTGATGGGTGCTCTCTCACCTTCTCTGTCTTTGACTCTCAAAGAAACAAAGATCAGCTAAATGGAAATGACCTTGTAAAGTGACAGAAAATCCCCAAAATATCTCATTCAAAATCTTAGGAGTGAAGTTCTCCTTCTTGACCAATGAAATGTTATTTTTGCAATAAGGAAGAAGGTCAGACTCTATTAAATATTTGGTGTAATTTTTTTTCTTTGCTGTTTGTGTTTTTCTCCCAATCTGCAGTTCAAGCTCCTGTTGTCCTTTGCCCTTGGATTTTGGGAGGCACTGGGTGAGCTAGGCATGAGTTTTAATGATTTTCCTAACTTCAAGTATTATCAATTGGTTATTTTTGACATAGATTTTTTTTTCCTGTTTTCTTGCCCTTCATTGCTCTGTTGATTTTTATCCCCACCCCCAGGGATGATGGGGTAGCAGATGGCTTGGTGTTTCAGAGGCCCGTTTCATTTTTATCAATGGGGTTAGCCATGTCAAGGTGCAGCAGTGGGTATCTTTGTGGATGCAGGGACTTTCTGGCAACACCTGCCGCGTGATGGGAGAGAGAGACTGGCATGTGTTCATGTGCCACAGCAGTGAGCCACACAGGACTTGAGATCACCTGCTGTGCATCCTTAACACGTTTTCTTCAAAGATGAAGCCTTTGAAGCTCAGATCTCCAGTGCTATACCAGCAGCTTGACATGCTGATGTTTCTGTCAAAGAGAAATATCCACTAATGCAGGCTCACATTTCTCCTGGCTAGTGGAGAAACCACTAGGGATCCCTAGTCACCAACCACTAGGGATCCCTGAGGCTGAGGGATTCTGCACCAAATCAGGACCTAAGGGCTGTGGGTTGAGGTGCAGCTTAGATTGTGTGCTTCCAGAATTCCCACTGGGAAGCTGAGAAAAGGATGAAGTTGTATAATTTGTAGGGCATGGTGCTCAGGAATGTGTTCCCACGAGGGAAGCTTAGGAATAGAGGACCACCAAGGCTAAGTGGTGTTTTCCAAGGGGATCATCTCATTGGTGATACGCAGTTTCAGAAATCATTCTTAAAATTCATGATTGAAAAATTGAGGGCCAGATTAAAAAAAAAATCAGGTGAGTAGGTGAGCATGCCTTGAGTGCCCATGATGGAGTTAAGATCACAGGTTATACTTTCTTCTTCTTTTTAGTTATTCAAAGGGCAGAGTGATGGAGAAGCACTTAGGATCAGAGAGAGACTGAGATCTTCCACTTAATGCTTTGCTTCCCAGATGCCAGAAGGAGGCTGAGCTGGGCCAGATAGAAGCCTGGAACCAGGAACTCTGGGTCTCCCACGTGGTTGGAAGTACCAAAGGACTTCAATCATCCTCAGCCGCCTTCCTAGCCACGAGAGCTGGGAGGTGGATGGAAAGTGGAGTAGCCAGGCTGCAAATTGACTTGGCTCTCAGATGTGGAATGGAGCTCTGGGGCATAGCCTTCATCAGGGATACACATGGGTCTCAGGTAGCATAGGAAACACCGAGGAGCCATCTGCCTCATCTCGTCAGGGCTTGTCATGATTCTCCATGAGCTGCCTGCACTGTGGTGTGGCTTCAGATCTGATTTTATGACTGAGCCCGGCTTTCAGATGGGCTCAGTGAGGGATAGGATTGAGCTATGTCATTTTGTTCTGTTTTGGAGATTACAGCATCATAGAACTTCTCTTTATTGTCACCGCTGGTAATAGTCTGATAAAGACACAACACAGCAATATCAGCAACCATGGAAGATGGGAAATCAGGTGAACTAGCCACTTTTCCCCTTCCTTGCCATCTGTTTCTGTGTGACTGCCTTTGTGTAGAGAAAGATCTAAAATGATATCCACTAGATACTTAACACTGGGCATTTGGGTTGGGAGAGAAAGAAGTTCAGATAAATGGCCCTACAACAGGCAGTAAGCTTACAGCTGTGTGAAGATTTGAGAAGCTGGGGTCATGAAGCCTGGCCCCGTTCTTCTCCCAAAGGTCTGGGTTCCAGAAAGATTGTCCCAAGAGCCATCCCATTCCTGGAAAGGACTTGGAAGACTCTCCTAACGGTATGGATTCTCTTCCAGCTCCAAGCTATTGCATCCTGACTTGAGGAATCATGTTTCTGCCACATTCATTCTTGCCCCCAAAGTTCCTGTCTGAAGAGATCAGCAGTCAGCGGCAGGTTGTTTGTAACCCATAACTATGCCCTTAGGTGGCTGATGTAAAATGTTTAATATTCCCCCTTCTCTCCAGCATATGAGTAACCCTGGGCTAATCAGAAACACCTCAGTTGTCTCATTTTCCTCTCCTGTGGAGGCAGCTACCATAATTTTCTTCTGATTATGGGTGGTGACAAATGCTATAATTAAAGCAAATTATAATAGTGAATGCCTAGCTTTTTTTTCCCAAAGGTGTTGTATAAACAGATAAATTGACTCTAATGCAGCCCCTGATGCTCACCTGTTGGTCTGAGCTGCTGTCCCCGGAATGGTGAGGCTTCCTGTTGAGTCCTGTTAGGTCCCTCTAGGATGAGTTGGGAAAGCTCCTGTGTACTCCATGTGACACTTCATGGAACGCCCTGTTTCCAATGTTGCACAAGGGAGAAAGGAACCAAGACCTTCCTGGGACTTGTGCTCATTTGGCCCAGTGTGGCTGCCACAGGCCCGCAGAGCACACCCTGACCCAGTGGTTGGACTGTGGATGTACTAATAGGGCTTTGGGATACACATCAAGTGATGGGACTTCTCTCTGCATCTTCTCCCCGCCTCCCTTTCCCAGCAAGCACAAGTCATTCTTACCTTTCTCTTTTAAGCGTAAGTGTTTTTGCTAGATACCAGCTGATTTCCTTGAGCTGTACCATATCTCAGAAGTGCACTGATTCACAGAGAGAATGAAAGCTGCACAGGTAGAACAACAGAAGTCATTTTCGGTGTCTTTTTTTTTTTAAAGGTTTCTTTATTTTTATTGGAAAGGCAGCTTTCCAGAGAGAAGGACAGACAGACAGAAAGATCTTCCATTCACCAGTTCACTCTCAAGATGGCCTCAGTGGCTAGAGCTGAGCTGATCCGAAGGCAGGAACGAGGAGCCTCCTCCCAGCTGCCTCGTGAGTGCACGGTCCCAAAGGCGTTGGACCATCTGCTTCTTTCCCAGGCCATAAGCAGGGAGCTGGATGGGAAATGGAGCAGCTGGGACACAATCTGGCGCCTGTGTGGGATGTGAGTGCTTGAAGGTGGAGCGTTAGCCTGCTGAACCACAGTGCTGGCCTCTGGATGTCCTTTCTGAAAGGCTAAATTTGCTGCATACATGTCGGCCCCAGAAAAAGAGAAAGCTGTTTCTTGTGTCCCTGCTGTCAGTGCACATCAGAGCCCACCTGGGATCTACCTGCCCCTTGTACAGCTGCACTCAGGAGACACGTGAGCGCACAGTTTATGCTCGTGCTCGCCTTCGCCCTGAACTCAGAGTGCGACCTTGCCCTCCCAGGACAGCCCTTTCACTGATGCTGTATCCCTGGCCTTTGCTCTTGCTTTGTCAGTGAAGCACACACTCAGAGCAGCACCTACCTCGGTTGTCCTGCACTGTGTCATGGATGTTTACGATGCTTGTGATTGGAACCTTTGTTAGCACTGACAGATGGCTCTGGGAACTTGCTACCCCAGTGTTTGTCCTTATCAGTGTCGGGCATATTTGATGTGCTCTTATGACTTAGTAGTATCTTAAAACCCCTGCAGTCACTCTTCTTAAGGTGCTTGCACTTTGGTGTGCTGACTGTGTTTGAGAACTGTGGAGGACAGTTCATGTCAGGAAGGGAGGACCCTGCTGTGGTGTAGTTGCCAGCACATAGCAAGGCTTTTCCTGCAGTCCTTGGACGGCGCCTGAGTTACAGCTGCAACCACATGCTGCTGCTGCTGGGTAAGGGTTCTAGAAATGGAGCCCAGGCCCTTACTCTGCTGTATCCTACATGCACGAAGTTTAGAATGGAGTGGTTGGAATTGCCATGATACAATTCAATAGAAATTGGAGCTGATGTGTTCAGATGCGAAGGGTGAGGCTTTTGTGTTGGAATTGGAGTCCTTAGGTGAGCTCTAACCAATGGGGAATCCTGGAACAGGTCTTCATGGAACACTGGTTTACCAGCACCTGCATCTTGCATGTGGCGTTCTCCTGATGGATTCATTCCCACGTTTTAAGTCCCTCAGTCTGTGGTCACATGTTTTGCAGCAGCCTGAGTTTGGTGAGCAATGGATTCTTGCAAACAATGCTTGGGAAGCAAAGTTCATGAGGATCTGAGCAGCTCTGATAGTAGTGATCAGGCCAGGAAGTAGATGGAAAATTTCTTAAGAGCAAAGACTGTGATAATGTAAGCAGTTGAATTGAACCTTCATGACCATGCTTGTTTTTGTGACTTTAAAATCTACCAGATATAGTGGTCTGTGCCAGCTTTGTAGATTACAGTAAGGTGAATCACAGAGCCCTGTGTCTTTGTTGTCAAATTATTTGGGTAGTTGAGAAGAGTAATACTCAAGATTTGAGAAAGACATATTCAGGTGGTAAGTTTAGAAATGTTTATGAAGCCAAGAGCTGTGTGTAAGTGGCATGGATAGTCTGCATGTGGAGTATCTAGTGGGATCACATATTGAGGTTACAGCATCTAACATTAGAAAATAGTCTTTGATAGACTATTGCCACTGAATTGTATCCAAAGTGTTTTATTGATGGTAGTGAAAATTCATGTGGGTGAAATGTTGAAGCACCAATGTCTTAAAATAATACAGTGGAGGATTTAACTGCTAACTGTAAATCACCTCTCTTGTTCTCTGTGTGGCAAAATCGAATCTGTAGTTAGAACACTGTGCAATGACTGTACCAGGCTTCCTGGTTCAGGAGCTGAGAAGTTTCTGTGCTCAGACTCTGGCCTTACCCAGTGTGTTTTTCTCCTCGCAGTGTATGCTGCTTCCCGTGCAGTTAGGGTTTTCTTCCTTGGCACTCCTGACATCTTAGATTGGAAATTTCTCCCTCTGGGAGGCTGTAGGATATTTATTGGCTTTCTGACTTCTACCCAATAACTATGGGTAGCATCTGCTGGCTGCGACGGTCAACATTGTCCCTGGACTGTGTAAAAAACTCCTGTGGAAGGAGAATAAAATGCATGGTTTTGAACTGCCCACATAATTGCTCCTTACTCAGTTGACCAAGTGTGGGTGTACTTGTGTAAACATAAATCTTTGAGAAAACGCTGTTGGACTTGAAGCATTAAATGTTCACATTGACTTTGACACTATTCTTGACGTCCTAGGCAATAGCTTGCACCTAGAATGTGGAGGAAAGAACCCTGGAAGTGAGTCAAAACACGGCTCTCTGCCTTCCCAGAAGGTTGTGCACCAGCTGGATATAATCACGGAGTGGTGTGGACCTGTCAGTGATGAGTGATGGCTTTGGGGTTCATCCAGCACTCACCATGGCCGACATGGGTGGAATGGGTCAAGTGCTGCCCCCGCTTAACTTCTGTCTTCCTTAACCATTGCTATACTCCATTCCCAACACTTTTTCTCTCATTTGTAAATTAATGGGCTCATGGGTTTTAAGGTGAGAGAGAGGAACGGATCCCATCTGTGGATGAAAGCTGCTTTGGAGAGCATTTTCAGCTTGCTTTAGCATACTTCGTCCACCATTTCACAGAGAAGGAAGTTGTATGACAGTGGAGGAGCCCCAGGTCTGTATCTTCGAGCCGAGTGAGAGCCATCTAATGCCCATGCTGGCACTGCTGAGTGTTATGTGAATGTGGGAGATGCTCTCATGTAGAGGGAGGCTGTCAGCCAGTGGATGAATGACAGTGAGGCCGAACATAGCCACTTGGATTTCATATGTGTTCTGTGGGGCCAGTAATACATGTATTTTCCACTTTATTTGAAGGAAAACTCCACCTAATTTGCTTAGAGCAAGCATTTGGAAGGACTTTTTCCTTATTGCCTTTTGACACTTGGTTAGAACCAAAAGGGGAGAGAAATGGAGAAAACTGCACAGGGCTGGGCTGTTAGAGGGCGTGCTCATTTTTTAGTTTCTATCACATGCCTCGAGTTACACTGGGCTCCCCAAGCCGCCTTTGCTCATGATTAGTCCTCTGGATGTGCTGGAATCTTTGATTTCCTTTCTTTCTGGGGGCTGTTAATTTGTGTCCCCGAGACCCCTCTGAGGCCGGACTCTTTACATGTCTGCTCAGTGATCACAGTTGCTGGATTAGCAAAGAGCGACCCCAGAGGACACGCAGTGAAGTTTCTAGGACTGGTGCAAACCATCTTTTATTCTGGCCAACGGCTTTCTAACTTTCTGGAATGAAGCTCCCTCCAAGGAGGCCATGTTTCAATAGCTGTTTCGTGGTAATAGCTACATCTGCCTAGGAGTTACTAGGTAAGAGTATATTGGAAATATGCTGTGCTTTGTTTGAGCTGAGTCAGATATTTGTCAGCTTAAATATCCATCGTGTCTTGGGCCACTCAGACCCTGCCTTTGATTTGGGTCAACTACTCTGAATTTTGGGAATCATACAGAAAGTAAGGTTTATCCAGAATGGAGTGGCTGGCTGAGGACAGGACAGGAAGTGGACAAAGTCAGTCTGGGCCAACAATCCCAACTGGTGTGTGCAGAAACTGCCACTGGGAGGAGACTTGACGGAGGAGCTTGGGAAACAGAACAGAACTGGACAACAACCCCAAGTAAATGTAGACAACAAATAATTTCAGTGAATGGATCCAATGGACATTGGGAGGGTGACATCATCCTTGGTTCAGTGAAATCAACAGCATTTCAGAACTATCCGAGCCACTTGGACAGAACTCTCAGAATATGTACACATTGAGACTCTGGGTTGATGTGAGGTGGCGGTTCCTCATCCCTGGGTACTGGGACGAGTGGAAAGTCATGAGTGGTTTTCCCCTTTGCTTCTTCCCTTCCACCAGGAACAGCAAGAAGAAATGGCAAATTGGGAAGCAATGAATTCAACCAATTTTCCCTAAACCTTGATCATTCCCACCCTGATCAACCATGTAATAATTATTTTTTAAAATAAAATAAATAATAAAAAGAAAGTAAGATCTATATGTGAGATGGTGTGGTAGTTATAGAGCAACCATCTGTGGCTGCCCCATGCAGTCATGTTATTTTACTTGGTCATGACAGGAACCCTGCAAGGTCAAGGGCTCTTGGTTCTGTTGAGTGGGTAAAGCTGAGCGACGACTTTCCAAAGACAGAATTGTGAGGCACTGCTGCATTCCTGTATCTGCTAGCTCAAAGCTGACACTCTAGGACTGGAAAGATGACTAACAATTTGAATCCCTTGATAGTGAATGATGCCTATGGCTGGTGTTTCCTGCTTCTGGTAGGTTTTGCTGGGGTTTTAGAAAAGCTGTTGGCCTGTGCGGTGGCTCAGGTGGCTAATCTTTGGCCTTATAAGTGCCAACAGTTTGTATGGGCACTGGGTCATGTCCTGGCTACTCTACTCCTGATCCAGCTCTCTGCTTATGTGCCTGGGAAAATGGAGGATGGCCCAAAGTCCTGGCAGGGTGGGGAGTAATGGGGGATGCCTATTCTTATGGGAGACCTGGACAGAGCTTCAGAGTCCTGCTTCTGCCTGGTCCAGCCCTAGCTACCATGGCTGATTAGGAAGTCTCTCCTGCTCTCTCTCCCTCTGTAACTCTGCCTTTCAAATCAATCAATCAATCTTTGAGGCTGGTGCAATGGCGCAGCTGGCTAATCATTCATCTGTAAGTGCCAGCATCACATGTGGCTGCTGGTTAGTGTCCTGGCTGCTTTACCTTCCATCCAACTTCCTACTTTGGGCCCAGGAAAGCAGTGGACAATGGCCCCAAAACCATGGGACCTTGCATCTGTATGGGAGACCCAGAGGTGCCTGGTTTCAGGTTGGCTTGGCTCCAGCCATTGCAGCTTTGGGGGAGTGCACCAGCAGATGGAAGATCTTTCTGTTTCTCCTTTCTCTAAAATCTGCCTTTCCAAAATTAAATAAATAAATCTTATGAGGAAAAAAGGACATTCTGTCTTCCTGCATTTGTATGGAGATTATAGTTAGAGTTGGCCATCAGTGCTTTCCTATTGCAACTTGTGGAAAGTGGAAGAATCGGTTGAGCCGATGACTCCTTAATACTCGTGAATAGACCTATTTTCATCTGTTTATACTTATGCAAGGTTTGTGCTATTTAGAGTGCTGGATATAGATCTGTGTCATCAAATCTAACCCAAGCGGCATCTTTTTCTTTTATGCTCATTTAGGGAAGCTATATTGCATAGGCATCAGTTGAAAGAGCTGGAGAAAAACCGTCATCTTAGATGAAAGTAATTTCCTTTTACATATCGTTGAGTTGCTAGATCTTGAATATAGCTGAGTAGTTTTCCCTATCGTATGCTTCATTTATTTTGAACAAAATTAGTTTTGTTCAGTAGTATCCTTTGAAGTCCCCAATATTATTAAAATGAAAGATGATGATTATAATAACATCTGTTTATGCGTATAATATGTTTTTCTAAAATAATTGCATGATCCATTTTCATTTCACGATGACAGAGTTGGTGTCCTTTTAGCTCTTACCCAGTTAACCAGGAAACACAAGAGATGATAATTATGAATTAGGTTCCCCTGGACAGGAAAAAAAATTTTCAGAGATATTCCCTGGCTGCCTTTTCAGATGAGTTCCATCCTGGAGTTACAGGGGTTTGGGATGGCTGTTTTGAAGCACATCTTTTTTGTGTTGTGTGGAATTCTTTGACGTGACCAGAGGTGAACTTTTGAAGGTTATATTGTTGTGAAAATTGAAGAAACAGAAATATTCAGAAACACTGTGGTTATAAAACCTGACTTCTGTTAAATAAAGAGTTTTGTTGCCATATGTTACAGGGACGTTGCAGAAATAATGTAGCTTTGGATGTTCAGCAGGCTCTGAATGTGTAGCAATTAAGTTTCTGCATTCAAGTCAGTGACTTGAAGGATTCATCTGTCTCCTCTCCTGTAGCCTTCTTTCTTCTACCTCCTTCAGACACATGCTAGCTGGCCTTACCACTCCTTCCAATTTATACTCTTCCTGGTATTAAGCTTGCTTTGGTAAGTGCTGCTGGTGTGTGATGGAAGACTTTGTCCCAGGCTGTCAGTGTGTGCCCCTGAAGCCTCGGGTGCTCCTTGGGTGAGACTTTCAGAACCCACTGAGTTCTTTCTCACTGTTTTTCATCCTCATCTCCATATTTCTAGTTGACTCTGTGTTGCATGCATGTTATGCTATCTCTGTGCTGTGGATGGTAGGCAGGGTCCTTACTCTTTCTCCAGAGTTTTCTCCTGGCAATTTCATGAATACTCTGTTCTGTGGCTTCAATGCTGATTAGCTGTGGTTCTCATTTTCCTGGGAACTTACCATTGTTACCAGTGTCTCCTTCATTCTTGCTCCTGGAGCTCATGCCTGACCTCGCATGCATTCACCTTGTGAGGACAGATTGTTTTGTCCCTGGCCGTGCTCATCCTTGCGGGCTGTTTGCGGGAGCTGCGGTAAAACACCACAACAGGCTGCTGATGGATCCGTCTGTGAATGCTTCACTGTGACGATGAAGCGTTTTTAAAAGGAAGTAATAAAAATGGGAACAGTCCCGTTTAGAAAAGTAATACAGTGATAGAGGCATAACAGTAAAGACAACTTAGAGATTTTTATAGGCATGGATGAAAGCCTAAAGAGTGTAAGGAGGTATTAGAAATAGCTGCTCTAGAGATCACGTGGATAGTGTTTCCGGTAAAAGGATACTCTGGGAGCTGATGGACAGAACTAGTTGCACGGACCTGCTGAGGACAAGCAAAAGGGAAGGATGAAGGAAAGGCCTGTCTGGAATACCCAGCCTGTTGATTCCTGTTCCTTAAAGAATCTCATTTCACAGATCACCTCATGTAATCTAGCAAGGATCTAGACCCTCTCCTGCAAAGACAAACTCTTGTTCTGACCGTTGCGGCAGCAACTTGACCTTGGCCTCAGTTTATCATCCTTTGTGCTGGGGTCTTTTCTCCTCTTGGCGTATTTCATGTCAATTTTCTGGTTTGATGCAAATGTGATTCATCCTTATTTACCCCTTTCCAGTTATTTCCTTGTTGGTAACTGGTTTAATTCTTTGAATCGGGGATAAGCTATCCTCTTGACAGTGGGTTGAGATGTGGTGCATGGATGCTGTGAGTGCTGAATGTGAGCTGGTCTGGGCCTGCGTGAGTGACATGTGGGTGTGTGATCAGGTGCATCCTCAGGTAATTTGGTGCTGAGAGGATGTGGGTTGGGATTATTAGCTTCAATGATCTGAATTCAGATAGTGTAGTTAAGGTACAGAATACATATGCAAAGCCTGTCTTAGCCATCTGCCTTAACTCAGTGCCTGAGCTAAGTGATGTCCGGTTAGAGACTTACTCAACTCCAGAGCCCCTGAAAGTTATCAGAGATGTAATAGAGAACATGCTTTCCATTATGCAATCCTTGGACCGTGAGTGTGTGTGTGTGTGTGTGATAGCTTAGTCTGCATGAAGACTGAAAATAATTTTTACAGTGTTGCTGTATGCTATTTTATTTATGGTTACATAGTGTATATCATTTTTCAAATTATCACAGAAAAAAATGAGAAAAGCCTTTTTTGAAAAAAAGGTTCAGATGGAACTTGTCATTCGCTGTAATTCAAGAATACAGTGGGTAGGTGGAGTATACACTGCCTCAGAAATGCTGGCGGCACAGCGGTGCTGTTCACCTGCACATTGTCTTATTATTTGTAAATCACAAAAGAGGACCTGGATGCTTTTGTAAGATGAAAGACAAATGCAACAAAAATCTTAATCCTGGAGAAATCAGGCAGTAAGACTGCCCAAGGAAATTGAATCAAATAATTTGAAAAGGTGACGCAAGAGAGGACCCAGCTCATTGGAACTTACATATAATCAAAGAAAAGTTACTGTGCATATTATATTTTTTAAATGATCTTAATCTTTCTGTAGTATGATGTGATGACAATGATGATGTAATTTTAGTTTTCTGGGTAGCTCCAGAGACCAAATGATTTCTTTTGTCCAGTTACTAACCTGTTATTCACATCCTTTCTTTTATGTAATAAAATAAAGGTACTAGAAAATAAAATTTCTAACATTAATTTTTAATTGAGTTTCTAAAATTCTGACAAAGACAGCAAAAGGCATTGATTTTTTTCTCGGTGTTGTATTTTTATGAGTATTTTCATAAGGAGTTACATAGTTCTTTTGAAAATTGGAATTGATTTGTGTCTGACTATAGATAAAAAAGGAATGCCAAGTAAAGGCTAGGATATCCATCTGTCTATCTATACACACACACATACATACATATTAAACAATGTAGAGAGTGTGAGAGCAAGCTTGCCCCTCTGCTGATTCTGTTTCCAGAGACCTGTCCCGGGCTTGGCTCAAAGCTGGATGCCAGGGGTTCAGTGCAGGTCTCTTACATGTTGGCACTACCCTTCGAGGTATGTCTTCATGAGAAATCAGAGACCAGTAGGGAACCGCAGTTTTCCAAAGCTGTTTGGAGAGTCCTGAGTTCTGGATTTGGGGACTTGGGAGTTGTCGCTGAGACGCTGGTGATCGTGACAGCCCCTCAGGTCTGTCGTCCTGGAGGGATGTGAGCTGGGAATGTCTGAAGGCAGCCAGTCAGCACACACACTGCATCCCTTTATAGGTGTGGGTGGAGAAGGCTGGCACTGGGGTGGCGCAGCAAAGCATACATAGCAGGAGAGAGGGATGGCATGGTTGCAGTTCTGGTCCAACCATGAAGTAACGATTTGACCAGTCACTAAGGTAGTTGTTAAAAAAGTTTCTTATCACCTGGACCAGTCACTTAG
Organism: Ochotona princeps; assembly: GCF_030435755.1. Classification (NCBI taxonomy): domain Eukaryota; kingdom Metazoa; phylum Chordata; class Mammalia; order Lagomorpha; family Ochotonidae; genus Ochotona; species Ochotona princeps. The sequence continues at coordinate 35,403,575 of NC_080854.1, forward strand.
ATGAGCAGGTGTGCCAGGAGAGGGTTTGATCCCCAATGCTGACAGGTGTAACCTGGATGCTAAATTTCACTCTGAGGCCAGGACTCAGGAGTGCTCAGTGGTAACCTTGGCTTTCTTGTTGAGTCAGCCATGTGTCTTAACTGATGGATTAAAATAAAAACAAAACTTGCTCTTTGTCACACAAAATCTGCTTGAGGATGGCTTAGGGTACCAAGGGACCATTGAAGAGCAGCCAGTTAACAAGAGGACTCCCAGGTTTTGGTTTCAGAATCACTGCCAACTATGCCAATGGCTTCTCCTCTCGGGTTCTCAGTTTCCCTGTATGTAAAAGCAAAAGGTTGCAGTGCTTTCAGTGGTTTTAAAGCCATGCTTGAAATGGCCCCAGATTTTGTATAAACTACACTAGGGGTAAGGAGGGCTGGGCTCAAAGCTTCTGAAAGTAATGTTCCACTGTTAGGTGAAAAGTTGAAAATCAGACTTGATGTTTCTGGAGCTCTTTGGAACTCTGTGTATCTATTTTTGAAAATATAATTGGAATGTAAGATCACTTGAACTATTTTTGATTTGGAGTGGCCACCACATGGAGTGGTTTAGAAATCCAGGGTTCACATCTCGGCTCAGATATTTAGGGATCATCACTCTAGGCTTGGCTCTCCCCTCCCCGCCCTCTCCCGTCGTTTCATTCCTACTCCTCTCTCCGCCTCCCATCTCCCTTGCCCTCTGTCCATCTCCATGCTTTTTAAAGACTTATTTATTTTTATTTGAAAGATATATTTTACAGAGAAAGAAAGAGAGAGATTTTCGATTTGCTGGTTCACTTCTTGGACGGTCTGGTCAGAGGTGGGCCGATCTGAATTCAAGAGCTTCTTCCGGGGCTCTCACAGGAGTGCAGGGCCCCAGGAGCTTCTTCCGGGGCTCTCACAGGAGTGCAGGGCCCCAGGAGCTTCTTCCGGGGCTCCCACAGGAGTGCAGGGCCCCAGGACCTGAGCCATTTTCTGTGACCTTTCCAGGCGATACACAGGGAACCGAACAGCTGGCTGTGAACCAGCACTCTTATGGGATTCCAGCACCACAGGCACAAGATAGCCTACTATGCCACTGTGCCAGGCCCTCGCCATGCTTCTTGATGTCCCCACTCCTCAGTCCCATCTGTGACATGAGAATAATGTTGGCAATCACTGTGTTACGAGGATATGAAATAGTTATACTCAGGCGTAGCCCCTATTAAGCACCATGAATGAATGGAATAAATGTGGACTTGTCTTTTGGAACGTCTGTTTCATAAGATCATAGGGGAAATTACTGTAATTTGTAAACACTTTAAGTATGTCCTGAATGTCCAGTATGCTTAAAACTTGGCTTACATTGGTAACCTATGAATTTACATGGTTGGAACATCTCATTTCAAGGAGACAACTTGACCAAGTTGTACGTGCACAGATTCCAGAGGAGTGCACATCTAATGTAGTTAAAGCTAGGTGCTGCAGCAATGTAGTCGGCTCCTGTTTACAGTGGGGTTTGATGGTGCTGGAGCCCAGTACAGGATTAGAGGAGTCTGTGCTGTTGGTGGGTGGGTAGGGAGGTTTGTAGCTCTTAGTGAGTGCTGCGATGGTGATGAAATGGCAGTGAAGGTGATGTTGCTGCTGCTGCTGGTGGTGGTGGTGATGGTTGTGGTTCTGGTGGTGACGGTGGTAAGACAGGACTGCACACCCTGTTCTTTTCAAGGGTCTCTCTTGCTAAATGCCTATCATCCGGTCCTTGATGGCAGGGACAAGAAATGACTCTTTGGACTTAGTAGCAAGGGACAGAACACTGTGAGGGCTTCTGGGAACTGAGGGAGTTTTTCTCTCGTCTTCATTGCTGAGCACTGTGTTCAGAAGCATGTTTGGTTTTAATGTGTCGTCATCTGTGATATTTGAACAAAGTAGCCGGGAAGCAAAAGGGTGGGGCCAAGATCCACTTCTCTGGGAGCTCCTGGTTACTGTGCAGGCTTTGGACATGGATTCGATGAAGACTTAACTTGATAATCAGGGAAATAAGATTGTTGGTCAATGCCAGTGACATCCCCCAAAGCACTGGGTGGGATCCTGCCTGGGGCAGGTGCTGTGGTATGGCCAGTAAAGTTGCTGCCTCTGGTGCTGGTGTCCCTTATGGGCTGCGGTTCAAGTCCTAGACGCTCCACTTTCAACCCAACTCGTGCCTGATGTGTCCGGGCAAGCAGTGCAAGATGGTCCAGGTTCCTGGGCAGTTGTGGTCACCAGAAGACCCAGAAGAAGCTGCTGGCTCCTGGCTTTGGACCAGCCCAGCTCCAACTGTTATGGCTATGTGAGAAGTAAGGAGAGAACAAGCAGGTGAAAGGCATCTTCATCCCTTCCTCTCTCTCTAACCCTGCCTTAGATAACCTTTTTTACAAGTTATCCAAGGTCACAGTAATGCTAAGGTTGATAGTATTCCCTGTTCTAGAATCACTTGCTTTCCATTCTCTGTTTTCCATGACCATAACTTCTTACATTTTCTGCAAGACCTGTTTGAATTACATCTGCTACGTGAAACCTGGAGTTGGTCTGACTTCTTTTAGTATCCTTGCTATGCAGTCTCTTGACTGAATCTTGTAATTTGTGTGAGCGATCCACACATCTGCTGAATTTTGAACATGTTTTGTCAGTTCTTCCAAGGCAACTTCTGTGTTTCTTCTTCCTCATTTGCCTTTTCGCTCTTTAACACTTGGGAAAGTTTGTTTGAATTATTTTAGAATTGTAGTCTAGTGCTGAGCATAATTTACTTATTCATTAAGTATCTAATGCTTAAATTTTGTACTTGCTGCATTTACAGAACTCCATATTTTCTTGATGTCCATGATTTTCATCAAAGAGAAAATAACAGTATTGTCCCTGAAAAACGTATCTCTCTGGATTTGAATATTGACATGAATGCAGTTTGTTTCATGTTTGAGAAAATGATCTCAACCTTCTACTTTTCTAAGCTTTGTTACATTTATTTCTTTTTTGGTAAATCTAGAGTAAGATCTAATTAGACTGTTCCTGCTGGTTAAACTTCTAGAAGCCTGGGTTGCTTTTGTGTAATATATTGGAAATGAACACCAGTTCTGCTGCGGCACTAACTGTGAGTACCGGGTTGTCCTGAGGAAGCATTTTGATCTTGCTGCTGTCGGTGTGGAGGTCTGAGTGGTTACACAACTGCTGTTTCTAGCAACTGCGTTCCTGCTTCTATTTTTTTTTTTTCAGTTTTTAAAACCAAAATATTTATTGCCTAATTGTTGGAATTCTTCTCAAGATGAACTGGATGCGGCCACAGCTGCCCTCTTGGGTTTAGGCGTACCTTCACGGAGTCCATGTCTGAACCTGCGGTACACGATTTTGAGGTGTCTCATCCGCCCGGTCCCCGTGCTGTTGCGTCTTTTAGCCTTCGCGCTCCAGTTCTACTTCCTCTTGCGCTTGGCAGGGTAGCCGCACTTGCCGCAGGTGGACTTCCGCAGGTAGTAGGCCTTGGAGCCGCAGCGGCCGCACAGCATGTGCGTCTTGTTGCGAAGCTTCCCGAACGACCACGTTCCCGTCCTCATTTTGCCTCTACGGCCGAGACCAGAAAGCGCGTTCCTGCTTCTAACTCATGAAGCAGGAGCTGAGCAGCAGCGACGTCATCCTCCAGCAAGTGGAAACCCTGAATGCGTGGATAAAGAGAGGTCTCAGATAGTCGCCACATGTCAGTCCTTTGTGCTGCCCGGTGGTGTTCCTTTCCTTGGCTGGTGTGGCTGTAGAAGATGCACCTGCTGAGCCTGCTCCATGGGTGAGTGGGTCACCTGTGTTACACACGCTTCTGATCCACACACATCTTCCACGTAGTGACTCAGTGCAGAACTGAATGGATGCTGTGAAAGAGAATCACACTTACTGGCTGTCCACTCTCGCAAGGGGTCACAGACGCTAAGTCTCTGCTAGCAGCAGCCAGGGTGCCCTCTGGCCATACTTGGAACACACTTTGTAGTTCTTCCTCGCCTTGCAGCCGTGGAGGGAGCAGCCTGTTCTCCTTTGGCTCACTGAGAAAGACACCTTACAGAGCTGAAGTTACTCAGCCAGGGTGCTTCCCTCTGTGTTTGACTCAGAATGTGTGTATCATTCATTAAGGAAAGAAGTACTGTCCTGCAACATCTAAAGACTGGACTGTAAATGCTGTGTCAAGTTCAGAAGGGTGCTGCCTCCTGCATGGCGATTTGGAGGGTGAAGGTAGAATCCATGGCTAGCGATGCCATGAATAGTTTTCACAAGGGTCCATGGTCCAAATAGTGGGACCGGTGGCATCTGGGGCCTCAGGGGGTCTGTTGGGTGGAGCCGTTGTTCACTGCTACTCCCCTGCTCAGGAAGGACACGGAGGCGGTAGCAGGCAGGCTAAACTCTCTGCTTTGTGTCCTGACGTGTACAGACACAGTCTTGGGGATCATTCCTGGAGCTGGCTGCTTGGGCCTGTTGTTGCTTGCTGGGATAAAGTAGTGAATTTCTTGCTTAACATTCTGTAACTCTGAACATTGCTTGCAAGCCACATGGCTCCTCATTAGCTGAGTGAGAACTTACTCTGGAGGGCTGGCTACCTTGTATTTACCCTCTCTTTGGGTGGCTGGATTATCCGTTCTGGAATCTAATACCCGTGCACAGGGCAGCAGACAGTGTACTACTGGTTCACCACCTGCTGGGTTAGGCTCCTCCAGCCGCTGCCTCATGTGAGCTAGCCTGAGACAGTGCGCCTGCAGTCTTGATGTTTGTTTCTTCATTAGTGGCTTGCTTTCCTCTTGATCTCAAAACCCAAGTTATTAGATATCGGTCTAATCACGATCTTTGTTGCCTTAAAGTGTGTGTCCAATGGGACGCTGAAATGATCTTTACAAGAGAACTTTCTCCTCATTCATCTTTGCAAATGTACATTGCAAAATGATTGGGTGACATAAGGCTTTCGTGGTCTCACATTATACACTTGAGCTGTCTATGAGTTGTTTGGCCTTGGTGGAAAGATTGATGGCCTGTATTAGAACGTTATGGGCAACCACACTGCAATTTGGAACCTCTTTTTCTGTTTCACATAAATAGAGTGTAGAGTGCTGTGTTCACCCACTTGACTTTATGACTTTGATTAAAAGAAGTCATTGCTATCGTCTACTTGGTTTAACCTCCTGGCAAGCAGCTGATGAAAACATACGTCAGTCTAGTGCAGGGGGACCTGACAGCTTTGGATTTTACTTGTGGTTGGAGTTGTAGGCGTCATACATCCTCTATTGCTAGGAAATCATCAGTGGAATGTGAGTGTGGCTTAGTACTTGTGTGTAAGCACTGTAGGATTTTATACCGAGTTCTTCACCCCGTCAGCATTACTCAGCAGGGGGGCTGTGTGTACACAGCCTCTGTTCTCTCTTGTTCTGATCTTGCGTCTCGTTAAGTCAGTTGTACAGCCTAGACCTCTGAGGGTGGGCAGGCAGTATTCAGCAAGGAGGATAGACTCATTTTTCAAGAGTATGAGATGACTTAGAATGACAGATTCCGATCTTCACTGGAATGTGACAGCAGGTGTGTGTTAGTCGTGTGCTGGTCAGTGTGAGATGATGCATGTGAGAATTCAATATTCTCATCTTCACAGCAGCTGATAGGAAAAGCACAATAGTGTCCCTGCTCTGTAATGAGGCACTTGAGCTTCGGAGAAGTGAGGTAGCGTGCTCCAGCTCACCCAGCTAGCAAGGGCAGGGATTTGAACTTGAGATGCCTAAAGGGAATCTGTACTTCCAAATCACGCCTTGTACTTCTTACTCTTAATCATGGGCATTGACCATTTCGAAGTGCTAATCTCCTTTGCGTTCTGCCTTGCCAGGGTGTTATGTGATTGAGGTTTCATGTTACGGGCAGAATGTGTGGTCCTGTCACGGTTCTGAGATGCTGATCACAATCTGATCATTCTTCTGATCATGGGTAGACAAAGTCAGAAACACTGGCTGACATATGGCACTAGACCCTTTGTGCTCACTGATATATAGTAGGATGTACAGTAGCATAGCCGGACACTTGGCTCTTGGGGAGTATATGTGTAGGCGCTTTGGGGAACCGCAGGTGCAGTGGACCCACCTTGATGTCTGCTGGTCGTCTGTCCTCTGCTGCTGAAGAATGACCCATACTGAAAATAGTTTGTTAGTGGCCCTCACTCTCTCACCTTGGACAAAATCTTGGCAATGAATAGACCTGTTTGTTTAATAAGTGTGGGATGAGGATTATGGGTAGTCACAGGAATTATTTCAGAGTTTAAGTGCCACATACGTTGGAGACTAGAATGAGTTCTTGGGCTTGGAGCCAGATCAGTGCTAATGTAATTAAACATAGTGAAAATAAATAATATTCAATTATGGGGCAATTTATGAAGATAATCTAGATTATAGAATGATCTATAATAAGAAATAATGTAAGATGTCAAAGTAATTGTCAGTTGTTTCATGAATACTAGGGGACACTGAAAAATTGAATAAATTTTCATGTGTAGCAGTTGGAAACACACAGTTTCTTCATGATACGTGTTTTCTTGAACTTTGAAGAAAGCTATTTATTTGGAAGGTAGAGGTACAGAGGCAGGAAACGAGAGGGGAAGATCTTCCACCTGCTGTTGATTCCCCGATGGTAAGTCGCTGCCGGGACCATGAATTCTCCTGGGGTCCATGAACTTTGTGAAGTCTTCATATGGGAACAAGCTAGCTAGAAAGCTGGTACGTGTCAGTGAGAAAATTTGCTTCGAGCTTGAAGTACTGAATAAGAATGCCAGTTTCTATATGTAGCAGTGTCTGACCTCCTGGTTCCATCGATGCTGGGACACTGAGAACCTGCACAAAGGAAAAGTTCTAGATAGGGAGAGGCCTCCTCTTGCTGTGGAAGCTCCCCAGATAACACTAATGGTTCTCCTTTCCCGTAAGTTGACATGTGCCCTCAGTGCACTCCATCCTGCTCCTGTCGGAACCAACATCCCAGAAACGCGGTAGCCCAAGTTGACAGTTGGAATCCTCTCTTGACGTGAGATTTAAGTTAATATCCCATAAAATTTACTTTTTTGAAAATTGTCAGGTTGTTTAAGTTGAACTTTTGACTGCTGGTGACTTGGTGGTTTTTCAGTCAGACAGATGTGAGTTCAAGTCTCAGCACTCCCTTATGACTGACTGATAACTGTGGCTAGAAGGTTGACTTCTCTGAATTAGTTTCTTTTCCTCTAAGTATCTGATTCACAGACTTACATGGTTTCTGCCGAAGTTGTTCATGTCACTACACGCAGAAGGTGTAAATCTCTGTGTGGGCAAATGTGGAAATTGGCAGACACAGCCTGCCTGCAGGGCTACCCGCTGGAAGCTGGCACGCACAGCACAGTAGATCTTCCAGGTCATAGGCCGTGCCAGCCTCCACTGTGCTGCATCTTGTCTGTTAGCGCAAGATTGCATGTACAGTGAGCAAGCAGTTTCCTGTCTGTAACCTTCCTTGTTCTAATCAGAATCACTATTAACCCCTGGAGAAAAAGATTGGACAATAAACTGCACTCTGAAAGGGTTATGGTTTCCTGTTTTATCGTCAGTTGATCGGTGGAGGATATGGCAAGATGAGAAGATGGAAGAGCACTTCACCTCTGGCTTCATTTAGAGTTACGAGTGGCCACCACAGTGTGCATCATTTAGTCTGGAATTTGATGCTGCCTGGTGATACATACATACATATGTATACATATACACACACATATATAGACACAAACACATGCTTCTGAAAGTTAAAGTATTTTTTAAAGATCTATTGTTTTTATTAGAAAGTCAGATATACAGAGAGGAGGAGAGACAGAGAGAAAGATCTCCCGTCCATTGATTTACTCCCCAAGCAGCTGCAACAGCTGGAGCTGAGCCAATACAAAGCCAGGAGCCCGGAGCCTTCTCTGTCTCCTACATAGGTGCAGGATGCTAAGGCTTGGGCTGTCCTTGACTGCTTTACCGGGCCACTGCTTTCCCAGGGAGCTGGATGAGAAGTGGGGCCACAGGGATTAGAACTGGCGCCCATATGGGATCCCAGTGTGTGCATGGCGAAAACTTTAGCTGCTAGACTACTGTGCCGGAAATACAGTGTTTTCTTTATGTTCCTCTTATCTTGCCTTGGTCAGTGACTTAATCATTGAGCTGTAAAGTTTTGTTTTTTTAATCTCATTTGAATTTTAGTTTTCTACTGTGAATGAATAGCACAACCTGCAGCCCACCCCTGGTTTCTGACAAGTTGGCCTGTCCTCTGGCTTTCCGCGTGGCCCAGCCCCCACGTTTGGGCAGGCCCACATGGACAGCAAGCTGCAGCAGATTCTCGGCACCTGGTGCTGTCAAGTGAGGGTGAGGCTTCGTGGGCGGTGATCTAGGGCTGACAAGATAAAAGAATCTGAGTCCTTTGAAAAAATGATGAAGAGCTGTCTTTGATACCCTTTCTGTTTTCTTGAGGTGTCTCCAAGCATGACCTTGAGGAACACATTTACAGAACCATAGCCTCACGGGGCGGCTTCAGGCCCACGGTGACAGAGAGTTGGTTAGGGCCTTCAGATCGCTGCTTCCTTGCATATCTTTTTACAGCTGTTTCTCAGCAAGAGAAACATTCTGTAATTACAGTAACCATACATGCTTATTTGCAACAAGCTTTTAGGGGCTGCACTCTCCAGGTATTCCAGCTCTGCGGAAGTGCATGTCTTAGCACACTGTAGTGATTGGGAACACTTTCCCCTTGATGCGAATCCAAGAAATGAAGATCCATCCATACTGTTGTATTGAAGAGTTGTCGAGCAGTTGTGGTGACCCCTTTGTTCTCAGTGTGCTGTGCTGATAAAAAATCATCACATCTTTATCGACTGAGAAAGACACAAAGACTGACTCCCTTTGTAGGTGGAAATAGTCTGTGCCTAACAGCTTGCTGAGTGGGAGCCTAGATTCCTAGGATTTGTGGCTGTCTAGTGCAGTATGAGAAAATGTGTGGGCATGCCCATGAACACACGTGTGTATATATGTACTTGTGCTGGTGCCCACCAAGGGTACACATGTACCAGAGTGTGTGTATGTGCTGCACGCACAGGTAGTGTGCTGTTGATGCACTTCATCTTGTGTCTTGAGCCTGAGATAATTTCCATTAAAATATTGTCATCTGCCTGCTACTTACCTCTGTAGATGCTCCTAGACTCATGATAGCTGTTTCCTTATAAATCCATTGTATTTGAATATATAAATATAATGCTTTTAATAACTGCTTTTAATAACCTTAAGTTATTCAATGTTAAAGTTGTAGAAATAAAACACTAGAATATTTCTGGTTTCCCTGGGTGGTCACAGGCCTGATGGGGGGCTGTATCTGCACAGTGCCTTGAGAGTAGGTTATACTGCGTGTCCGTTGCCCAGCAGAAAATACCAAGCCACAGTCCTCAGCGTGGTGACTATTCCATGTGCATTGGCTTTGAATGGAGCCATGAGCAGGCTTAGGTTGAGCCATTGTAAGTGGAGTTCATGTAGAGAAACTTCGAAGTTATGCTTGTTTAAAACAATAATTGTACAAATTGCTATATTTTAATATCGGTGTTTGTTGACAGTTGTGTTGAAAGTATGCATGGGTTTTGTTGTCTTCAGGCATGATGAGAGCAGACACAAAGTGCTGGTCCTGACCAAAAAGCCTTCTAGTCCTGGATCCTGGAAACAGGAGGCATGCCCCATGAAGTCTCGGAAAGTATCCCAGGCCATCGTTTGCAGATAGACGAGGGCAGAGCAGGACCCAGAGCTTTCTTGGGGTTGTTCTGGGAAGCAAGGGATGAAGAGGAATGTGGAGAGAATGAGCTCTGGTTGTGAGGATGAGCCTGGCTGTATGCTGCTGGCTCTGGGTGAATGAGGAGCGATGGGTTAGTGGGTGAGTTCCCTGAAGCAGGTGGCTGGGATATCGCTCCTGGCTGGTTGACAAGTCACCTGCCCATTTCCAGAAAGGAGCTGGTTCCAGGGAGGCTGGTCTCTCCTCCATCAAAGCCCAGGTGGGAAGGAGTCAAGAATCCTGAAAGTATGAAAAGGCACTCAGTACTACATTGCTTGATGAACCTCCTTTGGAGAATGTCCTAGAAATGAAATCCATGAGGTAACGAATGCCTTCCTGCGTGTGTTTATGTGCATATCCAACTGGAAGGGTGTGTTTTGCTAAGGAGCACAGCAACTGGCTCTCGAGTATGCTTTATAACTGGCGACTGTTAAAGCTGTACTGGGTTCCACAGGCCTGAAATGGACTTGACTGGACTTTGGTATAGCTAGCGCCGCCTACAGCTTCCCCATTTACTGTGGCTGTGGACTGTTACCTCCCCAGGAATGTCTGCCTGTGTGGTGCTGCCCACACAGGGAGGAAAGGGTCAGGTTTTACAGATGCCTATCATGGATTCACGGGGTCCACCCGTACTCCAAGTGTTCTCATCAGAACTGTCCACCTCCTGTGGGGATTCCCTGTTGTTTGGAGAACGCATGTAGGAAGCCAGACTGTGCCCTTTGCACATCCGTACCTTGGAGCCCTCCCTCCCTTAGTGCGGCTCTGTCTACTCTGCTTCCTGACATAGAAGGATACTCCCATTGCCTTATACTTGGGAGCCCGATCTGAACTGAATCTAAATATGTACATTAAAAATCTGGTCTCACTGGTTGATGCATAAAGTCAGCTTCACCCCCCTAGATTTTGAAAATAGAAGACTATTTTTAAAACTACATATACCACCTATAGGACTAAGCATAAAAAGTAAAAGCTGTTTTTTTTAGTTTGTTTTGGCCAAAAATTGAATTTTTCTACAAGTAAGTGGATGTCTACATTTCATCTTTTGTACCGCAGATCATTATTGAATTTATATATCAGTATGTAGAATTTTACAACATTGGTTTTGTAAGCTGCATAATACTTAATAGTATGGATATACCACAATTTATTGGATCTCATTACATGCAACTTTAGTTTTTCCATTTTAAACAAGTAAATGGGTTCGCTGCCTCTACTCAATATATTGTGCCATAGACTTTTTTATATTTCTTTGCCAAAAGTGAGTCTTAATTTCCAGGCCATTGACAGACTTCTTTGCTTATCAAAGCTCTTGTTTCTGCAACCTCCTCCCTTGTTAGTCTGACGCTTCTTTCCACTGTTGTTGGTTTGTTGCATGATTCATTGACTTAGCACATGCTTGGTGCTCTATCCACGCACGGAGTTCCATGGGCAGCGGAGCAGAGGGGAGGGATGAATAGAACACGGCTCTTTTAAGGCCAGCTTTCCAGTACAGCCTGGCAAGGGCTGTTGAGACCCCATATGTCTTCCAGCAGGTTCTCCAGATGGGACCTTGCTTCTTGTTGGGGTACACCGTCATTAGTACAGGGGCAGCCGGTGTCTGAGTGTACCACAGACGATGTCCTTGGCATTGGAGTGGCTGTGGGAAAACATTGCATCTGAGGAGGATGTGTGTGATGCATCTGATTCCATCAGGCTGTCTTCATCATGGCGAATACTTCTGTCTATGCAACGTTCTTTCATTCTTCACATTAACACAACTGTGGTGATTGCTTACATTTAAGATATTCTTTTTTAAGATTTATTTATTTTTATTGCAAAGTCAGATATACAGAGAGTAGGAGAGACAGAGGAAGATCTTCCATCTGCTTATTCACTCCCCAGGTGACCGCAACGGCTGGTGCCACACCAATCCAAAGCCAGGATCCAGAAACTTCCTCCAGGTCTGCCACGCAGGTGCAGGGTCCCAGGCTTTGGGCCATCCTCCACTGCTTTTCCAGGCCACAAGCAGGGAGCTGGATGGGAAGTGGGGCAGCCGGGATTGGAACTGGCACCCATATGGGATCCTGGCGCATTCAAGGTGAGGACTTTAACTGCTAGGCCACCATGATGGGCCCACCTTTAAGATATTCTTTTCCTTGTTTTTATTTGTAATAACTATTGATTTACTATATTACGTAATCTATGTATCTGAACATTTTTTTCTGATACTATGCTTCGCACAGCTCTTACCATTCTCTTCACTGTGCTACGATGGATTGTGAACCTCAGTAATCTCTCCATGGACTCCTGGATTCAGCCATACTCCTATGCCTGTTTCTTTGTAAGATCCCTGTGCAGCTACAGGGTTTTCTGGGGCTGTGCCAGCCCAATCTCATAGCTCTGCTTCAGTGGAAAAGTGCTTTGGTCACTTCTGATTGGGAGAAGCTCCTTTCCTCTAAGACTCATTTCCTACAGGATTTACAAGGCATTATTTTCCTGGATCTCGTCGTTTTTGTTTATTTATAAACATTTCTGTAGTAATGCCTTATGATTTGAAAATTGTTTCTTCAAAATATCTCATGTAGTTTTAGGCTGTCCCTTTTTTCTTTCTTTCCTAATGACCATATTACAGGTGATGGAGACATAAAGTTGATGATGGAGCTAAAAATTTGAACCCAGAGTCTGTGGGTCCAAATTGTGTTCTTAATGTCCATTTGGTATTCCCTGAAAGGTGCAGTAGACAGTTGTCAACCTGTTGCCTGCAAAAGGAAACATTCTGGTTTCCCGTAACAGTCCTTAACCTGCTTCATTGCTAGGGAATTATTGGTGATATTGATGCAATTTGTCATTCCTTTTTCTGGATTTATGTTTACGAATTACTTTTTTTTATTAATTATCCACCATCACACAGCTTTTACTGTTTTGAAATATGCAAGTTAGACCACTCAAGTATGGCTTTTTAACCATGAAGACCTTTATTGAAGTGCTACCTGTACCCTTTACCTATTCCGGGCAAATGAACTGAAAAGCCATTGTGTCTTCACGGACCATCGTGCTGTGTGCTCATCACCATGTGCTTCTGCGGCAGCTTCTGTATGGTCTCTGGTGACTGGCTGTTCACTGTGGGGTCGTGCTCACTTCAGGTTGTCCACAGAACCTCTTGTGAACTTTGCTAGAACCCCCAGTTGGTGGCCAAGGTAAAATGGACTAGAGTCTTTAACTGTGTCTGGAGGAAACAGTCTAAAGGTGTTGATGGATCAGCTGGACAAAGGTGTTCTGGAATTCCATCTGCACTGATATCTAGCCAGTTGGTGGATCCCATTTGCATGTGTCATACCATGTCATAGGTCCTGGGGTGTCAAGAGTATACAAAGTTGTGTACCCCAGTTGTTGCTGGGATTAAACACAATCATTGTGGTTCCCCTGTACAAAGATTCTTCCCTGGTGTTGAGATGAATGAGGACAAAGCCTCCCTCCCTGAAGTTTTTCTGTCTTTGACCTTATCATTGGTTTGTTGCTGTAGGGCGTTAGTCATAACTTCCCTTTAAAGGTACAGCATACACCCTTATCCATTTACTTGTGAGATAGGTTTCACTTTCTGGATTTTAATTAAGATGTACAACATGATACTATGATATAATTACACATGAGCAGAAGTTGTTGCAATTAGACGTGTATGTAAAGAAAATAATTAGAATTTAATTGAAAGGCTAAAAGAGACAGACATCTCCTGTCATCAGCCCGTAGAAGCTAAAGCTGGGTTATGCCAAAGCCAGGGCCTAAGAACTCAGTGGTAGCAAGGGACCAGTTCACAGCACCATCACCGCCTGATCCCCAGAGATCCATCGCAGGGACCTGGGACTGAGAGCAGAGCTGAGGCTCCTACCCAAGCACTGACACAGGATGTGGACATCTTAAGTGGTTTCTTAGCCTTTAGCCCAAATACCCAACCCAATAAACCTCAGAGGATGGACTACATAAAAGCAACATGAAATCCGTGAGCACAGCAGCAGAACGATTTCAAGGCTTTTCAAATGATGTAAAGAAGAACAGGTCGTAGAAGCTGTAACTGTACAAGACCTGACCTTCTGGGAGGCTTTTCTGGAGAGGTGACACTTGAGTGACATTTGAGTCATGTGGAGGAGAGCACCTAGTCCAGGGGACAGCCCATTTCCTCCTCAAGGTGGCTGGGGTGAAGAAGGAGGGCAAGCCAAATGTGTCCCTGGGTGTGGGGCTCCATGCTGCTGAGCAAATGTGGAGTTTACACACAATGCTGAGCCTGAAAAGATGCAGAGCTGGATGGGCCAGTCACAGAGCGGGGTTTGTTGGATTGGCTAGGGAGGATCAAGTGTTTGTGCTTTGGGAGGTTACAGAAAGAGCTGTAGGAGGGGCTTATGTAAAGAGAAAATGCTCCATCAGATTAGCTTCATGTAAAGAACCCTGTAGTTGTCACATGGACTTTTGGGGACATGCTTGGAAAGGCCAAAGAAGGAAGCTTGAGTCCAGATGAGCCCGAGTGTGGCTTCGAGGAGGATTTTCTGCCATGGAGTTGAGGGAAGGGAGCAGGTGTGCAGTGCACATTGTGGAGAAGAGATGATGAGAGCGTCATGTGGGAAAACAAACATGAAAATACCCTTGGCTGTGACCAGGAAGACTGGGGCAGGAAGCAGATTTGGAGATTGGGAAGGCCAGTGGTTTAGTGAGTCAGTTTGTGATAATTCTTTGTCTGAAGTGGAAGCGAGGAAGCAGCGGGGAGTTCAGTTTCTGATGCAGGTTGAGGCAGAGGTGTGAGTCAGCCAGTGTTCTTCAGTGTCCTGGGACTCAGTGAGGCCCTTCAGGGAGGATATGAAGGTGGACAGAGGAGGGGATGTGGCAGTAAGAGGACCGCTGTTTGTGTTCTTCCATCATTTGTTGGGTTAAAACTGGTCAGTGAGGTCACTGGCTCCAGGATCTGTGAGTGATGCTGTGGTGAAAAACTTAGTGAAATTTCCATCCCTGTGGAATTACATATTCAGGCCCAGTGGAAAGTTGTCGATGGAAATAAATCATCAGTTTATTTCTTCAGCCAGATGATGCATGTGTCTAACACATTGCCCAATCCCAGTCATCAAACCATCAGTGCGAGTACAAAGGATGTTATTTTGGGGACAGCGAATTGATCCTGCTTGGGGGACCAGAGTCTTTATTAAAATGTTACTTCTTGGGGCTGGCATCATGGTGTTTCGGGTTAAGCCTCCGCCTTTGGCTCTGGCATCCCGTATGGGTCCTGGTTTGCGTCTGGCCTGTTCTACTTCTGAACCAGCTCTCTGCTGATTGCCTCGGAGACAGCAGAGGATGGCCAAAGTCCTTGGGGCCCTGCTTGCTTGTGGGAGACCTGGAAGAAGATCCAGGTTCTTGGCTTTGAATTGACTAAGGTCTGGTTATTGTGCACATTGGGGGAGTGAACCAGCAGATGCAAAATCTGTTTCTCCTTCTCTCTTGTCAGTCTGCCTTTATAATAAAAATAAGCAATCTTTAAAAATGTGACTTCTCCCACAGTAATGAGGAATGAGACCTTGTTGCCACACGTACAAAACAGGAAGTGATGTTGATGTGTCACAAGTGTGTGAGCCCTGCATGTAGGCTGCTTTGCAAGTTTGTTATTTGTAGAGCAATATTTAAAATCTACCTTGATGTAATTCTCATTTTCATTTTAGTGCAGATTTTTGGTTCCTTGTTTTTAACATTTCCACCAAGAATAATGAGTGCTCCTGAAATCTGATTTTCTTGAGTCCCAAGATTGTGACAGGTTTGAATTATAGTTAATGTTTGGCCCAATGGAGCTAGTAGGCATAGAGAGAATAGCCAGTCAGAGGTCTTTTTGTTAGTCTAGTTTTTGTGTGTGTTAATAATTTGTTGTCTGTAAACTCATTTGATAGCATTTCAAGGTGTTTTGGGTTAAAGCACATTCGGTATATTTCTTCTCTGACTCTAACATGCTTTTGGGGGGGTCCTTTGGCATTTCGAGGGCTCCTGTGAGTCATTATGTAGAAGAGCTTGCTGGATCTTTTAGGGGTCATGCATTTCGTTGTCTTCCATCTGCTTTCATGTTTCTCGGCCCGGGAGACCACGTTTTAGCCTGTCTGCCTATAGTAATCCCTTCATCCCTTTGACCATTAATTGGAAAATTATGACATTTAGAAAGGACATTTCTCAAAACCAAGAGAATCCATGGATTTGTACCATATGTTATGAGAATTTTAATAGGATGCACATCTGTGACCATGAAATACAGAGTTGAAGAGAAAGGGACGAGAGTGGCATTGCAGTGGGAGCAACAGTGCTGCAAAGGTAGAGAGGCAACTATGGACTGGCTTTCTTTTCCTTCATTTCTCAGGTCTGGATCACCTGCACTATGTCCAGTACTGTCCAGAAACTGACATTTTTATAGGTGTGTTTCAGAATGACATGTAACTGGAGTTCAAGGTGATGCAAGGTCCTGGAAATGTTAATGTACAGCAGGATCAGGTGGAGATGGGGCTGGGTGTGTGTAGCTGCGATCAGAGGTGGCTATGCAGAGGTAATGTTAAAGGGTTGAGGCTGTCAACGGTAAAACTGGTACACAAATAGTTCTAATTACAGGGAAGAAAAATATAGGGGCAAGAACAAGACGGAGACATGGATCAAAGATGGATACTGGAAAAGTTGTCAGAGTGCAAGGACAAAAAGGGGGCCAGGCTGGGATGGTTGCAGGGAAAGAGTAAATGGGTCTTTAGGTCATGGGTCCGTGTTTTAGTGAACAGTGTAGTGCATGGAGGTGAATATAGACAGCGCGTTCCCTGGTGGAAGCAGGTGCCTCCATCTTGGTTATGTGAAGACACATTTTTTTAAAGATTTATGTATTTTTATTGCAAAGTCAGATTATATATATATATGTATATATATGCACACACACACACACACACACACACATATATATATATATATATATATATATATGAATGAGAGAGAGAGAGAGAGGAGAGACAAAGAAATATCTTCCATCCATTGATTCACTCCCCAAGTGACCCAATGGCCAGAGCTGCACCAATCCAGAGCCAGGAGCCAGGAGCTCTTCTGGGTCTCCCACGCAGGTGCAGGATCCCAAGGCCTTGGGCCATCCTTGACTGCTTTCCCAGACCACAGGCAGGGAGCTGGATGGGAAGTGGAGCTGCCAGGATTAGAACCGGCGCCCATATGGGATCCCAGCATGTTCAAGGTGGGGACTTTTGATTTATGAGTCTGTATTAGGTAGTTATGCCTGAGACTTCTTGATTTGAGTATGATGGGTTGTTAGGAGTTATGTATAAGGTATGTGAGTTTGAAGGGGTAGTTTACCAAGAATGTGTAGAATGAGGGGGAAATACTCAAAAGAGGATGGCATCTATTTATTGGAAATGCTGAGGAGTTGGTCTTCCACATGTGTTAGAAAGATTGCAGTGTTAGCCATGGAACGGGAGGGTTTTGTGAGGTGTCTCAGGTGCCATTGCGAGTGTAGGTGCCCATGTTCAGTGGATTTGACCACAGGAGATGAACACAGTAATGACAGCTTGAACCCTGTGTTCTCTTCTAACTATAGTGTCATAAGTGCTGTGACTGAGGAGAGAAAATGACACTTGCAGTCCTTCCCGTCCTGGCTAAATGCCACTAACAGTGACAATGGTGCGCACTGAGCATTGCTCGCCACACCCTTATGTGCTGTGTCCCTATGGTGTCGGCATCGGTGTGCAGTGTCTGGATGAATCCCTTAGAATCGCTGTGCAGACAGGTTGCATCTAGGAATCTATCGCCCAGGCATTTTGCGCATGCAGATGCGCTGGATTGCTTGCTCTCCTTCTCTTTCTCTCTCTCCTTCCCCCTCCTTCTCCCCCTCCCTCCCTCTCCCCCTCCCTCCCTCTCCTCTCTTTCTCTCCCTCCCTCTCTCTCCCTCTCCCTCCCTCTCCTTCCCTCTCCCTCCCTCTCCCTCCCTCTCTCTCCCTTTCCCTCCCTCTCCCCCTCCTTCTCCCCCTCCCTCTCCCTCCCTCTCTCTTCCCCTCCCTCTCCCTCCCTCTCCTCTCTCCTCTCTCCCTCCCTCTCCCCCTCCTTCTCCCCCTCCCTCCCCCTCCCTCTCTCTCTCTCTCTCTCCCTCCCTCTCCCTCTCTCTCTCTCCCTCCCTCTCCCTCTCTCTCTCTCCCTCCCTCTCCCTCTCTCTCTCTCCCTCCCTCTCCCTCTCTCTCTCCCCCTCCCTCTCCCTCTCTCTCTCTCCCTCCCTCTCCCTCTCTCTCTCTCCCTCCCTCTCCCTCTCTCTCTCTCTCTCTCCCTTCCTCTCTCTCTCTCTCTCTCTCTCCCTCCCTCTCCCTCCCTCTCCCCCTCTTTTTTCTTAGAAGGGGTTTTGTTGATTTAGCAGAGAAGTAGGTTGAATGAACTTTCACTTAATTTTAGAACCTGATGACGGATAGAAGTAATATTACCTTTGTGTAAATAATAACTTTATCTAATGGACTTCATTTATTTTTATTGTTCCTCCAGGCAGACTGGAGCTAAACAAGGGGAAAAAGGCAAAAGTGTAAGAACAATTCTCTTTGAAGAGAGATTATATAAAGTCACTGGCGCCGAACCATTATTGAAATATATAAAATAGTTTAATGTTTGCTTTTTCTCACTTTATACTGTGAGGTCATTTTATACAGCCATAAAATGCCTCTCCAACTGGGTTTAGATAGGATGAAAATCTATGGTTAGCAAGTTCTTGTCTTGTTACCTAAACGTGGCAGCCATCTGTTTCTGTGCTGAAGGCTGATGAGTGTTCTCTTTCATGCTTCCCTCCATGCACTGCACACATTCATTTATGATAAGTCTTTTTGGCTGAGATCTGGCAACCTAGGCGCATGGGTTAAAATAATATGAAATGGGTCTGCTTTTTAAAAAATATTACATGTAACAAAGGAAGGTGCAATGTATTTCAGGGACATGCTGATTTTCCTGACAAGTTCAGTATAATCAACAAACTTTAATTTCACAAAGAATACAATGTTATTCTTTCTGAAAAAAAAAAAGCCTCCATTCCCTTGAACATGGTGTAACAACTTAAAGCTATTGTTTTATTGATTCTTCATTAAATTAATGTCCATCTCGAAATCTGGAATATCCAATACTATTGCAAAGATTTGTTCAGTACATCCCTTCCCACCAGGAACACTCCGCAGGCCGGCATCCTCCCTGGTCACTTTTTACTGTGAGCCGTCTCACACGTGAGCTGCTGCACCACCCACAGCATCTGTCTCCTTCCTGCATGTGGAGGAAATGCCTCTTTTTGTGTCGAATAGATGAGCAGGTGCATCTGCATTGGTGTGACTCTTGTGTCCTGGGGGACAGGCTCCACCCAGCCCCACACAGGGGCCTTCTGCCTGGGCAGCAGGATTAGCAGGGTCCGTGAGGTGCTGTTTGTTTCTGCACCTTGAGGGCTTCCCTTGTGATTTGCTGCAGAGTGAGGCTGTGTTGCTGGCAGCAGTGATTCAGGCCATTTGTGTGGTCAGAAGTGTGTGGTTTTGCAAGCTGGAGCAGAAGGGAGTGTTGTACATTACAGTAGGACCTGTTCTGCTGTGACTTGCTTTCTTGATGTTACACACATGGTTTAACTGCCTGAGCTGAGCTTTTCCAGCCGCAAAGGGGGAGGGGAAGGCCTTTTTGTTTCTCAACTTGTATTTGTTTGGAAGCTAGACAGATCTTTACTTGCTGCCTCACTTTCCTAAATGCCTGCAACAGGCTGCACTTGGTCAGGTTGAAGACTAGAACGCACAACTCAGTCCCTGCCCCAACATGGGTGACAGGGTCCCAAATATTTGAGCTATTACCTGCTGCCTCCCAGGGTGCACAGGTACAGGAAGCTAGAATGAGAAGCAGAGCAAGACTCAAACCCAGGCACCATGATGTGAATAACTTCTGCACCGAAACACCTGCCCCGGTGCTGCTGACTTCTCCTTCCACTCAAGCTCTGAGGCTCTCAGATTCCTTTCTTGTCTCAGATGTTTGAAGGAGCTAAGCCAGCTCACAACAGGGCTTGCCCTGTGGCAAAGGATGGGTGAATTGGAAATGCTAAATAAAACATTGGCGCTGTGATGTCTGATTGATTCAGCGGCCAATTCGGCATGTTGGAGCACATAAACTTGGCACTGTCAGCGTGTGTTCAGTATGTAGATTGTTTATGTTTGAAAGGAGAAGCCAGAGTTTGATACACAAAGGGCTGGGCAGCCGTACAAGGCACCCTTTCATGAGAGACCCATGTAGTGGCAGGCCCTGCAGTGGTCACACTGGGGTCCTGGGGACAGAGCTGCCGCTCCGTGCAGGCTCTGCCTGTGTTGCTGGAAGATGGTTGAACCTTGAGTGCCAATAGGGCCCCAGCATCAGTAACGGGGTATGTGCAAGACACCTGCAGGGCCAGTGGGTGGAAAGCTGGAAGTGGCAGTGGAAGGCGTACAAGTAGGCTTAGGAAGAGCTGGGGTGGTGATGGAGGGGGTGAAAGGTTTCTTTGCAGTGAGGGAACCCTGGGGAGTCTGGGAGGTGGTGTGTTATCTGGCATTAGACCAGAGCTGCATTTGTGGCAGTGTGTATGTGTGGGTGGCAGGCTGGTTCTTCCATGTGGAGGCTTCTGTCTCTGCCTCATCCCATCCCCTGGCCTAAGACCAAGGCGTGGGAAGGTCAGCGGCCACTCCAGGGTCTTGGGAGCACTGGTGATTCCTGTTCACCACAAACTCGGCCTTTGGTGTTCCTAATGTGACAGCAGTGGTGGCTGTTGTGAGGCAGACACACATGTGCAGCAGTTGGTGCCAGCATGGGCTTGGGTGCTCTGCCGTCTACCACTGCCAGGCTGTGGGTAGGTGGGTGATGGCATGTGGCTTCCACACACCTCTCTGTGGCAACTCTGTCAGGTCAGCTTGATTATCTGACTTCTTGGTCCTCTGATCAGTGGCTGATGGGATGGAGCCTGGGCTGGGTCCACGGGAGCTGCATGGACTGTCCATTGTGCCTGAGCATCTGGCTGTATGCAGTTGTGCACCAGAGTCCAGAAGAAAGCATCTTTCCCTGGGAGCCATCTGTGAAGCTTGTGGGGCATCTGTTTTTATTAACAACCACTCAGGCACTGCTCCTTAAGCCAAGCTCCCACACTGTCTTTCATGGCTTTGACTTCTTGTTCAGCTGACAGCATTGCTGTTTCTAATAGGAACAGTTATTTTCTGTCCCCAGAGCCTACTGAGTTCCTGTGTGGGTGTGCGTGGGAAATGTCATTTATTGCACAGTCATGAATATGTGCAGGGATGTGTTTATTTAGGTAGAGAGTATAGAGATAATCCCCCAACACATACACATACACACACCATCAGGGAACTCAACTGGAAGTTTCAGGAATTTTGCAGTGAATACACTGAAAATACTTTTATTTTACAGCCCTAATTGGCCGTCTGTAATAAATCTGCATTCTAGCAGCATTGTTTCCTATTAACTCATCTAATATATTTTTAGTCTCCTTGAGGCAATAGGATGACATTAGAACAACTTTTATGGAAACTAATCCTTTGAAAATTCCTTCATAATATAGTTTCCAAATGTAACAAGTAGTTGTAATTAAGAAGACTTCATTTTTGTTGAACTGTGGCTGAATTGACTCCGAATTCAACTCAGTGATGTATATAAGCATGTTTTGAATACTTCTTCTGGTGACAATGGCTTATTGAAGTTCCAAAGAGGGAGAGGAATTCCCACGCCTGTAATGCCAAGGTTCTCAACCAGGGAATACTGGCAGTGTCTGCAGGCATGTCCACAATGGCAGGGGTGATGGCATCCAGCAGGTGTGGGTGAAGGTCAGGGCTCCTGCTCTAGGCATGGCATGGTCCTCAGAGCAGACTTGTGTGGGTAGTGTGGACTGAGCACGCAGAGCTGTGATCTGAATGTCCCCCATCCGCATGGGTCAGTGGAGGATGGACTTGTCCTGCCAGTTAGCGAGGGACCTCTGTAGTGTTAAGTCTCTTTATGGAGTTGTCTTTGCTGGGGGATGTGCCTGAAGATGGTGACTGCCTTCCCGTCACCTTCCTTACCCTCATGACTGTTAGTTGTTACGTTTTAAGCAAAAAGAAGCATGTCAGAGTCTGAAAATTGGAAACCTCTGCAAAGTTCCTGAAACCTAGAAGCCTCTGCAAAGCTTGTCTTTGCTAGGAGTGCCCCCCGCCTGTGTAACTACTTCTCGTCACCATGCGTGTGTTCCACTTAGCCATGCTTTCACCTGGCATGGCGAGGCACTCTGTGCAGGCTGCGGACATTTGCGCTGCTTTTCCCTCCTCTCTGCTCAGAACACAGGGCTGTTAGGGCTGGGAGGAGAGTGGCAGCTTAGTGGAAATGAAGGACTATGACAATCCTGACTGTCATGTGCTTGCTTCATGGTTCCCAGAAGGGAATGCCACATAAGTTGGGCCTGGCATGTGTGAACAGCATGTGAGAGGAGAAGTCACTGCTAACCCCTAGTGGAGTCCAGTCTAGGACTGAGACAAGGTGCTGCTCCAGTCCACGGGCCTGTAGTATGTGGCTTGGTGAGAGCCAATGTGGTCGTGATACCACACTGGGTGCAGGTTGAGTGTCAGACATGCGTGTTGGTGGTTGATGTCGTGCCTGGCACTGTGTGAGCGCAGGTGCTGAAGGTGAATGACTTTACACCATACCTGCAGACCATTTTCATCACCTCTGTTCGTGGGGCCAGGATGGTGTGCCTGGTCTTTGGCCAGAGTGGACTACCTTGCATGCCCCAGACCTCTCTGGCCTTACATAAAACCGCATCCCATCTAAAATATGTCCAACACCTGTTACTCTTTGTGAACGCATCTCTGGGTGAGATTTTTCCTGAGTCTCAACAGGAGGAGAAAAATTTGGCCACTAATTTGCAATCCTCTTCATTGCAGCAGCCTCCAGCTTTGCAGAGGGAAATGCTTATCTAAGACCGAACGTCTAGGGTTAATGTTAGAAACATGCAAAGATGGGTACTTGTGCTTCTGCACGTGCCGGGCTGCAACTGAGCCCCAGGCCCTGCTTTGGCACTCTGTCTCTCCATTCTTAGTATCTCTTGCTGCCACAGATGCTCTTGGCTTGAATCCTAACACCCGGGTCAGCGCAGCCCATGCCGCTCTGTTGGCAGTATCCTGTTTCCTATCGTTGCTCCCATTTGAAAGGCCCTGGTCTTCTAACTGCTCTGGTTCTGTGTCCTGGTGAGCTCCCTGCTAGGTTTCCCCTGATCCACCGTGTGACTACTACTCATTACTGCATCAAGGCCTCAGCTCAGAGTACTGCGCTCCTCTGCAAATTAATAGATAGGACGAGAGAGCTGGGTGTACAGTGGAAACTCAAATAATGTTAAGATTGAGAGACTGCAAAGCTTTCTAGATTTTCCAGCACCTACTCACGTGGTGACAGGACAAGAGATGAGGCAGGATAAAGTCGTAGTGAGGCAGCCAAGGTGACTTTTGCAACTACTCATTCTTGGAATAACTAACCCATTATAGCCATAATGCGTAATCCATTGTGAGTGCCAACGTTCTCCTGATCTAATGATGTCTTAAGTGTTCCACTTCCTGGCACCATACACAAGGAATCAACAGTGTTGGAGGGGACATTCAAGTCACAATGGTCTACATTTTCTGTCCCCTTTTGTCTTTTAGTATGTGCCTGATTGCATTGCCTTTTTTGGGTTTTCTTAAAGGGAGCCACTTAGGTTCTTCTGCTTCCCCACCCTTCCCTTCTGGCCCCTTGCAGTATGGATTCTGGTTCCTGCTCTGCTGTCCCTCCGTGGTGACCACTGCCTGGTGGCTGCCACCAGTGGTCTTGGCTTTGCCAAAGGAGAATGCAGCGTGCTCTCCTTTATTCTCAGCATGTCTGTGTTCCAGCCTAACAGATTTGGGTTGCTGCATTTCCTGGGTATCCTTTCTACATTTCATACATTTCATACATATCCTGGCTCTGTGTTCTCTCACCCTTGTGTGACTACTTTTTCAATTTACCATCTCTTACGAAAAGTTTTATTTTACTTTCAAGTCAGATTTAGAGAGAGAGAGGCAGAGATCTTCCATTCACTGGTTTCCACCCCAAGTGACCACTATGGCCAGAGCCAGGCCAGCCTGCACCTGGGAAGCAGGAGCTTCTTCATATCTCCCACGTGGTTCCATGGGCCCCAGGCCCTAGACCATCCTTCACAGGCCCTTAGCAGGGAGCTAGATTGGAAGAGGAGCAGCCAGAACTAAAACTGGTATCCCTGTGGGGATCCAGTGCTGCAGATAGAGGAGTAGCCTGTAAGCCATGGTGCTGGCCCCAGGCGCTTTTCCAGGATACCTCACAATAGAGTATTCCGGATTCTTCACAAAGTGCCTTTGGGTATTCAGAGAGCTAGAATGTGTGCATCACCTGAAGTTGTAGATTCCTGTCTTCTGAAATGATCATGGCAGCTTCCAGTGAACTTGGGCACCACATGCAGTGCTCTTCGTTACTGGTTGTGTCTGTTGTCCTTGTGAGAATGCCCTGACCTGTAGTTATTGTCACGGCAACAAGGAATGCTGGTTTGCTGCCTCTGAATCAGGACTACCACCTGACAGTAGGCTTGCTTCCAGATCCGAGCCTAACACCTGAGCCTTTCTCAGAAGGTCCTTTCATAGCCACAGGTCTTGATCGAGCATCCTGACATGCTGCGTCCTCTCCCTCAGCACTTCCGTGTGCCGTTGGGTCCCCTGCCTTTGTGGGCTGCCTGCCCTCCAGATGGTGCTGTTACAGATCTTTAGTGTGAAGCCCAAGCCCAAGCTCTGCCTTGGCTCCGTCCTCAGCCGCTCTACAAATCAGCAGTGCCTTGTCCACTCTCCTTTTCCCGTTTCTTTCCAGAGCCTTCCCTAAGTCTGAGTCATAGCTGTCTTTAAACAATGTTTTCTCGCTTTAAAGCTGTAATCTTTAAAATTGTTCAACTCTCCTGGCACTCAAAGGAATTACTTTCTTCTCGCCCTGTAGGTGCTCAGTGGAAATTTTATTTGATTCACGCTTGTCTCATAAGGAAGTTTTTACAGGCAAATCGCCTATGGAGTTAAAAGGATATGCTTAACAAATATGGACAATTTAAAAGACATTGTTTATATTGTTTTATTAATTAGGTTACAGGTACACTACAGTGGCTGTAGTCTTTTTGATAATAGGGTACTTTTGGACGTTAAATGGGGGCAGGGATTTTGTATGATTCACACAAGTACATCTGTGTTTGCTCCATTGTTTTACGATGGACTTCACAAGGAAAAACCAGCTGGTTATCAAAGTCACTCAGATTATTCCGATGTTTCGGTTACCTGAGGTCATGTGAAATATTTAATTGAAGCCTCCAGAAGTAAGTTAACTGAACTGCATGCTGTTCCATCTTGTACCATTCTGCCATTTACCTGGAATACACATCATGTCTTTATCCACTGTTTCCACGCTATGTATCTTACCTGTCCATTAGTTATGTTGATGACCAGACTGACTTTCATGGGCTTTTAGTACTTGTGTTCAGGTAACATTAATTTTACTTGACGGTGTCTCCAGAGTAGTAGTAGTGATGTTGGCTAATTTAGTTATGGGAAAGAGAAGCTAGACAACGCTTTCTTGTATGATAGAAGATGAGAAGTTTTCAACTAAAAGAAAAACCATCATACTTTGATATTGGTGAGACCTAACATGCATTGTGGTGTTTCGTCTCTCATCGTGTGTAACTTATTAATTAAATGTGATCTTGGCTTTGTAGGAATGAGTGCAGGTAAACACACAGTGTGCAGATGCTTCGGTCCTGTTTGTGAGTTCATACATCCACTGAGGCCTAGGGATGTGTCCCCTGTGGATAGGGGTGGCTGTGCTTGGCAGTGACTGATGAGTCCATAGAAGTGCAGCTGGAAATGTGTCCTTTGTTGCAAATGGGCTGTCTCCTAAACTCGGAGGAGGACTGACACCCACCCCCACACACCCACTCACCCCCATGGCCAGACCCCCTCTCCCTCTCCACACTCTCCACCCTGATGCCTCTGGGCTGGCCGTGCTGGCTGGAGTCTTCACGGTGCTGCCCCACGAGTTCACACCTGACTTCAATTCTGTTGATGCAGCTGCTCTCTCCCCTGTGCTCCAGGCTCGACATACATGAGGGAAGGAGGAGCCTCTGGTTAGAAGACCCACACCCAGCACCGGAGATCCATCTGTCACCATGAAGGGAGTCTGCGTGGTTACCTGGCTGGTTACAAGTCTTGGGGTGTGGAGACTTGCCCAGCCTGAGCCCCGGGACACTGCGTGGTGCCAGAGAGCAGAACACCCGGTCATCTCCTACAAAGGTAAGAGTGGACATTGCAGGTGGCTGCTCTGCCTCGGGGTCTCTTCCACCACTCCCTGTGTTTTCAAATGCCCTTGCAAGTCCTTTGTCCTGGAGGGTTTCCTGCAGTTGGAATGTTGCTCAGTCGTTTCCGTCTGTGTTAGCCAAATATTCGTTTGTCCCAAGTAGTTCTGTAAATTCAAAGTGATCCCCAGATTCCCACGGGACTCAGACCCCAGTCTTTCTCTTGCCGGAGAGTTGGGTGGCTTCCCTCTATGGGAATATACTTTACCTGTTGTTCTGTATCTTGTATTTTGCGTGGACGTGAGGGCTGTTCTGCTCTCTGGGACTCTGGGATGCTCCCGTGACTCATGTCCTCCCAGGGACCTGACCATCCCTGGGCTGCTTCAAGCACCACAAATGCTCATAGTTAGGTCTTTGTAGCAGACAGCCCTAAGGAAAAGAGTGAAAAATTAGACACACCAACTGAGCTTCCTGCTGTCTGCTCCCATGTGTAGGTCCTTACTGAGGGGGGCTGGCAGAGTGATTCCTATGCCTTTACCTGGTTACATTGTGTCATGCCCTCCACTCCTAGTGGTTTCTGATGAGTGAAAACCCTGCAAGCTAGTTGTCTTGTCTGCAAGGTAACTGCTGTCATGTCACATGGAAGATTTCCTTCTGCACAGCTTAGCAGCTAATTACGCTGGAAGGTTCCAAAGCCAGTTAATCTCATCTGGTGCATTTCCATCTTGGTTTTAGGGATACTTACAGTTTCTGTTCAGCTGTTGTGCTAATGTCACAGTGTTCAGAGAAGCTGAGCTTTGCTCCCTGTTTTCTGCTGTCTTCCTTCTGTATTTGGCTCACCGTTTGCTTGAATTCAGTGGCTTTACTTCTGCAGTATACACAAACATCATAGGCACAGGAAGTGGAGCAGTGGAGGTGTGAACGGGTGCCTGTCTGGGAGGCAGGCAGTGCACATGGAGCATTAGCCTGACTTTTGTCACTTTGCCATGATGGGAGATGCTCAGGTGGTTATGAAGCGGCTTCACTGTGAGACGAACCTCCAACTTTTCCTTGAGTGATGCTCGGGTTATTTGCTGTCATTTCCAATCATGGATGGCGTTTTAATCTTGCTGTCTCTAACATCTTGCAATAGTTCTGCAAGGTTACTGTTGGGCTTGAATCTATCATTGGGATTTCTGGATCAAGGGGCCGGTGCACATGTGGCTTTGCTGGAGGCTCCCATTTTGTGGAGGGCACATGCTTCGCATTCCTATTACCCTGGGCATGAGACAGGAACAGGTGTTGCTCTGCAGTCGTTCTAGCCGAGTTCACCGCCAGGCTTTAGGCTTGGGGCCTTCATAGGGGCTTTCCAGTGACCACCATTGTACTTTTCAGTTGCCTGTCTTTCACTGTGAGTGGACAGTGAATGAACATTTAGTTGGTGCTGCTTATGTATAGGTCTATGCTAACAAAAGGCAGAGTCTCTGCAAAATGAATGGAGACAGCTTTTTACAGCGTGAGCCCAATAACCATTGCTTGGCCCTTGATGAAGGGCCCTTCCCTGTGTTTACGCTGGGTGCCGTGGAGCCCAGTTGAGCAGTAGCAGAGTCAGGCCGGGATGTGGGAGGGTGGCCAGAGCCTCTCAAGAGTGCTGGAAGATGTTGGTGCTCGTAAAGGGAAAGGAAGAGAGTGAATAAGAAGTCCTGCACGAGGGAGGAGGGCATTGCAGGCACAGCAAGTGTTGGGTAGAGTTAACATGGTATTGAGTTAATGCTAAGAGGGCTAAGGCTGGTGGGGTTAGTAGGAGTGCAATAGTACGGGCCATTGGGAGGCACCTGGAGCAGTGTGCCCCCTCTCTGGTGACAGGGAGAACCTCTCTTGAGGCTGCGACTGGGATCAAGGGCAGTTGGGACAAGGACTTGAGCTGAGGGAGGAGGGGTGACAGCACTGTAGAGAGGAGGGTCAGGAGGAGGTGTTCCTGGTGCCTTTAGGGATGTGGGGAAGCAGGAAGCACTGGTTCTCTGTGCTCCCCCAACACACCCGTCCCCTCTTGGGTGCTGATTCCATGTGGAATCAAGAAAGGCAGGTGTGAGAGGGAGTGATGAGTTAAAAACAAACAGCTGAATCCCTAGGAGCCACCAGGTGCAGGTACCTGGGTGAGAGCAAGGCATTGTGGGAACCAAGAAAGGTTCGCTGTTGCTGGAGGAGGAGAGGAGGCTGTCTGAGGGTGACAAGGGGTGATGAGTACATTCAGTGACACATTTGTTCTGTTTTGTCTGATTTTCCTCCTCCTAGCCCTGAAATCTTAGGTTGGGGATGTCCAAGCAGTCTGTCAGTTCCCTTTATTTGTTGTAGCTATGGGGTCTTTGCTTTCTGGGGTTGCTGTGCTGGAACAATGCAGCAGGTGGCTGTGAACAACAGAACTGGCTTCTCCCCTGGGGCTGGAGGTCAGAAGGTCAGAGCAGAGGTGTTGGCAGGGTCCCTCTCGCTCCCTCCTCTCTGAGTGCTCTGGGAAAAATCCCTAATCTCTTTAGCTTCTTGGGTTGACAGCAGTTCTTGGTGTTTCTTGATTCCTTGGCTTGTCGTCCCCAGCTCTCTGTCTGTGCACTGACAGGGTTCCCCTTGGGTGTCTTTCTCGTTTTGGCTTGTCCTCATTTCACCAAGATGTGAGTCATATTCAATTCAGTGCTATCCCTAGCCTGATATTGACCTCATCTTAGGCGATTCATTTTAATTTCACAGTCATGGAGACCTAGGGCTATGACGTCCACTTAGGCTTGCAGGCGACCTGGTGATGCAACCCAGAAGGAGCAGCACTGCTGGGGAGGAACTGGATGGTGGTGGGTTCAGGGAGACACATGAGCTGAGGGACTGATGGAAAAGGAGGGTGGATGGTGGCAGCCAGGCAGGGCGATACTGATAGGCAGTGGCTTTCAAAGGGTGTTGCCGACTCATCCTTCAGTGGTGATGGGCAAGAGCCAGAGGAAGAGGCTGATGAGAGGGAGAGGTGGGGAGAGATGATTGGTTAGGCCGACTGTGGGCTGTGGGAGAGAAGTGGAGAGAGGAAGCAGGTCAGGGGTTAGCACTTAGGAAGCAGGCTCCTCCTCCACGGAGCCAGAGGGAAGGAGGCTAGTGCAGCTGCGATGCAGGGCAGTTAGTGGGTGTCTGGGGGTGGGAGGCAGGGAGATCCTGAGGCCCCCAGTCCTGGGTGAGCGGGAGCGGGCAGGCTCCAGGCCAGAACATGGGGGCTCTAGGAAGGAAGTACATGTGTAAGGAAGACTCGTGATACTGCTAATCTTGGCCTCTGTCGCTCTGCACCACCTCTAGGGATAGTGGGATGCAGGCAGTCTCTGAAATTACTATCCCTGTGAACAGGTGCTGCTGCCCGTGAAGGGTTTTTATCTGGCAGGCCTCAACAGAGGAGGCTTGAGAGAGCAGGATGAAACGCTGTTAAGGGGGACGTAAAGAAAAATGGGGTGATCCTGATACCCTGAACCCCAATTTCCATGCACGTTTAAACTGTTGTGCGATGGAGACATCCTGCCCAGGAAGCTACAGCTAAGGTGGAGAGGATGCTAAAGTCACTTCTGCATGCCGCTGAGCACGCTGGGCCCACATCTTGATTTGATTTACTTGGCTAGGTAGAACATGCTGGCAGCATCTTTTTCTCCAGCTTTAGTAAAATATTTGCCACCAAGGGCTCCTGCCGTCTAGCGGCGTTCATTGCTCAACACGCTTTAACAGCTTGCTGTGTTTGCAAGGTTACTCCCTCGACTACCTGTTCTGGCATATTTATCCCTAATAGTGCTGTGTGTGTTAAAATCCCCTGACCACTTACAGGGGCACCACTGACACTTCTGTCCTTGTAATTTGCCTACATGTCTGTTCCGATTGAGAGGGGCAGGGGTGGGAACTACTGACCTTCCTAGGCAGCTTCTCAGCTTGCTGTCTCCTAGCCATCCCTGAAATTAGTTGTAAATGTTTAATGCCTACTTAAGGCAATGGGGCCATCTTCAGCTTTTGTTTGTTTATTGATTACAGCTTATGCAACGTGCTGGCTGTTGAGAGCGCCTGCTCCAGGGGTGGGCCTCGTTTTACAGGGAGCAGTTTCACATTTTATGCCCAGAGAAAGACTACCAGTGAAGCGAGTGTTGCACACTCAGGCCTCTTTTGTCTTGATGCCTCCGAGTGACTAATTTGGAGGCCTTTCTGCGGTGTCTTAGCTGTAGGCTTAGTATTAATGGCGCAGCTTACTCCTGGCTGCAGTCAGGTGGGACACTGTTAGCTTCCACTCCCAGACTCCTGCAATCTTGATCTCTAACTCCTTGGCGTTCCTGCTGTATCTCCCTCCTTGCAAGTTAGATTGACCTGGAAATAGTTTTAGAACTTAGGAAAGAGCTCCCGGGACTCACAGACGAGTGACTTTTGGTCACTGGAGCTTGGGAAGGATGTTGAAGGACTTGACATGCTGTCTCCAGTGTGGGACAATCCTGGGAGAGGATTGTGGTTTGCCAGTGCTGTCGGTGGTCAGCGTGAGGACGTTGGGTTTAAGTCTGCCTTTACCCCCTCATGTGTTGCCTGATCATATCACATGGTGTTTGTGCTTTTGGCACGTTGGCTTTGTTCAAGGTTGGTACTGAAAAAGGCATGGCACATTGTGCAGCTGTGCTGTCTCTCCATCACGCTCGCTTGCTGGGACCCCAGTCCCTTGCCCACTCTGACAGCAGCACCCTAACTCTAGGATATAACTGGGATGTAGTTCCTACTGCTCTGTTAGCTGCCTGTCCTGGGCCTTCTGCTCATCCCTCTGAAACTCTGCCACTGCCTGGCTGCCAGCTGCTCGCCTTGGGGGCTGGGGAAGAGACAGCCCAGGCAGCCTCAGTGGCCCTCTAAGGCGTGGTCAGTGGCAAGCTCTTAGAAAACCATGCCAGGGATGCTAGAAGGCACAGAGGGTGGTTTCTGGCCAGCACCCTTTAAATCTTCCTCTGCTTCATGGGCTTGGTGTCTGGGGCTCCACACAGCTCGGCAGAGTCGTGGCCCTGAGTTGACTTCACCTCTTCTCTAAGACGTGGGACCTTCACTGTCTTCAAATGTAGAACCTGGCCTAAAGTGAGTTCCGGTGTTTCCGTTAATCTGGTGTCACAGCTGCCGCTTTCATCGTCAGAAGCCGCATGTGTGCGATTGCATGGTAACGTGCTGCTGCATTACCCAGGGAGAAATTAGGAAACGTTAGCTTCATTCAAAACGGATTATGTAAAATGAATCATAATACTTGCTGGAATATTTTTCATGTGGGTATGGATAAAATACAGCAAGATACAGTTAACTCAAACTCAAAATGTGCAGACAGCCAATGTGCTGCTTTCTCAGTCTCACAGCAGATTCTGAGCTCCCCTGGGGGTGTCCCTGGGGAGCCAGAGGTTTGTTATGCATCTTCTAAAAACTCCTCCATCATGGAACCCATTCCCTACTTTACCAGCACACAACACCTTCTTGTCTGACAGAAAGTAAACGTAGCATGCGCCAGGATTTATATCCAAAAGGGCTAACTGGAGGTGATAGACACATGTTGATGATCAACTGTGTTGCAGCCTTCTTCCTCTTTGAGTCATGTTTCTGAAGTTGACACAATAGTTATATGTATTTGTAGAGCAGGAGACTGTGAGGAGTGTATATCATGTATTGTGATCCGATCAAGGATTTGCGTTTTCTTACCCTTCAACATTTATCATTTGCGTGTTTGTGTGTGTATAAACCTCAAACTCCTCTCCTCTAGTTATTTATAAATGTAGCACAAATTGCTGCCTTGGATCATTCATGTTGTCAGGCTCCTTCACCAGCTGGTTTCTGGGGCATCGTGGAAGGGTGGGGATTGGGGGCCCTGAATGGATCACCTGTAGGTTCCCAGCAGTGTGGCCGAGGGGTGGGTGTTCCAGGCTCTAGCAGTGCAGGACAAGTCCCATGTTGGGAAGCTGCATTTCAGATGCTGCAGAAAAGCCTTACAGCAGGGACCGGCCTGTGTGCTGTACCCTCTTCTCTGGGCTCTTCCAAGCCCTGTCCTGCCATCCATGTACTTTTTTCACTCTAGTATCAGTTTACAAACATTTTTTTGAACTAAATACTCTCTACCTGACCGACACTGGGAGCTGGAGGGAGGAATTTAGGAGTCACTGGCATACAGATGTCATTCAGAGCTATAGAACTGACTGGCTGAGAGCTCTGTGGGAAAGACTGTAGGCACTTGAGGGAAGAGGTACAAACATGAGCCTGGGAACTGCTCAGCAGCTTAATACCAAGTGTGCAGAGATGGAACAGAAGGTGAGGTGGGTGGGGGATGAGCAGAGCAATCCTGGAAGCCATTGGAGTGGGTGGTTCTCTTGCTGTGGCTGGGCATGCCTATTTGAGGCCCGTGCTCCTGTTCTCATGGATGGAGCCCTTAGTTGGTCCTGGACTGCAGTGTCACTAAGTGTGGCTCGGCTTCCACCTAGGGAGTGGGACCCTTTGGCACAGGATTGGCTGTCAGATGTTCAGACCGCTAGGCACAAGCCAATGACTTCAAATGGGAATATCCCTGGTGCAGTGGATAAAGAATCAATCAAGTGATCTTTCAGAAGTCTTATTGCTTTAGAAAAGGTGACATCTCGGAGGTTGTCCTGGAACCTTGACTGAGGTCATTATTAGCTCGAGGGCAGTGGACAGGTGTTGCATTGTATGTTTGTAACTGAGTAAAGTGAGCTTGCACACGTTACTGACAGCACCCATTCATGCTTATACAAATGGGGATGATCCCATTTTGTAGGGTTGTTGTGTAGATGTGTGTTTGTGTGCTGGTGAAAGCATGAGAGAGAACTACAATGGCAAATGATCATGATGCCTAATGTCACTCCTATTAACAGTGTTTGAAAACCCCATGAAACTCAGCAATTTGAAAAACTAGCAGTGATGTAGAGAAAATGAAATCTAGGAATCAGGTTTTATTCATATCTTGTTGGGTTTTAATGTTAATCACTGCATTATGCAAAGATATGTTGGAATTATTCATTTAGGGGCTAAAAGGAATATTTAAAAAGATTGTATAGATGGTTCAAGCCAGTTTAAATATTTTCTGAGTTTAAAAAAATGACTGTAATAATATAAAGCACAATTTATCCAAATTTAAGCCTCATTTAAATACTTTTATTACTTAATTCCAAGGGGCTATTTCTGCTTTTGTATAAAAGAATATCTATAATGCTCTTGCATGCAAATCACACATCCTGTATCCCATGATGGGGCAACAAAATCTTAGATGATTAATCCATGGATCAAGGCCTAAATCTGAGACCCAAGTGTATTAGCTCAGGAGTACCAATGCAATCCAAAGCAGAAGAAATGGTTGCATATATTTTTTGTGATAGTTTTTTTAAAAATATTTATTTTTCCAGGAAAGACAGAGTTGCAGAGAATAGGCGAGATGGAAAGATCCTCCGTCGTCTGCCTCACTCCCCAAGTGGCCGCGTTGGCTGGAGTTGAGCTGATCTGGAGCCAGGAGCTTCTTCCGAATCTCCCGTGTGGGTGCAGGGCCATCCTCCCTTGCTTTCCCAGGCCACAAGAGGGAGCTGGGTGGGAAGTGGAGCAGCTGGGACATGAATTGGCACCCATATGGGATCCTGATGCATGCAAGGCAAGGATTTGGCCATTAGGCTCTTGTGTTGGGCTCTGTGATAGTTTTTAACTATAACATCTAATATTGATTTTGGGAATTGCATGCAAGTTGTCAGAAAACTCCATCATATTTGTGTCACTCATCCAAGATCTAGAAAACAGATGGTTTAAAAATTTTTAATTTGGGGCCCTGCGGC
Organism: Ochotona princeps; assembly: GCF_030435755.1. NCBI lineage: Eukaryota > Metazoa > Chordata > Mammalia > Lagomorpha > Ochotonidae > Ochotona > Ochotona princeps. Next base: position 35,437,570 of record NC_080854.1, read on the forward strand.
CGTGGCCTAGCGGCTAAAGTCCTCGCCTTGAACGCCCCGGGATCCCATATGGGTGCCGGTTCTAATTCCGGCAGCTCCACTTCCCATCCAGCTCCCTGCTTGTGGCCTGGGAAAGCAGTTGAGGACGGCCCAATGCCTTGGGACACTGCGCCCGCGTGGGAGACCTGGAGAAGGTTCCAGGTTCCCGGCATCGGATCGGCACAGCATCGGCCTGTTGCGGCTCGCTTGGGGAGTGAATCATCGGACGGAAGATCTTCCTCTCTGTCTCTCCTCCTCTGTGTATATCTGGCTGTAATAAAATGAATAAATTTTTAAAAAAAATTTTTTTTAATTTGAAAAAATTACATAGGCATCTTCACCATCTGCCTGTGATGGAATGAAGGGACTTGATTTATCCCCAAATACTTCAGATAACAAGAAACCCCAATGCAGATTCAAGCCGAATTGTTCATGCTGTGTCAGCAGGCAGAATTCAAGACAGGACTATAGCTGTGTGGGCTTGGGAGAATAAACTAAGACTGTGAGATTGCCTTAGTGTCAGTGGCTCTGTGATGGTGAACCAGTACTGGCCAGTGGAGAAGGTGTCATTTGCTCAGTGATCTAGCAGGCTCACAGGAGAGTTGGTTCTGTTCTAACTTCATTTCCTGTCAGGAGAGGTGCACTCAGGTGCTGAGGCCTCCAGAGTCTGACAGTCAACCTGGGAGCTACCTAGGCCATGGAACCACTCAGCAGAGGAGTTACCTGCCAGTATTTCGGTCACCATGGCTGACACGAATGTCTGCATGCGTTTGTGAGGAAGGAAATCATGGCGGTGTGATCCGTGAGCACACCAGAATCAACCCAAGGAGCAGCAGGAGAATGGGAGTTACTCCAGAAAGTTCTAAATAAGTCAGCTTCCCAAACTGAATCTCCAGGGACAATCATAAGTTTTTACATCCAAACAATAACAGCAGACTGGTGTAAGTTGTTGGTAAGGCACTAAATCGTATCATTCCTTAGGGAGTAGTTTATAACACTCTTGGCATTCGTGAGGAATGCAGAAGGATTTGGGGATTTCCATCAGGGAAACAGAAGAAAAGAAAGATTAAACTTAGAATAAACTGAAGGAAGAAAAAAAGTGAAAACAAAATGAATCAGTTAAGTGGAAAAACTGCAATAAAGATCTGTGACACTAAAAGTAGATGTTCAACAAGCCCGATAAAATCATGAACCCTCTAATTAGAATGACAAAAAGGGCACAGTTTGTTAATATTAGGGGTGAATGAGGAGTCATAACTACAGAACAAAAGGGATAGTTAGAGATAGGAAACTAGGAACAGTTCCTGTGGAATTTTACAAGTTATATGAAATGAGAAATTCCGTGAAAAATATAATCCATGGAAGCTCACTTAAGAAACAGCATTCGGATTCATTATCTCTTAAAGTCAACCTTCTAACCAAGAAATCTTCTGTTGTGAAATTTCCCTGTATTTAAGAGAAAAATGATCGAAATATCATTCAAGTTTCCAGGAAGCCTAAGATGGCAGAACACTTCTCAATATGGAAGTGAGACTCGTCCTGGTAGGTCCGGCACAATGGCTCAGTTAGTTAATCCTCCCCTTGCATGCACCGGGATCTCATGTGGGCATCTGTTCATGTCCTGGCTGTGGAGCTTCTGATCCAGCTCCCTGCTTATGGCCTGGGAAAGCAACAGACGATGGCCCAAATCCTTGGGACCCCACATCCACATGGGAGACCCGGAGGAGACTGTTAGCTCCTGGTTATGGATCTACTCAGCTTTAGCCATTGTAGCCACTTGAGAATGAACCAACAGATGGAAAATCTTTCCCTCTGTCTCTCCTCTCTGCATATGTAAATTTCAAAAAAAAAAAAATTAAATCTTAAATCAAAAAATGTGTCCTGGTGTCAGAGTCAGATCAGACATTCCAGAACCTAAAACCACACAATGTTCAGGAACATAGGAACAGAAATCTTTAATGTTATTTTAATAATTGAATCCAGCATTTAAAAATGTATGTTAGATCCAAGGGGGTTTTAGTTCATAAATGCAAAGTTAAATGGGATTTAAAAAGGTTCACATTTCAAAAATGAATCTTAATGTTGTGACTGATAAAAGTATTGTTTAAATCATTTCAGTAATTTGATGAATTTCTTCACTTGCCTATGATAAAACACTCAGTGGAATGTGTTCCCTCCACACAGCTAAAGATGTCTTCTGAGAAACTTGACTCTAATGCAGCCCTTGATGGTGAAAGGCAAAGTGGTTTTCTTACGAGGATGTTTGCTGTCACCCCTTAAGACTTTTGTCCCTGTGATGGTCTTTGCAAAAATAATTATATGTAAATGATACACTTAAAATAAAAGAATGAATAAATACATGGCAATCTGATGAGAAAAGAAGAACTGAATATGCCTGTTACTTCTAAAAATGATCATTTATGTGTTTTAACCAATAAACATTTTAAAAAGAGCAGTTATAGCTGATAGCTGAACTCCTCATCATTACAGGATACACAGGGAACATTGGCGTTCAATTCGCTGCTATATCCTATCAACTAATAACTGGAAATTAAAGTGTATCATCTATAGTAGCATCCAAACAAAATGGGGGTTTTGTAAGCAAATCATGTGTAGAAGCTGACCAGTGAAAGCCATAAAGCATTAGAGAAAATTAAAGTGACCCAAATGAATAATGAGAGTATTCATGAATCAGAAAACCAACGATTGCTTTAACAGGAGAATTCACATGGTGTGCGCTGCATCATCCCATAGGCGCTACAGTCTGTGTATTCATGCCGATCAAATCAGATCCTACGTTTTTATGGTGGACATTGAAAACCTGATTCTAGAACTTGGAACCACTGAAGTAATTTTGAGAAGAAATAGTGATGGTTAAAGACTTAGCACTGCTGGGAATCAAGGCAGGGAGAGTAAGTGAACAGGGACAAGGAAGCTAACAGCAGAGACCGGAAGTGGACCACACACTGATTGTGGTCTGTTGATTTTCAGTTAGGAAGCCAGACTTAATCTGTGAAGAAATGCTGATCTTCTCAGTCAGTGCTACTGGAAGACATGTATGTACCTAGGCAAAATATGGACCCTAAGTGTGACTTCACATAAAATGTGCAAATCAACTGCTAATGAACATAGAGTTAAGGAGTTAAACATACAAGAGAAAAATGAAGCAATTTGGATTGGTAAGCTAGTTAAGATAGTTCTCGCCTAGAATGCAGAAAGAACATATCAGAACATACTAGGCAATGATTAAAGAGATTGTTCCTTCAAATGCACTGTTAAAAATGGGCAATCAATGTATACACTGAAAATATTTGGAAATGTTCTAAAAGCCTGTGCTTAGTATATATTAAAAATTGTTAATTTTTAAAACAAATGGACTAAGAATTTAGTTCTTGTCTCACACTGAAGCAGAATTTCCACACAAATTGTGGCAGGGAGATTGACAGAAAGGGAGAAATGTCCTGCCCCAGTCATCAGGAGGGAACCCTACGTGTGCTGATGAGCCCATCTTGCTGCCTGCTCTATGCTCCAAGAGGCTCAGCTGATTGACCTCTGCTTGAAACGCCAGTACAGGTTTGACCGAGCAGGACCGCAGGCAGCATAGCAGCCACTCGCAAGGCAGAGAGGACAACCAGGAGCTCAGAACAGCAGCCAATCAAAAGGCAGTGGTAATAGTCAACCCAAAAGTTCAAAGGGCACGCTACTGAGACATTCTACATGAACCAAGCGGAAACTCTGCCTCTTCCACCCTGCCTTCCCTCTAGGCTCCTGCAGTTACACCAGTGGGTGTTTTTGGTTTTTTTGTTTTTTGTCTTTTTCCTTTCCTGCTCTTGTGGACTCTATCAATTGTAAAGCACTTATCAGAAAATATCTTTTTGGAGATGAAATGGAGGGAAAGAGAGATTTTGACTGTTACTCCACTCTTCAAATGTGTGCCAAAGCCGGGGCTGAGGCAGGCTGAAGCCAGGGCTTGAAACTCCACCTGGTTGCCCACGTGTACAGAAGGGACACAAGTATGTAGTTCACCCACTGTCTTCCAGGGTGTGTATTAGCAAGAAACTAGATTGGAAGTGGAGGCAGTGTTTGATCCCGGGTCCTCGTATATTCAGTGTGGGCATCGCTGGTGGTGACTTACTTTGCTGAGTCACCATGCCTGCCCTGATGAAGCTAATTGTAAAAAGTGATGTAAGATCCCTATGCTTACAAACTGTAGACTTGTTAAGAATTTAAAATCCAGTAATAAAGCAGTTCTGGAAATAGCCTGAGTTTGTCAAAACACAATGCTGCGTTTCTTTGGCACAAAGGTGAACTTTGCGTTGAGAAAGATAATTATGAGTAATGTGTTATGTAATATGTAATAAATGAGTGTCTAGGCCTGTGCATTAGCAAAGCTACTTAAGATGCAAGATTCCTAGTCTGTAATGGAAACCCATCACACAGACATTTGAACAAGTAAGGTTGTCTCTCAAAGTTATTTTAACAACTCAAGACTCTGTAGTTCAGGCTAACTAGGTATAAAACAGGTAATTTATACAGAAAGCTTTTATCCTAAACCGTGGCCTTACCCAAAAGTCATCATTAGAAGGGAAGTTTCTGACTCGCTTGTGCTTTGAGAAGGTGAAATTGCACCTGAGAATTGCTGGTTTCTAGATTCCTTTTGGATTGAAGTGGTATTAGCAGTTATTAAAATCTTGGAGACAGGAGACAGGCATACTTTTAACCACAATCCTCTTTGTAGTGTTCTCTACAATTCTTCGTCATTTTCAGGGCCATCTTTCTAAAGGTTGTCTTTTTCCTGCCCTGCCAAATAGTTAATAAAGAATTCCTTGGCATAACAGCTCTGTCCAGTAGGAACTTCTGTGATACCAAATGCTCTTGTTCTGTACTAACATGGTAGCTGTTGAGGACTGAAAAGTTGCTGCTAAAGAGGTGATTAATTTCATTTTCACTGGCTTGATTAATATATAAACAGTCTTATTTTCTGGTGACTACAATAGGAGACCAGTGTGGTCTTTTGTCCACCAGTACTGTTTATGAAATAGCTGGATTCTTTCCTGTTGCTTGGTTCTGATGCTTTGCTGTCCTGGCCTCTTCTCTGACACAATTTCTAGGGGAGAGAAACACAATACATGTTGATAGAGTGCTAAGAACTGAAACGGTTTGGTCATTGTTCTTCTGTTCTCCTATTGTCGGCTCTTTTGGTCTTAGTATCTTTTAATGGAAAATAAGTAGAAAGGGGACTGTTGTATCGAAGATTTCAACCACATTGATCATTCCATCATTCTTGAATCTAGAATTTGAAAAGATATACAGAAGTTGTTGTCACTTGAAAAAAAAAAACTTCCCCTTGTTTTGATCTTGAAATCTTAACACAATAAAATTCTGTAGTGCAAGAGTCAAGCAGAAGTTAGGATTTCGAATGAATATTGACACTGGAAACGCTTTTATCACAAACTTAGTTGAAGAGATTCTTTCATATGAAGTATTGTTTGATCTTTCACTTGTATATTTCTGTAGTTAGTTACCATTTCAAGAAATAAGTCTTAATTCTGCCTAAGGTTAGTAGTTTTATCTTTTTGCTTCCTTTAAGCAAATAACATAGTCGTGAAATATTAGTGTATTTTCAGTCCTCAATAATCAAAATCTTAAACACTCTTACTGTGAAAGATGATTGGCTTGGAAACTACAGCGTCAGGACGCCTTGGCTGTGGAGAGAGGGTAACTGAGCTGCTTGCAGTTAAAATCACAAGCATGTATGGTTGTTGCCTAACCGGGTATAAACGCTTGGTTGGTTCTGGACTGGACCAGGACCCCTGCAGTACCAGCCAGGATCTGAGGGCTGTCATTGCACTGTTTGTATTTTCTTTTTGCATGGTTCCTGATATGCTTCAAAGCTGGATGGCCAGCCGGCCAGCCAGCCAGCTGGCCAACCCTCAGAGGTTAGAAATGACTGAACTCTTCCCTTAACAGTTATGTTGGCTACTGTCTCCTGATTTTAATAAATATGGGATCAATACAGTCTCCTGCCCAAGTCTCTTGGAACACCAGTGTCTTTGTTTGAAGATTGTTTCCTTATCCTGGATTTTTGGCATTCATTTGGATTTCTAAAAATATTACTGGGAGGTATTATTTCTCTTGGCTACAGATCAATAATATCAGCATTGTCACTGTCTTCAGTTTTCAGTGTCGGGTGTGGTCTTCACTTGCCTTTCTTTTCTCCCAGCTCTGGTTGTTTGAGAAAACTGGCTTCTCACAGCAGGGAGAACACTCCTCCAGGGCAGCCGAGCTGCGTTCCACAGCTGCTGGGTGGTTCTGTTTGTAGGCCTCACAAATCCTCGGAAACATGGGACACTGATTGTGCCATGTGGCGTAGATCTGCCTCTCCTTGTAGATAGTAGAGTCCTGGTGGTGAATACAGTACCTGGATCCCTCCTGAACACTGAGTACTCACGGTGCACTTTTAATTGCATAGCTGGCTGGCCATTCTCTTGACAAGAAAAAGTAGATACAAACCCAGTACAGATCCCCAGCTAAATGTGGGCAACATGGAGACCAGGAAAATTTTATTTTGAATTTTTCTCCTAGTTAAACAAAGTTATATTACTGAGTGATTCAAACTCCAAGCAGATTTATAGAAAGTTTGAGAGAGTAGAGTGACCTGTTAGTGGCTTTTGGTGCATTTTTTTTAAGATTTTTATTTTTATTACAAAGTCAGATATACTGAGAGGAGGAGAGATAGAGAGGAAGTGGAATTGCCAGGATAAGAACCAGCGGCCATATGGGATCAAGGCGAGGACCTTAGCCACTAGGCCACGCCGCCGAGCCCTGGTGCATTTTTTAGATGAATAATGAGAATCTGACTTTCAAAAACAAAAAATGTTTTCAAAGAATTCAAGTCATAACATTGTGGAAATTATACAGTGTGAAACTGGCCTACAAAATATGCCCTTTCTATATGATTTTAATCTCACTTGGATTAATTAAATACTATTTGATGTTGATAAGCTGCTTATTTGAAATCCATGAGCCTCTTCCCCCACTCCACCTCAGAGGGGCATGAACAAAGCAAGCTAGCTTTCCTTGGAAACTTCAAATTCTGTTAGGATATTCCTTGGGAATGCAAGTGATGCTTCTGAAGACATTTTGTTAAAATATTAAAAATTCCATTTAGCCTGGGAAGCCTGGCTAATGTAGATGTGTGGCAGGACTTACAGATAAAGGCTCTAAAATAAGTTATTAGGGACCAACTATATTATTCATCCCATTTATAAGATAAAAGTTCTGAAAGGCATCTGAGCAAAGTTGTTCAGTGTCTCCTCTGATTTAATCTGGCTTTTCAAAGCTCTTGAGGCCAACATTTAGAATTTAGGAGAAAAGGGCTGGACATATGGAAATAATAAATTTACATAGTTGCTTGTTAAAGATGCCTGCTTTGAGAAAAATGAACTGGCAGTGCAGTGAAAGAACGAGTGGAAAGATGACAGCTAAGTTTGCATGTGTTTATCATTACTGTTCTTATTTGAGACTTCCCCTTCCTCCGGAGCCAAATTTGGACACTCTGGGATTTTTTTTTAGCAACTTTTTTTCCCTTAAATAACCAATGGAAGCCTGTTTTGCTTCCAGTTTTGTCTTGCTTCATTGCCTGCTTATTTCCATATGCCCATTTTTTTGTGGCCCCAGAGGTGCCTTTTTAGAAAATTTCCCTTGATTTAGCCATCCCATGGCATGAGTTCAAAACAGTTTCTGCTGCAGCTGAACGAATGACCATTTGCAGCAATATTATCTCTTGGCCAGGGTCATGTGACTGTTGCTTGGAGGTAGGGGTGGGAGTGCAGGAAGAAGCACAGTGAGATAATATTCCATCTGTGGTATGTTGTGTGATTCTCAAAGCCTCCAGTTTCCTCTGCTTCTGTGCCTGCATGAAGCTTCAATTGATATCACCATGAATTTCACACTCTGAGTGAGAGAAGGATGTCACCCTGAGGATGTGTAATTCTGTTGTGCTGCAGCAGCTCTTTCTATGACTTCAAGCCAAGCAAAAACATTTGCTTGTTCTGGGAATGTTTTTCAACCAGTCTTACCAGGTGACCTTCTAGAACTTTCTTCCTCCCCAAAATTTGCTTTTGACCTGCTTCTGCCCTATTATACAGCTGCGGCCTCTCCTTTCTAACTTTGGTAGGTGGGGGTGATGGCACTGACTATTTCAAGTGCAGACCCAGAGTAGAACTCTATCTGCCTTGCTGTCCAGTGTATTTTTGTCATCTGTATAACATTAGCAGTGTCCCTGGGTCAGACTGGAGCCTCTTCAGATAGCAGGAAGTGGGAAAGATTGCAGCAGCATTTGCAGTGACTTCTGTGAGCTGTATTTGTGCATGCGCAGACTGCAGGGGACCTGGGTCCTTTGTGGTCTGAGACCAAGCTCCTCTAGCCATGTAACTTCCCAACATAGTGTCTCCAGAACCTGGGGTGGCTGGTAGGGTTCGTGGAAAATTCTGCTCTTTGTAGACCTGGAATCTTTCATTAGTGGATCTTTCTCTTCCCGTTTTGAAAGAGGTCAAAAATCCAAAGCAGAAAGGGAGATGCATTCAGGAAGAGCATGCTGAGCTGACCCGGCAGTCCCAGAGCACCAGGAGGAACCTCCAGGGCCGGGGGTGGCACTGTTTGCCAGGCAGTCAGTCAGTTCTCCTTTGGACATTCAGAGAAGCTCTTGCACATGCCGATTAAGCTTCGAGTCCAGAGAAGGGGACTAAGGACTTCCTGCTTTAGCGCCAGTTTGGCTGACGTCTCCCAGGGCACAGCTCTGCAGCACAGGAGCGTGCTCAGGAAAGCACGGTGTGGCTGGGTTAGATTTCACAGCCTTGGAGAAAGTGGATTAACTTTGGGGTCGCTTAAATGTTCAAGTTCTGCTGTTGGATACAATTGACAAGGTGTTGAGGGGCAGTCTGGTGTTCTCAGGAGGACTCCACCATGAAAGGCTTTGGGCTGAGAGGTCGAGCCTGCTGCAAGATGGCTCGCAGCATGCTGTGTATAGCTGCCGACCTCAGTGGGCTAGTCTCCTTGCAGCCCACAGTGCGCAAGTGGCCCATAGGCCCAGCTCATGCTGGGCAGCTTGGGTCACTAGGTCTGCATTCAATACTGTGTGTCCCTGTCAGTATTGGTGAAGCTGTTCTCTTCATCCTGGGTCTGTTGCTTTTGCCATCATTTGAAATTCTATTCCTCCAAAGGTTATACTAAAGCTTCCTTTCTTTTGAGTGCTATTTTCTTACAAAAAGCAAGGTATGGTGCTTAATAAAAATAAGTTTGGAGAAGTGCTGTGCGTTAGTTATTTCCTGTAAGTGTATCTTGGAATTCCTGTTATCTAGAATGACATCTTAGTTCTGAGTAGTTTGGAAAATGCTTTTTCTGATTTTAAGGTGATTAAAATATTGTCTCTTTTGAAATTTTTTTGAAATTTCAGTATTCTGTCAGTGTTACTCAGATGGATGTATGTAGCCTTGGCCTGGGCATTTGGCCTGTTCCTTATGGCACCTGTTAAGGTTCCTGAATCCCACAATGGAATATCTGTATTTAATTACTAGCTTTGGCTCCTGACTCCAGCATCCTTCTTTTGGATGCTGCTGTGGAGTCCTGGGAGAGGGATCCTGGAGGGCGAAGTGCCAAAGAGGAGGCTGTTGGCATAGCCAGGTGAGTAGTGTGGGCTGTGAGAGATGCCAGTGGTCCACACTGGCTGTGGGGACAGAGGACAGCCTGTTGAGCCCATCAGAGCAGCAGGTCCCTGAATGGTTGCTGCTGTGTCTCCCTTATATGTGCCACAGTGATCCTCTCTCCAGCCCTGTTTGATGAAAATTATATAAACTGTTTTCTTTCGCATCAGCACTGGAGAGGATGCTGCACTAAACTGCCATCCAAATGTTAAGCAGCAGCTTTAGTTTAGAAAGTGAGTGAGCTTATGACTTGACCCGTACATTGTCCTCAGTGCTGTTGATACGTGCATGTGTGTGGCTGTCTGGGACACGTAGGACTGAGTCATTTTGAGCCTTACGTACCATCGAGCGTAGCGAAGCCACATGGTCACCGGCTCTGTCCTTGAAGCGTCAGGCTTTTTTCTGCTGCGTCTCTTGTGAGCAGTGACCTTCAGGCAGCCAGGAGAGGTGCTGACCTGCAGGGTGCTGCTTACAAGTCCACTTCCTGGGGACCACTTCTTGCTGTACTCCCTTGGCACTCTAATCCTTTGAACATTTAAACAGAGATACTGTCACGATATGTGATCCCTGGGTGTCCCTAATGTAGCAGTGTTGATGTTTTGGGGAGAACCAAAATAGAAATGTTTGTAACTGGCGTGAGTGAGGGGTTGGCATGGAGGAAAAGAATGAGTGCGAGCTGGAGTCATCAGCTTGGCCGGCCCTGTTTGTGAAAACAATTCTCGCTAATTATAGTCCTTCTTGAAGAGCAGTGTTATTATACTAACCATATGCAATTAGCCAGACTTCTCTGCCTTTGAAAGCAGAAGTGCCTGCTGCTTCTGCATTTCCTAGGCTAAGCAAGAGCTTCCCAGCTTCTGCTGGACACACTCCAGCCTTCTTCTTTCCTTCAGGAGGTCTAAAAAGCTCCGTATGGCAGTAAATTTAATGGGGCTAGTATATCAAAAATAGAATTATAATTATGGAAAGTCAGTTAAAAGGAGGGTGAACAGTGAAATGAAATGAGATTTTTAATGGCTTGCCAAGAGTTTTAATTAATGAGATGGAGATTTGGCCATGCATGTGACCTTCAGGTGGGGTAGGGAACAAAGCTGTGATGTGTGAATGGGCTCAGAAAAAAATGATTTTCAGAGCAGGAGGCCCTGAGTCTCACCCGCTTCTGCCTTTTCATCCCTTAGGGCTCTGTCCAGATGTCCGGTTCAGAGAGTGGGTTCGGGAGGCCGCTTGGTGGTCTTGTCAGGTGCATGGGGTCTTTGCTGATAGAACCAGAGGCAGCGCCTGCGTGGCTTAGCAAGGAGAAAGTCTTCTTCCTTCCAGGGCTGCCTTGTTGGTGGGACCGTTTGGTAATCTTACTCACTACACAAGCTGCTTTTCATGGCAGCGTTGGCTTGGCGGTCCAGTGGACTTCACTCTCTGTTTTGCACAGTGAATTTCTCTGAACACCAGTGGCAAACAAAGAAAACCCAAGTGCCTGCCAGCCAGAGTACCTCATCCCATCCTGCTGAAAAGCCTCCTCGCACACCACCATGGGGACTCCTGAGGCTATAAAAATTGTTGTTGTCTGATTAAACACAAGTCCCTTTGAAGACCATGAGGGCTCATTTCCATTTGCACTTTCTTGCAACTGTGTGCAAAGTGTTTTTTTTTTTTTTGTTTTTTTTTTGTTTTTTTGGTTTGATTTGGAACCCAAAGTGCTACAAGTCAGCCCACTCCACCTCCTTCATCCTTTTCTTTCAACACAAAACGTTTGTGTTACTACAGCATCTGTTACATTCCATACCCGGAGGCTCTGATAGGCAGCATAGAGCATTCTCTTTCTCTCTCTCTCGCCCTTGTCATCAGCCCCCTGTCTCTCTCTCCCCCCACCCCTCGCCCTCTCTCTCCTCTTCTCACCCATGTTGCCTCCTATGTTCTTATTGGAAGGCAGAATGTGTCGTAACACATATCTACTGGCAGGCTCAGAGTGTTACCCACCCTCCATTTCCCATCAACAGGGGAAAATGTACCTTCAGTTTTGGCTGGGGTCTTCTGGGACTGTGGCTGACACATCTGGGGAAAGAATTAGGATATTGGATGGAGCAGGCAAGAATTTCTATTTATGTCACTGGAAACAGACTTCCCTTGGGAGACATGTCAAAGCTTTTATGAAGATAAATAGCCTGCTGGTTTCAGGGAGGGGTTAAACAATCCGATTAATTCCATGATCAATACCATCATAGCTGTTGGCTCTGGGGTTCCATGGCCAGCTATAGGAGATGTAGGTAGTTACAGTTCTAGAATCTCAGTTCTATGGGGAATGCCTCACTCATTCTTGGATGCATTCATTGGTTCCTTTGCTCAGCACACTGTGGACCTCTGACTTGCAAGTATTCTAAACTCTTTCTGTCCCACCTGGCTCGCTATGAGGAGCTACCAAATGCTTATCATGCTGGCAGCAACTCCTGGGCTGCAGCACCCCACGCTGCCCTGTCTTTGTCTGCCTTGGCATTTCTAGTACAGGATCTTCACTCCAATGTCTAAGAAACAGTTCTTGGGCTGTCACCTCTCTCTCTCTCTCTCTCTCTCTCTCTCTCTCTCTCTCTCTCTGTGTGTGTGTGTGTGTCTTCTCCCATCTTTTTAATTCATTTTTTATTTTAGATGATGTGTATGTGGTTGATCAGAGTGGGAAGGATGTAGGGTGAAGAAGTGGATGTGATCATTGCTCCCAAACTTTCTATTTCTTCTTCCCATTTCTGGATGGGGGAGATAAGGGGATAGGCCATATCCAGCCTCCTAACCATCCCAGTATCTGACAGTGGAGAAAGTCCATCTGATGTCAACTCATGGTCACAATGTGGCGCATGCTTGGAGGAAGCGATAGTTTTGAAATGCTGTCAATCTTGCTTGATGTGTGGATGAGGAATACCTTCCACTGGCTGCCCAGATATATGCTGTCATCATTTGGTTGGGGTAGTTATCCATATGTTCTGTTCTCCATTCTCTGCTGTGGTGCCAGGTGTCCTTTGCAGGCCCTAATGGGTTACCATGTCCTCTATGTGCACCATGGTCTGTCGTCTAGCACTACATCCTTTACACTGAGGAAGACCAGTTCTCAGAGGTGGGCTCATGGACCTGTTCCATGTGACCTGGGCCAAGCTGGACCTCCAGCCCTGGGGCTCATGGACATAGCACCCCCCCCCCCAGGTGGACCCAAGAACTTGGGCCATGTGACCAGGTTCTGCTGGATTGCTCCCAACCCAACCTCTGGAGCTCACAGACCTGGCATCTATTGCCCTCAGACTGCCATGGCCTATCTTACCTTGGTATCCACCAGCGGGTGTTTCAGACCCCTGTCACAGCTGCAGTGTGAACTGGATGGTGATCTAGACCTTCCTGCACCTCATCCTGGTTCTTGGATTTGCCAGTAGATTTTTTTCAACTTGCCCAGCCAGACCATCCCCAGACCTGACCCACATGTATGCTGGTGGGTACTGTAGCCTGATCTGGTTTGGACTGCTCTTTCCCTTGGTTCTTGCACTTACCTGCTGGGACTGCAACCTGACAAAGGAGTTCACCAAAGTCCTCTACCTGATCTTCTCCCAGTGGCAGACCTTGTGCACACAGGTGGGTCCTTGGCCCAGGTAGACTTTGTTCACCTCATGTCCTGGCAGGAACAGTGTCCTTGCTCAACCGGCCCATACCCTTTCCAGTTCTTACTGTTGGGTGTTACAGCCCAGCCAAACCTGGTCTGTGCCTAGACATGGCTCTCACATGGTTCCGTGGGAGCTGAGACCTAGCTCAGCCTGTTCTATACGCACCTGATTCTCACAAGTACCAGTGTGCTGGAGTCTAGACCAGTCTGGCACTCCCCAGACCCAGACCACACCTGTGCTGAGGGAAATTGCAGCCATATGCAGTCCAGCACAATTCCCTGATTCTGGTTCTCATGCTCCTCAGTGGGATTTGCAACCCAACAGGGCATCCGCTTAGCTCCCCAACTAGGTCTGTTCCCAGCCACAGTTCTCACATGTGCCAATGGAGATTGCTGTTCCACATGGGTGAGCCCACATACTCCCTCACAGATTCTACCCCCAGACCTGATCCGCTCATGAATTTGTTGGCCTCATGCCCCAGCCTCACAGTACCTGTTCCCTGGGATGCCCATCTCATGTCTCCTAGCATGGCTTTTTCTTGCTACCCTGAGTTCAGCTCAAATGTCATCTCTGCATGGTGTCTTTCTCTCAGACTCTGGATTGCATTGCTCCATGCCATGCTCTGAGAAGTCATCCTGTTTTTCTTGTTAACATCATTACACATATCTTGTTCTTTTGTGTGTGTCACCAGTATATACATTCATCAAGACCAATGGCCGCCTCTGCTTATTTTTTCCTGTAAATGTGACTAGTTCCGGGGCAGGGCCAGTGCCAGATTGGCAGGTGTCAGCTTCTGAAAAATTGGAAAGAATCTACACCATGTTGCCCTGGAATGGACATTCAGTACAGAAACATCAGGGACGAAGCATGCTGTTAGAATTGGTTGTGACAAATGAATGGAAACCCAGCAGAGGAAGGCTCGGGCTCTGAGGTTATTTGGGAAGTGCAAGGAAGTGTGCGATGGACGTGTGAAGAGAAATGGAAAGCAGGATGAGAAGTGGGACAGAGACGTTGAATTCCCAGCTCGCTCCATGGAACTCCGTGCAGCCATGGTGCAGCCTGTGGGTTGTTCGCACACTGGCCTTGTTGTGTGCAAGGAGCTCAGAGAAGCTGTTACACAATCAGGCTTGTGGATGGTGTCAACATGTTACTGACCCAAAATGGAAACAGTGAGATGTTCCCCAAAATAAACCAGGAGGTTTGAAGGACAAGGATAGGTCTGTTTTGCACACCCCCCATGAGCCTGCCTTGATTGAGATGTGGGGTTTGAAGGTGTGGTGTGCAAAGCCTTCCAGATGATTCTAGACCCTACTGGCAGCTTCTTCTGGAAATTAAAGCCATGATGCTGCAGATAGGAACTGTACTTGGGGATTGAAAATCCGTGGTTTCTTTTTAAAGTTCTGACAAACTTGGCAATTGAGTTGAGGCTGTTGACTGAGCAAACCTGGGAGTAGACATTGGGTAGCTTCTATGGGGTGACATTAGCATGTAGTCTGTGAATTCCAAACATTTGGTGTGTTTTCTCTGAGATGGGGGAATTTAGTAATTATGTGGGGTTTCAGAATGGCTTCGTCTGAAAGTGTAGAAAACACTCACCTTTTGTTTATGAAATGGTCGTGATTGGCTGCATGTTTTTCTCAGTTTTGTTCAAAGCTATTAAATGCCACACAGAACAGCTGAAGTAAAATGGTACCACTTATTGAAGTCGTGTGAGACACAAGTGCACTTTAAAAAGCGCATGCAAAGTGAAAACATACCATTATTTGGACGCAAAAATTCAAAATTGTGTTTAAGAAATTTTAAAAAGTTAACTACATGTTGTAGAGATTGTGTAGTTCTCAACTTCATTTGTATCAAAATGAACACTTTAAAAAATGTGTCTGAAATAGAGTTAGAAGAGAGAGAGAGAGAGAGACAGACAGACAGAGGGAGGCGAGCACACGAGCATACTCCTGTCCGCCGGTTCTCTTCCCAGTGCTCACAGCAGCTGAAACTGGGCTGGCCTGAAGTTTGTTTCCAGGAACTTTATCCTAGTCTCCTATGGGGTTGGCAGGGACCCAGTGACATGGAGCTGTCACCACTGCCCCCTAGTAGCTGCGGTGGCAGGAAGCTGGCATCAGGAATACCACCCCGGTGCTCTGCTCAGGGATGTCTGTCCTAACCAGCACTGTAGCTCTCATCCCTTCTCCCTCTGCCAGTGTCTAGCCCATGTAGTTTTTATTACTTATTTTGCTGTGATTATCATAACATGATGGAGAACTTCTGATTAGATGAATTCACTGGGGGGGATTCTCAGTACTCTGGAAAAAAAATATATATATATAAATTTAATTCTTTGGAGGCAGGTTTACAGAGAGAAAAAGAGACAGAGAAAGATATTCTGTCTGTTGGTTCATTCCCCAAATGGCCACGATGACCAGAGCTGAGCTATTCTGAAGCCAAGAGCCAGGAGCTTCCTCTGGGTCTCCCACATGAGTGCAGGAACCCAAGGACTTGAAGCAACTTGTACTGCTTTCCCAGGCCAAAGCAGGGAGCTGGATTGGAAGTGCAACAGCCAGGTCACAGACTGGCTTCCTTCTGGATTGCTGGCACCAGAGATGGAGGTTTAACCTGCCATACCATTACACCAGCCCAGGTGATATTCTTGTAATCAACCTGGTAGGAACAGTGTGTTCCTTGATTAGTTCAAGTCCCACAGGTAAAAAGTTCTGCTCCCGAGATTCAAAGCCCAGGTGGCTGAATGCATCAAACCTGTGTCAATTGCATGCATCTATTTGCTGAGTGGGGGAGGTTGTGTTGGGTCAGTGTGTGATTTGGTTGTGCAGAGCTCCATGGCAGTAGTGTCTGATAAGGCCCAGACTGAGTTCTAGCACTGGAAACAATAGAACAAAGCTTCTAGGTTTCCAAGGGAGGCTATTCTGGTTAGTGTAGATGTGTGCTGTTTGATAAGGTGGCCATTCGCCATGATTGCTTGCTGAGCACTTGGAATTGTGGCGAGTCTAGATTGAGATGTGACACAAGAATAAGGTGTGCTCTAGATTTCAGTTTCAGAACACACATAATGAAAACATGTCAGCAACTTTTAGTTTGGTATTCTGTTGACATGCTTTGAATATGTTGAGTTATACAAATTCTCTCACAATTATAAAACTGTTCAGAAACAAGTGAAGATAATAGTGACTGGAATGTTCACCATTGCACGTGCAGCTGATGTTTTCATTAGACAAAATGCTTTGGAGCACGTGTCGTCTTTAAGCTTTTTCATTGGAACAGCATATTTTATCTTGTGCTGTCATGTGTATCTCACCTTCTTAGCTTAGGGGAAAATGTCTTGAAGGCCAAGATCACTCCCCAGTACTTAGTATCCCAGTTGTTTCTTGGGTGTAACAGGTTCTGGGGAAGGGATAGTTGACAATATAAGTTAGTGCTTGTCTTGCCCCAGTGTTCCTGGTAGACCTCTCTAATGCTTAGCCCTAAGGCTTCTGAAGAGTGTGTCTGACTTGAGAAGCAGTTTCTGGCTGTGATGTGTAGAAAGTGTGGACTCTCTGCAAACAGGCCACTTTGGGACTTTTTAGATCTTTCTCAGAGCAAGGAGACTTTCTTCTCCAATCTGAACTTTTTTCCTGAGTCCTGGCTAACTGCTTCTCCTGGATTCTGAATCCTTGAAATGTAGTGTATTGTTAGCGCGTGCAGTTTCAGAATAGCAAAGAGAGAGACTAGGAACAGTGCGGATTATGGCGATGGGACCTAAGACGATAGTAGTGTAAGCAAATGATTTATTTCCCTTAAGCTAAATTTTGGCAATTCCTGAATATTTGGCAGACTTGAATGTTTGGCTTGTTTAAGCCCAAGCACTGTAGCTGTGCTAAGAATTTCTGAAACTCTGTCCTGAGCTGCCTGCCTGCTGACAGCTGCTGGGGATCGCTTCATTCTGTCCTCATCACGTTTCTGGTTATCTCTGCTCCTACAGCATTCATGTTTGGCCCCTTCTAGAATAATCTGAGTACCTGCCAAATGGAAACTATTCATTTTCATAATTTTAGTCATATTGACATCATTTGTGATTCTGAAGCTATAAATATAAAAGAAATTACTTTTTAATGTCCATTGGCACAACATTACGATTTTGCAATTAGATTTCATAGCCTACAGTCGTATGCTGTAGCTTTGAGTCAAACTTAAGACCCTTCTTTACTACATAGGTTTCTACAGGTGACACACATACTTGTGAAGCACCTGGAGTTCAAACCAGGACAGATTGCACACAGCTCCACAGCCTGGAGCCCGAGCTGGTCCTAGTCAAAAGTTAGACACTTTGACTCTACATGGACTTGGCATTCTCTTTTAAATTAGAAAAAAAATTGCAAATTTTTCTCTGCCTCATGCACATAACTGTAATTATTTTTGATGTTGAAAGACCAAGTTTTTATTGGTTACTCATTACTATGTCAATTAATTCCATAATGATGTAAATTTTTGCTGATGGTATGTTGGAGCTTTCAATTGACTGGGATGATACTCTGCTGGCTCTGTCTTCAGACCAGAGAGGGTATACCTAAGAAGCCGTTGAACTTGACGGGACAATAAGATACTGGACTCTATGTTTGGTATACGCTTGCAATGGGGAAATCTCAACTGAACTTGAGCTGTGGTTATGCAACAAGGTGGAGGAATCCACCATGGTGGAAGGGTTTGGGGAGGGGTGGGGAGAACCCAAGTATCTATGTAACTGTGTCACATAATACAATGTAATTACTGAAGTTAAATAATAAATAATTCAAAAAAAAAAGAAAGTAAAGCAGCAGATAGACAACCGCTCGGTGTCTCTCTGCCTTTGCATAATTTGAAAATAAAGAAGTGAATATTTAAAAATTAAAAAAAGAAATAAATAAAAATAACCTAACAAATCAAAAAAAAAAAAGAAATGTAATCATTATACTTTTGTAAGATACTGACAAAGCAATTAAGTGAGAGCTTATGTAGTAGTAAGAGGAGACAGATATGAATCACTGCACCTAATTGTGCAATAGAAGATCATTGCCAGGGACTCTTTTTTTTAAAGATTTATTTATTTATTTATTTATTTATTGGAAAGGCAGATGTACAGAGAGGAGGAGAGACAGAGGAAGATCTTCTGTCTGATGATTCACTCCCCAAGTGGCTGCAATGTCTGGTGCTGCGCCGATCCAAAGCCAGGAACCAGGAACTTCTTTCCGGGTCTCCCACACGGGTGCAGGGTCCCAAAGCTTTGGGCTGTCCTTGACTGCTTTCCCAGGCCACAAGCAGGGAGCTGGATGGGGAGTGGAGCTGCCAGGATTAGAACCAGTGCCCATATGGTATCCTGGTGCGTTCAAGGCAAGGACTTTAACCATTACGCTATTGCTCCGGGCCCCAGAGACTCTATTTCAACAGTCATGCTTCTTGAAAGGCTGGATTATCTAGGATGACTGATATAAAATCTTACAGATTATTTGTATTTGCAGAATGAAATGTTCAGTTCGAATTTACAGGTTGTATGCGACTCCAGAATTTCCAAACAGCATTCCTATTAATTGCCATCTTTAAGTTCTTTCTCATCATAGGGCTATTTCCGTGTTACCAGAAGGGAAACCTGGGAGGACATGATGTAAATACACCTGTAGGGGCAGGGAGCCCGGGACACTTCTGCACGTTGTGTACTCTGATTCTCCTCCTCTCCTGGAACTTCCTTTTGCCTCCGAGAAGTTTGCTATCAAGTGGCCCTGTGTTTAGACTGTCCGTTTCCACATCTGACTCTGAAATCTCTGACCTTTCTCTTTCTGAAACTGTTCATTTCTCGATTCCTTAAAAGGCAGTGTTGGTAATTTCTCCCTGCCATTATGGAAACCTGTTATTGGGAGGGTGAAACCCAGGGGCATATGTTTTTATCTTAATGGTCTTGAGTCGGTCTTAAGTTTTGGGGATGATTCTAAATCTGAAAAGAGACGAGAGACTTGATGACTTTTTACTCGTTTTCCAGCACTTGTAAGTGAAGTTGACCTGTGAGTTTCTTTTCTCATAATGTTCTCTTCCAGCCTTGGAATTTGAGCATCATAATCGCCTCCCCCTGAGTGAGAGAGACTGGCCTCTGTGCCTGAAATGCTGCGAACTTGAGATTGTTTGCTGCTGAAGCATTTAGTAAAACCTGCTTATATCATCATCTTTTCTGGCATACAGTGCTTGGCAATTTATTAGGCATCTTGTCCAGAGGTTTGAAACTTACAAGAAATCAGCCTGGTAAAATATCTGCTGCTCCTGTCTCCCCTGCACGGTTGCACTAGCAGTAAACTGAAAAGCAGAGGTAGCATTCAACAAACCACTCAAATATGGGATGCAGGCTTCCCAACTGGTGGCATAACTTTTAATGATGTTTCCCTATTAGCAGCTTTCACAGGCTCCAGTGTTTCGATTTAACTGACTTTCATGTACAAATGAAGTTTATATAAAATACCAAAAACAAAATCAAGTTTCCATATAGAGGAAAATTTCAGTACCACAAACAGTTCTGTCTCTGGCTCAGCCATGGATTCCTTTAAGCAGAAAAGTTTCTGTTTGTCATTCACTCTCCCCACCCCCACCCCCAAATAGGAAAGTCATGCTTATTATAAAAATATTTTCCTCTAAGCTAGTTTCAGTTGTTCGTAGCATAAAGCTGTTTCTGTATGCTGTGCTGGGAGGTGTGGGACCTCCTTTCAGCACCATCATTTGTTGAGAAGATTGTGTCCTGGGTTGCATGCTTTTTTTCTGAAGTCAATAAGTCTGTTGGTTTGAGGATTGATTGTGTGATATCATTCAGAATACTGAAACCATGCTGCCACCTCTCCGCCCCCCCCACACACAAAGGTAATCTGATAACAT
Source organism: Ochotona princeps (assembly GCF_030435755.1). Lineage (NCBI taxonomy): Eukaryota > Metazoa > Chordata > Mammalia > Lagomorpha > Ochotonidae > Ochotona > Ochotona princeps. The sequence goes on from NC_080854.1 coordinate 35,457,797, forward strand.
GATTGATGGTCAACAAAAGGCTGGGATTTCCACAGTGGGCAGGTGATTAGGGAATCTGCAGTGCCACAGTGAGCTAGTGAAAGTTGCAAAAACGGCTCATGAAGCGGCTTTCAATCCCTCTTCATATGTTGTCATTTTGTAATCGTTGGACTCCAGGCAGAGGCTGCACAATCGGCATTAACAGGGCTTGTAGAAAACCCTCTCTGTAGAGTGGCCATTTGCTGGTTTCCTCTAGAAGAGATGTGAACGAGGTCTCTAGAAAACCTGCGTGTGTCGTCATGGTCCCTGTTCCACAGGGAGGTGGTACTTCTGGCACAAATGAGGCAGGTGCTTTTCCTGGGCGTGGTCCTTGCCCCTAAGGAGGGCTGCTGTGATGGGCCCCGTCCGCAGCTCTCCGTCCTGTTATACAGGAAGTGCTCTTGTTTGTGTTCCGTGGTCCTCTTAGGAGGCTGGCGACAGCTGTGTGATTTTCTGCCCAGCCCAGAGCCAAAACACAAATGCACATCTGGTGAAGAAGTGCCAGTCAAGTGTTGGTGACTCGCTGTCAGTCAGCTGCCCTATGTCTCAACACTTCACTCTGGATTATGGGACGTCCTGGTGAACAACTCTGGTGGCCCCTACATGTTTGCGTTGGAGGTCCCCCTCGTTCCTCTCAAGTGTGATGTTTGGTATCTGATGCTACTCTGTGGTCATTCATCTTTACCTTTTTATTTCTTTTATTTAGAAATTGGCCCCTGGTTACGTGAGTTCAGAGCGAAGAATGCTGTGGACTTCTCGCAGTTAACGTTTGATCCAGGACAACAAGAACTTGTTGTAGGAGCAAGGTGAGAGCGTCTGCATTTTGCCACCGTCGATGTTTTTGCGTTTCACTTTGTGTCTGAGCTGTTACATGTGGGCTTCCGTACCACAACTGGAGCGTGCTAACTATGGCTATTTCTTGTAAGAATGAAAACCATGGTGAGTGTCACTATACAACCAATATCAGGGTAGCCGTTCTTCATTGCAAGCACCGATGGGGTCCTCCCCAGGCACTAGGAGCTGCTCTCACAGAACTGACTTATTTCTTGCCATAGGAAGTGGGTACAGTCAATCTCACTATTTTAGACACGAGGAAGCACAGGCAGAATATACGTAAGCACTTCGCCCCAAAGCAGGTGCCTAAGTGAAAGAACCCAGCTTTCCCAGTGAGGAACATTTCTAAAACCACCCTCTTGTTTTCTCCCTGGAGTACTCAGTAACATTTTGGCAAACCAGGCAGCCTGATGCAAACTCCCCAGCTCTATCTTTCTTGGTGACCTCCACTATGCTGTTCATCAGTAAATTGAGAAGGAAAACAAGTGCTGTTTTGCATTCCTGCATATTAAGAATGTGCGTGGTCCCGTATCCATGTCAACATCTGCTTCCCAGCTAGTTAGGAGGCCATGGGAACACAATCGGGATAGACTTTGAGTTGTTTCCCCTTGCTTCCTTTCTAAGTGAACACATACTCCCTGCCTTCAGCTCACCTTGCCAGCAACTGCACTTTGAGGATGACCATCATACAAACTGATATTTCCACATTACAGGACAACTGACTTGAAACAAGCTGTGTAAGTGGAATACATGTCCAGGGCTCCATGTGCAGTGCCTACATGACTGAATGTTGGCCTAGCCTGTGCTGCAGGGACTGTAGACAAACACTGGGCAGTTTCTAGAATCATTGCTTTTGCTCTCAGTTCTTCTGGTGTTCCTGCCCATTTATGTGAAGAAGTTGTGATGGCTGGAGGAACTTCAGATGAATAAAACAGGAGCCATTATTGTGGTGTGGCTGGTTAAGCCTGCACCTACAGCACTGGTATCCCACTTGGGCGTGAGTTTGAGTTCTGGCCACTCCACTCCTAATCTGCCTGCCTGCTAATGTACCTGGGAAGGCAACAACAGCTGGCCTGAGTACTTGGGTCCCTGCCATCCACGTAGGAGATTAGGATGGAGTTCAGGCTCCTGGCTTCAGCTCTGGATGCTGGGGCCATTGCGAAAGTAAACCAGCAGATGGAAAACGCCTCTGGCTGTGGCTTGCTCTCTGGTCTCCTCCCGCCTCCTCCCTCAGGCTTGCTCCTCCCCTTCCCCTCTTCTCTCTTATTCCTGTCTTTTTGCTCGCCTCCTGTCCTTCTGCTTCCCCTCCCCTTGCCTCATTTTTTCTCTCTGTAATATTGCCCTTCAAGCAAAGAGGTGAATCTTTTTAAACATTGAAGATGTTGCCTTTGTCCGCAGTGTTGAGCAGCTATGCTTCATCCTGTTTTGTGAGTGTGGCTTGTACAGGGCTACCTGATGTCATTTTTACTGGTCTTTGGGAATGCTGGGGGATTTCCAATGCTGACTGCCATCCACCTCTGCCACTCAGAGCCTGGCGCGCACATTGCGGTGGTAGAAACTGCTGCTTCGCCTCTGGCTCTTCCCCTCCTCCTGAATACCATCTTCTGTCAGATTTTTTTTTTAATTATTTATTATTTAACTTCAGTAATTACATTGTATTATGTGACACAGTTACATAGATACTTGGGTTCTCCCACCCCTCCCCAAACCCTCCCACCATGGTGGATTCCTCCACCTTATTGCATAACCACAGCTCAAGTTCAGTTGAGATTTCCCCATTGCAAGCGTATACCAAACATAGAGTCCAGCATCTTATTGTCCCGTCAAGTTCAACGGCTTCTTAGGTATACCCTCTCTGGTCTGATGACAGAGCCAGCAGAGTATCATCCCAATCAATTGAAAGCTCCAACATACCATCAGCAAAAATTTACATCATTATGGAATTAATTGACATAGTAATGAGTAACCAATATGTTAAAAGTAAATGCGGGTTCCCAGCCACCTTCTGTGACCACCTCACCTATACTTCAATTTTAGTTTATACACAACATATAACATTCAAAACATAACATGTTATACATAACATCATATCATCTTAAATTAAGGCAAACATGTGGTATTTAACCTTTTGGGATTGGCTCATTTCCCTTAGCATTATGGTTTCCAGTTTGGCCCATTTGGCCACAAAGAACTGCATTTTGTTTTTTTTAATAGCTGAGTAGTATTCCATGGAGTAGATGAACCATAGCTTTCTTATCCAATCCTCTTTTGATGGGCATTTTGGTTGTTTCCATGTTTTTGCAATTACTGATTGTGCTGCTATGAACATAGGAGTACTTGTTGGTTTCTCATAGAACAAGTGTTCTGGATATATTCCTAGGAGTGCTATTGCTGGATCATACGGTATGTTGAATTTGAGTTGTTTGAATATTCTCCATACTGATTTCCATAGAAGCTGTACCAGCCTGCAGCCCCACCAGCAGTGGAGTAGGGTTCCCTTTTCCCCGCAACCTCGCCAAAAGTGCTCACCCTGAGTAGCTCCCTTTGGGTAAATGCTGGTTCCTGGGTGTGGTCCACCTGCCACTTTGCCTTGAAGCCCTATATCCTTAGATGTGGAATTCTTGTAATTATTGATATAAGTATTGGCAGGCTTGCTTGCTTCTCGAAAGATGGCTGCTTTGGCTCCCCTTACCCCCCGCCGGCAACTGCTGCTCTGTTGTGAAAACACTAAATCTCAACTCATTATAAGGGCCCTCAATGGGTGATGAGCTGGCACAGTCCCTGCTCCATGTGTTCCAGTTAGCTCCTGTATCTGTGCACATAATGGCACTTAATGTAGGGAATTGAGCTATTTCTTGGCAGGCAGTAGGAAATGTGTTAATCTAATCTGTATTTCTGTTCGTGGAGACTCGAAGATGCCACCTACTTGAACACATCTATGTCTAGGGGATGTGCCCCTGCATCTGGGCAGATGCCTAGGGAAGTAGACAGATCCACTCCACTGGCTGCATTTGGGAGAAGGTGTGGCGGGGCAGCAGATCTGGGGCTCCAGAGCTCACCCTCAGGCAGAATGAGCTCTCACATCAAGCCAAGGGCAGCAGGTGCCCACCTGAGGGAGCGGAGGAAAGTGTCCAGTTAGTTTTGTTGCCCTGGCATTCCTTAAGTCCATGAGCTGGTCTCCAGTCTCTAACCTCTCTCGGGTTCTGCCAAGCTGTGTGAACAGAGCTGCATCTGAGTCTTGGCAGGATGTGGGCTACTTATTAGTGACACAGGGATGAGAGAAGCTACAGAGAAAACTGGGTTCCATGAAGAGACATGTACCTGCCCTGGCTGGAATGTGCTTCCTCCTCCTGAAGGTTTCCATCTCAGAGTCCCTGGAAAGCTGTCGTCTTGTCCCTAGAAGACTCCATACCATCCTTGGAGGCTGCAGCCCAGCACCGTGTTTCCATCTGTCTCATCTTGTTGTGGCCTATATGATTTCATGTCCAGGGGGAATATGTGAGGATGCCAGACTAAACATGTGTAGAAAGTGCAGGTATTCATTGAGCTTTGAATCCCAGAGAAGCAGCGTGTGGTATTACGTCATAATTATGTCTCCAACATCTAGGGCTCTTAGTAGCACGTGCTGTGTTCTGTTCTCAAAAAATGGAGGTAAATTGTAGACATCTGATTGATGAATGGCAAGAAGAGAGTGGACTGAACTTGCTTAGCTGATTGACGCTGAGCCAGTTTCACAATTGAGGTAGGCGTGTTTAAGGTTGGCATGATAAGCTCTACTCAGTTGTGAAGGTTGAAATTCCCCAGAACAAGTGATAACCACATTAGGAGGTTGCACTAACAAGGATCTCTGGGTCGTGTGTGTGTGTGTTGCAGTTCCACCTAGGGTGTTTGAGAGGGGAAGGCAGCCAATGGCATGAGTTTAAAAGTAACCCAGCCCTGTTTGGGAAGGTTGACCTAGCAAGGAAAGTATAGATGACAGGGAGAAGTTTCAGGAACTGATAATGCTTTCAAAACATGAGCCGTGGAAAAATAGAACGTCATGTTAGCTTTTCACAGCAGTCAATATCATGGCTTCAGTGAATACCTATGGTGTTTGTGTTGATGCAGCGAAGTGATCCATTCACTCCTGGATAAGGGAAGGCCATCTGGCTGCCAAGAAAAACTTTTCTGTAGGTGACCTCTGTGTAGCACCTGAAATCACCTGGATATGAATCCACGTGACTTCATCAAGGATCTGGACATTTCATCATTTCCCAAGTGCTCATCATCTTTTAAGTGCTTTGTGACACTGGTAGCTTGCTTACCCAGTCTCCTTAAAATTTGATAGTCTTGGCAGTGGTTGCAGCCTGACGGGAGGAATGGGAGGTGGAGGGACGCTTCTAGTCCTGCAAAAGAAACTGGTTAATGGTTTGATTAAAAAAAAAAAAATTACATTTAAGTGGATGGGAATGGAGGGAAGGGTTATTAAGAGTCCTTATTGAAAAGCTGGCTTGAGTTGATTTTCTCTTGCCAAGAGAAAACAGCTCCTAGAAGCCATAGAGAACAATGCCCCTCTTCCTTTATATATAACAAAAGGGAGGAATGTAAGGAGTTATTCCAATATCCTTCCCTGGACCCGGCGCCATTCCTTCTTCCTCACAGCTCATGAAGTTCGCGCAGGTGCAGCCGTCCACCAATCAGATGTAACCTGGCATTCCGCCTGAATCCCACCCCAATCTTCCAGCCCCCTCCCCAACCCCGCCCACTCGCCAATCATCCCTAGGCATTCACCTGCAGGCACCAATCCCCTGGGGGCCTGGCCTCAATCCCTCCCAATCCCCGCCCCCTACACCTGACAGACAAAAGGCCCCCCAGGTGCGGCTCCATCTCTGGTCTCTTTTATCTCTCCCTCTCTGGTCTCTCCTCCTCTCTCTCTTCTCTCTTTTTCTTTCCTGATCTTCACCACCTCTACCCTGTTCCTGCCCCGTTGGAATAAACCTCCTAAGATACAAAAAAAAAAAAAAAATTTTGATAGTCTTCAGTGATTGCACTTAGCCATGTTCATGTTAGAAGATGTGGAAAGTAACAGCCTAGTGTAAATGAAAGAGCAGTTTCAGAGAGAATCAGTTAGCCTTTCCAGTTATTTCTGTATATTTGATTTTTTTGTTTCTACTCTTGAGAATATCATTTGAGTAATACGTGAATGACAATTGATAGACCATGTAGTTCTTTGAAACTAAGTCTGCTAAAATCACTTTCCAAATTATGAAAAAATCAAGCTGGGAAAATTAGTTGGTTTAGAATTTAATCTTAATGGAATTGAATTTTATTTCTGGGAAAGTCAGACAAATTCAGACGAAGATATAGACTTAGCAGGCATCTCCATTCAACCTTTGCTTCCCTAGATCTCTGTGATGGGCATCCCTGGGCCAGGCCCAAGCTGGGAATGGAGTACAGATTTTCCCACGTGGGTGTTAGGGATCCATGTACCTCCTGGGGTACATGCTGGCAAAAAGCTGGAGTCGGGATTGTGTCTGCTTCCAAAGGCAGGCACCACTGCATGCAGCTGCAGCGTCTTCCTGTCCCCTGAGCCGTGCTCCACCCCACCTGGAATATTATTTCTGTAGAGATCATTGTCGAAGTCATGGCTGCAATAATCCTCTACCGACTTGATAGGGTTGTAAGCAGCAGATGTCAGAGATAGATTGTTTTTTTTTTTTATTTTGCAAGTATATATTTTTGTCTTTAGTGTTTCAGGTTCATTCTAAGGGTTCCAGCCTGAATCCATCACTCTGGCATGTGTTCTGTGCTAGATTTAAATGTGATTCTGAAATATAGCTTACTTGGTCCACAGACTACAACTACACAGTGTATGGTGTCTTAGGATTTACAGTTTTCCGTATTTCAATTATACATAAATCCTTGCAGTGGTAATGAAGAAAAATTTATTATCCTGGCATTTGCAGCATGTGTCTTTGCCACTGAACCATGGAGATGTTTGAGGCAGTCTTTGTGGCTATTTAGAATTTTTCTTCAAATTTTGACCTTCTAAGTGAAAATAATTTTTATAGTAGAAGTCAGTTGTTTTGTTTATGTCTTGGTCTTTCTGTCATTTTCTTCCCGTAAATTAATTTCTGACTTAATCTCCAACATGCTTCATAGGCTTGTGCTTTTGATTGCCTCATAAGAAGGCTTACCTGTAACTTCTCACATATGTACCTGAAACTGCATGCGTGCACATGGGCAAGCAGTCTGGCCTGAGTGTGGTGGAGGGGTATAGGCCCATAGTAACTGGTGACAAATAGAATGGTCTGTATCCTTGGACACATTTGATTGAAATTCCACCAGAATTACACATCGAAACAAGGGCATTATAAAGATGACAAGGGAAATGGTAGCTACGGGGTGAATGGCTCTCCTTGCTTCTGTGGCACAGAGCAAATACCAACCCATACCTGAACACCCCTACCAGACCCCTTGAAATTGCCAGAGTTGGGAGAATTTGGAGGCAGAAATGTAGAGTAGATGTAAGAGTAAAGTGAAAATTAGGCAGGGATATTGGACATGGAGGTGAAGAGCCACACAAGAGGCATACTGCAGAGCTGGATTTGATAGTGATGAACAGCTGTTGGGCTGGGGTGTGGCAAAGGACCAAAGATCATTTCAACAAGCTTTGGGCATGACTACTGGTCATGATAACTATGGTTGACATTGAGCATATGGGAAAATGAGCTTTAATTGTCTGATTATACGAAGGTAAATGAAAAATCTTACTTAGTCTGAACATAACCAATAAGATAATGCTATTTAAAGATAATTTTTCAAATTTCTTATATTTTCAGGATCAGTATTCCTAGTTTGAAAGAATCATAGAATATTGTTGCCGCTGTTTTTTTTTAAGTGAAAAAAATTTAATTGAAAAATGGAAAGAAACCAGATAGCTAATAGACTTGCAAAAATAAAAGCCATGGGTTGTGTTTGCTGTAGTAAGTCATCTCCAACCCTGGAAGCTCACTGAGATTTCCAAGTAATATTTAAAGCATTGAGAAAATCAGTGCAGTCATTAGCATACTGAGAAATCACAGTTGCCCAACTCTGCTTATGCTAAAAGATTCTTTGATTTTGTATCACTGAGATTTGCTGGGGATAATTTATTGCATGGCATGAAAAATCCATGCTTGTTGCATATATGTCACTCCTTGTTGAACAAAGGGGTATCTATTCCTGTGCCTTTGTATTTAAATGTGTAAATGTGTCCGCAGCACTGGATGTCCAGGCAATGGGACTGGCTGTTGTGGCACAGCCGGTTACCTGCTGCTCACAATGCCTGTGTTGCTGCCGAGTCCCTGGGCTCCAGCACCTGCTGCATTTCTGATGTAGCTTCCTGCTCACGTACATGTACTGCATGATGCAGCACAGGAGGCACTGGGAGCTTGGCTTCCTGACACGCATTTGGGATTCTCACATGGAGTTTGTGGCTCCTGTCTCTAGCCTGGACTGGTCTTGGCTGTTGCAATTGGGGAGTGAACCAGCAGTGGAAGATACCTCCCTCTCCCCGTTGCTTTCAAAATCACAACTGGATTAAAAAAATCTCCAATTGAAAATGTGAGTGTTAGTTGCTGCACCTCCAGTTTTGTCTGAGTTGGCAATGTGCATTGAGAAAACATAGATGCCATGAAAACAGAGATTGGTGAGAAGAGCCCTCAGTAGTATCGGCTCTGACTTCCCCACAAGGTGGTAGCTGGTGTGCAGTGTATGTTTTGACTTCAAAGTGCATCTGGTCAAGTTGAGTCTAAAGATTGAATGAACAGTAGCAGAAGTGTTTGTCACCATTGTTTAAAAATATTTTTATGGACTTTCTTGTTTTCTGTCTCTGGTCTGTCTTAGTGCACAACACAGAGCTAGTTTCCTTACTCTGTCTTTGAGTCTTCAGTGATAAGCTTCTGATTTACATGTTGAATAAAAGTTTGAATTTTCTCTTTGATTTTATAGTCATATTCATCAGAGACCAACTGAGTTATTCTAAGACAATGTCATTTTAAAACATTTGTGTCTTTCATAGTTAATGGAGGTCAGAGTTAAATTTTATAGTGTCTCTAGATAAAATAAGTCCTTTAGTTAACATGCTTGTGGAGGTTCAACTTTGCTTTTATGGTGGATGGATTTTATCACTTTACACAGAGACACAATTGGACTTCATCTATGGGGCCCATTCTGCTCCCTCTGAGAACATATTGTTGTGCTTAGCAATTTGTCCTAATGGGCCATGGCGGGGCTGGGTCTTGAAGGGACCTGGGAATGAGTCATTTAGTCCTTGAGTCAATAAGAGATAAACTCCAATGAAGAAGGAAGAAAATGCACACAGATGTTGACTGGAAAAGGATGAAAGGGCTTCGGTAGTATCATTTTGCATCTGCCAAATTTAATGGGTTCACAATTTGAATTATTCAGTCCATTGGAACTGTGCTCCACATACATCCTGACTCTAAAAGTAATATGGTCTATTGCATTTGAATGCTTAGTGTCAGATTGTATTGCAAGACATTTGAAAACAGCAGGTCCTTTCTAAGGAATTCATATTTTTATTCACTACAGTCATAAAGCAATCTTTCTAACTTGATAAACTCTCGCATTGTACTGCTGTGAAGGGAGGATAAAGATGGAATGCCCTCGAAGAAGCTATTCTGTCTCTTGTACCACGGCCTTTCTCGCTAAACAAAGGCAGTATTCCTTATTCCTAGCTATTTACATCTAGAAGTGTAGAAAGATTCATGAGACCACTTAAATGCTTTGAGCTGCTCCGAACGTTGCCCTGCTTGAGAATCTGACCCTTGGAGCAGCATTTGGTTTAGCATTCCCGGCTGGCTGTGAGCCAGGGGCATTTATTCTTCAGGTTGGGAGGGCTGTCGGCCTTTCTCGTGAACCTTACATATATTGTTTTCCCTCCTCTGTGCTCTTCCAATTGCAAGATAAAGTGGTTGCCTCTTTGGTAATGCCCTGGAGAACAGCCACTTGTAGGGGACCATAGATCTTACTTTAGTGTGCGAATGGCCCAACATCTGGAAATACCAATTGTTGGGTTCTCTTTAGAAGATCTCTTTCTTTTTGTAACCTTAACTTTGTATGGCGTTGACGTGAGCTGTATGCATCAAGCTGCTTTGAGAGATTTCAAATCTCTCTGATTGTTTGCAAGGTTGGGATTTTCCATATAGCAAAACATACCTGAAGTGGCACTGAGAGCCAGGTGGTTTGAGGCAAGGAGTGCAAGAGGCGCACAATCCACACTGTTTGATCAAATACTTAGGATCCAGGAAGGTGGTTGGAGTTCCACAACAGTCTCTTTTTTGAAGTCATCATCTTTTTTTTATTTTAAATTTTTATATTTATTTGAAAGGTGGAGTGACAGGGAGACAGAGGAAGGAGAGAGATCTTCTGTCCACTTGTCCACTCCTTAAAGGGTTGCAAAGACTTGGGTTGAAATGAACACAGGATCCTGAAACCTCATCAGGTCTCCTTTGTGGATGGCAATGTCCGGGTATATGGAGCACCAACAGCTGCTCTCCCAGGTGTGTGGTAGCAGGAGGCCAGATTGGAGGTGGAGCGGTTTGGCCTCAATTTGACGCTCCCAAAAGGGAAGCTAGTAACAAGCATTGTTAGCTTCACCTCTTGTATCCTAGTGCTGGGCCCTGAAATCTCTTTGTATATAGATTCCTTTATTGTGTGCATGTTATTTGAGAGAGAGAGAAAGAACGCTCATAAAAAGGATGGTGGAATTGAGAGTGATGGGGAGACCTGAACCCAGTAAGTTCCACAAAGACATTGCACAAAGTACTGTGATGTTAATGCAGATAGTGATTGTCTTTGAAAGAAAATCATGCTTATGAACTTTGTGCCTCAAAACCTTAAAGGAACCCAGCAACAAAACTAAGCAAACAGCTGACGTTCAAGTGAACATTACTTGGTGCTGAGGTGCTAGAAGAACATGGATGTGAAGACACTTCTTGTTTTCATTAGTTTGTGGTTCATGTGGCATTTTTTTAGCACATATTTCCTGACCTTTTTTAGGCCCCCATTAGGTATGCATTTTGAATATTTTGTAACAATCTAAACTTTTAATCTGCTTTCCGTGAGCTTTTGAAGCAACTCTAATAGTTTTGTTAACTCCAGCTTTAAAATTTTCATGTAAGCCTCATTAACTGACATTGTAACTAACAAATAAGTATTATACCTAAGTACTTATCTATTTTGTTTGTAGCAGTTTCATCTAAGATTATTTAAGAATACGTTATTCAGTGACAACAAATAAAGTACTTACCATTAATTACTGAAAATTGGTAGAATTATGGGCATTCATTTACGTAGACATTTGTGTTCTTCAAACACATTGACAGATGGTACAGTTTGTCCCATTTCATAGACTGACTACTCTGTGAAGTGTGAAAACGCATGTTTTCAGCAATAATTTTCAGCAATAATTCAGGCAAACAATGAGGAAAGAGGCATCGTGTAGTCATCCTGATGAGTAGGAGCAATCTCTAGAAGTTGAATCATTGAAAAAGAGGGAGGGAGGGAGAGAAGGGAAGGAGGGAGAGAAGGGAAGGAGGGAGGGAGGGAAAGCAGCGAGGGATAGAGAGAGGAAGGGAGGAAGGCAGGAAGGGAGAGCGAGTGGGGGGAAGGAGGGAGGGGAGTGCCCTAGCTTTCTCACAGACTGAGTCTGTAAGCAGTGTGGGCTCTCCTTTCCCTGAGCTCCACTAATCCCCCTTGCGTGTTCCCTGTCGTACCGCTCTGATTTCCTGTTGAACACTTGGGCAGCTGAGCTGATCCTGTCAGCCCCTTGATGCCACTGATTTCATTCTGAGACATAGTAAATGTAGCTGATGAGTAAGTAAAGGTGCAACAAGTATTTTGTTTGTTCCATTGGTAAGGCCCAACTCAGGTTCAGAATCTGAGAGCCTGGTCCTTTGGTCTGTTTCACGTGGCTGAGAGCCCCTAATGACTCGCCTTCATCTCTGTCTCACACACACACACTCACACACACACACACTCTCACACTCACGTACACACCTGCTAGTTTTCTTGCATGCTGATATAATGAATGCTCTCTAGGGTTCAAGGAACACCATTGCACATGTTCCTGAAAGGAAATAGTCCTAAAGCTAAAGTCAGTCAAGGGTTTTTCTCCTCTTATAATTTTTACAAACTAGAATTTTCAAAAATAAAATTCCTCTCTCTTTCTGTTCTAGAAACTACCTCTTCAGGTTGCGGCTCGAGGACCTGTCTCTTCTGCAGGTGAGTGCCGTGCAGTGCCTGAGGAAGCTTCCCTCTTGCACCACCATTTGTTGAGGCTTTGAGGCAGTGGAGACAGACGCTGGGGCAGGTGTTAATCCAGGAGACAGACAAGGCGCCAGTTCCTGCATGGTGCAGGAGGCCTTCCATGATACACATTCCTTCAGTCTCCTTTTAGCCTTTCCCCCTGCTGGGCAGCCCCCGTCATTTCTGGTATCTTCCCCTTTCTCAGTGTCCACGGGCCTCACTCTCCCCTAGTTGGAGCCATCATTGATTGTTTCCTTCCATCGGTCAGCCTGCACACTCTTGGGACACATCCTTGCTTCCTCTTTATGTCATTTCTGTTGGTGTAAATATGAATTATGCTGAAAAGCCACAAAGTGAATGGTAATGGATAAATATGCAACGGACCTGCTTCTGTGATTATAGTCTGGGGGATGAGCCGAAGATGCTCACCATGCAGGAAAAGGATGTGACCAAAACTTGTTGCCAACGGAGGTTCTAGAACTCCTTATGGACAGGTCAGTCTTGGCATGAATGGTTTGGAAAAGCTTTTCAACCAGTTCTAAGAGCATCTTTGAGTAGCAGATCGAAGAAGTGACTCAAGTGGACTTCATTTCATCACGTTCTCTCTGATGCTGGTGTTTGTGAGCATCGAGGAGACGCTGAGGCTGGATTTTCATTCTAGACCTATGTTATATTCACCGGGGCCTGAAAAGAAGGCAGTGTCACACCCAAAGCTAAGCTGTCAAAATACAGAACCTTGGAAAGCTGCTAGGCCTGGATTTGTGATGCAGCTCTGTAATTCTCAGTAGTTGCTGGTTTTCTCATCCATGTAGGGCTACAAAGCACTACCCGCCCATATATCTAGTGAAAATCAAGACGTGTGGCAAGAAAGTGCAGGGGTTTTTTCCATACATGTCGATTGTTTTTGTTTTACAAAACAGTAATAATAACTAGTAAAATAACAACTTTTTTTCAGCCTTGAAGATTCATTGTCCTGCCACGATAGTTGTCTTTAAGTGAACTGATTGGTCGGTAAAATAATGGATCTATTGGTAAGGAAACAGAATGACAAGTAATTCAGGGACATTGATAAAGAAGCCAGTCGTGGAAAAGCAAATGGCAAGTGAGTGTGTGTATGTGTGTGTGTAGAATCTAATGAGAACACATTTGTGGAAGGCAGCGTCAGGGCAGTTACCAGGAATGGGGAGTGAGGCGCTTGTTGTTCAAGGGACACACAATTCTAGTTAGGAAGAGTGTGGTCAAGAGAGTTATTATACAATAAGGTGACCACATGTAGGAGCAGTGTCCATAGTATTTCTGATATGTGGTCTTAGTATTCTCACCTCATACATACAAAAAATACAGGATTTAATGTGTATGTTAATTAGATCGATTTAGCCTTCCTGGCTGCAGTGGGGGCACTGGTTTGATCCCTGAATGCCTCCTCTCCAGCTCTCCTTCCGCAGCTCTGGGTGGTCCCCCATGGTGCTGCCCAGAAAAGCCCTGCATGCACATTTCCCACCTTGTGCACCCATGCTGACATCGGCTAATGAGAAAAGAGGGCTAGGGGAAGTGACCTCAGGAGAAGGAAGCTTGCTGTGAGGAGATGTTTCTGGGTGAACCGGTGCGGTACCCCAGCGCAGGATTCACCTTCCCTGAGAGTCTCTGCTCCCCAGTAAGCTGCTGACTTCACTGATGGTTTGGTGAGCAGTGAAGACTTCAGTGGGGTTTGGTATACAGTGACTCTTACTTGTCTGAGGTGAATCTCAGCACCAGCAGAATATTCATGCAGAAAAATACCAGGAAGTGAGACGACTGTCTCTCAAAATTTGTTAAGATCTTCAAATAGGCATGCCTCCACATGCTAAGAAGAATGACCAGTGGGGTTGCTTTTCATTTGAAGAGGGAAATAGAGTTTTCACCCATGATAAGAGGAGTATTGACCCGTGCTTTAGAGGGCACCGTCTCACTGAGAGGACTGGGCGGAGTCTCGCAGTAGCCCACCACCTGCTGCAGTGTGGCTGTGGCATGATGATGCCCAGTCATGGCCAAGCCTAGGGACTGTTAGCCGTGCTGCTCCTCCTGCTCCCCGGCACGATAGCAGCCACGTCGTGTACATCACATTTAGTCTCGCCTTGAACATGAGGATGATTTTACAATAATAAAGCTTTCAGAAAAACATAAAAATGTTGCTGGCCTCCAGACTGACTAACCACACTGGTCCGTGTGTAATGCACCATGGATAGCCCAAGGTGAAAGGTCATTGAATGCAGCCTACAGAACACCTGGGCCTGCGGTTCATTTAACCTTACTGTCTCTTTCGAGCATTCTTTCGGGAAATAGCTCGACATGCATTTTTTTATATTGCTTTGTTACTATGACAAAGGGATTCACTACCTGCTTCTCACTTGCAACTCTAGGAATAAGCAGGAAGATTCAAGTCTGTATACTAATTTGCCACCTGCCTCTCTGATTTTTAACTGGAAAACTGGTAAATCTCAGTCTGCATGATCACAGGTGCCAAGATGGACATGAACTCCTTTTTCTGTGTCTCTGGATATTGGGGATTGGGTTGGCAGTTGAGTCAGTATCTAGTCTGGCTATTCTCAGCTGGGGTCAGTTTTATCTCCTGGGGACATTTGGCAAATATCTAGGGAGATTTTTCCATTGTGACAGCTGGCCAGGGAGGCTGGTCCTGGCATCTATGGGTAGAAACCATGGGTCGTCCTGAGCATCCCACTGCTCATGCCACAGCCTCTGCCCTCCTTGCCAGGCTTGAGAGGACACTGCATGGGTGGATTCAGCCTCACTCGAAATGTTTGGTCTGCAGTGTGCAGATCGCTTGATTAAATCTCCAGAATTTTTGATACGTTAGAGAATTCATCCCCTCCATTTTTATCTTTAGAACCTGACACATGTATGAATCCTTAGTGACCATTGCTGCAGAAGCTGCTGGAATGCTTAGGTTTAAATTGCTTCCTTTTATTAATATGAAATTAAATTTAAAAATAAATTGAGTCAATTTTTAACACCCTCTCTAATGGGTCATAACACTGCAATATGAGTTCCCTCTGTTGGAAATCTTCTCTATAATTTAAAGGATGATATACCAATTAATAATTCAGAATAATTATTCCAAAGAGATATTCACATTGGTTCCTTCCTTTTCAAAATTATGTTGTATTTTTTTCTAAATTGGGCAAAGAGTCTAGTATTCTCTGTAGTGCTTAAAAATCATGATTCTGTTCTGTATCATTTGCCTTTCTTTTGTTGTTTTCTGAAAATTTCAGCATTTTAAAAGTGGAAGGATCTTAGACTATCTTCCAAGGGTTAGCAAGCTAATATATGCAGGTCATAGTTTAAGTTTTATGGGAATACTATCACATCTGATCCTTTGCACTTTGTAAGCCTATGACCATAGCAAATAAGGTTGTATTGAAATATAGAAATCCACTCCTCCGTGTGTTATCTATCGGTCCAAGTTAGTTACAACTAAGGCCATCTCCCCATGGAGCTTAGATCCTTTACTGTCTGGCCCTCTTAAGAATCTGTGTTCCCCATCATGGTACCTAGTCCGTGTCCAGTTTTCCATGTTTCCCTAATGGATGAATGAACACAGGCTGATGGCAGTATGTTTTGTTAAAGCTTATTGGATTGTGTTTGGTTGTAAAGTTTATTTCCGCTCCACATACAACCCTGTAACCCTAGTAAGCCCTTTGGTAGCCTCCAGACACAGCATTGCTCCTCCACTCCGTGTCAGGCCTTGCTCCCTGGGAAACATTTCCTGCTGGCACCTGTTTCGTCTGCCCATCCATCCAAGCACACACTTGCCTCTTTCCCTGTGGAGGATTTATAATCGCTTGTGTAGTTTTATAAAGATGAGGGCTGAGGTTTTTGTGGCTTCAGCAAGTATTCTTCAGCTGTGTTCACTGTCACCAACCCTGCAGTGGCAAGTCACCCATGCAGAGGTTCCTGGGGTTGTCCCCTGTGCTGTCAAGAGCCCAGGATGCTCTCCTTCATGGCAGTTCTATCTTCACTCCAAACTTCCTGGGGAGGCACAGTGGATCACACGCAGAGCTTGTTCTGGGCCACACTAGGAATTGACGTGTTCCTCTGCCAACATTGCGATAGCTATACCTCAGCTGCCTGGCCTCTGTCGGCTGCCAGACAGAGCTGGAAATGCAGTTTGTGTACCTAAGAGACCTTCAGACATGGGTGGAACATTTTGGTGTTTTCTTCAAGGCAGTATCAGGAGCCTCCAGGGAAGGCTCCTGTTTGCTGTTCTTCCCCTCTGTCCCCTTATCATTCTCATTTTTGTATTAGGACAAACATTCATTTATGATTCTAAGATTTACGTAAATGAGAAGCAAGGATACTTTGAACAAAGCACTTGTTTGGACCTGCTTTCTGCACAAGGCTTTCTGAGGTCAAGGCTGAGACGGAAGGAGGGACTGAGTTATCCCTAAAGTGTCTATGACCAAGAAAATTCAAAAAAAAAATTTGTAGCCTTTGACTTTAATGAAATATTTTTCCTTTCTATATCTGTTTAATATATTTATATATACATGTATATGTAGAATTTTTCCTGATACCATCCCACAGGCACAGGGATTTCAGCCTTCTTGCTGATATGATGCCTGGATTTAATTTCTTCAAGGAAAAGTTGTGCTGCAAATTCACAATTATGCTTGTTTGCTATAATGTTCATGACCCAATTTGTCATGGAATGATGACATTACTACCTGACATACTGTGACGGGGTCGCGTGCTCATCTCTTTATTGGAATTTTCTCCGTTGCTCGACAGCATTCATGAGTAGTATTTTCAGTATTTTTTAGAGGAGCAGTTGAGGTTGACAGTTGATATGATTTAACCAAGATTATCCACTTGATACGTGGTGGTGCCAGGATTTCTGCAGTCAGTCACCAGGGACAATTGTTGCTTAATCAGTAACCAGCATTTCTACTTTATTACACTCATCGGCTGGCTTCTCCACCACCTAAAGTTGACCATTGACTTATGGTGACTATAAATGTTCATTGGTCCTTGTTTTGTGTGTGTGGGTTTAATGTCTGGTTACCTGGAAACACAATTTGCGAAAGGGGTTCACAGTGGTGTGATTGATGGGGGGGGGGGGAGTGTTCCCAGTAACAACAATTCAAGTGCATTGCAGGGAAAGGAAGGAGGAAAGGGTCTGTTCTTCCTGGGAGCAGGGCCTCCTCCTGGCCCCACAGACAGTGCTGCAGCAGGAGCAGATAGGCAGCAGGCCCTGCTGGAGATGACAGAGCAGTGGGTTCTCATCCAGCTGGCATTATTTATGATTCACTTTGTCCCGTGATGCATGGGCCTATCGGTGCCTCTCCTGGTGAAGTGGCGCTCATCAGCACCAGTTCTGCAGAGAAGAGGATGGCTGTGAGAAGGATCAGCCAACACTGACCGCATTAGGGGATGTGCTGGAGAACCTGGTGGGTCTCAGTAGCACCTGCAATCAGCACAGTTCCCAGAGCATGCTTAAGGGTCGTAACTGGGCTCGCCTCTATGTTCTGCACTCCGACTGCACAAATACTATCTCAGCCGCAGAAGAAATAGTATGACTGTGTGCCTTGGAACAAGTGCTGCAAACATTATTAGCAAGTGCATTTCTTTGCATTTACATACCTTAGTGTTTAGAACTGATTCTGAATTCCTGCTTTACTTGCAGCTTCCAACATTAAGCTGATTTTGAATGCCTACGTTTCTTAGTTGTGACTATCATTTTATCTCATGACATGAGGCCAGGACATTTTGGTAATACAATTGCAAATGGTACCTGATAAATTACCGACTGCTAGATTATGTAAGTGTTCATTTCATCTAAGATACATTTCTGCATCTGTGTCAGACATGGGCCCCACCCTGGCATAGCATGGTTGGAATTAGCTGCTCAGACTTTTGTTTGTTTCTAATGCATCACCCCTCCCCTTTCCCCTTCCTCCTGTGGGACACAGGTAGAAGAGCCACCATGTCAGAGAAGCCCATTTTAAATGTAAGTAATGAATCCCGTGTTGGGTGGGAGATGTACTGCTCTCCCTAGGGGCCAAGTGCCTTGAGAGACAAAGCATAAGTTGCCTTGGTGGTCTGCTGTTCTCTAGAATGAAGGATATGAAATTCTGGACTCAGTGACTTAGAGCCGTGGGAGCCATTTGTCATCCTGAAGTGATTCCTACCTGGTGGAGTGGCACAGAGTAGCTGTGGCTCCAGCCATGCGGGACGGTGCCTTGGCTTAGCAATGGCTGCCGATGCTCTGGTCCCTTGCTGCTGCCATTCGCCTTTCCACATGACCGCTACAGCAGATCACTGTATTTAGTGTGTTCACAGCAGTGCAGCAGATCACTGTGTTTAGTGTGTTCACAGCAGTGCTTAGCGCCCTAGCACGGGATTCCCGATGTGCTGCTCTATGGGCTGGCTGCACTGTGCCAAGTTCCATCTAATGTTGCATTTGGGGGATTCTTTTATGTATGTGTTTCAATGGAAAGCAGGAAGCATATGTTCAAGTTTTCACTTAAGAGCAATCTATTTCTTCTTTTTTTTTCTTTTTGTTGATTTTTTTCCATTTTTTAATTTTATTTTTGACAGGCTTTACATAGTTAGGGTACAAAGATTCAAGGGCTACAGGGAAATGGGTAAGACTATTATTTCTACACATTTTTTTCTATATCTGGGGTAAAGGGGGAGATAAAGGGAGAAGCCCCACCCAAGTCTCCCACCCATCCCAGGTTCAAATGCATTTTCGTTTTTTTAAAAAATTTATTTGTTATTTTTAATTCATTAATTACATTGTATTATTTGACACAGTTACATAGATACTTGGATTCTCCCCACCCCTCCCCAAACCCTCCCACCATGGTGGATTCCTCCACCTTGTTGCATAACCACAGTTCAAGTTCAGTTGAGATTCCCACATTGCAAGCATATACCAAACATATAGTCCAGCATCTTATTGTCCAGTCAAGTTCAACGGCTTCTTAGGTATACCCTCTCTGGTTTGAAGACAGAGCCAGCAGAGTATCATCCCAATCAATTAAAAGCTCCAACATACCATCAGCAAAAATTTACATCATTATGGAATTGACATAGTAATGAGTAACCAATATGTTAAAAGTAAATGCGAGTTCTTAACCACCTTCTGTGACCACCTCATTGACATTTCAATTTTAGATTATACACAACATATAACATCCATAACATAACATCATATCATCTTAAATTAAGGCATACCACATGATCCAGCAATAGCACTCCTAGGAATATATCCAGAACACTTTTTTTATGAGAAACCAACATGCACTCCTATGCTCATAGCAGCACAATCAGTAATTGCAAAAACATGGAAGCAGCCAAAATGCCCATCAGCAGAGGATTGAATAACAAAGCTATGGTTCATCTACTCCATGGAATACTACTCAGCTATTAAAAAAAACAAAATGCAGTTCTTTGTGGCCAAATGGGCCAAACTGGAAACCATAATGCTAAGGGAAATGAGCCAATCCCAAAAGGTTAAATACCGCAAACTATTTCTTCTGAGATTATTTGTCTATTCAAAAGTCAGAGTAAAACAGAAGGACATGTGCAGACAGATAAGACACAGTAGGGGAGGGGGGGAGAGAGAGAGAGAGAGAAAACACGCACAGGAGGGGTGGGGGAAGAGAACAAGTGAGTACAAATGCATACTTGCAGTCACTGACTCACTCCGCAAATGGTTGCAATGGCTGGGGCTGAACTAAATTGAAATTGGGTTCCAGAAACTCCAGCCAGGTCTCTTGCATGTGGGGCAATGGTTCAAGCATGTGGACCATCTTTTGTCGCTATACCAGGTGCATTAGCAGGACACTGGATTGTAAGTGGAGCAGCTGTGACTTAGGCATAGTATGAGGGTATGAGTACCTCTGGAATATCCCAAAATCCATCTCAGTGACTTCCTCAGGGGCCTCACGTGCTACAGCAGTAGGTGCACAGATCCATGACCTGGGTGTGAGGGTTCCAGGCATGCCTTTGGAAGTAGGGAGAGGTGGAGGCTGGGCATAGTCCATTTTTTTCCTGCTACCACCCTTGTGGGAGACTTGTAACAGCTAGGGCTGGGTCAGGCAGAAACCAGGAGCTGGGAAGTTAATTCAGGTCTCCTACATGGGTGGTAGGTGTCCAGCTTTGGAGCCAGGCTACTGCCTCCAGGGTGCACGTTAGCAGGAAGCTGGCATTGGGAACAGAGCCAGGGCTTGAATCCAGGCACCTTAGTGTGCATGTGGACATCCTGCTGAGCATCTTCACATTGTGTTAAATGCCCACTGCACTGTTCAATAACAATAAAGACAGTGTGATTGTTGACCTTACTTCATACCTATATGTTTGTTTGATTCTATATGTGTGCATGTGTATGTTTGTTGGGGCTGCTGCAACACAGTTCCCTATGCTGGTGTGTTATAAACAAAAGGACATGATTTCTTTTAGTGGTCCAGGCTGCAGAGTCCAAGAACAAGGCAGAGCCAGTATCTGTTGAGTGTCCATATCCTAGTCCACCCATGACACTTCTGTCACTGTGTGCCTGTCAAGGAAAGGTGAGGGAGTCTCAGGTGTCTCCTTTATATCTTGAGGACTTTGCCTTCATGACATGTCTGCTCTCCTCCTGACACCATCATCTTGGAGCACATGAAGATGGTGGCATAGCCATGGGGTTTCTGTGTGTGCAGGTGAAATGTGTGAGTTGGTGCTGCAGAACTTGGGAAAAGTTAGGCTCTGTTTAAGGTTGAACTTGTTGCTTTGCAACACAGAGGTGTTACTGGATTTCTAAGGTGTTACTGGATTGTCTGCTATATCACACTAATTTTCCTTCTGTGCCTGCCCTGCCTCCATTTAGTTTCCTCAACGTGGGTAGTCGCTTTTCCATCCCACAGCACTTTTATCCTCTGCAGACGGGGATTTCCAGGCCTCTCCTCCATTCAATTAAGATGTGCCCCGAGTGGCAAGCAGCCTATTAAGCAGCCTATTGCATTCCCATCTGGGTTTATGTGTGTGTGTGTGTGTGTGTGTGTGTGTGTGTGAGCCCACATGGCTTGAGGCGTACTGTCTCACGAGAAAGAAAATATGAAATACTTTCTATCTTCGATGCTATTTCACTGTCTACTCTTATTTTTGCCTGTATGCTTGCTGAAACTTGAAAATTCTGAAATATCACAAAAGGCATTATTTCAGAAAGTAATGCTGACATTGGAGAATTGGAATACGACTTCTGATCAGTTTACTTTCTGCGTGATATTGCATGTTTGATCCAAGACTTTCAAACATGCAGATCCCTTTCTTAAACTGGAGAATAAAAATAGGAAACCAAATTGACATTGGTTATAAAAAGCAAAAAAAAATCAGAATTAAAGGACAGTTAGACCTTGTAATATCTGACCAATTGCAAGGTGAGATACAGAATTACAAGTGACCATACATGTGACTGTGTTCTCTGAGTCCGGGAAGACTCAGACATTCCAAGACAGGGATTTGGACTGTTGGGTATGGACAGTAAGGGGTTGTAACATCATTCCTCAGATAGAAAACAGGACAGGAGATTTCAGAAGGGGTTGGAAGGAACAAGGGCAATCCGTTGAGCCTGAGGTGAATGTCTCCTGACCTGGTTTTGGATGAGTTTGTTGACACAGATAGAGAATGTCTGAGTGTGTGGAACATTCCCCAGGCAGTGCCGGCTGCAGGTGCTGAGGCTTATCCTACAGATGTGGTGGCTCCCCAGACCTGTGGCACCCTCACTCTCAAAGCTTCTGTGACTGGTGGCACTAAATGGGGAAGTGATGACGTGTGAGGAGGCCCTGGATGTGAGGCATGAAGCCCACATGTCCTCTGGCTGCATTTCTGAGACAGGACTTGGAGATCGCCCAGTGCTGGACATGATGTGAGATTTTGTTTCTCATTCCAGCTTTATGTCTCTCCAGTCCCTCACTGTTTCTACCCATCATTTCCACAGCTTGTGGTGAAGCAAGGCTTGGCTGTATGTGGAGTCAAGAGTCTGTGAATAAAGGAACCCATTGCTATCAATTCTTTTCTGCGAGGAGAGAACTCAGATATCACCAACTGTGCCAGTCTTTATTTACTGATCTATCTCTTCTTGCAAAATGTGTCCGTTATTCCCTCCAGGTACCACATGAATACTATTGGTAACTTGTTGATGATTTCTGAAATCTCAGTACTGGATGTGGAGCTACAGGGGATCGACAATTGTCCCAAATATGGAGAGTTTAATTGTTGAGGAGAAAGAAAAGAAGCTGTATTAGCTGACTGAATGGCACAGTGAGGCAAGACTGTGAGAGAATGTTACGTAAGCGCATACCATGGCCAAGAGCCCCGCGGGGAACTTGCTGGTGTCTGCTGGCCTGCTTCCTTCTGCTAGGATGGCCCATGCAGTCAGTGAAAAAGCTGGAATTCAGAATCATTTGTTCAAATTTCCAGTTTATTTTTCTCCCACGATCATTTTCTCTAGAATTAAAATTGGAAGTTTTTTTTTTCATGTGCCACTGGAGGAAAAGTTGAGATAGATGACTTCTTTGGCCTTTAAGAAGTCAGACATTTAATGAAGGCGTTTTTGTGAGAGAGGAGTAATTTGAATTGCCCAGAGTCTTTCATTTCAAGTATTTGAGACATTGAAATTTATAAAGTAAGTCAGATTGACAAATATACTTCACACAGTGCATTCTGCCGGGGGGAGGAAGGCTGGAGCGCTCACCTGAAGCTTCTGTTTTTGTTGACAAGGTAAGATTTATGGGCCTGAAAAATTGATAGTGGTTGCGGTGGTGCTGTCACCAGGCACTGCCTGATTAATTAGTGTGTGTGACATGAAATGAGATGTGGGAAGCTCGTGGCAGGAGGAGATACCCCCAGGGCAAGACAGCAGAGTCTTGCCCCAGGACCTCTCGGTCTGGGTTCTGCTGCTCTCTGAGGGACACATCATTGTCATCAGGGTGTCCAGCACATTGTGGAGAGTTAAGCCCCAGTCCTGCTGTTTACCACCAGGGACCACTAGTGGGGACACACACACACACACACACACACACACACACACACACACCTTGGTGACTGAAGATGCCTTCAGACATTCACATCTATTCCTTAGGGGTCAGAATCACACCTGTTTGAGAATCACTGGTCTACACCAGCCATAATTGCTTCACCTTTTCAGTTTCACATATAAATCAGTTTACTTTTCTTTGTATGGAACCAAGTGTGTGTTTTGAAGCAAGCATTATCTTATATGACAGCTTTTGTGTAGTAAGTCACCCTTAAGGCGCAACACGACAGCCTAGTGGGTAAATCCTCACCTTGCATCTGCCAAGATCCCATATGGGTACTGGCTCATCCTGGCTGCTCCACTTCCCATCCGGCTCCCTACTTGTGGCCTGGGAAAGAAGCAGAGGACGGCCCAAAGCCTTGGGACCCTGCACCTGTGGGAGACCTTGGAAGAAGCTCCTGCTTTAGATGGGCTCAGCTCGAGTTGTTGTGCCACTTGTGGAGTAAACCAGCAGATGGAAGATCTTTCTCTATCTCCTCTTATGTCTGCCTTCCTAATAAAAAAATAATAAATAAATTTTTAAAAAAACCTCTTGGTCACAAAAAATAAACAACAAAACCACCCTGTAAACAGATATGTAAACCCAGAAAGAACTGCTGAACTATTCATCTTCTATACATTTATTTCCATTTCTGGAAATACAGTGGGCTTGGTTTCCTGGCATTCTGGGAATACACTGGGGTGCCACAGTAACTGAAAAGCACGAAGACAAAGCTGGGGATCTGTTCCCTGTGTCTGCACTGTGTGTGTGCTGTGGCCAGGCTCAGTCTGTGCATCCAAATTCATCTGTGTTGTGGAGATGACGGGGTGGGGAGGAATGGGTCTCTCCCGCGCCCGTGCCTCTGGCCCCTGTATGTGTGCCTCCATCTCTCTTTCGTAACTTTGTGTGTATGCATCTATGTGTTGGATGTGTATCTTTTCTGTGTGTGTGTGTGTGTGTCTGTATGCCCTCCCTCCAAAGCTGCAGTGTGTGTTGTATCAGTGATTTCTTTCTGTGTCTCTGTACATCATTATTTGCGTATATACGATATGAATGAGGATACATTCATTGGGAGTGACTATTGAGTTTTGTTGACTCACGGGTATAGGAGTAAAGCATTTTGAGAAGTTTCAGTGAAGCTGTACTTAGGATGTGCTGAGCACCACAGAACTATCTCTAGGAAACAAACAGGCGCTTCCAGTGTCACTGGGTTAGGATTTTATTCATGACAAAAGACTTCTAATTTAAAAATAGCATTTAGAGAAAAGTGTTTTGGCTTTGTTTGGTGTGTGAGATTAGAACGCTTGACTGCTTCTGTTTTCTTCCCTCATTTCCACTTGTTTCAAGTGTCTCCTGATGCAAATCCAACTGGGTTTAACCCTAAGGTGTTGGCTCTTGGTTCATCTCACCCAGATCACTTTTTGTGCACAGCTGCTTCATCATGCTGCTGGTTTCTGATGACTTTCCCTTTGTTTGAATGTGGGGAAAAGGTTGCAAATGACTGATTCATGCACCTGTACTGGCTTAGACAAGTAAACACGTTAGTGGTGCCTGCTGATTCTCTCCTGCCTTCTCAGACTTCCTGCTGCGCTTCACTTCACAGGAGAGGCCCTGCTGCCCCTTCAACTGCCTTTCTCTGCCACCTCAGGAGATGTCTGTAGGCCCGCTGCCACTCTACTCCTGGGCCCTGGGGGACCAGTTGCCCAGGACCTGCTGAGATGTTCTTTAGAACAGGGTAGGGAAAAGAAGAGGTGGCCGGTTTAGGAATCCTTCCACCTGCCCCAGAAGGGTGCTTGGGTATGACTGTGATCTCCAACCCACATTGTTTCCTTCATAGCTTCACATATTGCAAGGCACTGACTGGCCAGCTCTCTGCATAGCATGTGGCTAAATGCCCTGCTAGAGACGCTCTGTCCCTCTGACTTTTTTGTGTAGTCTCTTCAAATCTTATGCGATAGTGTTGCCACCAGGGTCTTGATGAATATAGTAGCCTCTAGATGTATTTAACATGTTTCCATTACTTGGAAACATTTTTGATTCTACTGTAGACCCAACATGTATGTTGTATGTTTCTTTTAAATTTGCTTTATACTACTTGTTTATTCTCTTTATTCCTCAATTTTAAAAAAGTTTATTTCAGAGGCATGGGGAATGGAGGGAGAATGAGTTGGTCAATCAATATGTAAATAAATTTTCATCTACTGATTCACTTCCCAAATGCCCTCAGTGGCTCGGGTTGGTCCAGGTCCAATCCAGGAGCCTGGGACCTCTTGGTCTCCCATGTAGCTCACAAAGACTTTTCCTCTGGAAGTAGGAGTGTGGCTGGCAAGGGTGGACCCATCCCGCCTGGAAGGGGACATGAGCATCTCAGCTGGAACGGTAGCTGCTAAGCCAGTCTTCAGCCTCATCATTGATTTTGAAGACAGAGGTACTAGGAGTCTACCTGATTTATACTATTTGGTTGAATAGTGTATGTGTGTATTACAGTTTTAAGAAACAGAATTTTCAAAGAAGTTTACAATATTTGGCTATAGTATGCTTTGACAGCCTTTGTCTATAATGTTATGATCGTGCTTTTTGAAACTTGGACCGTGTGGTCTCTGGTTGTACTGATCAGCTTTAGCTTTATGCACAAAAACAGCCATAGATACTGTGTAAGCAAATAGAAATGGATGAGTCCCAGTGGAAGTGTAATTTTCCCTAATCCATAGTAGGCCGAATTTCACCTGCTGGCTATAGTTTTCCAAGTCCTATATCAGAGTCACAGAATACTAAATATATGGATACAATTTATTGCAAAAGTATGAAATGTTTGCAGTTCTGCAAATTATAAATCTTTATATTGGATGAAATTATAAAATTTCTGACATTTAAATTGATTTAGGGAAGGCTAGTTACATTTTTCTAAAAATGTTCCACATACAGAATTTCTAGACGCTTAGAATTGCCTATGTGCAAAAGAATTTGAGTATCAAGTGTTTGAATTGCATAGCATCTAGTGTAGTATGTGATACCTGAAAACAGGAGGAGATGCTGCTCCTCTCACAAATACCTCTACATTCTTACTGAACCCTTGAAAGAGTTGATGTGGGAGATACCTTTCAGAATGTGCTGGTGCCATGAAGGCCTGGTCATCTCACCAAATGTAATTGTATGTTCCTGCGTTTGCCCACCTGAGCGCAGTGTCTGTGTTTGTGTGGAGTGCAGTAGGACAGAGCGATGTGAGAATGGTTGTAAAGGGACCAATTCTGTCCTATCTCATGCACTGTGGACAGGCTGGGCTGCTCTCCCTGTGTAGGATACAGTGCTCATGCACTGTGGACAGGCTGGGCTGCTCTCCCTGTGTAGGATACAGTGCTCATGCACTGTGGACAGGCTGGGCTGCTCTCCCTGTGTAGGATACAGTGCTCATGCACTGTGGACAGGCTGGGCTGCTCTCCCTGTGTAGGATACAGTGCTCATGCACTGTGGACAGGCTGGGCTGCTCTCCCTGTGTAGGATACAGTGCTCATGCACTGTGGACAGGCTGGGCTGCTCTCCCTGTGTAGGATACAGTGCTCATGCACTGTGGACAGGCTGGGCTGCTCTCCCTGTGTAGGATACAGTGCTCATGCACTGTGGACAGGCTGGGCTGCTCTCCCTGTGTAGGATACAGTGCTCATGCACTGTGGACAGGCTGGGCTGCTCTCCCTGTGTAGGATACAGTGGTGATTGTTGCTGTTGAAACTGGAATACATGCTATTCGCAGATGACAAAGGCAGTGATGCTGGCATGGGTGCCCAAGGGGCCCTGCACAAGATGGAACCCTTGGGAGAGGCTTGGTTGTCTTGTGACTCAGATTTTCCCTGCTCTACTCTAGCTGCTTTCCAAGTTCTGTTTGCTGTTTTTTCGGCCCTAACATGCTTAATTAGCAACAGTCAATGTGCTTATGGTGGCGATTGAGAAAAATGATGAACATAAGAGTGAAAGCATGTTATTAAATGAATATGGCTGTCTTGTTTGGACTGGACAGGTGTGTTCTCTGCTCACCTAGGGCCCCGTCAGCTCTGAGTGGTGAAGCCAATCCCATGAGAACCTGCCTTGCAGAGCACCCGCCTTGCAGAGCACCCTTGGGCATTTGCTCCCCTGGCACTGAGGATTCTGAGTACAGAGAGGACCCTGCATGTCTTCCGTGTTGCTCAGCACAGTGATGGGAGGTGGACTGCAAGTGACAAACATTGCTGCACCTTAGTCACATGACCAGGGAGCTGGAGGGGCTGGATGCCAGGGTCTGGGAATAAGAAACAGGCAGTAAAATGACAGGGGTAAAACTAATCAATGCAATATAGATTTTAAAATTAGCTGTTACAGATTGTTTTTATTGTGACACTGAAGGTAGCATGGCAACCCCTTATCTGAGCATCTGTGTGTGGTCAGGAAGGACGAGCTAGCCCTTAGTTTGTACAGTATTCATGGCAGCATTAAGCAAGGAGATGTTTGTTTCTTGGCACAGTACTGGGGTCACTTTTCCCCAAAGCCTGTGCATCTTGCCTCAGTTTTCAGGAAGGTACCCATTATTATTTCTTTTTAACGTGCTTTATTATTTCAAAGGGAGAGATGGAACAGATAGGAAGACTTGTCCCACACTGGTTTATTTCCCCAAGGTCTGCAACAACTGAGGCTGAGATAGACCAAAGCCAAGAACAGAGTTCAGATCTACCCTGGAAATGGCAGGGATCCAGGCCCTTGAGATATCGCAGCTGCCTCGCTGGGTCTGTCTGAGCAGGATGCTGGAGTCTGGGTGCAGAGCTGGGTGCAGGCCTAGGCGCTGTGGTATGAGGCATAGGCAAACCATCCACTCCTCTGGAACTAATGTTTATAATTAGTCATTTGCCTAGTTTATTGGAGGATAAGAGAGATGGGGAGAAAGTGAGAGCCCCTTCTGTTGATTGATCTCCAAGGTGCCTGCAGAAGCAATGTTTGTCCAATCCAAAGCTAAGGCATGGCGACTCAGTCTGGGTCTGCATGTTAGCAGGAAGCTAAAATGGGGAGCAGAGCTGCAAATTGATCCCAGGCTTTCCCAGTTGGGTGTTGGTGCCCCAAGCAGCAGCTCACCTCTGGGCCAAAAGCCTGCCCTGCCCATCCCTGGTTTTTGAAAGTGCTTCTGTTTGCTGAGGCACTCCCTTAGCCATACAGGTGGGTCCAATTGCACAGTGGAAGTGCACCTAAGGGTGGGGAAGGGTATTCACCTCTTCTGGATGCTTCATGAGGCCCTATTGCCCAACCGTGGAGGAGTGATTGGCAGGGTGATTGACCTGGGGTCTGGATCCAACTGATGTGGGAGCTAGGGAGCTGGTGTTTAAGTGTAGCTCAGAGAAGTCACAAGGCCGTCTGCTCTGGAGTCTCATGACTTTGAGTAAAGCACTCTGCTGAGTTAGAGGGTTAATATGTGGAGTATCTGAATCCCATGTTTCTTTGGGGAAGTAGGGTCCCAGGCATTTATGTCCCTTGGAGCTGACACGCAGAGTCCGCTGTCTTGGTTGGTGCTCAGCTCAGCCACCAAAGCTGGAGAATCCCCTGCAGGATAAGTAGGGAGAGGAATCCACAGAGAAGGCAGGAGGGTTTGACCCTGCAGTCAGGTGCACCAGGCGAACATTTTGTGAACAAGGATGTTTTCAAACAAAAAGTGTTAGAAGTCCTCTCTAGGGCGGGTGGCAGCCTAGACAGCAGTTGGAAGGAAAGAGACAATGGAATGATGCCTACATGCTTCTAATTAAAGGAAGGAGGCTTGTGAAGAAGTATCGGAGGCGCGAGGAATTCCACACACCCCTGCAGATGTCTCTTCCTCCCTTCCTCTACTTTGGTGTTATTATTGGAGTTGAAGGATGTAAGTGTGGCCTAATGGGCCCTCTACCCCAGACTGACAGAGTTCATGTGGCTGTAGGTGTGTCCGGTTCCCCATTCCACACTTCCTGAGTCAGCACCCTGGCTGTGAGAACTGAGTTTTCCCACCCCTAAAATGGGGACAGAAGTGTACTTGGAGCCCTGTTGCAGTGCAGTGACCAGCACAGGAGAAGTGTTGTTGGAGCTAACCCTTTCTGTGCTGGCACACTCCCTCCAGAGGCAGATGCCCAGGACAAACACGGAGGTCCTGTTCCAAAAGTGCTCTCTTCTGCAGTCACCCACAGTCTCAACTCTGGTCCGTGGGTGATGTCCTCGGCGGCTTACCCATGGGAGGAGTGGAGTAAGGAACTAAAGGGCACAAGAATCCCATTGGCCATGATTATTAAAAAGTAATTGATACATGGAGTGGACTGTGAATCAGCAGAATGGAAGTAATTACAGTTTTGCCTTTTCTCCTTTGCTGACCCATTGTTCCTCCCAAGCAGGTACTTTCTCTACATAATTTGTTCAGCATGTGTCTATGTTGATATTTTTCAGGTGAGCAAATGCAGGTTTGAGTTCCCATTAAGAATGGAGATTCTTCGCTTTCCCTGTTTAATATCAATTTCTTTTCAGATTGTAAAATAGCTATTATTTCATAGTCAATTGAAAGATCTTACTGTGCTAGGTAATCACTACAATATGCTTTCAGTTAGAATTGCAACAGTTAGTAAAATACATCTGGCACAGAGGAAATCATTATATGTGTTCGTTTTACTATGTATGTATGTAAATATATAGCTATGCATGAATGTGTGTGTGTCCATGCATGTGTGTGTGATAGTGAAACCATGGTTGTGACAGTGAGATAAACAGGGACGAATTCCATGATCCAGGTTCTGTTACCTGCTGTGACCATGCCAATGAGGGGACAGATGAGCCTTTTTAAAGCTTGGTTAGAGACAGCTAGGGAGCAGTCCTGGAGATGGAGGGACGGGTTCTGCCTTTGTGTCCAGGCCGATGTGAAGCTGTGTTGGAGAATTTGGTGAGAGGGGGTGGCATGAGCGATCCGGCAAACAGGCTTGTTTACCCAGCTGGGTGGTGTGCTGGACAGGATTCTGCCCCCTCTTTGTTGTGGGCAGTGCCTATGACTTGGGCTTGACATCATGGCTATAATTAAATTGCCTATAAGCCAATGGTGAAGGGAGTTTTCAGATGCAGGTGAGAACCGTGCTTGGCTGGGTGGGTTGAGATTATCCCGGTTCTGCTATATGTTGTCTCTTGTTTTATAGCTGTACCTCTTTTCTTACTGTTAGATAAGCGTAATTATAAGTTATTTTAGCATTAAGGCTGTTATCACTGATGATTTCTTTGAACTTCATATCCCCATATTTGATTATTAGAGTGCTTAATATTTCCTCTCTGTTCTCAGGTCAGCAAAGCTACTCACACCAGTCAGGTGACTTGCTCACGGTAGCATATCTAATATCAGCACAGCCAGAGCACACAGTCTCCCCCAGATTTCATTACAGACCCTATGGCCACCCCCAGTCTGTTTTTACTGACTCAGACACAAGTCACACCTCAGACCAGGTAGTAGAG
Source organism: Ochotona princeps (assembly GCF_030435755.1). Lineage (NCBI taxonomy): Eukaryota > Metazoa > Chordata > Mammalia > Lagomorpha > Ochotonidae > Ochotona > Ochotona princeps. The sequence continues at coordinate 35,488,462 of NC_080854.1, forward strand.
TATGATCATTAATATCTACTTTCATTATTTCATGGCTACAGGAAAGAGTATGGATGACCTTCTGTGTCTCTGATTCCACATTGAAACCCAGATGGAAAATATTTTTTAAAAATTGCATTGTACTGAGCATATACAGTTGCTTCCTGCCTTGTGATTACCCCCTAAGTAACCGTGTAGCAGCTGCTTACACAGCATTTACATCGAATGAGGTATCAGGAGTCATCTAGTGATTATTTAAAATCTAAGGGCGATGTTTATGGCTTCATCACGGATACTGTGCCATCTCATGTAAAGGACTCCAGTGTTGGCGTCTGCAGGGTCCTGGCACAACCTCCTGCAGGTGCTGAAGGATCAACAGCTCTAACTTTCTCTCATCTGCCATCTCCTTGGGGCTCCCCCCCCCCCGCCCCTCCTATCTGCTGGAACTGGGGGAGTGGGGGACAGGGGGCATTGTAGTTCCAGTGACTTCCTGCAGATGGGGCGGTGGCTGATTTAGTGTGATCACAAAAAAGAGGTGGCAGGGTCTCAGTCTCCCTCATAGTTCCTTTCCAGTCGCACCTGTTCCAGGGTGGTTTCTTTGTGCCATTCCCAGGGAAACAGTTCTTGATTCCAAATGTCTTACAACTTGGGAGAAATAGTGTCTTTCCTTAGCAACCTGGAAGATAATTGTGTTATGTAAATACTACATTCCCTACACATTTATTGGGTTTGAAGTCATCACCATTTCTGAAACAAATGAAGGTGTACCTACTTCAAAAGTAGATTAGTATGTTTAAAACGCAGATAAATAAAATTATCCCCCAAATTATTAGGCGATTACAAATCCAACAGTTGGTACTGATTAATTATCTATTTTAAAATTCATGATAAATTGCAGCAATCTGTTGCAGTGTTGAAGATGATTATTTATGAAGTGTGATGTAAATGAAGTTTGCCACAGTCTAAAGGAAATGAATTCCTTATTAATACCCAATTATCTTTCTTTCACTTCTGGATTCCGTATGTCATACCTTTGCACCAACTTTTACTGCCAGAAACAATAATATTTATTAAGATGGCATTTTTAGTTGTACCATAATCAAGTTTTATTCAAATTCCAGATCAGTATTAACCACATTGCCATCTATAGGCAAAATCTGAACTTTCTTGCAAAAAGTAAACTAAAAAGAATAAGCTTTCTGTTTCTTCTCCTCGGAGTCCTGTGACCCCATTTCATGGTTTGCTAAATGCGCAGGTGGTCTTAACATGGTTGGCACAGTCATCCTTCCAAAGTGAATCGCCAACTGTCCACATCTCCCACCCACAGAAAATCTAAGTTTATTGCTGAGGATTGTAACCTCAGTCTTTCTCAACATTTTTATCAGGGTGCTAAAACTATTTGTGGATTGTTCTGGGTCAATAGGTTGATAGCTTTACAACCCATTAGTTTTTAACATATGCAATCTACCAATTTGAAATTTTGAAGGACAAATAATTAGCTGAACAGCTGGGGCTGACTCCATCACCAGCACGACAAAGGACCAACTGCACTTATCAGCATGGGGAAACAGCAGAGTTCTTTCAGAAAGCACAAATCGATTGATTTATGTGGCTCTAAAACTCTGGGTCCTATTTTTGACTCTTCAGTGTGTATTGCTCTGAAGCCAAATGTTGATAGTTTGGTTTTCTCTAGGTGATCCTGGCGTGTCTGAATCACTGTTTTGAATGCTCTGCTTTAAATAGTATTCTTCTTATGGGAAATGGCAAATGTAGAGGAAGAAAAGAGTAGGCTTGTCTTGAAACTTGCTGTGGAATCAGGTGTGGTGATCGCCAGAGGCACATGACAGTCTGTGTGTGAGCCTGGCTGTGGAGAGGAGGGAGACTTTGTTACTGACCAACAAGGAGGAAGGAGGGTGTGACTCAAATCGGCTTCCCTGATCTGGGGTCCTGGGAGAGTTCTGGGATAAGGTAGGAGAAAGCTGGGGTGCAGGAATGTTGCCAAGGCCGTTTCTGATTGGAAGGACTCGGAACCAGGCCAGGATGTCCTTAGAGAGCATGATCATCTATGCTCAGGTTCACTGTGGAAGCCTAACACAAGGAACTTTCAAGAAAGGGCAGAAAAGTGAGTACAAGAGATTTGGAGTTTGGGGCACCATGGGGAAGCCCAGTGAAGCTGTCATCCAGTACCACAATGAACCCAAAAAGACTTTAAAAATCAGTGTAGCATCTCTTACCCATGTGCCCTTGCCCACTGCTAGCTGCACATCATCCTGAAGCTAACCTCAGGTAGCATGTTCTTTCATCTGTAACTATTGAAAGCTATTCTTTGGAATTATAGCCAATGTAAAGGAAGAGAGAAAAAAAGACTATGGGAGTGTGAGAGGAGTCATGTGCCCTGTGACCTGACAGATGAGGGATGGAACTGGGCCCACCGATAGGGAGAAGGGAAGGCTGGGGTGGGGGGCAGAGTCAGGATCCATAAGCAAGGAAAGCGTGATAACATGGAAGCAGGTGAGGCATGTATCAGGTTCTTCGAGGCACCAACCCAGCACCAATGAGTAAAGTGATGGGGTGATGGAGGTGAGCTCGGATTAAGAAAGATCTCTCTGAAGTTAAGTGCTCTCAAAAGGCGGGACAGCCCCCAGAGCTGGATGTGTTGTGCTAACGGGGTCTTAGAGTCTGTGTGGCCATGGGAAGGTACAAGAGATCAAAGCAAGGGTCAGTGCCATGTGGTTCCTTCCAATCCTAAAAGTCCATGATAACTGATGGGCGTGAAGAGTCAGGAAGCGCCCCCTGCACCTATTTGCTATGAGGGTCCCCAGGGCAGTGGAAGCAGCCTGTGTGCCACTCACCTTGATTCTACCCTTTGCCAACTGGGCACACCTTGATGAGGGCTGCACCCTCACTGAACCTCTCTGCTTTGCACGACTCTAAGGTGGGATTGTGAGACATTTGCTGAAGTACAAGTGAAGCCTCTCCTTTTCTAACCTATACTCAATTACATACTGAATGTTAGGTGTCTGAACTTCTAGTCAAATGTCCCGACTCCCAAAAATCCCATGCCAGTGTCCTCAGCAGCTGCTGTCATTGACGTGGGTCTGTTGTCCCCTGTTGACCTGGGCTGCCTAGAAGTTGGCTGGAGTTTGGTGGGTCTGGTGGATCGGACTATCTTCATTACTCCAGGAGCAGTCATGCCTCCTCCCCCTTCTGTCTGTGGGAAGAGAGCAGCTGTGGTGACATCATTGCTTTAATCCTACTGCACTTTTTCTCAAAGGGTGGGAAGATACTGCAGAAAAGATAAAATGTTGTTTCCTGGTCCTGCCTTAAGGGACATGATAAGAGTTTCTACTTAACCTAAAATTACACTAGACAATAATGGCTTATTCAAGCAAGCATTACCTCATTGTAGACCTAAAAAGTATGTAACCTTCGGTCATTTTTGGAGCGTTGGACCTTCGGAGATTGTCACAAATAGCAGTATACGTACACACCCCCACCCTGCAGCACCTCATTGCGTGCTCCTTTTTTTGTTCTTGCTGTTGTTTAATGATACAGTTCCTTAGGCTTTTTTTTTCCAGCAACATTTGTTCATTCATTTTATTTTATTGCAAAAATAGAGAATCAGATTTTTTGTGCACTACCCCACATGCCCATAGTAGTTAAGGCTGGGAGCCTTGTTTTCCACATGGGTCGCAGGGACCCCAGGAGATGAGCTGTCAGCTGCTGCTTCCCACAGTGTGCAAGCAGCCGGTTGTGTATAGCAGACACTGGATACAGGCACGGGGATGGGGGAACCCCAAGTGCAGACATACCCTCAAAATCATGTTTGGATGCCTCCACTTTGTTGGTAGTGTTTAAAGCAGAGGTTTGCCAATGGAGTTTATTGATAGGATATTCGGAAAGCACAGAATCTGTCTTGTGCCTTAACATGTGCCCTAGTAGACTGACATCTCACGTTAGCAAATATCAAAGCAGGACATGTGACAAGTCTGTTCTCTCCATTGGCATTCTCCGATTGTTTGTCGGAGGTTTGAAGCACCCATGTTATCCTGCAGTGACCTCAGGGCAAACATGGAGCCGGCAATCCTGAGCGCTTGCACAATGGGGTGTTCAGGCACTGATGCCTTTTGTTCGCATATAGATGGGCAAATGTGAGAGAAGTAGATTTTTCTGTGGTAGTGGGAGAAAATGTGGGAGAGGTTTGGAAGCAGGAGAACCATGGGGGCAAGGAATGCTAAAACTTAACAATTCTTTCATATTCTTCTGCAAAATGCTGCCTTTCTCCTTCCAGCATGTTTCAGATGCCAGACCTTCAACAGAGGGAAGGCATGCCAGCTGGGCGCTTGACATTCTCCAAGCCGTAAGGTGGAGTTCCTGTGTCTGGATCGCAGACACACACTAGGAACGTGGTCAGAAAGTCACTTAGCCCCTGAATGCGAGCCAGGTGTCACTCATTTGAACTTGGGTTCGCATCACCTAAGAGGGGAGGCTGGGCTTAAGAATTTTCTGTTCTGGGGCCCAAGTTGATGGCCTAGTGACTAAATCCTTAGCATGCAAGTGTTGGGAATCTCATATGAGTGCTGGTTCATGTCCCAGCTGCTCCACTTCTCATCCTGCTCCCTGCTTGTGACCTAGGAAGGCAGTGGAGGTTGCTCTAGAGCTTTGAGACCCTGCACTCACACGAGAGACCAGGCAGAAGTTCCTGGCTCCAGATACTCTAGCTCCAGCTGTTGTGGCCATGGGGGAGTAAATCAGCAGCTGGAAGGTCTATCTCTCCTTTCTGTAAATCTGGTCTACCTTTCCAATAAAAATAAATACGTCTTTGTATACAAATACCTTTCTGTTCATTCCCTGCCTTGTGATTACAAGGACAGGTGGATACAGGCATCCGGCACTGAGCTCATGAGGTGGGCTGCTGTCACCTGCAGACAGCATAGTTGACAGTGGCTCCTGCGGATCCTGCTCGAGAGTAAGCCCTCTGGGACTGTGGAGTAATGGAGAGACTGCATCCCCAAAGGGTCACACACTGAGACCTGCCCACCAGAAGAAAAGGAAGCCTGGACCAGGGGGGCCCTTCCTGTTAGAGGTGCTTAGATGGTTAAAACTTTCACATGCAAGCAGTGAGAATGACGTGCCTGGCACCATGTAGTCGCATGGTGAAGTCCTGGCACAGGTACAGACACTGAAGACTAGATTGTTTGAATTGCACAAGTGGTAATGGCTGAAGCCCTGGATAAGGGCAGTCAGCAGGGACTGTGCCTGCTCATTTTACATGGAGGAATGTATGCCCAGGGGTGCTCACACAGGAGTGCAGTGTTGGGAAGGGAGCAGGTGGGTCAGTAGATCTAGGCGCTGTGTTACTCCCGCATGTGGAGACAGCAGCTGACAGTGGACCTTTAATTGAGGCACACCCCACTGTGCATGGAAGGGAAAAGCTGTCATTTGCATTCACAACTGACCCTCTGGTCACTTTGTAAATCACTAGGATCACCTGTTAACACTTACAATAATATTTTATTTCCAGATATTAAAGTGCATATGCATTCTAATGAAAAGTCCTAAGAAGGAGATTAGGTGGAATCTCTTAACAAAGACCATCTTTACTCAGAAAGCTGGGGAGTAGGTGGACTTGATTCTTGGCATATTCCACTCCTTGCTGTTTCCTTCCCCTGTGCCAGTGCAGCAGACCTGAGAAACAGATGTGTTTGATCTTGAGGGCTGTTTGTTCTTGTTACTGTTATTTTCAAAGCACTGCGATCACTATTTAGTGGAATGATAGTTTGCTTTGTCCTCAGGTATTTCCTGCTATCTGCATGGATATAATAACCTGGCCATGTGTGAGGTTTAGGTGGGGCAGGCTGCTGCAGAGGTGCCACGCTCACAGCCACCTGGAGCCTCAAAGCTGTGCATTTCAATGGAGTATCTTCTCCTCCTGTCATTCACTTAACATCAATTCTATTTCCATTTCTAAACGTTCTCTGACTATAATGCCATATTTTACGTCAAGGAAGTTGGTACATTATTCTAGGATCTGCTTTGAACATTGAAAAAAAGTGTGCGATTGGCTTGAGGTATAGTGGTTTAGTGTGCTCCATGTCCTGTTCCTCCTTGCCAGCCTCCTTTCTCCCCTCAAAGCCATTTCCCTCTCCCTCCTGCTTCTCTTCCCTTCCTCCCTGCTTTCTGTTTCTTTCTGTTGTCTTTGCTCACCGATCTAATTCCTCTTGGACTAGCCAAGAGTGTTCAACAAATCCAAAGTGTTCCTAAATAGAAATCATTAGATCTGAAACTACTGTGATCTGTTTCGATGTTGCTGTAGTCTCTTCCTTCATAAACCTTGATCCCTGCCTCCAAAAGACATCACTTTGCGCTCATTTCTGTCTTCCATTGCAGGCTGACATTTCATAAGGTGAAAGTGGGTGCAGAGCCATCATTTGAGTTTTTAATCCTAAAATTAGTTCAACGGCAAAAATAAAATTAGATTTCCTGGCTTCCTCCCTAGGGAAGAATCTTCTACTAAGTCCCCATGGAGGAGAGGAGCAGACAGGAGGCCAGTGTGTGTTGAGAAATGATAAATCATCCTGCCGTTCTTGGAGGCTGTGCTCTGAGTGGCACACACTGAGCCCTTCCCACCAGGAGGGGAGCCTGGGCCTTGGGGCCCTACCTCTACATGGCTCACACGGCTGAAACCTCACATGTGATGAATGACAAGGACATGATCACCACCAGATAGTCGCAAGGTCACAGACATTGAAGAGCCTTTTGTTTTCTAGGAACCTAAATTTGAGTCTTTGGTAATGGTTGAATGGCCAAATACAAAGATTTGGATAACTTCCATGAATCTGGGGATTAGTATAAAAAAGAATGGGTCGGTTTTGTTCTTTTCATTGGTAAGGAATTTTCCAGAAATATTAATGCATAACATTGTTCCAGCCTTCTCCAAATTTTGCAATAAGCAACTTGATATTCTGAAGAGATTATTATTTTTTTTCTTGGCAGACATTGCTCTGTTTTTCCCCACTTCTAACTGAATGGTTTAGCTTTTCAAGTCATTTGGAATTCCTTATGCATTTTTTTGCAGTTTCAGTTGACTTCCTTAGGGAGAATGAAGCTAATCCCAAGACTGAGTTTGCTAAGTTTTTTAACCCAATATGCAGGTTTCATGTTACACAATAAACATTGTTTCCCTGAGATTTTCTTTTAAGTACTTGCATCGGTATGTAGAGTTGTGCCTTACACTAGCATTTCCAGAACCTATTTTTAAAAAGAGGGTTAGGCAGTCCAGGGACTGTTTCTCTTTCACTCCAGCAGTAAGACCTGACCTGGAACATGCACGTCCTCCCCGCCCCCAGCGCTGCTCTGCTGGCTGTCAGCATCGAGTGCAGCAAGTATGCAGCAGGTCTCAGACTGGAACTCTCAGCCCTACAGACAGCTGCTACACTGCCATCACCCAATAGCTGCCAAGGAAGAAAGCAAAGTTCCCTGGCCTGAGCCTGTCCCCTGGGCATCCTGCTGCCGCCTGGGACCTCCAGTACAGGCGTGACTGGGGCTGCCTGGTTCTGGTCCTCTTTGCTCAGCCTCTTCTCCTTGTGGGACTTCCCTGCATGCTCTTGACCCAGCCATTGTAAAACATCTGGAAACCATGTCTGGCACCAACTTTCCCTGTTGGGCGATTGTGGTGCTAGAGTTCTGAGGGCAGGGTGGGGGCTTGGGAGAATCCCAGTCCCCAACTTTCCCTGCTGGGCACTTTGTGCAATGACACAGGCATGTTTATTCCATTGGATACACTTTGAGTAAACTTGGATGTGGAGTGGAAAAGCTGACAGTGTAAAGCATGTTGATTTTGCCATGTGTGCCCAGCTCCCTTTTCCCCCAGGGGAATGGTAGAGGAGCCTAGGTCCTTTTGCAAGCACCAGGCGAGCTGGCCTTGATCTGGGACGTCTCCCTTTAGTGCAGGCTGCTGTGAGGAGGCAGCAGAGGTAGCAGCAGCTAACTAACTCTGTGTCTGTGGGTTATTGCCAGAGACAGAACTCTCAAGGTCCCATGGTGGCTGCCACCACCTGGTTAAGTCAAACCCACTTCTTCACTGGCCAGATGGCCTTTTGCATTTCTGATGAGGCCTGAAGACTCCAGGCTCTAACTGCAGGAGTTTGTGGAGTGCCTCCATGCTGGCGTGAGAAATCTCCCAGGCAGCTCAGGCTTTGGGAAGGGCTGTGGTTCTTTCTATGACATGTGACACGGTGAGTTCATTCCACACCAACCAGAAAAGTGGCCTTTGGGTCACATTCCCCTGGTAACAGTTGCAGTGAAGCTCTTGCAAGTCTTACATCCTGCCAGAAAGTTTCTAAAGACAAATTCATTCTTTTTGAACTCCAAGATTATTCCCTATTTCAGCACATAGTTTATTTGGATCCCCTATGGGAACGGTCGGATTTCCAGTGGTGAGATAAAGTGTTGAACCACAGTAATTGACTTTCTTCTTTTGGAAGTTTCATTATATTTGGAGGAAACATACACTGTGGATGTGCTGTTTGGGACTTGAGATGATGTGGTGGTGTCTGCCAGCTCTCCAGGGCCTCAGCAACATCTGCTCTGAGGGCTGATTTAATCTAATGTCTGGTTGAAAAGGACCGGTCAGAGGTGATACAGGAGAGAGGAGAGCTCAGGAGGCTAACCCTCATGAGAGTTTCTGGATGATGGCGCGTGGGGACGGATGAGTGGGATCACACAAGATCAGACAAATACCTCATGAGGCTATGTGAGCCAGGGTGCAGGCTGCAGCTTCAATTACAGTGGGAAGTCCCTGGCAGGTGTTAAATGAAATTTAATTTTAATATTGAAAAGATACTGGGGGTGAGGGGCAGGTTGGGCTCAGTAGTAGAGGTGCTGGTTGAGGTTGTCACATTCTGTGTTGGGGTGCTGCTGGCTGCAGCCCCTGTTGTACCCCTCATCCTGGGAGGCAGCAGGCTTGCCTCTATGTACCTGCTCCCCGAGACCCACAGGAGGTTGATGTTGGGGAGCAGATAAGTGGGTGACGAATGTCTGTTTCTCTTCGTCTACTTTTCAACGTAAAAAGGGAGACAATGAGGTGGACACAATGAGGCTTTTAATGGGGTAAAGTTGTAGAAAGAACACAAGTATGAAATTGCTCTAGTTTTTCTGTGAGATACTGAGAGAGCAATGAAGGGAGTCAGGATTTCTGCTTACTGCTTTTAGAGGCAATGTGGTTTGCTGGTGAACTGGATGCTGGCAGTGGGGAAAAGGAGCCCCTGGATGGCTGTGTGTGTGTGTGTGTGTGTGTGTGTGTGTGTGTGTGTGTGTGTGAAACCAGTGCCATGGGAATTGTAATATGGGAAACCTAGCAGAAAACTCAATTGGCCAGAAGCAAGAAAAACTGTATGTGGCGATTTCAGTTATGTTTGAGATGCCTTTGGCCATCCCAGACTGATGTATCAAGAAAGATATATAGGTCTTAGCAGTTAGAGGCAGGCAGGTATGTTCTGTTAGGGGGATTTGTACCATCATGGTGGGAGGAAAGGTATTGAGGAGAAAGGAGGTTAGGCCTACAGAGTCTATGAGTAAGCCTGTATCTTCAGGAAACATAACAAATGGTCAAGGAGAAAGAGCAGGAGCAGCCCATGGTGAAGAGCAAAGCTGGGCACCATGGGCTGAGGACCAAGGGAAGAATGTGGGAGGCTCGGGGGGGGAGGGGGGAGAAGGTGGGAGGCTCGGGGCGGGGGTAGGAAGAAGGTGGGAGGCTCATGGGGGGATGAAGGTGAGGGGTTCGGGGAACGAACGTTTGCTGGCAGGCTTGGGGGAAAGAGGGTGGGAGGCTCTGAGGGGAAGAAGGTGGGCCTGAGAGGCTCGAGGGGAAAGAAGGTGAGCCTGGGAGTCAAACAGACATTTTTCTTGTCCTTATTTGCTGAGTGGTACAGAATAATAATCATTAGCGTCGCGTTTACATCGCCTTGGATGTGTTAGAGATGTTTTAGAATGTATGGCAGGATACCAGTAAGGTATTTGCAAATCTTAGCTCATTTTCTAGAAGGCTCTTGAGGTGTTAGATTTTGTTTTTGTGTGGGTTGCTGGAATCAACCCCATCTGTAGAGGGGCCTGAAGAAACTAATAGAAATGCATATTATCAAAAAAAAAAACTATGCACAGATTTCACACTTTTTGTCACAAATATGTGTTGTATTTTAATGCCATTTTCATTAATTTGTGTCCTATCAACTTGTTGCTTTTCATTCTAATTACCTATTCATAAGTCACTTTTCCAGATGCCTTAACTAGGCTGGAGGTTCTAAAATCAGGAGGCTTGAGAAAGATGGAAGCCTTCTCACTTCTACCATTCCCGGGAGCTTAGTGTCAGTGGAACATGTAGAAATAGGACTGGCTAAGTAACTACCTGTTTTCTTGGCTCTGGAAGACTGACACGGGTTTCATCCCATATCCGCTGTGTTGTGGGCATGTTACTGTTCACCCCAGGTGGTCCTCACCGCATCCGCTCAGTGCACTGAGCACAGCAGGAACCAGGTTCACCTTCCTTTCCTGAGTGAGCTGGACTCACTTTCTTTCACCCACGCAAACTGTTGCAGAAATGGCTTTCTCATGGCTAAAGTTCTTTTCTCCTTAGAGCTCTCACCATGTGAAGGGAAAGCTGAGATTGGCTAACACAGTCCAGGGTGGATTTGGAAATGGCCAAGGCCCGATGTCTGAGGTTCTCAGCCCTTGTTTTATTGGATTTGCTGCATCTGTACGCTTGAATATTCAGTTAAGCCTGATTTATTAAGCGTTATGCGCTTCTCAAGTTACTTGGGTTGTGTATCAGTTTGAACACAAATCTAATGATAACGCTATTTGTCAAAGCACAGTTGAAGGTAAGCCAATCATAACGGTTATAAATAGATAAAGTCTTCAGATGTGCAGAGAAAATGGTGAACATATTGGGATCAGAAGCAGTTTTCAAAACCAGGAATTATTACTAAATTAAAAAGCAATTAAATCTGTTATAATTGCTATTTGAAAATGTGTGTGGGGGGGTTGATTTTCGCAGCTCCAGTAATCCTAAGAGAGTAATTAAGAGGCCTCATTAACATCATGATTCATTAAATCATTTCTCTTGAGTGAGAACACATATGAAGGTATATGAAATAAAGTTATCCTAACAAGAAAGAAAAAAAGTAACTTTTCCTAATTGTTCGATGTGATAAGCTCATCGGTGGTGCCGGGCGGTCAGGTGTCCAACTGTTAGCGTTGCTTATCTTAGAGCTCTTACAGTGCCGTGAGAGTGTGCTTGTCCTCAGACAGTCTAAACTGATGACGCAGCACCCTGGCAGCCGTGGTGGGGTGTTCCTACACAGCACCCTGGCAGCCGTGGTGGGGTGTTCCTACACAGTGCCCTGGCAGCCATGGTGGGGTGTTTCTTGCAACACAGTCTGTCTGCGTTGTTGCTGTGAACCCTGGTCCTGGGTGTCAGCTCCCAGAGTTACGGCTGTCAGCTGTGTCCCCTTGCTTCCCAATTAAACTCGTCATGAATCCCAGGCCAAGTCAGAGTCGTACCTGAAATAGTCCTTAAAGCATTGAATTTTCACTGCCACTTTTGAGATTTATAATTGAGACAGCCCAGCTGGAAATCAAGAGTGGATTCTGAAGTGGGTTGGTGAAGGAGAAAATGTCTTCTCATTGTCTAAGTTGAAGGTAGAACAAATATTAGCCTTTAATCACATATTTATTTTCAGAATGTTTCTAAACAGGTGAAAACCTAAGAGAAATGTAACACAGATCTGAAGGACTTAGTTTGCAATTCCATCCCCTCTTGTAAATTTCAATATGGCTGAATATCCTGGAAGTCCAGAATTTTAAGTTTTCTCTCATTTTTCATTTCAGTTTGTGTCGTTTTAGATATCACTCATTTGCTTGTCCGGGGACGTAGATAGAATCCCAAGCACATAAATCACTAATCACATGTCTTTGAAGAACTTCTTGTGGAGAAATGCTTTGCATTCTGCAGTCTTGGAGATATGTTCCCTGTGATTAATATGGGCTTGCTGGTTTGCTTGCTGCTTTCAGTTGTTTTGAGAAGCCAGAATTTATTACCAGTGAACTACACTGTCATTGATTACCAAATGTGGTCATCTAAACCCTGCAGGAAATTTGATCCTCTTTTTCATCACCTGTTTTATAGGTTGGAAGTAGATTTTCTGACCTATTAGGAGTTTTGGTCAAGCAGGGAGCTATGTTTTCCTAAAACTGGGTTTTCATGGTGCTGGGTCCTGATTCAGGCAGAACAGTTGGTTCATGTATTAGATTAGACAGATGTCAGCCACATGTATCTACATGTGTCTTTTCAACAAGACGGCAGTTCTCCCATCATCCCTGCCTCTTGAGAGCTCTCGGCCCCTGCCTGCTGGCTGCCAGGGTGACGCCCTGCCCACTCTCCTGGAGGTCACTCCAAGCCCTGCTCGGTAGTCAAGTCTTCTCAGCCCCCAGAGAGTCTTGTCTTGGTAATTAATATCACCTTGCCTGGACCTTACTAAATATTGATGTGGCTTTCCTTCACCTGGTAGGGAGAGATGATTTTTGCCCTTCCTGCCCCCTTCCCTGGCATGTTGCAACCTGTTCTGAGCTGTAGCTGCTGTCAGGAGGACATGACCTCTGTCCTGCACCCAGGGACATCACTTCCTAACATAGCCTCCTCCTCTGTTCCTCTGGGTAGCCTGTCACTGCCTAACCCTTTGGCTTTTCTTGAAAGCCATTTCATCTTAGTAACTCATCCATGGAGCATCTCCTTTCAGATCCCTCAGCAATCCAGCTACCCAGACAGCTTTCCTCAAACCACCCCAGCTCTTTACACCAAGGTCATGTGCCACCATCAGCACTTCCAGGAACACAATATGTCTCCCCTTAAGAGCTCTTTAATGTTTGGCTACATCTGTCCTATTTGTGGTGTAGAAAAAAATCATTCATCACCACCCTTCTAATTTCTCATCTGGAGAGGGACTGGTTACAGAGTACAGCTTATGACAAGTGACAAACACACAGATATTCATTTCCATGTGTATTTCATACATATGTATGACAAATCACAGAGTACAGCTTATGACAAGCGACAAACACACAGATATTTGTTTGCATGTGTATTTCATACATATGTATGATAAATGTACAGAGAACTATTTGAGCACATCCCAAGAGGCACCTTAGAATCCAGGCTCCTGTGGCTCCTTCAGCACAAAGAAAGATGGTGTGTGTTGCTCAGCTCTAGCAAGGTGACCAGGAAAAGGCCAGGGAAGTAAGACTGGAGCTTCACGTGCAGTCGCTCTGGTGCCTTGGGCGTTGCTGCATGCTGTCAGGCCTCAGGGTTCTCTTGTGTGGAGTGGCAGGAGGAAGAGAGCAAGGAGAGATAAGAGAATGGAGATTCCTTTTGTACTACCAATTCACCTTCAGAAAACTCCACTGTTTCCAGACATTGGGCCAGCTCCAAACACTTGTCATCCCACAGGGGCCTTTGTGGAGTGACACCCCAATCCTGTCCTGTAGGCCGAGGTAGTGAGCAAATACCCAGATGTGAGAACACGCACTGGCTGCCTGTAGTGTCGTGGGTGTGAGAGCATGTCCCTGGGGTGGTTCATGCGTGTGCGCGTGCATTCATTTCCTGCAGCTTTCTGTAACAAACACATATTTTCAGTAGAAACATCTGATATGAAAATATCAAAAAATACCAACTCTTACTATTTTACTCAACTTATTTTTGTGCATTTTCTTTAGAATTACGTTTTCATCAGATTTTAATAATAGCAATGATAATTTTTGAGAGCTTCTTAGGCATGAAAATGAGCAGGTATGACAAGAGAGGCATAGTTTTGAAGCAGTAGATGGAAAAAATCATTTCATTTTCACTGAAGACCAAATTATTTTAGTTAATAAGTTCCGCACATATTAATAAAATATGAGTATGTTAAATATGAGTATGTTAAATATGAGTATGTTAAATATCAACTGGGAAATGAATTTATAGATAATATTCATTAACTTCACATTTTAACATTCTGGTAATAGTGTAAACAATGTGTTTCTTGAACAGAAATGTATCATCCTGTTGTATATTTTAGTTAAAGTAGGAGTGAAATATGATTGTTACAATATGCACTAGAAAGTAGATTTTAATTTTCATTTGTCTTAGCCCAAAGCACAAGGATATGGAAGCGCTGCTGAATGAGGCATATGAAGAGGGTTTTCCATACATCTTGGGATCTGGCAAGTAGATCAGTGTGTTCCCAAGCTGGAAGCAAAGTCTCCCTTTGAAGGGATGGGGTGTATCTCCAGAAGCAATGTGCTAATGGGATGACAAATGAATTCTGAGTCGTCCATGGATGAGAACTACTCCCTGGACAGCACGCGCAGTCTGGGCCTCAGCAGTCCTTGGCGCGCAGTGTGCATGCCCTGACTGCGAGCTGCGGAGAAGTGCTGTCAGCGTGAAGTGCACTTGGCTGTCAGGAAGCTGCTGTCACGAGAACAGAAAAATGGGAAAGACTCACAGAAAAAATGAAAGCAAACATCCATCCCTTTACATCTATATTGGCTGTTAAGCTGGCATTTCATGTAGAATGTCTTCGTTAGGATTTAGCTGGGATATACAATGGTAATAAAGCCCAGCCAGATGACCTCAGTATAGCTGACTCTCCATCTCAAGCCAGAGAAAACTAGCACACACAGTCACGAATGAGATATTCCTCTTGAAAACATAAAAATACTGCATTAACACCCACGAAATAAAGTTCTGTACCCGACAGACTTGGCAGGTTGTGTCTGGGTTTGCATCCGTGCTGTGATGGGTGGAGGCTTTTGCTGTGTCTGCTTCATGTCGCTGTCAGAAGAAACCTTTGGTTCTTCATGTTGTGTGTCAGATGCAGTCCCCTTGGGATGCTCAACTATCTTCCCGGATGAACTCTCATCATTCTGTGTCTCAGAAATGCATTCCTGTAGCTGTACCAGGATGGTTTATCTTGACTTTCCCCACAGGCAATAGAATATAAGTGCCAGAGGTCATTGGGTATGTGCAAGAAAGTATTGCTGGAAAAGCACACCATTGACCAGACAGTTCTGAAATAGACTGTGTGGTGCCAAGTTGCTTATTTCTACCCTTGGTCAGTGAGTTGCTCCTTGTAGTTTGTAAGCGATTGTGCAAAATCTCTTGCCTGAACCCCTACAAAGTCCCCTGGCAGTCCTATTAGCATAACTCCATCTATGATTTTCCTGACTTTCCACAACCACAATCTTTCTTTTGGGGTACCTCTTTGAAATTGCAGACTAAATGATGTATCAATTAACGCATCTAGTTCTAATAATTTTTGCTCATGATGTACTGAATATTTAGCATTAAACATTGGCTATGTCTGGGTGGTTTCCTCAGTTGACATGGGAGAAATTGCTTACAGAACATTAGAAATGATAGTTGGTTATCACAACTGGCCTAGTTAGGAAAAATTAAACTAGGAAAAGTAGTTCTTGGGAAGCTCATTCACTCTGAGCTCAGTGCTGAGCTGACTTGGAATTGGGTCTCTTCTATTAATATTTTTCAGAAATTCATGTATAAAATTAGTCATTTCCTAAGTATTGGATCTTTCCCACTACATTCAGGGATTGGACCATTTTTAAACCAATCTTACTTGTATCCATAAAACTGCAGGCCAGAGCAGCTGTTGCTCTTCTCTTTGCCTTCTGCAAGCGTGGCTTTAATTAATAGTAACATTTTTCAAGTAACATCAATAAATGAGGGCTTGATGCCTGGCAGTGGTGACTTTAGATTCTACGCTAGGCATTCTAGTGTCTGTGGATATTGGGTTCCTTTCTAAATCACTTGGTGCAAAAGCATCGGCCCCTTCCTCCCATGTTGGTTCATTCACGTCCAGGGGTAGCGTCTATCATTCGCTCTGTGTCACTGGTGCCCTCCGTCCCCAGGCCTCATCCTCTGCCTTGACATTGCTTGTCAGAGGTGTCTGCTCCCTTGTAACAGGTACCTACCAGCTATATTTCCTTGAATCCTAGGGATCTAAACATGCTCCAGGGATTTCAAAAACTGTAGAACTGTGACCTCCAGTTCCAGCTTCCTATATGCATTCAGATTTGAATCCCCACTGCTGTGCTCAGTCCAGCTCCCTGCTAATGTCCCTGCACCCCAGTGAGAGGTCTGGATGGGTGCAGCCTCTAGTTTCAGCCTGGCCTAGGGCACCTGTTTTTACCATATGGGGAATGAATTGGCAGGTGTAGTATCTCTCTCTCCCTCCCTCCCTCCTCCCCCATCCCCCATCTCCTCCTCTCTCCCTCCACCTCTTTCCTCCTCTTCCCCTCTCTACCCTGGTATTCCCTATGTAACTCTGCTGTTCAAATAAATAAATAATTATTTGGGGGGAAAGTATGTTTAATTCTGTTATCTAGGAGTCAACTACAACAGCATATGTCCTGTCAAAATTTGAAGGTTTTGGAATTCTTCATTAAGTGAGCTGTTACTGTGTCATTACCTGGGTCCTCTTATTTGTTGTGGATCGTGGAGTAGGTTCCCTGCGCTTCACATTCACTGAGATCCTATATGGGCTTTGTTTTTCAGAAACAGGCAATTGGATGGATATAGGACTGATTATACGTGGGAGTGTTTCAGCATTCAGCAGTCACTTGACCTCACGCTTTTCTAATTGTCTAATTGTCCAATGTTGCACTTACAATGTGACTTTAACACCACTTCAGTCCTTTCATGTAAGATTCAACTTAATAATTTAGTTAAGGAAATGCATCTATTGATGCAGAATTTAAAGATCTGCACTGGTACCTCTCCCATTCACACAGCAGCTGCTTCAGGTTCCTCTCTCCAATGCCAGTCAAGGTGAAGTGTACTAAAGGGTGGTTCTTGAGGGGTGTTTGTCCCAGTCCAGCGTGTGGAGCCCTCCAAGGTGCCTTGTTGCCTTTCCACCCTGAGGCTACTGACAGGCATGTGTATAAACATATCCCTACATTTGTTCAACCACTGTACAGCAGGTGCTTGCTCAATGGGAGGCGTTGTTCTAGGTGCTGTGCCTTCTTACAGGAACCAGGTAGCCAATTTGCCTGCCCAAGTATGGTTTGCTTTCTAGTGAGAACATGCAGACTGATACCAGTTTTACAGGTGTGGCCTAGAATGTCCAATGAGCTGCTAACACCAGCATACAGCCGTACAAGTGGCTTTGGCATTCACTGTGGAGGGCATGTGGGGGAAAGACATGCCAGGAAGTATGAGCAGCTGGTCCACAGGCCATACAGTAAGCCATGTGAAAAGTTCAAGGACTATGAGATTGATGAGATTGCTCCCCTGGGGGCGGGGGGGAGAGTGAATCAGTCAGTCAGTCTAGGGGGCTTTAGCAAGTAAGGGCTGGACATGGCAGAACTTCTGAGGTGGTTTCAGCTTCTATTGCTGGTGGGAAGATGGGCCTCCAGAGGACTCAGCAGAGCTGTGATAGGAGCCGGGCAGTTACTCTGAAAGAAGACCCTGCTGCTTCCTGAAGAATAGGTTGCATTCTCATACCAGGATGTTTGCTTTCACAAAATCAACCCCAGGTTCTTAGATGGCTCTCAGGCTGTAAGCTTGTTGTCTGTAGTGTATCACTGATGAGTTGTGTCCTTCTTAACATCAATATAAGAGCTGTGAATAATTCTGTAGACTTAAAAAATGAATACATTGCATGACAAGAAAAATCAACAGCTTTTATGATTAATATTTACAGAATGCCAACAGCCCTGAGCTAGGACATATGCATATTTCTATACTTTAAGTATACAGATGTTTTTTTCTGAATTATGATAAAAAGAAAACAGAAAATCATGAGATTCTGTTAATAATGGACACTTAACGTGACAAGTTGCACAACAGGGGAGTGGCTCTGAGAACATTGTCCAAATCCAAGTTACATATTTGGATTGGCGCCACCACGTTATACTTTGGAACCTCTGGCAAGCTATGGATTGCAACTCTTAAAAATGTTCATATAAATCTTTATTAATTAATGCATTATTTTTTACCATTTAAGTTATTTTTGTTTTATTTTTATTGTTATGATACAATTCCATAGGCTCTGGGATTTTTCTTAATCCCTCCCCAAATTCCCTTTCTCCACTGATTTCCCCTATATTGTTACAATAGTATATACCTTCTTTTTTCTTAAAAAGATTTATTATTATTGGAAAGCCAGATATACAGAGAGGAGGAGAGACAGAGAGGAAGATCTTCCATCCGATGTTTCACTCCCCAAGTGAGCCGCAACGGGCCGGTGCACGCAGATCCGATGCCGGGAACCAGGAACCTCTTCCAGGTCTCCCATGCGGGTGCAGGGTCCCAATGCATTGGGCCGTCCTCGACTGCTTTCCCAGGCCACAAGCAGGGAGCTGGATGGGAAGTGGAGCTGCCGGGACCAGAACCAGCGCCCATATGGGATCCTGGGGCTTTCAAGGCGAGGACTTTAGCCGCTAGGCCACGGCCGCCGGGCCCCAATAGTATATACCTTCTTAAAGAATCCTAAGTCCACCATTCTTTTAAGTTCATTCTAACATTGTAGTTATGTACAATGGTAAACATCCAACATCCTATTGTCAAGATATATTTAGCAGTTTCATCAGGAGTCCATTTTTTTTATTTGGAAGTAGAGATACATACTGCATTGTATCTTCAAAACTGTACATTCCTTTAAATGAAACACCATAAAAATCAATAGGAATTAAGTTTTTAAAAAAATTTACAACACCATGGAGTTAAATAACATGCTATTTATGTTAAAGAACTATTAGAGGAAAACATAGGAAGCACTCTCCAAGATACAGAAATAGAAAAATTATGCTTGAAAAAGACACCAAAAGCACAGATAGTCAAAGCCAAAATAAACAATTGGGACTACATCAAACTAAAAAGACGTCTCTACAGCAAAGGAAACAATTAACAAAGTGAAGAAGAAACCACCAGAATGGGAGAAAATTTTTGCATACTACACAAGTGGTAGGGGACTAATATCCAGGATTTACAAAGAACTTCATAAATTCAGTAACAGAAAAACAACCGTGTGTGAAAATGGGCAAAGGAAGTGAACACATATTTTACAAAAGAACAAATTCAAATGGCCGATAGACATAAGACGCTCAGGCTCCCTAGCCATCAGGGAGATACAAATGAAAACCACATTGAAGTACCACCTAACTCCAGTGAGGTTGGCCTACCATCAGAACTCTACTGATGTGGATGTGGGGCGAAAGGTGCTGTCATTCACTGTTGGTGGGAGCGTAGGCTAGTACAACCACTGTGGAAGTCAGTATGAAAAGTGTGAAGAGAACTGAAAAGTGCTCTGCCGTATGACCCAGCTATTGCCCTACTGGGAGTACATGTAAAGGAAATGCAGTCTGCATATGAGAAAGGGACCTGTAATCCTGTGTTTGCAGCAGCACAATCTACAACAGCAAAGACATGGAAACAACCCAGAAGCCCATCCAAGGACTGGATAAAGAAACTGAGGTAAAATCTACTCCATGGAATATTGTTCAGTTAAGAAAAATATTGAAATCTGCCATTTGCAGCCAGATGGTCCCAACTACAGACAATTGTGTTCAGTGAAATAAGCCAGTCCCAAAAGGACAAGTGTCATATGTTTTTCTGATATAAGGCAACCTTCATGAAAAATATAAGATTGATAGCCCTTTCACTAATGTTTTGCTGAAACTCATGCATTTTGATTTTTTAGTTTCATTTCTTCAAAATACTTTCCTTTCTCTTGCTAAATTCTTCACTGACTCATAGCTATTATGGTATCATCATTTTCTAAGAAGGCATTTTCTTTTTCATTTTTTCAGCAACACATTTGTCATCCAATCTTTATTAATATAAAGAGAATAATATTTCATGTATTTTGCACATAGAATTATAAGATAGCCATAATTTCCTATCTGCTTCCCTTTCTCTCTCTCATCCCTTCCTTATTTTCATTCTCACATAAAATTAGACTTGAGTGAGATAAATGTATAGAGAACATTTAACACGTGTGGCACGTTGCAGATTTAGAGAGTTCTTCCTGTTCTGCCTTCCTTGCCCGCCAAGTTATAGTGGC
Source organism: Ochotona princeps (assembly GCF_030435755.1). NCBI lineage: Eukaryota > Metazoa > Chordata > Mammalia > Lagomorpha > Ochotonidae > Ochotona > Ochotona princeps. Next base: position 35,508,555 of record NC_080854.1, read on the forward strand.
CTCATTACCGTGCATTTTGCAGCGTTCCAATTCGTGGTTTCTAGCCACACTGTTTGTGTTGGGTAGAGTTGTCTCTTCTCAAAGCCTATAAGCTCTGAGGTCTCCCAGTGTTGCTTCTTTGGAAATGGGGTCTTGGAAGGTCTGATTAGTACAATGAAGTTGTCTAGAAAAGCAGTGGGGTGCAATTCGGTGGACGATGTCCTGGTAGGGTGAGGGGCACTTGGGAAGAGGGAGATGCATGGGGAGACGTCCGTGTGCTGCCCAGGCAGGGCCTGAGTGGCTGTGCCTTCTCTGGTGGAGCACCTAGGATGGGCTGCAACCATCAGAGCCGGGACCAGAGCCTACCCTCCTGGAGCCCAGACTTGCAGCTCCAAACTGTGAGAATAAATTTCTGTGATGAAACCACCTTGTATGGGATATTGCGTCATCCCCACTATCTTAGGAAACCAATTCATGGCAGAAAAAAAATGCCAGTGAGTATTGAACAAGTTGGATACCCCACTCTGCAGTTGTCACAGTGGCTTTGATGTGATGATACGTGACTAGAAACCTTGGGTTTTTAAGGGGGGTGGCTAGAAACATTCCAGTACCCTGCTATGGGAATCTCTAAGCTTTCAGTGCATCTGCACATTTTGGATGACATCAGTATAATGGAAAAAAAATACCAGTCCTTAGAGGATATGACTGAAGAACATGTGTGGTCTTTTGATGCCAAGATTACTGGTAGAGAAGAAATACGCTTTCGTGTATTTACAAAGAAAGACATGCAAGTGCAAGCAAAATTAACAAGATAAAATGAATACATTTGACATACACAAGGAAGTGAAGGCGAAAATGGAGTGTTGGGCAGGCCATTTGAAGGTGGCTGCCATGTTTGTCTTTGACTGCTAGTGCTACTTGGTTTGAACTTGACATGTGTGACCTTTAGAAGTGATGAGGAAGTTGTCACTGCTCAAGGGTGACTTGGCTGGCATTTTATCCAGAGCACGTCTGGATTCCCCATTGTCTCACAGTCCAGCTTGTTTGTACTTTGCTTCTGTTCTGAGTTGAGGATTCAATCGCATATTGCTTGACAATTTGTTTACTATCATCATGACATTCTCACATTCTCCAGCGTGTCACAGAACTACATGATGGAAGAATGTTAATGCAGAGGGGAAAAGCAAGCCCTCAGGTGGTTGTTAATTTTGGGCGCTGTGTAATTAAACTAGTTTTTAAAATGTTATCTTTTGCCAGTATCTAATTAGCAAAGCCATCTGCTGACAGAGGAGTGCCCATCTGCCTGCAATGTTGTTCTCTTCATTGTTATGAAAAGTGTCTGCCTTTGCTGGTCCCCGTCTCATTAACTTCTCTCGCTGTGGAGTGTGATAATGTGCAGCTTTGTTTATAGACTGAACTGTGGACTCTGTGTGTGGAACACAGAGGTGGGAAGGAGCCTCTCACTTTCCCCCTCCTGCATCTGATTGGCGCCTGAGATCACTGCTCTGTTTATGGCTTCCGGAGAATGTCTGTGTTCTGACTGGTGAGGTGTGCGTTGCATCCTGAAAGCATACGCACTTCATTGCAACCCCCACCCAGGGTTTTTGCATGCAAGACATGTTTTTCTGAAAGCCTGCTCAGCTTCTTTCCAGGTCTGAGTGGAGCCTGCGTGGGACATACACCCGTGTGTGAGTGTTACAGCATGGACAGCAAGCACTGTTCATTCCCAGATGTGACATGGTGCTGTTGAGGCTGACAGAATATGCTTGTGCTTTATTGTCGATTGAAGTTGGATACATGCGGTATAATCTACATGCTTGTTTCTCCTTCTACCAGTCATTATCGAGCAGAATGTCTTGAGCTTTGTAGATACTTAATGATTCTTAGAATGAATGTGTGTGAGCAAGTAAGACTTGCCTAGTTTGTTCAGCAGCACAGATGTTATTTGCATGGAGTAATGGAATAAAATAGCTCCACAAACAGGAATGTGCATCCTTTGAAAGGTAAACTAGCATCTGGCCTAGTGGTTGAAATTCCCATTTCATGCTGGGTTACTTTGCTGCAAGTCCTGGCTCTAACCCCCGAGGCCATTAGGCTCTCACCTCTTCCTTGGGACTATCAGAATTTTCCTGGAAGTCTTTACCATGCTGGGGTGAAACTTTACCAGCTCCATGTTTCAGCCTGGCCCACCCTGGACATTGCAGGCATTTGGCAAGTGAGTCAGTGGCTAGAGGCTCAGGCTCTGGCTCTCTCTCCCTATCTTTTTATTTCTCATTAATAAAATGTAAATTAAAGTAAATATTTTCAGACTCTTTGCCTACACAGGTGGACTTGAAAAAAGTTCATGACAAATGGAGTTAAAGGATTGGTTAGTATTGGCATAGGACATTGGAAACATTTTGAAATGCACAATCCTGGAGCTTTTGGAAGACCCCTTTATTGCAGTGCTTGAATATCCACAGCAACCACAGTACTACTGCGGTGAACCTGCACAATGAATGGAGTAGAGAATTCACATTCCTTTCCTCTGAAGCTGCCATGCAATACAAAAAGACAAATCCTAAACACGTCTTCAAAGGAAAAGACCATAAGTATTGTGTCACTATCTGGGGTGTAGAATAGCTTAGCATCTGTTGTGGTTGGTGTAAAGCTAGGTTCATTTGAGTAGGAAAAAGGTTCTCTTAAAAATGATTTGGACCTAGAGGCCTTCTTAAATCAGTAGTGGGATTTGTTCCAAAATCAAGTAGCATGTTAAAAGTAGTAGTCTTCAGTGAGAAAAGAACAAGAAAAGGCTTAATGGGTGTTTAACTGGTTAGCATGCATCTAATGGAATAAAGTTGGGACCAGGATTAAAAATAATCTAACAGAAGTTAGAAGTTCAAACAGAAGAATTGGTGGCTTGAAAGAGAAGATCTAAGTAAAGGAAGTCCCACTGATATCTGCATTTGTCTCCACTGGGAGCCTTTTTTCGCCCCTGTCGCAGCCACATGGTTCAGTGGACACATTCCAGGTCACTGAGTACACAGATACACTTTGGCACTAATCCGGAGTACTCAGTTCTAGAGTAATGTGGACAAGTCACTGTTCACCTTTTCCATTCCTGTTCTAACTCAGTGATACCTGATGTTATGTGTTCACCACCACTGTCTTTTCCAGTCGCTACTATTTCCATTCTTAAGCCAACATTTCTCGCGTCTTCCATTCAAATAGAAAGTGAATCACTGAGGGTCTCTAATTATCCCTTGTTTTGAATACCATTGTCTTGCTGGTGACACTGTAATGAAGATGCCTCAGGCAAGTGGCTTTCTACTTTTAATAACTGTCTGCAGAAAATTCCATCAAAATTTTTTTCCTGTTGGTGTAATGAACTTGTATGAGCAGTCGCTATATCTTGGTGTCTTGAATAAAATGGTTCCATTTTTGAAAATTCTCAGTTTTTTTGCAATTACTTTTTCTTTTAATCCTTAATCAGTGTTTGTTTTGAAAAAGCAAAGGTTGCTAGAGAATTAGGTGGGTCCGTGAAGCCGTTTGTTTGTGCTTTCATTAGCAGGATCTGAATAGTTTCAGTGATTTTGAATAAATATTCCTTTCTCCTTGACCCTTAGCCAATGCCTCATTTCCTGTTTACTAAAGAGGACATCTCTGTTTAACTTCTAACAAAATCACTGGACCCAGTAAGAGCGTCAGTGAATGAGTCTCTCATTGTGTAGCTTTCTATGCATTCTAGAACATTAGTTTTCCTCTGTGATATATTACACAAAGTGCCTTCTTACTGTGAGGAAATTTCAAAAAGCTCATATGAACTTTACTAAGATTCCTCCCGTGTAACATTGAACCTGTGCTTTAAAAAAAAATCAAATCTAGATTGGATCTGCTCTGCTGAAATACTGAAATTCTGAATCAACCCAGTCCTAAGTTTAAGTCAAGACAAGGAAACAATCGTGTGAGCTCTCCTGCAAAGCTGCAAGTGCAGCTCACAGCTGAACAGCAGTGAGCTTGCTTTTACTGACGTCCGTGTTCTGTAGGCCTGGAAAGCCATGTGGCCATAAGCTGGACCCCCGCCTCTTCTTGGGGAGGATCGTTGTTTTGTCGTGTGTTTGTCATGCGGGATGGAAATGCACTTTCCTTATCTGCTCTCAATGCCACGTCACCATGACTTAATTGTTGGCAACAGTGAACACAAAGATATTGCTGAACAAATTTAATGAATTTTCTTGTCAGTTGTTGACACTGACAAAAATCTCCATGTCTCCACAAAAGAAAATGACAGTGTTGTTTTTACTCCAAAAGACCCTGAAGGAGCCGTCTCTAGAGTAGTTTTCTTTAAAACTCACACTTGGCCAATAAGCTATGTTTTACAGGATTCTGTGTCTTGGGGTTTACTCTCTCCTACAGGGTTCATTGGAGGACAGCAGATCCTAGATAACGGTGTTGGCCTGTTTTTTTTTTTTGTTTTTTTTTTTTTATTAAGCTTAGCAGAATTAGAGAAGAAAAAGTTCTGCCACTTTGTCTGAAGCCGCTGCAGGTGTCCCCTGAGGCTCTGTGCTTGAGCAATCATCACAGTCACTCCGAGTGGCTCCGTGTTGAAGCTGAATGCCAGCACCAGCCCCATCTTGGAATGTCCATGGCAGGATGCTCCCTCTTAGCTCCTCTGGTCAGCAGTGCCTCATTGCTCTGTCCTGTGGATTCAGTCGAAGCCGTAATGCTAGCTGTTGTTTTGATGTTTCCTGCAGGCTGTCGAGTGGGGATGTGACGAAGCTACCAAGAAGGCCTGTTACAGCAAGGGTAAATCCCAGGTAAGGGGAATCCATTCAGCCCTAAGTTATTAACCTTTACCTTGAAGGACCTCAGAGTGTTTGAAGGGTATCCAGTGGAAAATGCAAGATTCAAATCATACAGTTTCAGCATTACATTAAAATGAACTGTGGCAATCAGTCATTCCCAAAATAGTTTTAGAACGTAGAACAATCAGGTCTAATTTACACTCTCAGTCATTAGACAAAGATGTGAAATTAATTGACTATGGTATCACTTGGAAAAAGCATGCACTGGAATTTAAAAATCGTTTTTGTAATAACCCTCTTCCAGGCTTTATAGCTAGCTTCAGAATGTAACTACATACTAAATAAAATATCAAATCAAAAGTAGTTTGAGATTCACTCTTTCTTCATTTGTCTCAACAGGTATTCTATCATAAGCTCTTTTTCTTTTTATGTCCAAATCTGCATGTGGCTGTTCCTATGGGTACAGCGGTGTTTCTAGGTTGGAGTGCATTCCTGGGGCAGCTGTGCCCACTGCAGGGCTGCCTGCATGCTGTCAGCTGGCTCAGCAGTGGCATGGTGGTTTTGCCTTTGGAGGAGCAATGTGTGTCTTTTAGACAGTTATGCTTGATTGTCGTAGGACGTTGTTCTGTGGCTCACCGTGTCTTCCTCTGATCTTATTCCCTTGGTGTGTGGCCATTCCCAGTGGTGACACCGTCTTTGAGTGACAGGTGCACACAGAGTAGCTGGAAAGCTTGTTTGTGGAGCTGGAGGTGGCACTGGCTCTTCTCCCTGAGTTAGGAGTGTGCCACGTGCCTGGTCCCTCCCGACTTCACAGGCTGCCTCCTTGCTCGCAGCCACACAGCTCTAAGAGGCAGAGACACCGAGAAGAGCCACAGCCAGCCCAGTACTGATTGGAGAACTTGGACGAAGGAAGAGAAAAATGACTGCAGGCCACTGCGCAAGATGAAGATTTTTACCAAAAGATATTTAACACAAAAAAACACCTCTGAGAGACATTATTAAAGACTCACTAGAATTAGAAATACCGTCAGGTTGCAGAGGCAGGACCTGGTGACCTCAGTAACATACTGTCAGCCTTTCCCTGACGTCCCACAAATGACTAAATACTAGCAACTGGAAAAGCTCACCAATGACCTGTGCAACAAGCTTAGTGCGTTGGTCTGAGTTGTGGAGCAAAAGCTGCCTTCTGATTTCTTTGTCCTTCCTGCGGTGTTGGGGTTCCCAGTGGATGTGTCGTTGCAGTCCTGACTCTTCCTCTCCCTTGCTGTAGTGTGGGGAGTAGCATTGTCTCTGACACTTACAGTGAGTGAGTTGTGTGAGTCAGAAAGGAAAGCTCTTTGCTTTCTTCCAGCTGGCAGGAGTGCCCTGGCCTCTGCCCCAGTCTGCAGCCGCTGCGTTGTTACGGGCCTTGGGGTGTCCTTGCCTTCCCAGGATCTGGGCGTGACCTGTGGCCTTCACGCTCTTCTCTGCCTTTCTTTTCTTGGCCTCTTGCCTCTCCCCTTCTTCCTTCCTTTCTCTTTGCCATCCCCCGGGAGCACTGTGATATTTGGGGATACCCAGCCATCAAGCTTGGTGGCAACTGTCACAAGCCCAATGTCTGTCTTCGAGAAGATTTAATTGAAAGCCTGGAGTGTGAGTGGTTCAGCTTCTTGCTGTGTCCTGGACTGGCATGTCTTCCCTGGCCCCATGTGAGCCTTTCTCACCCACCTGGCCCACCCTTCTGTCCACGCCCCTCATTCTTCACGTGTATCTCCCACTATTGAATTGCATCCAGGATCAGTCTTGTGAAATGCCAGGAGGAATTTACCCGTGCCCTGTCACACTGGATTTTACCTACTCCGCTATGCAAGGGGAGCGCAACCAAGTGGCTGCTGGTTGATTCCGCAGCCCTCAGTGGGTGAAGGCCACTTGGGGGTCTAACCACACACTGCTGAGCACGGGATGCATCACTCAGCGTGCCCCCTCCTCCTCCTCAGCACCGCTGCTACAGGCCATGACGTTCTCTGATGGCAGCGCTGTCATGTGCGCAGTAGGGTCTCTGGCCAGCACCTGCAGAACAAACCAAACTCCATACTGAGGATCGCAGACAGTGCCTGGCATTGCTCTTGTTAGGAATCCTTGTTTTAATTTCCTGAAATGGTAGATTTTTCTGGCAAATTTATGTTCCTCTTTTTAAAAATTAATGTATTTGAGAGGCAGAGGCACATCTTGATACCAGGTTATAAACAAAGAGAAGCAAACACTGCAAATAAAACGATCCTTTACCATTCACGTGCTTGGCCATTCACACATTATGAATAATGGCCAGTTTTGGTAATTATCAATTGACTCAAACTGTGTGGGCTGAATTTTTTAGGATTAACAAGATGGATGAAGATGAATTTCAAGCTGAGGAAAATAAATTCCATGTTGTTTTAAGCCACCTTAAGGGTGTTGCTAAGTTCACGCAGTGTTTTAGATAACTTCTGTCACTGAAGCAGAATCGGTTCATGTGGCAGACCTGTGTGAGGAGCAGACTCCGGGAAAAGCGCCGTGGCTTCACCCTGGGCGCTGATCTGGGGGGTATTGAGTCCTGGTTCGTGGGGCCTCAATGTGGAGGACTGTCCTCTTTGTCAAGTGGTGGCTCATTATGTTTTGTCTCTCTTGCTTTCTTAAAGCCGTGATTGGCACACTATCTGTTAGGTGAGGAGGGCTTGGACGGGACAGAGACGGGGAGCCACACTGAGAAGACAGAACCTGCTGGAAGACTGGCTGCAGAAGGCCAGATTTAAACCGTCCAAATTTCTTTGGCCCACAGTAGGTTTGATTGGAATGTTATCTTGCTTTGGAGGAGTAGAATTCATACTTTGCTAAGGGGAATTCAAATTATTCTTCTGTTTATAATGTTTGGGCTATTGTGGGAACCTAGAATTACAAAATATTGCTTTCTGCATGCATTCAAAAGAATGATACAAAATGTGACATATCAAGAATGAGAAGAATGACAGGCGTTCCCACTGAACTTATTGCCCTGCCGTCCCAAGCAAAGTGGTCAGTGCCAACTGCCCCATACATGGCCTCTTGCTGCCCAGCAGAGGCGCAAGTGCAGGCATGGACGTTGGTAGCGAGGCCTGCAGTGGTCATGCTGCTTATACCCACTTGCTCATCTGGGGGGATCTTTATTCCACTGGTCATGGAGCACCATTGACTAAAGATGTCAGGGTTTTCCATTTTGCCGCTGGTATTGCTGTGAGAGGCAAGATATCATTTCCTGGGTGAACTTGTGAAGTTACAGGAAAAATTACCCATCTCTTTCTAGTGGACCAGACCTGCCAATTCTTGGCAAAGCTGAGTGCCAATTTTGCATTTTGTTTATGGAACTGTTTCACATGGAAAGGAGGTTGTGACTCTGCTTCCAGAGATGTGAACATTCAGTGTAAAAGGGACAGAATGCTGTTTCTGTGCATTTTGTTATAATGGAATCTGTTATATTGAGTTCTTTTTGACAAGGCATTGTAGAAATAGGACTTTGGAGCTATTGCAATGTGCTGTATACAAACATTATTTTAGACATAAAGAGTCAGTTCTCTTATTGTCGAACAAGAGCTCCTTGTCTGTGCGGGTCGTTGTGTCTGGGCTGGAGCCCCTCCCCATGGCGCAGCGGAGTTTCACCCAGGTCATGCAGCTGGTTCTTAGAGGCGTGAAAGAGCTGCCTGATCCTGGTGCTACAGTTGGAAATTGTCACAAAGCCCTTGTTTGTGGTCTTCCTGACGCCATGTTCCTAGGATGATTTTGCTAGCTGGTGGGAGAGTTTGCACTCCAGGGCTCTGTGGATCATTCCTGCTGTATCCTCTGATCCTCTTTGCCAACTTGTCTAGCTGTGCTAGAAAGGAAGTAGACCACTGCTAACTGAGATAAGACGCTACATCACCCTGCCTAGGAACCTGGGTTTCTCTAGAAGAACCTGGTACTTGGACAGTTACATGATAATGCACATGTGTGGCACGCTCCAGCCCTGCCTCTGCTCTGTGAAATCACTGTGAAAATTGAGGATCCATTCAGTCAAATACTAACAACCATGCACATTTGCATGCCTGATTTTGTTTTTGATTGAAATGCCCATGTAAGTTTCCCATGGAATCAGCTCAGTTGAAAATCTGAAGTCACAGTATGCTGCTATAAAGTGTATTTTAATGTGTTCCTTCTCTGTGCTTACATGTTACATAGCGTGAGCTGCTTAGTTGTATACCTGTGCATGTATCTACCCCTTTGTGTTGATGTGCGAGTTGCCTGTTCATGCCGGTGTATTCTGCATCCGGAAGGAAGGACTGAAGCAGCCGCAGACCGTGGGCTGTGGTTAGACATCCGTACTGACCATGCGCAGATGTTCTCTCGTGGGCTGTGGTTAGACATCCGTACTGACCATGCGCAGATGTTCTCTCGTGGGCTGTGGTTAGACATCCGTACTGACCATGCGCAGATGTTCTGTCGTGGGCTGTGGTTAGACATCCGTACTGACCATGCGCAGATGTTCTCTCGTGGGCTGTGGTTAGACATCCGTACTGACCATGCGCAGATGTTCTCTCGTCATCATTTCTCCAACAACTCTGTATAAATGCCACTAACACAGTGTGTACAAAGCATCAGGCATTCATAAATTATCTAGAGATGACCTAAAGTATGTAGGCTATGTGTAGGTTCTATACAAACATTATTGCCGTTTCATAGTAGGGACTTGTGCATTTATGAGTTTTGGTATCCTCTGGGGCTCCTGGAGCCAGTTTCGACATGAATAATGAGGAGCAACTGTATATTGCATATGTAATTTGTGTGCACATGCATATATATTATATGTAAATGTGTGTACATATTCTGTACAGACATGCATCTGTTAGAATTCCCTGGCTTTTTAAGAGACACCTGGTGATCGTAACTTGACCAGTGTCCACTCCACTTTCCAAAGACTCAGGCACTATCAATTTCTGCTCTTCAGCACTTTGGTCCGGAAAACACACTGACTTCCTTAGGCACACTGTGATGGATACAGAAGCAGTCGGCCTTCGGGCCCTCATCCCTCCTTGCTTAAGTGGCAGGGCAGGGCAATGGGCTGGGGAGGCATGTGTCCTGGTCACTGGCCATTTGAGTACGTGGTTACACAATATTTCTTCTGGCAGGACATACGCTTGAAAAAAAGAAGAAATGCCTTAAGCAAGAAACTGTTAACCTTAAGAAAACAGCCCTAAAATGTTTTCTGTTCTTTGTTCCTGTGCATTGGTTGATGGACTTGCTGCATGTTAACCATCAAATTCAGGAAGAATTGCTGTGATGTGGAGGACAGCTTGACTAGCCTGTGGATTTTCAGCACATGTAGATCATTTCATTGTTGAGTTGCTGTTGTGGAATTGTGGAGAGATGAGGATCGTTGCAGGTAGTGAAGCCACATGATAGTAGGGGCCTGACAACAATGCACTGTGGCACGGAGGTGCAGAATTCATCAAACCCTCACGACCAAGGCACAGGCATGGTTAGGATGAGACAGGGAAAACCATAGGCATTTTGCAAGGCAGTTAAGATGGTGAGATTTTAATCTTTTATAATGCGCAGTTAATTGTTAAATGATGTAGTAATATCAAAGACATATACGGAGTAGTATAAAATACAGCATTCCTCACTTAGGAAGCAAGAGGCTGTGCTTCTCTCTGATTAGGATGGGGCAGCTGCACGTTGGCCTCTGGAGGCACAGCACTCATTTGCTTGAGGTATGTGTCCAGCTTCTGTCTGAGTTGCTGGTTGACTGTGACCACTGTCCCTTTAGGGAATCTTGTTGATGGTCCAGTGGGCTTGATTGTTTTCTGCTCTGGGCCTGGAGTTCTGCCAGACCCAGAGACCTCCTAAAAACATTCCTCACCAGGTATTACCTATGGAAAAAGCTAAGGATGTCATGAACCAGGGGATTAGAACTTTCAGGCCAGCTGTGCTGGCCCCTCAGTCCAGTGAGTTAATTTAAGTGCTAATAAAAGGTGGGGCAAAGACTAAGCTGAGGGAGGCAGGCTTGGTGGGCTGCAGCAGCTGCACTCCAGGCCGATTCCTAAGCCAGTCACCGGTTCGGTGCTTACGTGGCCTCATTATTGTTTATTTTTAAGTTATGCCCTCTTTTTTTCCCAAAACTACCAGTGTCTGTCACCCCACCTCTTTCATCATCCCTGTCACACCAGTCGAACGTGCTGTGTGAAGCTGGTGAGGAGCTTGCGTGGGTGTCAGCAGTGGCTTGTTCTTCACTGATCAGGACAAATGGCCCTTTGGATGCCCTGTTGCCTTCTCCACCATCTCCTGCAGGTGCCTGCATCTCTGCCAGATCTGGAGAGCTCGGCCATGACTGTCCTTTCAGAGGCTCGTCCTGCAATAACCCCCTCCTGTGCTCTGACTTCCTCTGTTGTATCTTGCATTGTGGCAGGATTTTGCTTCAAGTTTTAGTTATCTTGTCTGGTTCTTCAGAGACACTGGCAGCAGCTGGAGAGAAGGGTAACGACCCCTCCCCCACCCCCCAGGCCACGCCATGTGTAACGGTCCATCCCATGCTTCTCTGTAGTACCCTCACCATGCTGGCATGCACACTCAGCGTGATGTTCTGGAAGGTTCTCCTGTGTACAGCTCCTCAGACCTGCTGAGCTTCCCTGTGTTCATCCCAGCTTTGATTGTGGCCTACTCTGATCCTGACTTTGCAAACTGCTGTTCCTCTCTCTGCCCTCGGGGTCTGGGTTTCTTGGCCACCCGTCCTTGCAGTCTGCAGCTGAGCCAGGGAAGACTCCTCTTCTGTGAAGTCCTTTGTTCTGTTCTTTGCGCTTAGAACCGTCTGCCCTTTTTCTAGCTACAGAGACACAAGGGAACCTGAGAAAACGAACCTCTCCATGTGTGCCCCACCCCCTCCCCGGGCCTTGCCCATTTCCCAATTCCCTGTCTGCTGCTTACAATCCTTCCTTAAGTCTTTGCATGCTTTGCTTAAATTCTTCTGGCTTTATTTTTCAGCGTAGCAGCCAGTGTGCTGCTGCTGTTATTGTCAGTATTAGGGTTGGGAAGGCTAGCTACCCTTGATGTGGCTGTTTCTATTTAGGAAGGGAATTCAGACATCTTGACAGTTTTCATGGTCACAGCCAGGTCGTGTAGATGCCCGGGGTATGGAGAACGCAGCCTTTTCCCCAAGGGCAGGGCTCCCTGTGTTTGAAGTTGGGACTATTGTGGGATTGCATTCAAGTTGTCCTGACTTGGAGCTCCCTGTGGTACCAGTCATGGGCACCTTGCAGCCTCGTTCACAGAGACCTGGCTGCTCAGGCAGCACACTGTGCGGGTTTCTGGGTGGACATCGGAGATGTGTGTATGTGTGTATTAAAAGGTCATGATACTCTTTATAACCCTTGCCCATTTTACCACTGGTCCTTGATTTTTTGACTTATTTTTTGAACTCTTTATTTTGTGTAACACTGCTTTCGATTATAACATAAATTGGAACTGTTGTTTCAAGGAATTCATTCTGAGAAAAAAAAGTTGAAAAAAATTAGCTCTGTCCAGTGCGGTGGCCTAGCAGCTAAAGTCCTCGCCTTGCACACACCGGGATCCCAGCGGCCCCACTCCCCATCCAGCTCCCTGCTTGTGGCCTGGGAAAGCAGTCAGGGATGGCCCAAGGCCTTGGCACCCTGCACCCGTGTGGGAGACCAGAAGGAGGGTCCCAGTTCCTGGCTTCAGATTGGCATAGCTCCAGTCAATACGCTCACTTGGGGAGTGAATAATTGGATGGAAGAGCTTTCTGTCTCTTCTCCTCTCTGTATATTTGACTTTTCAATAAAAATAAATAAATCTTTTTAAAAAATAGCTTATAACAGTGAAAACTGGAATCTTTAGAATTTTTTTTTTTTTTTTTGCCAAATAAATAAAACATACCATTCCTCTGGCCCAGGCCTTTGGCAATGTTTCACACTTTTTTTTTCCTCTAGGAGGAGTGTCAGAACTATATCCGGGTGCTTCTGGTGGGTGGTGACCGGCTGTTCACCTGCGGGACCAACGCTTTCACCCCTGTCTGCACCAGCCGCTCGGTATGCCTTCGTTTGAACATTCATGGGCTTTAATGCAAGAGAAACCAAACATCACAGGCCAAGCACTCATTTTAGATGTGTTTCTGTACCCCCAGAACTTGCATGTCAACTCAAAGACAACTTCTTCACGTTAAATAAGTAATTGACATGTTTGCCATAGGAATGTCTGTGATTGCAAGAATAAACAGACTTGGAGTTTACATAATTTAATATGTCCCAAAGTATTTAACGTGGCATTTCCTCTCCTGGTAAGCCTAAGTATTAATCAGAAACAGCTTCACTCTTCTTGTTCAGCCTTGTGGTGGAGATGGTGAGGAGTATTAAAAGGGCCTACAGTCATCATCCAGAGAAGGAGAGTTATCCGCTGATTGGATGAGGAGCATGCCAAGGGATCGACACACATGGCTGGAACCCTGGGCACTCAGGCTCAGGCCCCTCCTTTCCTGCCTCAGTGAACAAAGGCATTGTCGGGGTGCACACCCTGTGAAGGGGCATTGGGGGTCATCGGGTATGCGTGGAATCCGCCTAAATCTCCCTTAGCAAAATAATGAGGATTTAGTGTTAACTTCCTAGCTGTGGAAATTCTCAGCAAATTTTAATTGATCATTTTTTACCCACTCTTCACTGATTTTGAATTAATGCCCAGTTTCTCGAGATCCCGAGGGAAGGAAGAATTTGGGGACAGTGCCCAGAGTGCACCTCCTCTGTCCCACGTCCTGCTCTGGACTTGAGACCAGTGCAGCCATGTGTGCCCCGTGAACCCTGGAGGCTGGGGCTCCCCGGGCCTGGGACACTTCCCTGGGGTACACATCCAGCAGCACAGGCAGCCTTGGTCTGCACTCCTGCCCTCTGTACTCTTCCTTCCCAAGAGTCAAGAAGCAAATGTACGCAACTGAGAGAGAGAGGGAGAGAGGGATGGATGCCTGCAGACACAGAGAGCTCCCATTTGCTGGTTTACTCCCTAAATGCCTGCAGTGCTAGTGCTTGCACAGGCCAAAGCCCTACGCTGCAACCACACCTGATCCAGGTGCCAGTCACCATTGCTGCCTCCCAGAGACTGTGCTGGGAACAGGAGCCAGGGACTGCAGCTCGGAACTGGGTGTCTCATTCGGCACTGTGGTTTCTTTCTACAGACAATGAAGTCAATGTTATTTCTGTGTGAAAGTGGAATAACATGCAGCAGTTGTCACGGCCTTGTGTATAATAATCTTACCGTTCTGCAAGTCCTCTTTGCTATCTCAGATTCCCTAACTCGAAAGGGGTGGGCGGCTGGCTGGATTCTCTCCCTGTGTGCGCAGGAGGCTAGACTCGGCAACAGAGTTGGCTCCATTCCTGAGCCTCCACCCAGCGCCTGGTGCTGAGCTGGCTGGCCCCTGACATCCTTCAGCACCAGTCGAAGGGTTTTCACCAGGATAATTGGTGCCTCCTTCCTCTTCCCTCACAGTTGACGAACCTGACGGAAATCCACGACCAGATCAGCGGCATGGCGCGCTGTCCGTACAGCCCCCAGCACAACTCCACGGCTCTACTCACGGCCAATGGGGAGCTGTACGCTGCCACGGCCATGGACTTCCCGGGCCGCGACCCCGCCATCTACCGGAGCCTAGGTGCCCTGCCACCTCTGCGGACTGCACAGTACAACTCCAAGTGGCTCAATGGTAAGGACCCTGTCACCTGCTGGGCCGCCTCGTTTGGGTGTGATGCGCTGGTGCATGGCACCCTGTCCTACTCTCCACAGAAACACACACTCTTCATTTTCTAAGGAAGTTCAACGTGTGACCTGCTGAGTGCTGGTGATGGGAGGAAGGCCTATAGCTCTGCCATCACAGGAAGTGGTCCTCCCAGAACCGTCAACCATGGTGACAGGGTGAATACAAAGACAGCCCTCATTCACAGTGCAGCTCTCTTTCCCCATAGGTTACCAATGGAGTAGTAGATGTGTATAAACATCTGTGTGTTCTTTGCTAGCTTTCTCACTGTGTAGCTGCACTTGGAAATTTTGTGAAATATTCAGGCTTTGTGGAAAAGAATCTGTTTGGTTATGGGTAACTCTAAATAACTTGATGGTCTAAAAAAAAAAAAAAAAATATATATATATATATATATATATATATATATATATATATATATATATATATATATATATATATATATAGGGGGAGGGTGACGCTTAGCCTAGCAGTTAGAAAAAAAAACTAAGAAAGCTTGCAACCCACATCAGGGTCTCTGTTTTGATTCCTAGCTGCAGCTCCTGAGTCCAGCGTTCTGCGGACAGATCCTGGAAGGCAGTGTGGGTCCCACGTTACTGGCCTCTTAACCCTTGTGATGGAGCCTTGATTGAGTTCATAGCTCCTGGTTTCAGCCATTGCAAGTATTTGGGGAGTGAGAAAGTTGATGGGACCATTCTTTTCTCTGCCTCTCTTTATCCCTGCCCCACAAATAAATAACAATACATTGTTTAATATCAGCATGCCTATCTAGTAATAGTGGTAGTGATGAGTAATTTCAGAGTTTATTAATTCAGTGACTCAAGAATTGATAAATGTTCTAGAGTCATGGGTGCAGCCCATGCCATCTGCAGGTTGGAACGTTGAACCTTAGGTCTCTTTGCTCATGGATGCAAAATGGTAGTATGTCCAGATATGGTGGTATCTATTTTCCTAAGAAATTAAGAGAGTTAGCAGGAGAGAAAGGATGGCAAAAAGAGAGAATGAGAGGAAGAGATTCACTGATTTCCTGTCCCCCTGGTTCATTCCCCAGTGTGGCGAAGGCCAAGTTCAGGCCAGACTTAAGCCAAGAGCAGGGACTTCATCCAGGGCTGCCACGTGGGCACAGGCGCCCAGGTCCTTGGCCCATGTTCTGTTTTATCAGGTGCTGTAGCAGGGAGTTGGGTTGGAAGTAGAGCAGATAGGACATGAAGCTGCACTGATACGATAACGCTGGTGCTTTTCCCACGACAGTACAGTGTCAGCCCCAGTGCTGTTTTCTGTTACCAACCAAAACTTGGCCACAAGACAGTGAGAAGGTGGTGCCGATTTTCATTCGAGTTGACTGTGTACGAGTGTCAGCTGACATCCAGCCCTCTTTATGTGTGTATACATGTTTCAGTGGGACTGTACCCCCGTTTGCACACATCCACTCTTGCACAGTCACGGAGCTAATGCAGATATGCCAAGTGTGATCCATGGCCTTAAGTAGCTATTTCAGAGTTTGCACAGATCATAAAAATGTGAGATGCATGTTATGTACTGAATTCTTTTGGTATTTCGATTTGTGTGAAGATTCACTGGGCCTTTGCCCATTCTAAGCCAGTTCTATAGTGTTTTCTCAGCCTTGCAACTGATTATCTTTTGGATTGCATCATTCTGTAGCTGGAGGGCTGCAGGAAGAGAGATGTCCTTGGCAATGCAGAATGTTTAGCAGCACCCTGATCTTTATCCACAGGATGCCAGCAGCGTCCTCCTTTTTACCTAGCTACAACAATAAAAATATTTCCAGAAGTTTTCGGATATTCCCTGGAGTGGAAATTGCCCCTAGCTGAGCACCGCTAGGTTTGGGCCCATCACTTATGCAAACTCCCATGTCTGTGTAAATACACACAGTGCAAGTGTTTGGCAAATGGTAGAGTCAACCCAAGCAGTGCTGTTTGCCTTTAAAGGAATCCCCTGGGCAAAGTCCTTGTCAAGTCTCCTGCTTTAGCCTCCCAGGGTCAAGTCT
Source organism: Ochotona princeps (assembly GCF_030435755.1). NCBI lineage: Eukaryota > Metazoa > Chordata > Mammalia > Lagomorpha > Ochotonidae > Ochotona > Ochotona princeps. The sequence goes on from NC_080854.1 coordinate 35,525,101, forward strand.
CCTGGAAGTGAGTGACTATGGCTTCTAACAGGTAGTGGGAGATTTTCCACTAGCTGCAGCACTGGCTAGGTTCTTCCTCTCAGCGCATCTGCTCTCTCTGGATGGTCCCTTTGGGGCCCCAAAGCTCTCCTCTGGGCAGCTTAAACCTGTTTCCTATATTAATCTGTTGGGTTTTGTTGTTTTTTTTTAAACTAAGTAAAGGGTCTGGTAGAAAATCTAAATAGATTTTTCCTGTCTTCCTCCTACCATCCAAATTTTTTAATGTTTGTCAGAAGAAACATGAAGATAATTAGGCGTGTGATTGCTTTTTCTGCTGAGGGACAGCTTTAGAATGCCCTGAAAACACAGTCTGCATCATAGCAGGAGTTGTCGGCACTGAGTGTTTTCTTCCATGGGGCTCTGTGACCCAGTGGCTGTTCAAGGGAGAGGTGCCCTTCGCCTCCTGGGTGGCACCCTTGGCACTTGAAACTTGATTGGTATCATATGGGACGGAAGAGGCCTAACCGAGTGCTTTACGTTGTTGTGGTAGTTTTATTTATTTGAAGAGCAGAGTGGTAGGGAGGTTTAGAGAGAGATCCTCCATCCGCAGGTTGTACTCCAATGGCTACAACAGCCAGGTGCGTTAAATGAACTGTTCCCTGAAATCCCAGGGGGTCTCCTTTCTCCATTTTCAGCATTGTCCTTGATTGTACTGAATTCCCTGATTCCAGAGGTTTTGGTCCTTCTCCTGCCTCAAACCTGCAAAAGGAGGGTCAAGTTCAGTTAGCTGGCAGCCCACATACTTTCTGAACTCCCCTTCTTCTCCCAGTACCTTGCTTCCTAAAACCTTTTGCTCTCTGCCATAAGAGGCCAGCTAACTTGTTCTGTAAACAGCTGTAGAGAAAACATTTCAGGCTTTGCACTCCTTATGGTATGTTGCTAATGTTCAGTTTTGCCACCGTGGGAATAAACAAATGTGCATGGCTGTGTGCTAGTAAAGCTGTATTTACAGAATAGATGGGATGTGGTCCATGAGCTGGACTTGTCTGTCCTGCCTAGCAAGCTCTTTGCGCAGATAACTCATCTGGACAGTGGTCTCCAATCTTCCTACATCTGCCTTCCTCCCATCGGGACTTCACCTGGACTCCTTCCATCCCTTAACCTTCTGTGTCATGCTCAGTTTTTTACCTCAGTCATCATGACCTCTTCACACAGTTTAACTTCATGTAAAATTAAAGTCCCCTGGTTATCAAACTGATGTGTTTTTTTCACTGACGTATCCCCCTTGTTCATGATACTATTGAATATATAGGCAACGCTCAATTAATATTGTTTGCATCCATGAGTAAGTTTGCTACAGTCTGACTATGCCCCCCCTAGATTCATAGATGAGAACCAAACCCATTGTAATAGTGTTGGGTGCTGTGGTCTTGGCAAAGTGGCTAGGTCACAGTGGCACCTCATGAATGGGATCACAGGCCTTATCCGTTCCACCTTGCAAGGACATAGTGAGAAGGTACCATCTGTGAACCAGACAGCAGCCCTCGCCAGACACCGCATCTGCTGGCACTGTGACTGTGAGCCTGTCAGAATTAAAACTGTGAGAAATGAGGGTTTATCAAAGATCTGATGCCAACTTCATGGTATACTGGTACAGCAGCATGAGCATACAGGAAAGCTTCCCACCCTGCCTTTTGTGTGGGAGCCACGTTGGTGGGCCAAATACTGTGCTACGAGCCTTGGGCTCTGAAAACCTGTGGAGACTGTCAATATTTGTTGAATACATAAAAGATAAGCCAAGCTCATGAACAGCAGAGACATGAAAAATATTGTTCAACAAGGGAATACGTCCTGTTAGCTGTAAGCTAGGGCCAAAGATCAAACGAGTAGCAACACTTCTTGGCCTGCCAGATCTGTATGTTTAATTGCTACTGGCATAGGTTGAAACATCTGTTAAACAAAACTTTTGAGTTGAGCCACCACATTTGGACACCGTTACCACTGCATCAGCTGTCACAGGCACTGTGATTGACTGCGAGTGTCTGGAACATTCAGTTGAGTGTTTGGTAATGAATAGATGTCTCAAAATCAGATTTCTCCGTTGTGCCAAAAATTGCTCTGAAAGCAGATTTATGTATTTAGAGAAAGACTTTAACAGCTTTGATGCATTAAAATATTAATCGTTAATAACCCTTATTAAATGATTACTGTAGGGCGGGATAATAAATATTTAATGGTCAAAGCTTAAAATAGAGAAGCTGTAAAAACTTGCCTTCAAGAGCTTGGCAGTCAAGTAGGGAAACAATAAACCCACAAAGAGAAATGAAAATATATTTTGAAGGTTGATATTGTGAGTGTGGAGGGAACTGTGTGCATGTGTGTGTAGAAGAACTTTAGCGAGAATTTAGAAAAACAGACTGCCGGAGAGGACCCAGGAGCTCAGAAGGGACACAATTACATTAGCAGATTGCAGTGTGATTCCTCCTCTGAAGGAAATCTGTCCTGCTGGCCTTTGCCAGCCATTTGCAGGCTCCCTCCATTGTGGCAGATTCTAGCAGTGATCTCATGTGGGAGCAAATATACTCAAGGTCCACAGGCCTCGTCTTTGCGCCTCATACATCTACATCTATGTGTGCATATATTTAATGATTATTCTGTTTCTACTGAGGAAGACACTTTTGCCCACAAACTTAGCTTCTAGTTTGGAATGTACTGTTGATCTTATAGACTCTATAAGATCTTAAGAATGTGACAGTCATCCCTCTAGTGACTAAAGTTAATTTACTTGGAAGTAGAAAATCTTTCTCTTTGTAACTCAAGGAGAAATTATTTCTGTTGGTGGTCATGAAACTGTTCCCAAGAGCAGGTGCTAGTTTTCAGCAGCCTTAGCTTAGCCAGGCTGGGGAGACTTGGGTGGCCTCTCTTCTGGGGACAGGAGCTTGTTGGACAGAGTCCACTGAGCCTACAGCCCCAGGGCGAAGTCACCCTCACTAGAGACTGCCTGACTGCTGGCAGTTATTATTCTGGAAACTCGTACATGGAAGCAGAGACCTGGGAAAAAGTAAAATAATGCCACATAGAGGAAGCAAGCATTTGAGCTAGTGGTTTAGACTCACCTGTCGGGGCAGGTGTTGTGGCCTGTGGATTCCCCACTTGGTGATAACTGCATTCAATATCAGAGTATTGCTTTAGGTCTTGCTTGGTTACTCTGCTTCCCATCTGGCTTCCTCCTAATGCGCTTAGGAGGGCAGCAAATATTGGTCCAATATATGTGCGAGCCCTAGATGGAGTTGCAGGCTCTTACTCCGACCTCGTCCAGGAGGTAAGGGACTCGGTATCTTTGTCAGTCTGTCTTTGGAATAAATGCATGCACGAATGTTTGTTTAAAAAGATACCTGTGTCCCACACTGGGGTGCAAAGCTTCAAGTGTGAGCTCCAGCTGCTGACAGTGCCATGGGGGCTTATGTTGGCACTCCCCCTTGGTAGGGAGTGCTTAACTGGCATTTAGAGCACAGTCTATAGCATGTTTGACCATGGACTTACTGGAAACAGCAATGGGCCCTACGTTGTTGTTCACAATGGATAAATAATTAGCCTGATAAGTAAATACAGATGATATGTTTCCAGATGTTTTTATATTAAATTATACAGCAAGACAGTTGCTTTAAATAAATGATTATATTTGTGATGACTTTGACATGCCTTGCCTTTAATTATTGCAGTGATGTGGAATTATAAATTATAAAACTGAATAAGCAACATATGCAGTTAAATAACTTTATCAAGCTCATATAGCCAGTAGGTGGAAGTATTGAGCTTTTACACACACACACACACACACACACACTCTCATACATCTATATGCATATGCATGCAAGTAGATGTGTATACACTCAAATATATACGCACACAAACATATGCACACAGACACACCCCTCGTTGCTGCGTTAGGTAATACATCCACAGGTATTTGAGTCTGTCATCAGTGTATCCAGGCATTTGTTGCTAGGAATTTGGGAATTTCAAGAAAAAACTTCAGTCCACTAGTGATCGTTCTGCTACTTTTTATTGTTTAAAGTTTATTTTCTATTTGTTTGACAGGCAGAGTGAATGAGCGAAAGCAATCTCCCGTTTACTGATTCACTTCCCAAATGTCTGCAACATCTGGGTTTGGGTCAAGCTGAAGCCAGCGGTCAAGAAATTAATGCCCACATGAATGGCACGGCAGGGATGTAAGGGCATGTGCCACCATCTGCCCTTCAGCAGGAAGCTGGGTTGGAAGCAGGAATCTCAATTGGTGGCTTAACTGGCTGTGCCCACCCCAGATTTAATTTCAGTCAAAATATACGGTTTGGTTCAACACTAGCGGAACCTGGATTTCCGCAGAATTAGCAGCATTTGTGCCTGCAGGAGTGACAATGGAGAGCGTGTGAACCATGCAAACAGGTCTGGGGCTTGAGATGCTCACAACTGTGTTTCTGTAGGAGTCGAAAACCAGGCCAAGAGTGTGGCACACCTGCACGTGGTGTCCTTGAACTCACGTTCTTTCTGTGAAATATATTGCTATCTTCCAAAGATTTATGTATTTTTATTTGAAAGGCAAAACTATGGTGAGGAGGAGAGACAGAGAATGATTCACCTGCTGCCTCCCTCCCTGAATGACTACAATGGCCTGAACTGGGCCAGTCCAGGGCCAAGAACCTGGATCTTCTTCCAGTTCTCCTGTGTGGACTTGGGCCATGCTCTGCTTTCCTGGGCCATCAGCAAGGAGCTGGACTGGAAGTGGAGCAGCTAGGATCGAACTGGTATCCATTTGGGATGGCAGTACTGCAGGAAGAGGATTAATTTGCTATGCAACTGCACTGGCCTTAGTATCTTGTTACTTTAAAAAGACATAGCTGTGTTTGTGCTTCTCAAATTTTGAGCAGCTTGAAGTTTGGTATATGTGCATTTGATCATTCCTTATCACCATAGGAGGTGATGTTAGATAAAAATTATTCGGAGATATTCAAAATACATTACAAGGGGCAGGTGTTGTGGCAGAGCAGGTGCAGGCTCCATGTTTCATGTTATCCTCCCATATGGGTGGGTGCAGGAGTTTTGGTGCATGTCACCCATGTACCCATGCAGGAGCCTGTCCCAGTCATGGCTGTTAAGGCCATTCCGAGTGAGTAACAGACTGGAAAATCTTTCTGTCTCTTGCTCTAACTTTTTCAAATAAATATTTAAAAGCTAAAAATGAACCCATCATGAGGTGATAACAGCTGCCATGCATTGGGACCCTACTGTGTGCCAGTCGTTATGGTGTCACAGCCTTGCAGCCCAGGTCATTGGGATTACCGGAGGTCCCGCAGGGTTGCAGAGCACATCTGGTGTCTGAGGGTCAGCCCTGGCTCAACCTCACTCTCGGTTCCAGTCTCCACCTGCCTCAGGCAACTAAATCATAGGGCGAGTGGTGTTTGCTTGGGGAAAAAAAGAATTTGTGATAGATTTTTTCACCAAAAAATGTTTGTTGTGAAGTTGTGGAATCGCAGTGTGTTTGCATGCACATTATCCACCCTTTGGAGGACACAGTGGGTCTCTGCCACGAGCTGCAGCACTGGAACGGCAGGAACGGGGAGAGGAAGGCTCTGCCTGCAGGCTCAGCAGTGAATGTTCTGTGCACCAAGTCTTCGCAGGATGTTTATGCATTTATTCCTCTCTTCATTCATATTTATGTCTACCGAGTCTCTTCTCGGCACTCCCATCTGCGTGTTCACTATTTTAGAAGCAAAGATGTAAAGTAAAAACTCTTCTGTTGTGGAGCATGAGTCTTCTTGTATCCCGACATGTTTTATGGAGCACACTGTAATCTATAACTCAACATGTTTTACAAACATGAGCAGAAACAGCTTCTCTGCGCATATATTTATGTCTAAGCTGGCATAGTCCCCTGCCCGTTTCTATTCAGAATTAGTCAGCAGCACATCTTCTATTCATTTGTAGCTTGAGTAACAATTGTGTCGAAGGGCTTCCTCTGATCTCCCTCATGCACTCCTCTTTGCTGCAGACAAGAAGGCAATGCCGAATTTATGACTTGTTCAGCTCACTCAGGAGTGACAGATCCGAGTTTGTGACGAATTGGATTTTAACAAAAGACAGAACTTAAATAATTGAGGGGAAACAATATGCATCTTATTATTCTGTCTGGTGAGATTCAAATGCCCCTAGCCTTCAGATTTATATCCATAAATGCAAGAGACATTTGATTGCATGTTTAACAGTGCTTCTTTGTTATTGTCTTTGGAAAGGGAGCAGGATGCTGGTGGGACTTCTAGAAGCTTTGCTTTCCGGGAATCAGAGCTACCCCAGTGTGACTGCAGGTCCCACAGTCAGCATGGTTTGGGAGCTGGTTGGTAGCCCCCTGTGGGAAGAGACTGGGGTTCATGTCTTGTCATTCCTCAGCATTCTGCCTAACCTGGGGAAGCAGAATGGAAAATGGTTCCATGGAGTGAACAGTGAGTGAAGAGTAGAAGTTCTGTCAGCCACTCATTGGCACTGGTGGGCACCCCTGGAGGCCTTGTCCTGGGACTGGGCCAAGCACCTCTTAACCATGTTCTTGGGTAGTAAGTACTTGGGATACTGGCTTCTTCATGCTACTTTCCCCCCCCCCCCCCCCCATTCAGTCTTACTCAGCAATTTGGTTTTTAAAGCATTGTGCAGAAATCCAAATCCCAGTATTGAATAGTGTTCACATGCTTGGTGATTCGCTTATGTACCTTTATTTGTTCAGGGCAGTGTAAGTGTATTGGCTCTGAGATCAGACGATCTTGTGTCGGGATTTCCTCTTCCCATACTCCAACCTCTACGCTCGGAGTTGAGTCAAGTTTCTAAAAGGTTTTGGCTGTTACTGTCACTAAATGTGAAGGAGGCACAGTAAACCAGCACTGCCTCTCTGGTTCTCCTGAGTGTGAGGAGTGTGTGGACTGTGAAGTTTTTAACACTGATCTTGGCATGGTGGAGTTAGCACTCTACAGCTGTCAGCTCTTGTTCAATACTTCATGGGTGCTAGAGATGTTTTGAAGGGATGTCCAGGTTTTTTGTCTCTGTGGTAATAGCACAAGTAGGCAGCTGCAAGGCTGTTAGAAATGTCTTGGTGGATTTTGTCTCACGTGCCCTGAACATGTTTGCAGTCTCAGGTTGAAGAACTCTGTTCCATGTTTGCTTGCTCTGATTGGTGGTGATTTTTGTCATTGTTGTGTCTTTTCCATATAATGCTCAAACTGTAGTGCTGTTGGATGAGCCTAAGTATATTCTAACCTGTTTTAAGAATTTAGTCCTATCTTTAGAATTAGACATAGGTGACTGTTGTATTTAGACATCGACTGTAGCTACGTAAGGGGTGAATAGGTTGCCTTTACGATCAGCTCCTGCAAGCAGTTACCTTTTGGAGGCTCATCATGAACGTGGATTCGACCGCTGTGCCCTAATGCTTTCTTTACATTCCAAAAACACAGCTTGCAAATGTGTAAGCTACTGCTGTTGTAGCTCTCTACTGAAGGTACTAACGCAGAAAATATACATTTTCTCTCATGTAGTTTACAAGACTCAGATACTTTTAATGCCCATTCAGGTTCAGGCAATAATGGTCTACGGGTGTATTTGACAGTTCAAAGGTTGACATTAGTTCTTGTCAAAAATCTGTATGGCTTGATGTACCTAAATGGCTTAAGAGCAATGTTTGGTGAGGATATCAATTGTATATTAATGAGAAATTGGCAGCAGTCAGAGCTGACTCTGTTCTGCTGTCTATAGTCAGTGTCTGCATTCCAGGATTTGTGTTTTATTCCCAGCATTCATGGTTTCTCTTGTAGCCAAACATTTTCAGGAGTCCTGCCAGTAACATAAATGCAATTAGATTTGGTAAAGTACAGGCCCGACAAGATAATTGTCCCTGAAAAATGTATCCTTGTGGATATAGTTATCAGTAGCTTTGCATTAATTTTGAACACCAGAGGGTATTGCAATAATTACCCTAATTGAATCATAAAATTCAGCTATTTTTGACTGAGCAAAACTCATAGAAATACGAGTGAAAGAGCCTAGTTGGACAGATTTTGAAGCCAAGGATCTGGATGTACTTGTGCCTGAAAAGGCATTTTCTTACTTGGGAACTTAGGTCATTTTTCTCAGTGTTTTTTCAATTTATTTCAGAGACATAGAGACTAAGGCAGGCAGAGAGTTCCCATTCACTGATTCAGTCTCCAAGAGCAGCTGCAGAAGTGCCCAAGTTCAGTGCTGCCTACTCCATTCTAGTCCCTGGTGGTGGCAGGAACTCGTCACCTGGCTCTCCAGGACTACATTAGCAGGAAGTTGGAATCACGGGTTGGGGGTTGGTGTCTGGCATATGAGGCTAGGCCTTTACCTGAAGCACCGGAATGGATATGGGTGCTCATTCATGTCCCAGCTGCTCTACTTCCAATCCAGCTCCCTCCTAGTGGCCTGGGAAAGCAGCAGAGCAAGCCTCAAGTCCTTGGGCACCTGTACCCAGTGGGAGACTCGGACAAGCTCCTAGATTTGGAACAGCCATTTGGGGAGTGAGCAGTAGCTGAAATATCTCTTTTTCTGTCTTTATCTTTGTGACTGTGTTTCAAATAAAGATAAATCTTTAAAGAAAGAGCTAGAGGTGCATAATGGACTTATGCACGCTAATGTGAGCTAGGGGCCATGGACTTTCTGATCTTTCACCCAAATTCATACTCCAGGAAGATATACTTGATACGTTGTCATATGTCCGTTGATGCTTTCTGTTTTATAAACTTCTAGTAAGCCTGATGGTTAAGTAGAGACATGATTTTTGTCCCTGTTTTTAAGGTAATTCGGAGGCACTGGCTCTGACTCAGAGGTCCTCTCTGAATGGTTTGCCGACAACCCAGAAATAAGGAAATAAGCCCAATCCTTACAGGCAACAAGGTCACCATAGTAATGGGGTTGCTGAAGCTAATTCTGAGACTAATCTTACAGTTTCAGCTTTCACCAACCACAAACATACTTAATACCATGATCAAAAGCACTGAGAGGTGTCAGAGTCATCCTGGGGTACGCAAGTAATGTCAAAGGCTTTTGTTATCTTACACAAATAAACATGGTAGCAGAGCCTTCTCTCCTGGATACAGTTGGTTTTGAATCTCGTTTCTTTCTCTCTCCACCTCTCCCTCCCTCCCTTCTCTCTCTCTCTTCCTCCCTCCTCTCTCTCTCTGCCTCTATCTCTCGGCTATAGACTATTTCTTGCTGTGCAATGGCCTATGCCCTTTGCTACCCACTGTGGATGGTTTACTTGGGTACTGACTGATTTCAGCATACTTCAGTGAAGAATTTGTGTGTGACCCTGAGGTTCACAGTGGTAGAGATCATTAGGCTGTCCCAGTGGCCTCCGTTTTGTCCTGAAAGAGCCCAGGGTGCTCTGAGCAAGGCCGTGTCTCTTTGGATGAAGCATTCAACAGGCAAGACAGAAAAAGACTGGCCCATGGACACTGAAATCTGTTTTTTGGTTTTTTCCTCCTCCTTTACAGAACCCAACTTTGTATCGTCCTATGACATTGGCAATTTCACCTATTTTTTCTTTCGGGAAAATGCTGTGGAGCATGACTGTGGGAAGACTGTGTTCTCCAGGGCGGCCCGGGTCTGCAAGAACGACATCGGTGGGCGGTTCCTGCTGGAGGATACCTGGACCACGTTCATGAAGGCGCGGCTCAACTGCTCCCGGCCCGGCGAGGTGCCCTTCTACTACCACGAGCTGCAGAGCACCTTCTTCCTGCCCGAGCTCGACCTCATCTACGCCATCTTCACCACCAACGTGTATGTAGCCAGTCCCCCCGCCTGTCCCCTGTGAAGCACCTTCTGTTCGGGGCCTCTGGGGTGTTCGTGTTCCTCTCAAGAAACCATTCTGTTTTACTGGGCTCAACACAGCCGCAAAGGGGAGACACCCCGCATAGGTTCTGTGGGAATGGAGTCTGGCAAAGAAGCATGTGTTCTGTGAAAACGGGTCATAGTAAGATAAACTAACACAAAAGTTCTGGTCTGTCTTTGGACCGTAGCTGCCTCCAGTGCGTCTGTTAACACTGTTTGCTCTCACTGTGCTCATGCGCTCTGGGCACTTTCCGAGACACTGGCACATATTTGATCTAATTCTCAGCGTGTGAGTTACTCCTCTGAGCCATGGAACTCAGTGTCACCTAGAAAGTCTCAGGCTTCAGGTGGCCCAGCTCTAACCTCAGCTTGGGCTCAGCTATGAAGTGTGTATTTCCCATTGCTATTCTAGAAGATGGCTCACGTGGACATGTCATTCTTCAGTGACAAATGCCTCTAAAACATTTTTGAAAATTGTTTTGTTTTTTCTTTATAGAAAGATGCACTTCGAGACAGGCATTATTTTGACTGTGATCAAGTCTGTGATGTTTGCTAGTGTCCCCTCTGCCCCAGCGTGATGGAAATCCCATGTCCTCACAGCTATTTCCCACCCTTAGCTGGTGTGCTGTGGTCAGATGACAAGAGCCCCCATCCCTGCCAGGTTGGGGGACTAGTGGAGACCTCAGGCTCCTCTTCCTGCTGTACCAGAAGTGCGGAGGACTCCATACTGTGGGCTGTGGTTCTCAGAACCTCAGAAGCTTCCCATTTGGTGACCCAACACTTTAAACAAAAGCCAAGAATTTGTGTCCAAGGTCAGCGATAGGAATGTGGGTGGGCTGGAGCTGCTGAGGAACGGGGGTGGGGAGCACAGCTTCTGGCTTGTGCAGCAGCATCCTCATTGTGGCATTCACAGCAGCTCTCCAGCCCTGGATGTGGGTCACGCTGCAATGTCTGCCCCCTATATAATTTCAACATACTTTTTCATCTCTCCAGCCTTGGTGCCTGTGTATTCATTTCTCAACTGTCGCTATGCCTGCCTCATGCTGCTCTCTTGTTTGCTTTTCTATCCTGTTCTTTCTGCTGCTGACTTTTAATTTTCACATTTGCTTGAGAATCACATTTACTCCATGAAGGGTTGTATTTCTGGTGTTGTGTTAGAAAATGAAGGCACTGTGAGTTTCCTTTCTCGCTCCTCCAAGACCCTCTCCATTGCACGTCTGCCCTTCAACCCCCAAAGTTATTTTCTTTCTTTGCTATGTTTCTTTTAGGAAAATCAGTTCGTGGTTTCTGAACTTGATTTAATTTCTAAAATCTTGCTTAATGTATAGCATAGGCTACACAAGAGAAACATGCAGTACTCAGTTCACCTCATTTTACATGCAATGGGAACTTGAATTGCTCAGCCACTGAATCCCCTGGTTCTAAAGAAAACAAACAAAACAAAATAATAACAACAGAGCTATCACCACCATCACAAGCATGTGGATTTGCGAAGTTATGTGAAGTTCCCTGTCCGCTTGATTTCCAGGTTACTGGCCAATTTAGATTGTTGAAGAATGCTTCCCACTGTTCCAGGCAATTTTTGTTGCAAGTGCCTGTCATGTCCCAAGTCCCCCCACCCAGAATTTGGGGTGTGTGCTGGTGGGGGTGGGCTTGCCACAGCCCTCTGAGGGTTCCCTCTCAAGTGAGTTTCCAATACATCTGGCTCAGATCCACAGTCTGCCTCCCCTCTTCCTCTTGAGTGTCAGCCTTGATTTTGCCTTCTAAACAGATGACCATATTCCTTTGGAAAACTTGCTGCAAGTGAAAAGCAGAAGGCTGGCCATTCTCTAACTCTGAATCGGAGAAGCTGAGAGCTGCTTCCTTTACCGAGAGATGACATGGTGACACAGCCACAGGCATGAACCCTGATGTCCTCGGCAGAGCCAGTGTCCGTCTGTCCTGTCACTCCACCGTCCGTCCTGTTGTGGCTCCTGCAACCTGTGACTGCCCCAAGTGGCCTTTCTGTGCTGCTGTTTTGTCACTGGGGAAGAGGAGCTCTTCTCAGGATTCAGCTTCTCTGGGGGAAGTCTAGTGGGCTCAGCATGGTGGTCTCCTCGTCAGCACCCCTGCCAGAACTCCTGTGGCCCAAGGTGTATCACAGATCTCTGGGTAGACTCCACTGTGCTTCCCTGGCCATTCTTGTTCTTATTGAAGCTCACATATCAGTGGGCTTGTGGCACAGTGGGTGAAGACATGATGTGGACTGCCTGCATTCCACATCAGGCTATGGGGTTTCAGCCCTGACTACTCTGCCTTTGATCTAGCGTCCTGCTGAAGTGCCTGTTAGGTAGCACTCAAAAGAAAGTTTATGTGCCAAAGGCCAAGTCTTGCATGCACTTGTGGTTTGAGTTCTGTGGTTTTCCATTGTGAGTACTAAGTCAAACCAGCGGTGTAACTTACCCTGCACATCCTCCATTCACTCACCAGTGCCAGAGAACCACAGTAGCTCTAGCACCTCTTCCATGCCATTTGTTCAAATGAGGCAAATACATGGAAGCATTTTAGTTATGTAGTTTCTCTGGGTTCCTTTGACCCACGAAGACATCTAATGAGCAGTGGCTGAGAGCATTAATATGCAAAAACAGTGTGTAAGCTTCCTGCTGCTTGTCCATGCTGCCCTCCGAGAGCCAGAGCTGAGCCTACAGTGTGAGCTTATTTCCCCTGAAATGCTTTGCCGGCTGGCTGGTTAGTGCAGGGGCACTGGCCTTTTGAAATCCTCCATTGTTCAGCCTCATCTGTGGGGCTTGAATGCCAAATGAACACTTGAAGGTTTAATGACACTACTGTGACATTTTTTTCTCTCTGACTCTGAGTTTCAAGTTTTAAATTCACATAAATAAATAAAAGAGAAAGAAATACCTGGGAAGCAGTGTTTGCAAAATATTTTGAGTGAATCTTTTTCATTTTTAAATAACAATTAGACATAGCTGAATGGGAAAAGAAAGTTCACCCTCCTAGCAGCTAAAGTAATGAGATAAACAGGTGGCTTTCACGCATTGTGGTGGGAGACTCAGCCACGTTCCAGAAGAATCTTGTCCCTCCAGGATTTTAGAAGTATGGCACAGAAGTGTAGCTCTGCAAGACTTTCTTGTCCCCATTGTGGCTGAGTGGGCAAATCCCATATGGAGTGATTAAATCTGTTATAATTGCTAACCATCTTGTCTTGATACCAAGGTGGTTACTCTTGCAAAAAGGAACCTGCCCACATCTTGGAAATGTCCTTATGGGATGTTCAAGGCTGTGGTCCTGAGGCCTCTGGAAGTGGCTTCCACATCCTACCCTCTTTCTCCCCATTGGTGCTAGAGGTCAGTGGCCACTGCAGAGCGCTCACCATCTCCCCTCTCTGTCTTCTCTGGCTCTGCAGGAACAGCATCCCTGCCTCAGCAGTGTGCGTCTTCAACCTCAGTGCCATCTCACAGGCTTTCAACGGGCCCTTCAAGTACCAGGAAAACTCACGCTCAGCCTGGCTGCCCTATCCCAATCCCAACCCCAACTTTCAGGTAACTTGGGGGGGGGGGGCGCTGTGGGACACGCCAAGCGGAAAGCTGTAGTTGACAGTCCCGGGTCTGCACAGTACAGCTCACATCTCCCCGGCTCCCACTGTCAGCTGGCAGACTCATGGCACCAGCCCTCACTCCATTGTCAGCTGTGGCGCCTGGCCTGAGAAAGGGCCTTTTGTCACTCTGGTGCCTGATGCTGAGCTGAAAAAGGCCAGCATTCTGCAGCAAGCAGTCATCCAGGCTCCAATTAGCACTAATGATGCTGCGTTCTGCACGCCTGGACCCGCCAGTCCCTAATGAATGGCCTTGTAATGAGTGGGTCCCAGGGCACAGAGGGCTGGAGACACGTACCCAGAATGAGAGCTCTAATGGACAAATGTGGTGAGGTTTCCTGTTGGGGAGAGCAGCCCGTGATGGGCACAGCTGGGGATAAAGAAGTGGTTGAAGGCCCTTTGTCTCTCAGGCGTGCCTGAGCCATAATGGGCTTCATCCGTCATCCCGTCTCCCCATGCTCCCAGGAAGCCGTGTCCCAGAGATGCAGTGATACATCACATTTGACCAGCAGCAGGTTCATTACTACCTGTGCTCTGTACCAGAGTTTCCAGAGGCATTTTGTGCTCTCAGAGCTGAAGGTGTGAAGCCGGTGGTTTTCTGTTGAGGGTGTTTTTCTGGGATGCAGGTGGCTGTTGTCTCATTGGCCTCACATGGTAGACAGAGAGTCTCTCATATTTCTTTGACAGGGCAACAGTTCTGTGGAATGAGGACTCAGCTGTAATGACCTCGTCAGAGGCCCTTTCTGTAAATGCAGCCTACACTTAACACCAAGCTTTCTGTGTGTGGGTTTGGGTAGGACACACGCATTCTGACTGCAGCTGCACTTCGAAGCTAACTAGCCTTCATCATGGTGGAAGTAATTCCCAGCAGAGCCTGGTTCCACACCTTGTGATGGGTGCTTCTTGTACATGCTGGGTTATAACTTCTCCACCTGCAGAGAGGGCCACAGGGCCTCGGGGCAGAACAGGGGAAGCCCGTCAGCTGATCACTGCCAAACTGGGCTGCCAGGCTCCATCCTCAGATGCGAAACCTGAGCTAGTTTCAGCTTCATGACCCTGGCCAGCTGTGATTGGTGGGTGATAGAACTGCCTCCAAATTCTGGTTTTATTCATCATCCCCAGTAACAGTAACTGACTTCTCAGAGAAACGGAGAAAGAGAATTCTTGGTTTTTTTTCCCTTATTTGGATTTTGGCAAGGGTTGTTGAGTTATCATTGTTTTAAGAGACTTTTTCATTTGTTTGCTGCTTATGCATTTTTTGAAAGAATGTGGACTGAGGAAGAATGACTTGTTTCCATGTCATCCTTACGGTTTGCTACTTCCTTTGGCAAATTGTTTGGCACTTTTAGTCTTGTATTGTCCATCAGTGAGGAAATGCTATAAATTAAGAGGGATGTTTTGAAAATAGATGTTGGTAACATTGACTTCCTGTATTTATATATCTGATAATGATGACTCTTCCAGACCATTTGTTTGGAGCCTTCTGGGCCTCACATGTCATGCAGATGTAAGGTTTGTCTCCTTTTCCCCTCTGATAGAGAAATACACCATGCAAGTCCTTTGTGAAATCCTGGGGGTTACGCAGTTAGCCAAGCTGCTTGCCATTGTTATGGCGCACTTTACCCGTGTTGATGTTTCTATTGCACAGGTCTGCCACATGAGCGGAGGACTTACTGAACTTCCTAATCCCTTGCTATCTCCTGGCAGTGGATAACTTTTAGCCTGCTTATCTGGATATATTTTAGCCCACAGAAGAGCCCCTCATTTCCTAAGGCTGCACGGGTTCGGTATTATAATCCCGCTGCCACAGCTAAGGGCTTACTGCCAGTTGTGAGCTGGAAGTGAGCTTCATGTGGCGTAATGAATGGAGGGAAATGCGCTTCTGGTAGGAAGCTTGCAGAGCTGAGCTTGTCTACGTTGGGTAGGATTGCAGACTTTCAGAGAAGCAGAGTACAGAGTGCCCCTCTGAACGCACACAGGGAGGTAGGGTTGACTCTTCCTTTAGTGCACCTGCTGCCCACACTGGCATGCGCAGCCTGGCTGACAGTTATGGCACCATCTCGGTGGAGTAGGGTGGGAGGTGTTGAACTAGTCCTTCCATCAGGCATAGGTAAAAAGCTTATGTTTCTAATAACCAACAGTGTTGGTGCTTCTGAGTCTGCCCCGTTAGTGACCACCATCTCTGAGGCCAGCCATGCCCTGAGCCCTAGAGAAAAGCAGCTGCCACGGGAAAAAAAATCCTCCAGAGCCACTGGTGTGGCTGCTGTGGGAAGGGCTCCAGAATCTTCCATGTCCTGAGCAGAAATGATGCAGACCAAATGGGAAAATGGACCTTTGCAAATATTCTCATAATGAGGCAGCTTGACCAACAGGCACTGGAGCCTTGGGACAAGGATGGGTTATTGTTAAAACAAGGACATCAACCAAGATGTTAATGACAGGGGAGGCTGATTGAAGGATATTTAGGAATTCTTTGTATTTATTACTTTTTGTTTTGTAAATTTCAGACTATCCTTGAATAGGAAGTTCTAAAAACAGAAGTATATATTATTGCTTTTTAAAAATTAGAGGAAGCAGCTGGTTCTCTTATTTCACAGTCGACGTATTGGTTTTTTTTTTTTGGTGTATAGGGTATTTTATCAAATGCTGCAAAAATATCCTCTGCTTTCAAAAAGCAGTTTTCATCTGACCCTCTTACCCCTTAGGTCAGTTGTAAAACCGAGTACTGAAAAGCAGGTTACACATTGCAGATTCTGGCCATCTGGGCCTTAAGCCCTGTTTCCATGCAGCCTGCCTGTCTGAGGCTCTGCAACGGTCTGTCATGGCTTGTCCCAGGGTTTAAATGTTGTGACAGACACAAGAAGGTCTCTTGGTAGCTTTCTGATTCTATACTCTCATTCCTGTCCTCTGTTTTAACTCACCTGAAGCCCTTTATGCAAAATCCCACAACCCCATTGCGGATTTCATGCTCAGCCACTTCGAGGCTCCGTTTCCCCCTGTATATAGTCAGAGTCAGTGTCCTGATATTTCTCCTTGCTACAGATCTCTCTTCTGCCCTGCCGTGATCTGCTCATCTGTCTTGTGCACACAGAAATCTTGCCCTTTTTTTTTTAAGTTTCTTCTAGCTTGGAATACAAAAACGAAACGCTGAGAGGAGCACAGCAGTCCGTAGACTGCACATTGACTCAGTATTAAATAGTTTGCAGATGGAAATGGCACGATTCTGTTCTTAAACAAGTTCAATCAATGGTTTATTTTAAACTTAAAAGGCTGAGAGGGAGATGAGAGAGAGATTGTTCATCTTCTGGGTCACTTCCCAAATGCTCACGCCAGGCTGAGTTGGAGCCAGGCTGAAACTGGAACCGGGAATTCATTGCCAGCATCCCAGGACGCAACTGCATTAGCCATCCCCTGCTATCTCCTGATATTAGCTGGAACTAGACGGGAAACTGCAGTGGCACGTGAATCCAGAAGCTTCAGCTTGGGATGTGAGTGGCCCACGTGGAATCTGAACCCTTCAATGGCATGTTGCTTCCGTTGTGTGACCAGTATCTTCCTGACTGACCTGGTGCTATCATAGGAGAATCCATTTTCAGTTCGGCTGCCTGACTGACTGGACAGATGTGTTGTGCATTTCTCCAGACAACTCCCAAATGGCTTAGCAGGTGCTTTCTGTGCACCTGCTGTTGAGATCAAAGTCAGCAGTGACAGCCACTTGGTCATCTGTTCAACCTTTATGGTGGAGTCTAAGCATTCTTCACTTCGGAGGCGTTCACATCTGTGATGGGAGGGGCACTACGGATGGAGACTTGGGGAGGAAGGAAGAAGCGGTTGTGTTCCCACATTTCTCCAAGTCCGCCTGATGTCCTGAGCCTGTCCTGGGGGCTGGTCCCTGTAACGCAGCCTGTCTTCCCTTGCAGTGTGGCACTGTGGACCAGGGCCTGTATGTGAACCTGACAGAGAGGAACTTGCAGGATGCTCAGAAGTTCATTCTGATGCACGAGGTGGTGCAGCCGGTGACCGCTGTGCCTGCCTTCATGGAAGACAACAGCCGCTTCTCCCACGTGGCCGTCGACGTGGTGCAGGGCCGGGACACACTCGTCCACATCATGTATTTGGCCACAGGTAGGAGCCCTGCCCCCTTGAGGGAGTTGCCCTCCCCCACTCCTGCCTGACCTCCAATTTTGTGTTTTAAACTGTAAATATTGCAGTTGGTTGTCAGCCTCTGAGCCTGTCTGCTTTCCTGGAAGCTAGCAAAACACTCCTGTGTACCTTACTGGAAATCCAAACTGCATGCCATTTTTTTTACCATGTGCATCACAGTGCTCTCTTGAAAGACAGTGCCTTGTTTCTTTATGACTATTCCTAAAAGCAAGCCTTTCCGTAGCAAGACCATTGTAATTTTTTTTTTAAGATTTTATTGTTATTGGAAAGCCGGATATACAGAGAGGAGGAGAGACAGAGAGGAAGCTCTTCCATCCGATGTTTCACTCCCCAAGTGAGCCGCAACGGGCCGGTACTGCCCCCATCCGATGCCGGGACCAGGAACCTCTTCCGGGTCTCCCACGTGGGTGCAGGGTCCCAAAGCTTTGGGCCGTCCTCGACTGCTTTCCCAGGCCACAAGCAGGGAGCTGGATGGGAAGTGGAGCTGCTGGGATTAGAACCAGCGCCCATATGGGATCCCGGGGCTTTCAAGGCGAGGACTTTAGCTGCTAGGCCACGCCGCCGGGGCCAAGACCATTGTAATTTTAAAGACTTATTTATTTTTATTGGAAAGTCAGATATACAGAGAAGAGGAGAGATGGAGAGGAAGATCTTCCGTCTGATGATTCACTCCCCAAGCGGCCACAATTGGTGGAGCTGAGCTGATCAGGAGTCAGGAGCCTCTTCTAGATCTCCCACATGTGTGCAGGGTCCCAAGGCTTTGGACTGTCCTCATCTGCTTTCCCAGACCACAAGCATGGAGCTGGTTGTGAAGTGGGGCTGCTGGGACTAGAACCGGTGACCATATGGGTTCCTGGCACGTGCAAGGGGAGAACTTTAGCATTGTAATGTTGATACTCTAAGACCAAGGGATGCTTTCTTGACCTTGGCCAGTAAGCTGTTACCCTGGGATTTTTCTGATGATACCGATTGGTTCAAAACAATGCTCAAAACAGATACTCCAGGGTGGTTCAGGAAAGCATTCTGCAGGAAATGTTTGGTGTATAAATTACACAATACAGCAAATTGAGGCTGCAATGCTTATTGAGTTCCAAGCAACACTAATCCTTCTTGCTTTTCAAAGCATCTAGAGTGAGAAGGGCACCTACATTCTCAGGTTACCTAGCTCATTGGTGGGAGCCAATTTTCAACCCTGTCACCTGCCTGCCTTCTCCTGGCCCTCAGGACCCTCACACAGAGAAGCCTTTTTGGTGGGATATGTCTCTCTTGTCAATCGTGTTTGACGCTTTCCCTCAAAACTCAATCTCTGATGGGGCTGTGGTTGTTGATAACATTTTATATCTTTTTTGGGGGGGGGGAACTTCTCAATTCATAATTACATATTCATCAATTGACTTTATTTACTAAATAATTAAGATGAATGAATTTCACCATTTGTTGAATTTCTGTGAAACACTAGGGAAGAATTGGTGAATGGGATGGTATGTTCTGGTCTATTGGAGCTCCCATTCTAATTGGGAACAGGCAGATAATCAACAATCCAGTGAGTTAAAGAGCAGGGAAGTGCCCACAGCCTTTGCAGGGATACAAAGAGGGGGTATGGTGGTGAGTGCCACGGAGGCTCCTGCCCTTGGGGACTGTGGGGTTGCCCCCTGAGTGAGGAAGAGGAGCCTGTCTTGTATGCAAGATGCCAAGAGTGCTCAGCTGTGGCCAGTGCCACTGAATGGTCAGGCAAGAGTAAGACACTTGTGATTTGCTCTGAGTGAAGGTCACTGTTGCCTCACAAGGCCAGCCTGTGCAGGAGTAGGGAGGAGAGAGGAATATGGGAGGAAGTCGGCTGGGAAGAGTTGCCTGGAGTGACTTTTCCAGAAGCAAGAGAGTAAGTGACTGATGAGCCACCCAGAGCGGCTGGGGGATCAAAAAAGAGATTTCTTATATTTAAGAAAAGCGATCACCATTGACTGTGGGTGTTGCTCACCAGGCTGCAACAAGCAAGCACTTCTGTATATTTCTTCTTGCATTCCATCGAATGTGAGAACAACTGAATAGGAGTTGTTGAAAAAGTGGCATCTTTGACAACTAAATTTAATAATTTCAAATTTGTAAAAGCGGAGGTTTCCCCCCGAATATATGAAATAGTGCTGAAAGAGTCAAAAGATCTGTAATTGAGCGTGCCGACATGAGCCTGAGGATTCATGGAGGTTCCAAAGCTGAATGGGTCAAGCCGCTCCACAAAGCTTCCATGTTGAGAACCCAGATTCCAGCAGGACCTGCACTGAGTGGTCGCACAGGGTTCAGTGTGGAGCAGTTTTCTCTGCAAGACCCTAGGTATCCATGGTGGTTTCTTGCCAGAAACTACTTGGCACAAAGTTCTCCCTTCAAATTAAATGGCTGAGCAATAGAAATTACGTAAGGGCACATGTATGACATTTTTACCTGCTATCCCAGCTCATGATTCCAGCTAGTATCATCTTGATGTACACCATTCAATTAGTAAGTGGCCATCACATTAAAGTCAGCAGGTACAAAATGTGGTCCATGAAAGTGAAGTGAATCTCTTGGACGTTTTGCCAGATGACATGCAGGTTAGCATCATCATATTCAGATGTGCCAGCTTGTGAAGGGTCTCGGCTTGCTGGGACCCTGGAGCCCTCGAGTCTGGAGTGGATGCCCCCATTGTGCGTGCACACTGGAAATACAGCAGGTTTGGGTTGGGATCATGTAATGAAATGAATATTGCAATAAAGACCGTAGTAGGAATATTCTGGTTTCCTATTGCACATTAATGTTATGTTTACACTATATTGTAGTCTATTAAGTGTGCAGCAGCCTTGCAGCTTAAAAAATGTGCATACCTTAATTAAAAACTCCAGTATGGTTAAAATATGCAAACCATCATCTGAATTGCTGGAAAAACAGCATCAATAGACTTGATTCTTGTGCGGCTGCCACCAATGTTGCATTTGTAATAAAGCATGATATCTTGGGAGCGCCAAACAAAGTGAAATGCAATTTTAAAAACAAGTGTGCTTGTCATACAGGGCTAGGAAACAGCGCTGTCCTCACTGCAGACACACTTTTACTGCAAGTCTAGAAGCCACATTGTCTAGAGAACAACAGATGCTCACTATAATTTCCTCCCAGATCTATAATTGATCTAAGTTGGTCTGTTTCAACTTGATTTAGATTCTGCTCAAGCATACTGTCTGAAACAGAAATGCTCAGATATTTTACAGCTGTATTCATGTTTCCAACAGTATAGTTTGTGCCCCACTCACTCCCTGCACAGTTGCCGTGTCAAAGCCTTAATCCCCATGCAGCGTTTTCGGGTTGGGGCACTGGGCTGTGATTAGATCAACAGTGCTGTAAGGAGAGACAGCAGGATAAGATGTTTCCCTGCATTGCGATGCTTCAAGCTGCAGCCAGCCCTCTGCAAGCCAGGGAGGGGACCCTCAGTGCAAAACCAACCAGTGACATAGCTTGCTGTAACAAAAACAAAGAGCTTTGTGGCTCTTTATTGTTTTTTATTAAAGATTTATTTGTTTTTATTGGGAAGGTGGATTTACAGAGGGAGAGAAAGATCTTCCATCTGCTGGTCCATTCCCCAAATAACAGCCATGGCTGTAGCTGACCCAATCTGAAGCCAGATGCCAGGATCCTCTTCTGGGCCTCCCATTCAGGTGCAGGATCCCAAGGCTTTGGACCATCCTCTACTGCTTTCTCAGGCCATAGGCAGGGAGGGAGCTGGATGGGAAGTTGAGCAGCCAGGACATAAACTGGCACCCATATGGGATCCTGTCACATGCAAGGTGAGGACTTAGCTACTGAGCCATTGTGCTGGACCTTATGTAATTCTTTATAAGCAGGAATGTTAAAGACCAGAGATCGTGGCTTTTCAGATTCACAAGAATGTTGTTCTGCTGATCTCTTCTTCATTGCTTACTCCACCAGAGTTAACACCAAGGCAGGCCAGGGACATTCATCTCCTTGGCTATTAAAACTGACATTGTCCCCTCCTCCCCCCCCCCCCCCCCCGCTGGAGTCCCTGAGGTCAGATTGCATAAGCTGCATCTTATGCAGGCATGGATAGACACTCCTTACAGCTGGAGTGTTCGATGCCAGAGCCCTTCCTGCATCTGGGGACACCTGGATGCCTGGGCTGAGAAGCTGGGCTTGGTGAGGAGCTTGCTTTCATTCACTCTGAGTTAATCTGAACATATGAAAATCAGAACCAGCCTGTGATAGGTCTGTTTTCATTACTACAGTGAAATGAGAGAGGTAGACTGTCAATTTTTTTTAACAAAAACTTTATTTGGTGATAGTTCTGCCGATATACATTCTTGGGATAGACCCCTAAGGGAGCTCAGAGCATCACATAGCCAGAGCAAGATCTGGGTGTGAGTGGGCACATGTATGTTTGCACATGTGTGTGTGCTTATGTTTTCATGTGTGGCTCTGAACATGCATCTGTGTGTGTGAGGATTTAATCATGGGGCTCACCTTATAAGCCTAATCTCTTTAACCCTAATCGCTGCCCCATGGCCCCACCTCTGAATACCTTAGCTGAATAGTTTCTCCCTTCTTGATGCCCCACACAGGGATGGCATTGTGATACATTAAGCCTGGGTGCTGAAATCCTACCAAACCATAGGTAGCACCTGCAAAAGTTGATCTCTTGGGTGTCAGTGTTACCCAGTAACTGCAGTGAAACCATGCCAGTTGCTAGAGCAATTCTCCATGTGTCTTGCTGCCCAAGGGGCCTTTTTCTGTGACCCTGCCTTTCCTAGGTGCATCCAGGATTGGCTTGCTTGCTGCTTCCCGCATGCTTCCCATGAGAATGCAACCAGGCTTGGGCATGTTGTCTAGGTAATGACTACTGATACTGTCACAGTCTTCTCAGAGCAGGAGGCAAAAGAAAAGAAAAAACAAATATTAGTTCCTTAGAGTATCTGTGACTGGAATTTCCGTAAGGGAAGAGTCTTGCGTCCTAATAGCTGCTACCATCGTGCTAAGCGAGGCAGGAGTCCAGTCAGGTTGAGCAGCCCTGTGTTCTGCAGTCCGCTCCGTACGTGATGTCCAGGATGTGGCTCCTCTACCTTGGAGCTGGCCCTCTGCTGGCCTCCCAGTGCGGCTCTGCTCTGGGCCCTGCCATGGTGTGGCTCTGCTCCTTCCTTGCCTGTCCCTGGATGTTCCCGTGGTCGCATGCCTCCTACACCTCCCTCTAGGATGATGTGTAGCTATTCTAGTTGTCCCCAACAGTTTTTGCTGCAACTCATTGGTTTTTATACTTTTGTTTTTATTTCCATTTCTTGAAAATAGTTTCTTTTATTAAAATCTTCACTGACTTACAGAGCATACAGTAACATTTTCTCAAGGAAGGTTTTTTTGTTTTTTGTTTTGTTTATTGGCTCTTCATTGACACATTGGTTATTCAGTAACATGTTACTTAACTCCATGGTGTTGTAAATTTTAAAGTTTTATTCCTGTTGCTGATTTTGTTTTCTGGCTGTTTATTTAAGGGAATCCATAGTAACTGTGTAATAGAGACTGTCACATCCAGATATGAACAGACAAGACAGTATGCATCTCTACTTCCAAATCAAAGATGGACTCCTAATGAAACTGTTGACTATATCTTGACAATAGGATGCTGGACTGTCTGCCATTATCTATACCCGCAGTGTTAGGATGCACTTAAATATCAGAATGATGGACTTATGACCGGTGATAAAGGACTATGTACTACTGTAATAACAGAGGGGGAATCAGTTATGGGAGAGGGACTTGGGAAGGGGTAAAAGAAATCCTAGAGCCTATAGAATTGTGTCAGAAAATTAAAATAGAAGAGGAAAAATAATGCAAAAAGAAAAAAAGAAAAAGAAACCTGTTCAGACCTGTAACACCCCTGTGAAGAGGGCATTGTATATGATTTTGTAATTTTACAATCATTTAAATGTACAGGATAGAATCCAATTTTTAAATTTTATTGGAACTCACATTTTAAAAACAAATTTAAAAATATTTCCAATAGTACAAGAGAATGAAAAAGTAAGCATTGCATATTGAAATAATAGAATCAACAAAATGAGAGGCACAGAAAACTCTGAAGGAGAAAGGGTTAGTCACAAGCAAAAACAACTCCATCCTGTGCTACAAGTAAATACTTAAATAAGAAAAAATCATGGGAACAGCAATGAAGCTTAAGATTGCATGTATAATAGAGTCAGTGTTTGCCATGGCTGCAGTGACAAATGTAGAAATAAAAAAGTCAAATATGAAAGACCCACAGACACGAGGCGGTTTTGACGTGGTTAGTGTCTTTGACATAGAGACGTATGCATACAGAGTGGAAGACTGTCCTGAAGGAGCATTTTCCCTAAATAAAGGAAAAATTGAGTCTGTATTGTTTAGAGTTTGGCAAGTTGGAGCAGTTGATTCAGAATAAATGAATGCTTGATGTAGCCAGGTTGGATTTTTGCAAATAACTGGGATAAGGAACTTTACCAAATGTCTGGGGAGAGAGGTGTTAGTATGCTCTGTAGCTGAATTAAGTATGTGAGGCATATCTAAAAGATTCTGAGGAAAATAATACGTTACTCAAGACTATTACGCTCACTCCAGTAAACAAGACAGATGTTGCTAAAGTCAAAGTCTGAAGTACTCAAATGCTAAGGCTGTCCTTTGCAAATCTGAAACAAGGCTCCTTGGTGGCTGACATGAAGCCAGCAGATGATGGAAGATGTGTTGAGAAAGAAAAAAAAAAGCACTGTTCCAGAAAACAGTAGTATTGGAAGAGAACTGTGACTGGAGAATCTTCCCTCAGAATTAGAACTGCATGGAAACAGGTGGTGAAACTGATTCTTGCTGTGCAAGCAACTGATTTCTAGCTAAGACAAAAATCAGAACAAGATCTTGAGAAGGCAGCAGCCATTGTAAGAGGATGCACCATGAGCTGAGAGCTGATTTTAATGTCTGTTAAGGAAAAATAAAGAATCCAGGCTCATGGTGGGGTGTGATGGAGAAGGAAGGTTCCAAGCTGTGATGGGCCAAGTGTGTGCAGAAGACAGATACCATTTGGTGGCCATGTCTTAAGCATCACTTCATGTTCTGATAACCCTGCTTTATTCTGGAACTTGTCACTTGCTTCATGAACCCTGCTGTGCCTGGGCAAGGACCGTGAGGTCCCTCCTGTTGAAGCTGACCAGCCAGTGGTTGCACTCCTGCCCTCTTACTGGATGACACAGCACCTCTGAATGTCAGACCTGGCTTTTCAGACAGGTGCTGATGGAGCTGAGAAATGAACATCAGAATTGCTATGAATTGGGTTAACTTCCTGAAGGTGAGTTTCAACCACTGGGAGACAAGGTACTATTAGAAAGGAAGATCTAACTGAAAAATACCTTTAAGCTTTGTCTCATCAATGGACTGTCCAACGCAAAGGGCCTTGTATATCTGAGCAGGTATCTTTGTGGCTCACTGCAAAGGAGTGGTTCCATGGTAACCAGTCATGCAGCGTCGCTTCCTATTCTCTCTCACTGTACTTCCATTTTTCTCTCCCACAGCCCTGGGGTTAAACCTCCAATGATGTGTTAGCACTTAATCATGTTCTCATACTCTATTTTCTAGGTGATTCCAATAAATGATCCAAAAATGGCTAGAATTCATTCAACTCAGGGGAAGATAGCATGTGCCTCATAGTCATGTCAAGAAACTTGTATTTTCTGGGACAAGCTTTTGGCCAGTGGTTACTGCTGTTACATAGCAGAGTGCCTGGCTTTACTAGCAAGCTTTGGGTCCTGACTCCAGCTTTGTGCTAATGCTGACCCTAGGCAGCATGGGTGATGACTTGATGGTAAGCTTCCTCGCTCTCACCCTCAGCCTGCACCAGGGACCACTGTCTGCATTTGGGAAATAAGCCAGTGGTCAGAATCTCTGCCTCTCAGACACACTCTCTCTCTCTGCTTGGCACCTCCCACCTTCGCCCTCTCACTCCCTCTCAAAAATAAAAATGTGTGCATCCTCAACTAGAATATTACCCTGAAGAAATCAAATATTAGGTCTTGAAAGAAATAAAATATTTTACTTTTATTTCAAATCACAGCATGCATGCATGCATTCCACAACACACAAAATATAATCAGAGTTTAATGAGAGCAAAGCTAGGGAAAGGGTGTGAGCCTTCTTGTGGGTGACAGTGAAAAGTTCATCAATTGAAGCAAGGCTGGGTTGGTTGCAGCAAGGGAAACCAAGATTCATGCTGTTCCAGAGGCACTGAGGAATACTGCGACAGGTGCAATAGGATGTCTCCTGGTGTTTGTGGACTTAGCTTGTGAGTATGTGCTGGAGATCTTCGCTGAAAAGAGGAAACAGAGTTACATGTTAAATTCTGCCCCCCCCCCCCCCCCCCCCCCCGCCGAGGGCCCCAGAGGATACAGCAGTGGGCAGGACAGAAACCTGAGTCTCAAGAAGCTTATGTCTTGGGCGAGATGTGAACAGCACAGTGAGCAGACAGCCCTTTGAATGTCAGTAAAGGAAGTTACACAGGAACCAGAGTGGGGGAGGTGAGCCTCAGTGTTGGGAAGTGTGCAAAGTATGTAGCGAAATGAGCCTATGGCTTATGCAAGTTGTGTTGTCCTTGGGAAGATCATTTCAATGGAACATCTGGGGCAGATATGGCATGAGGTGAGGATGTGGGGCCCTCCCTGTGCCACTTCCTACAAAGTGGCCTCTAAGGCCAAGTGGCATGGAGTGCAATGGAGGGGTGCATTAGCTCAGCTTCACCTGCCAGTTGGCATCAGCCACGTATGTACCTGCACAGGTGGCACACCTGTCAATATTTCTAGTTTCAGTCCATAGTTACAAATCCTGTGTCTGCATGCCCAGTGTTGGAGGCTGGCTGACCCAACACTGAGTGTGGGACCAAGTCCTGAGCTTGGGCTTCCAGGAGAGATAATCACCTGTCATTCACAAGCCCGTGGTACAGTTCCAGGGGACCATGGGGACCACTGGAATGACAAGTCTTGACTTTGTAATGCTACTGTTAGCGTGCAGAAGGAGCCTCTGTTTACTGCTTTTGCATTGTCTGACCTTAGTCCATGCCGACTGCGGAGAGATGGATTGCTAGGATGCAGGGGTCATCTGTCCCTGTGCCTGTCCATGTATCCTTCAAATGCTTGCCAGCACCGTTGCTGTTACTTTAACCGACCAGAGATATACAAGCAATTAGGAGCAATTGATTTTGTTTTGCCATTTAAGAGTGTTCAATACAAATAAATTAACTTTCTGACCAAGAGAAAAATCACCACATTTGAGTTTCTGAAAAAGCTATAAACGTTTAACAAAGTTTGAAATTCTTGAATCATTTCGAAGTAAAAGCCTTGCCCACAGAAGCAGTATTTGTTATTTTTTATCCCACCTCCTGTGCTCCAACTGAATAGAATTGATCTGGTCAAATATTTGATATTTTTATTTGAAGAATTAAAATTCAGTTGGGAGAAAGGAAAGGAAATTTACTCAAGGAAGAAGATTCATTGGCCCGGGGCATTGTTGGCAGATGAGGCTAGTGTTTGAGAGTTGCTTTCCACAATTAGCAAAACTCAGAGCAATTCTCCATGAAATCCAAAGTGATTTGGAGTTCTCTGTATGCTTCATTTTCCATGTATTTGTCACCAGGCTGTAAATCCAGTAATTAATTATCTCAATGTCCAGATAGATTTATGGGGTTGAAAAGAAAATTCTCACATAGCCGTGTAGTTATTTTTAAATTCTGACCTGACTCATAGCAGGATCTGTTTCAAAGAGAACCAGTTGTTTCCACCGCAGAGGCCTGAGTTGCTCTTGGTAAATTGGATCTCTAAAGACAATCTTCGTAGCAAGCAGCTGCTTTTTGCATTGCGCTAACTTCATTTTCTTTCAATTAGAAATTACATTGATGACACAGTGTTGCCATTTGCAATCTCAGGGCACCCCTCTTTCTACAGGGGCTGAATAAGAGCTGTTCCTTTGGGCTGTTTGGAATTGTGACCTGGATGACGTGGGCTCCAGCTTATGCTCAGATCCCCTGACTTTCGCAGCGGGACTCCCTGCACCTGTACCTCTGGGGTCCGCATCTTCTGGAATCTTCAATGCCTTGAACACAGTGTTGCATGCGGGTGTGGGCTCAGTGTTGAGTCATCTGTGTCCTCGTTGGCCTCCACGCACTCACTCAGTTGGAGTGACCTTAAGATTGAGAGCTCTGGCGTGACCTGCAGTCACTGCTTTGCCCCATTGTCTGAGGTTTGCTGTGCCTCCTACCGTCTGCCCCACTCCTGGAAAGCGGAGGAGCCTTTCTGAACCTGGTGGGTGATGGATGCCCAATACCTCCTGGCCTGTAAAGACACTGATCTCTCACCCCTGGTCCTGTTTCCTGCTCTCTGACTGAACCTCTGACCATGGCTTTCAAAATAGGGGCTGTATGACTTGGTGTTGGGCCCAGCCTCTCAGCCACCCCAGTTCCAGTTAAGGGAAGCAGTGAGAGTTAGTAATGTTTGATCACTTCTTTCAGAGTCACAGTGCCATGCCCGGAAAGCCTGCAGCTCTCGCCGTGGTGACGTACCTGATCCCTGGACTCACGCCCAGTAAAGATTCCCTTTCTGTTCAATAGAACTGCAGCCCCGACTCCAGTGAGTGCTTTCTCAGCCCACAGCTCAGGACTGTGTGTGTGGACGACATTCTGGAAGGATCTTGGTAGGGGTGGGATTGTGGAGTCAGGTAGCCCTCTGCCTTTCCCTTGGGTTTTCTCCACTTTCCTCGTGCGCTTGGCCTAGAGGGGACAGGAATTCCAGTCCGTCTCTCTTGCAGAGCCACTTCTTCCTTCAGACCCTCTGACCGAGTGTCCGTGTCTGGAGGTGAGAGTGGGGCTGGGATACAGACCCTGTGGCACATTGCATGGGCACCTGCAAAGCAGAGGTGGTGGTGAGAAACGTGCGCTCACTTGCTGCCTCTGTGTGTGTCCCCGTGGTTTGGGCTGCAGGATTGAGGGCCATGGACTGGGTGACTCAGGACACACAGCACAGCAGGATTAGGCTCTCGCTGTTGAGGGAAGTGCGGGCCTCGAGTCAGCATGCCACACAGCCAGCCTCGGGAGCAGCTTCATCTGGGCTGCTGACACGGTGGCTTTCCAGTGTCCTCCTACACTGTGGAAGATGTGATTGACTCTGGGGTCACCAGATAGAGAATCCTATCCATGAAGTCACCGCAGCATGACTTGGTCACCTGTCAGGGGCCCCACCTCCTGGTAGTATCAGACATTGAGCTCTAGCACTTGAGCATTGGAGCTTGGGAGAGGAACACAGTCTGCTGGAATGTAAATGCTGTTTTCATGTATCGTAACGCGCTTACATTGCCAAGTAGATTCCCAGTGTGCGTCTGGGGACCGGAGGGCGCATATTCTGAGTGTCATGTATGGGTCGGTGTTGATCTGCACTTATTGAATAATCCTTCGGAGGGGTTTTCCATTTGCAGGGTTCTCTGGTGATTATTACTGCATATGTAGTGCTGTCTTAAATACACGTGTGATAAGCAGGTGGTGACGGGAGCCCCTGGTGTGCCCCCTGCCCTGGAGGGGCTGTCTTTTCCTCACCTATACTTCTCCCCTTGTTCCCCAGAGCATCCACGCTTACGAATTTTGTTATTTTCTTGCTTTCCTTAACAATTTCACTCTAAACGGTGAGATGTAATTGGATAGAGTTTTGATAGTTAAGTGGATTGATGTGCCAAGCCGAGGGACAGAGACATAGATAACAGATCTCCCTCCTGAAGCTGTGCTTGGGTCCCTGCCACCCATGGGAGAGACGTGGATCGCCACACCACCTTCCTCTCCTGTGCTGCTTCGTTTTTCAACAGGGCCTCCTTCAAGGAGCCCTTCCGTGAAGCCTGGCAAAGCATGTCCCTGCTGCGTTGAAGTGGGGCAGAGATGCCACCCAGCCTGAACTCTGCCATCCCACGTGTGGGACACTGAAACACCTGCAGCCCCTAACAATGGCCATACCCTGTGTTCTAAGGCTGAGAGAAGGCACACATTGCAATTCCTGTCTATGGCTTGCATATCCCTGGGCAAATACTGCAGGTGAAAAAGAGTTCTCAATGCATTGCCTTCCCTTGGGGCAAGGGACACGGAGCACACAAAGCCAGGTTCGCCCAACAGAGGAACTCATTGCATGTTGGCAACTTGGTAGCCAAAGCATTGAAATCAAACCTCTGACCCAAATAAGTTTTCAAGAAACATGCACTGATTAAGCAGATGCTCAATTACTATGTGTGTAATTATTGATGGTTCTGAGTTGGGAGTGAGCAGGAAGGCTGTGTCTGCTGTGGGCTGGCCTCTCAGAGGCTAAGAGTGGCTGTGTCCCTAGAAGGATGAGACGCCGTGCCAGTCCTGCTTGGTGCTTGGCTGTTGGGAGTAGGCAGAGGGAATGCGGTAACCTATGAGGTCATTCAGGAATTTCAGTGCCATATATGGCGTGGGGGTCTTCCCCATGGTCCCTGCAGGAGGGGCGTGGAACGAATGTGAGGCTGACATGAATGAAGTGAGTCCAGCTGGGCTAGATAAAATGACTGTCTCTTTTCTGAGCTGGGGCTCTGCTAATTCACTTTCCACATGGCTGCAATGGCCAGAGCTAGGCTGGACCGAAGCCAGGAACCTGGAGCTGCTTCTGGGTGCAGAGTTCCAATACTTGGGTCATCTTCTGCTTTAGCAGGAAACTGGGTCGGAAGTAGAGCAGCAAAGACTTGAACCAGCACACATGTGGAATGCTGGCACCACGGGTGGAGGTTTAACCTACTAAACCACATACCACAAGCCCCTAGACTTTAGATCTGATTCTGAAGAGAAGTCTGTGTTGTAATATGCAGGCCAAGAAGGGCCCAGGGTGAAGGCTGAGCCATTGAAAGTAGCTGGCGTTGTGTCTGCAGGGGTGAGGCAGGAAGCTGAGAGGTAGGGTGGGCCAGGTTGAATATTCTGTCGTAGCAAATGAATTCCGAATTCCAGGTGCATGGGCAGCTTGGACCAAAGGGGAAGCAGGGAGTTCCATTTCAGACGTCCGAGTTCCAACCGCATGTGGCAGGTTGGCTATTGGGTTAGAAGTGCTTCCCCAAAGCCAGAGGAAAAGGTGGGTCTATTACAGAGACCTCATATCCTCTTTGAGGGCAGATGAATGCATGGAATAAACCTCAAGAAATCTCAGATTAGAGCTACCATGCAGCTTGGAACATCAAACCCTGGTTCCTGATTGGTATAATGTAGCAACTCAGGAAAATGACAAAATAATTTTTCTTAATTCTGTTGAATAAAACCCTCTCCGTTTCTTCAAAATTAATGTTGCAGAAGTACTTAGCGTGGATTTCTTTCCAGCCATCTTAGTTGACAGCTGATGGAAAGAGGCAGTGTAAATTTCACCTCTGGGGATGCAGGCTGATTTAGGTTCTGTACCCCTGCCTGCTGACTGTCAGCAGCATGGCCAGTGGTGCCAGCTGGGTGGTGGTTTTGTAATTTAAATACAATAAATCTAAGGCAAGTAATTTCCTTTTAGAAACTTGAATTGCTTCCTTAACAGAATGATTGGAGTTAGATTTAAGCTGTGAGGCTAGATGAGAGCTTTACAAGGGTACCCAGAGGACTTCATTAATTGCATTCTTGTTTAAAATGTAATATGGTTTTTATTCACAGGAAGCCCATGGTAAAGTTCCCATAAGCACCAGCTTATGATTTAAGAGGTTTGAGGTTTTGTTCAGCAGGCGAGGAGAAGCTCTTACGGAGAGATGTTACATCCCCTTTTGGCTGAAGTGTGGCCAGCACTAATGGACACGGGAAGCTTGCTGATCTTAGACAAAGCTGGAGTAGGACTTAGAGCCTGGAGTACTGCTCGGGGCACTCTGCTTGGATAACACACTTAGTGACCCCGATGCTGTGAGCAGGACACAGGGCGAAGGGGATGCAGGCAGGGAACTAGTCTGCTCTTGGCCATGCCACCTCTAGGCATGTAAAATTGGGACCCCATCCTGAGCTTTGGGGTACCAGGGTGTTTGGATGCAAGTCCTGTGCACTGCTTAGTACTTTGTGCTGGTCTGTTCCAGGAGCCAGTGAGATCACAGAATCAAAATGTGCTATGTGACTGGGAATCTGAAATAAGCCATTGGTAAGCTCTGACTGACTTCATCGAAGTCTCCTATTCAGACAGGCGCTTGCCCAAAGGATCCGTTTTCTTGCTTGAATTCTGCTTTGCTACGTAAATGTCACACCGAGCTCCCAGTGCAATGGCCAGTTTAAAGCACATGTTGGATCTGGAGTCCAGAGGAGGAGCTCCAATAGTGTAGCAGCTCTCTGCTGCTTTGGAATAACAATGGGCTGCACTGGCTGACTTGTGATCCTCAGTTACCATGGTGATGTGCTGGCCAATGGGGTGAGGGACACTTCCCCTCTCCCTGAGGAGGGTTAGGAGCAGCAAGGCAGCTGCCACCAGGAAGGGTTGGTTCTCTGCGGGGACTCCGAGTTGATAAGGCAGACATGAACCTGTCTGTCAAGTGATGAGGTGGAGTCAGAGGCACGCTTGGAACTAAAGTTGTTTGGCTTGCGAGGTTGGCAGGTTCAGAGTCCACCTGGAGCCCCAACTCTGTCACAGGTGTCCTCTGTCACAGGTGTCCTCTGGTGTGCCTTTCACAGGGCTGGTTCCTGTGCTAAATCCAGCACACAGAAGACTGCATGATCAGCATTCCCTTAAAATAAAGGAAAGTTAGGGCCCAACGCAGTCGGCTAGCAGCTAAAGCCCTAGCCTTGCACACACCAGGATCCCATATGGGTGCTGGTTCTAATCCCGGTGGCCCTGCTTCCCATCCAGCTCCCTGCTTGTGGCCTGGGAAAGCAGTAGAGGACAGCTGTTGGGTACAGCATTTATCCCACCACCTTGAACAGAGGAATTCCACATGAGATAAAGCAAAAGCAAAAGAACTTTATTGCTGGTGCGCTAGGGTCCAAGTCTCGTCCAACGCAGTGGAGTCTTGACTAGGACCATGACCATACATTTCACATGGTTCATATAGGAGTTTGGCTGCAATTCCAGGAATGGGCCACTGATTGTACGAACAGGCATTGACAAGATTGTAATTGGTCAGTTTTTATCACTCGCAACCATTCTGGTGACCAATCTCATCTGTGCCCACCCCAGTGGTCAGCCTCTATCGCCATGACCACTCGATGACTAGGGACCTTTTTATGTCTGCTCTGATTGGTTGACTCTGTCTAGGGTGTGTGGTGGCCCACTTCGGGGAAGCAGGTGCCTCAACTCTAGGGACTAAAACTTAGGCCTAACCTGTCTGAGGACTGTCATGGCTTTACTTTGGTTCCCTTTATAGCAAGTGAAGCATTCATCACAGAAGCCAAACTTAGCGGTCAGCTTAAAAACCCATCCATCAGCATCATTCTAACAGCACTGAGCCTGTGTTCTAACTACCATTGCTACCTCTTACCACTTATACGTTTGCTTCATTTACCTTATTTCTAGTTACTGATCTAATGCTATCCCTGTACCTTAGTCTCTATAATCATCTAATGTTATCTTTTAACACTTACATATTTTTGCCTTAACTTTATCTACTGTTAGACATTCATCTAATATTGTTATTTCTTAATACTATTCCCTAATATTATTTCTCATTACTATCACCCTAGTACTATTCATCTCTTGCTTAACACTTGATTTTATTAATTCCTCTGTCCCTCAGAACACTTCAGCACTACTCAGCTCCTATTTCAGTTTCACAGCCTCACACAGCCCGAAACCTTGGGACCCTGCACCCGCGTGGGAGACCCAAAAGAGGCTCCTGGCTCCTGGTTTTAGGTCAGCTCAGCTCCAGCCATTACAGCCACCTGAGGGAGTGAATCGACAGAAGATCGTCCTCTCTTCCTCTATCTCTCCTTCTCTTTGTATATCTGACTTTTCAATTTAATATAAATATACATACATATATATAAAAGTTGTAGAACAAAAATAGTCCCAATAGTATCTTTAACTGCCTGACAGTTTGCAATAACCCTTCCATCTTTCCATCATACATTCATGAACAATTCAGCCTTGCCTTTTTGGATAAGAAGACATTTTTCTTAAAAACATTTTTTGTACAGATCAGCCAGGGTTCAGCTCTGCCCTTTGAGTTTCTTGTTGCACATTAGAGGAAATCGATATTTATTCTGGCTTCTGGAAATGCATTAGGGTACTATTCTTTAGACAAATGACTGACTCCCAGCCGTTCTGCCTGGCTCAGCATGCTCAGGTGAGTCAGGGTGTAAACAGTTACACACACAAAATGCAGGGGCTTTCATAGAAGTGTTGTTTAAGCGTTGCCTTTGTTCTGGTCCAAGCTTTGATAAACTGCAGACAGTGCTTGATCGTATTTACATCTGAAATAGTGAAGATTATTTGTATCAGCACCAATAGGAAATGTCGGATTGAGCTGTTTCTTCTCCTTCCCTTTCTTTACTCCTCCCCCCCCCATTTGTTTCCTGCCTTCCTTTGTACAAAAGATTTATTTTCCTAAGTGTTGGTGATATCTGTGAGACCGACATCTTTAAATCCGTTCTCGCCACAGCTTGACTTGAGCCTCAGATCTGAAGGCTTGAAGGCTTGCTTCTGTCTCCGAGACCTGCCGTTTGCTCGTGGGTCAGAGAGCCCAGGTTTGCTGCTGGCCACGGCCTGAGGCTTTGCTCATGTACTGCTCTCCCATTTCCCCACAGCCTCCCGAGAGCCTTAGACCATCTCTGCGAAACACTATTCATATTTGGTAAAGGCAGGCACTTTGCCAAATATAACCTGTCAGGGAGCACCCTCAACTGCTTTTCTGGGCCAGAATCTTGTGTATAGAGGGATGAGAGAAGTAAAGAGACTAGTAAGATGACATACATTTGCTACTTGAGACACAGTGACCTTTGTGAGCATCCCACAGACTGGGTACTGGTAGCATAGATGGTGGCTTCCTGGAGCCCTGGTGGCTGAGAAGCCAAGGTCAAGGTGTCTGCAGGCCCACTTCCCTCTGATGGCATCTTCTCTGGGCTTCCCCAGGGTCCTTCCTCTGGACCTGGATCTGCCTTTTGAGGATGTCTTTTCTATTAGACCTGGACCTACACTAATTGCTTCATCTTCCCTTGATTATTCCTTTAGGAATCGAGCTCCAGATATGATCACATGCTAAGATACTGGGGGAGAATGGTCTTGAGTGAACACAGTTCAGCTTGTAGCAGCCTCTAGTTTAGATCTAATATTTACATACAAAACATAGTTACACTGCATTCATTTACAAGATTGCTAAGATATAAAGTAGGTTTTTATTCAGCCTATTAAATCTGTTAACCACGTGAACATTGAAAATTGATAAATACGCTAAAACCAAAAATATTACCAATAACAATGGAAGTCTAAGCATTAAAAGTTATACTGCATACAGTAAATACTGACTTAGGGATACTATTTTTATTGTAAACTTTATTCTTTAGCAAATTCTTGGTCATCTGAGATGTTCCTTTAATGAACCTGAAATGGAAGGGTTGTTTAAATTAGTTCATTCTCTTCCTTGCTTCTTGAACTCTCGCCGAGTTTGGAGCCTAAGGTCCAGAACACATGTCCGCCCTGTCCAGCGCTCAGCACAATGCTGACATCACTCATCTGGGTAGTGGATTCTGGGACAAGACGAGCACGCGTCTGCAGACCACTGCTGAATCCTGACTAAGACATGCAAATAGGTTGTTTTACAGCTGTGTTATTTCTGAGGCATCATTGTTATTCTTTCAAAACAAATAACCTCAGTTGTTGAGCAGCCAGCAGTACTCCTTGTGGGGAGACTGTAAGAATCTAACCTCTGGAATCTTAACCTTCAGGGACCCTGATTTCCATTCAAATGTGGCAGGGCTCTTCCAACTTTACTCCCCTGTGGCTGTTGGAAGAGTTGATGATTGGCGTTGGGCATAGTCATAGCCTGTGAGGTCACTCACGCTCTAAGCGTTTATGTTGCCAGATGAAGAAAACAGACCACGTTTCTAGACTGGAAGGAAAACAGATGGCCTATTTTTCTATAACTTTCTGTTTGTACATCGTGCTAGACACAGATGGCTCCTTTTGCTTGCTAGGTCCATTTGGAGATCAACCTTTGAGTCTATTTTTCTAGCTTTGAGCTGTCACTGGATTTGCTGGCTGTAGATGAGAAACCCCATGGACCACACTGTGACTGTCACGAGTATTCAGAGAGCAGAACAAGGCCTCTACACTGCAAAAAAAAGTAACACTGGCCTGACTTCTAGGTACACACAAAGTTCTACAAAGCAAAGAACAGAAAAAACCTTCTCCAGAAACCCTGTCAGCTCCCATCTCCTGACGTCGTAGCTTCTTCCCCAGCTCCCATAAGCCAGTCGCTCTGTGGCCATGGAATGCATAGAAATTCATCCTGGCAGCTTCATTTCCTACAATACTGTAGGAACGTCATATCATTTAAACATGAACGTTTTTTCATTTCCTGCTGCAGAACACACTTCTCAGCCACTCCTGCAGTGGCCCTTGGCCCTGGGTCAGTCATTGTGGCCTGTGATTGGAGCGTGGCCCAGCAAGGCCCAGTGTCCCTGGCTCATTGTTGGTGCCCGCTATTCTTGGGCGCTTTCCCAGTTATCCTGCAGTCTTTTGAGAACTACTGTGTAAATGCCTCTTACCCAATAGTCACATTGAATATTGAATTCACTACTGTTTCACTGGACAGATGTTACTTTCATTTGTCGTCATCTTCTACTGCCCTGGCCTTGTCTTTGATCATTTTCTTGGCTGTTGAGGTTACCCTGACAGTACGGTAATCCACCTGCTGTTAGATTTACTCATAGTTTTTATAATGGCTTTAGTTGCCAGCACAAACCAGTGAGCAGCAGTTTAGCTCAACTGTTGAATGATCTTATCCCTGTTGCGTGCTCTTACCATAGGGCTAGCACACCCAGGAAGTCCTTCCTCTCTTCCAGAGCTGATCTGATACATTCCATGGTCTCCGTTTAGTTCCCACAAATACTAGTTGGTTAGTATACACACAACTTCCACCTCTGTAGTTACCTGAATTCATCTTTTCATGTTTCTCATGTACACAGGCAGTGTGGAGGAGCTGCAGTGCCAGGCACAGTATTTGCGTGAGAGTCGCACACCAAGGTTGTACGTTGAGAGGAAGTGAGGACCCCATGACTAGAGCCTGTTGACGCTGTGCTTGTCCCTAAGATAGGCAGCAGAGGACAGCCTCTAATGGAAGCTTCTTCCTGCTGCCAAGATTAAGGAGCATTTGTGACATATAGAAGGGCTGATGTGATTTTAAAATTTTTCATGGTTTCTCATCCATAAAGTGAGAATATTCAGCCAAGTGTTAGGTATGTCTTCACTCAATTGGTAGATAAACAGATAAATCAGGCCACAACAGGACAGCATGACTTAGCCAGTAAAACACAGGATGTCCGCTTATAGGTGAGTCTCAGATCAACCAGTGGTATTGAGTAGAACATAACACAGATTATTCACATTTAAATATACCCTTGGGTATTTAATCTGTATTCTGTTTAGACAGAACAGTTTTATCCAGCGTATTTGATATGTTTATTTAACTGACACTCTTCTCTTTAACATACATCCATAGCATCAGCTTTGAGCAGTCTTAAGCCTTGTAGTGGCTACATTTCTTCCATGCTGAGCATCTATAGTTTTTAGTTTGAGAGATGATATTCAGATTCAAATCTGTGCTCATGATGTGTGGTAGACATTTTCACAAGGTGGTAATTGTTTGTGGGGCCTGACCCAAAGCCATGGCTGTTCTGAGTGCCCTCACATGGCTTTCCTGTGGCTGCAGGCCACTCTTCCCCTCCCTCCTGGGCACCTGAGCTGCAGTGCCCAGGAGGGGCCAACTTTCTCTTCTTTTGCCAGTCTCAGGACATTGGAAAACAATTAAGAAAGCTTTATGGGCTTCTGGCATGTATTGTGTTCTGGAAACGACTGTTTCAGAGTGTACAAGTTCAGAAAAGATGTATATGTTTTTTTTTTTTATGGCAAACTCTCAGAGTTAATGCTTTATTGGATGAGGCCAATTATAATGATTTCCTTTATTCACATTTCATTTTGGACACTTGGGGTTGAAACCCAGCCATTCTGGGAAAGTGCATGTTTCTCATTTTACCTTTACTCTCTTGTTAAAAATCAAAGTAGAGACGCATTACCCCAGAGTCCTTAGCAAATAAAGGCCTACTGATGACATGATCAGTCCAGACCAGCGTGATGGCAGTGGCTCCACACCACTGGATGCCTGCCTGGGGAGCCAAGGACAGCCCAGATGTGCATGCCCTTGAGCCTGGTGCTGGCGGCCCTGTGCCTCTGTGGGCTTGCACTAAGCTCCTGCTGCATGCCACCTCCCAGCCTGTCTGAGGAGTCTGCGTGATTCAGCGCACTCTCACACTTGGACAATGCCTAGAGCTTCACTCGTGAGTCAGTGTGACCTGGACATGCTGTT